>NC_138876.1:60866686-61527615 GCF_965194805.1 Balaenoptera borealis | reverse complement strand
AATAGTGAATGGATAATTGCAGCAATCATGTCCCAAAAAGGGGAAGGCAATCAAGGGCTCACTGTTTTAGGAAAGAAGGTCTAATTTGCTCCATTAGGAAAACTATGTACACTACAAGAAGTGCAGGCTGGAGGTGAGATAAAAGTGGAATGGGTGGTGGAGAAAGTTAATGATGATTATTACATATAATTTACGGATCAGTTACAGCAGTAAGGAATATCACTTGTGAAATAACTCGTCCCATGTATTTTTAGCCATTACCACTGGCTATCATTTTGAAGGATTAGTAAGAGAATGTAACTAGTAAGTGCAATACAAGTGAATCTGAGTAATAGTTGAAGTGGACTGCTGCAGATGCTTCTGATGTTCCATGCTACATCACCTGGGCTCAGCTCCAGTTTCACTGGCACTTCCAATGTACCCTGACAAAATCCCACCTTGAGTGCCTGTCACTTCTCTCTACTTTTTGCTTCAAGGTTATCTCTGAAGCCACAGATGCTCACTCAGCCTTAACAAGGAGCTGGTCATTAGACAGAAGAGTTAACACCCTTGAAGGCAAATCTCAGCCAAAGGATAAACACTCTGGTCTCTCACTCTTTTTGAAGCAGCAGTTCTGTGGTATGTTCTATTGGGTCCTCAATATCCCCAGTGAGATAGATACACGGTGGCACACAGTGATGACCAGCATAATAAGGCTCCCTTTGATGGCTTTTCTCCTTCCTTATTTTACGACCCTCTCTCCTTCATACCACCTTCTCAAATAAACTACCTGAATCTAAGTCTTTGTCTCAAGCTCTAGTTTTGGAAGAACCCATACTAAGACCTCTGGATTATTAAAACTTTCAAGCATGTAAATGTAAATTTAAGTAGCTTCCTCCTCCTTTTGTAAAACAAAATAAAAACAAGATGGTGTTTAGGCTTAAGAATTTCATCATTTGCTGTAAATTCCAACTCTTCAAACATTGGGGACAAGTTTATATTACTTCATATTTGCAAAACTGGACTTAAGACTTCTTTTTAAAAATTTTTTTAAACATCTTTATTGGTGTATAATTGCTTTACGGTGTTGTGTTAGTTTCTGCTGTATGACAAAGTGAATCAGCTATACGTATACGTATATCCCCATATCCCCTCCCTCTTGTGTCTCCCTCCCACCCTCCCTATCCCAACCCTCTAGGTGGTCACAAAGCACCGAGCTGATCTCCCCGTGCAATGCAGCTGCTTCCCACTAGCTATCTATTCTACATTTGGTAGTGTATATATGTCAATGTTACTCTCTCATTTCATCCCAGCTTACACTTCCCCCTCCCCATGTCCTCAAGTCCATTCTCTACGTCTGAGTCTTTATTCCTGTCCTGCCCCTAGGTTCATCAGAACTTTTTTTTTTAGATTCCATATATATGTGTTAGCATACAGTATTTGTTTTTCTCTTTCTGACTTACCTCACTCTGTATGACAGACTCTAGGTCCATCCACCTCACTACAAATAACTCAATTTCGTTTCCTTTTATGGCTGAGTAATATTCCATTGTATATATGTGCTACATCTTCTTTATCTATTCATCTGTCGATGGACACTTAGGTTGCTTCCATGTCCTGGCTATTGTAAATAGTGCTGCAATGAACATTGTGGTTCATGACTCTTTTTGAATTATGGTTTTCTTAGGGTATATACCCAGTAGTGGGATTGCTGGGTCATATGGTAGTTCTATTTTTAGTTTTTTAAGGAACCGCAAAGGAAACAGACAAGATGAAAAGACAACCCTCAGAATGGGAGAAAATATTTGCAAATGAAGAAACTGACAAAGGATTAATCTCCAAAATATACAAGCAGCTCATACAGCTCAATGTCAAAAAACCAAACAACCCAATCCAAAAATGGGCAGAAGACCTAAATAGACATTTCTCCAAAGAAGATATACAGATTGCCAACAAACACATGAAAGGATGCTCAACATCACTAATCATTAGAGAAATGCAAATCAAAACTACAATGAGGTATCACCTCACACCGGTCAGAATGGCCATCACCAAAAAACCTACAAACAACAAATGCTGGAGAGGGTGTGGAGAAAAGGGAACCCTCATGCACTGTTGGTGGGAAGACTTCTTTTAGAATGTTGGAAGATCCCCGAAGGGGTTCTGTCATCTACAAATATTAGATGTGCATTCTTTCTCCATGAGTAGAGTTATACCATTCCACTGTACTTTAATGCAGTGCATAGATAAGCCCTTGGTTCTAAAAATATTGACATTATTATTACATTTTATCTTCATCCTGATTGAACTACCTACCTTAGTTCAAATACCACCTCTAAAAACTACCACTGTTCAATGCTCAGTCTTAAAATAGCTAGTCTCTGGTAGACCACATAGAGTTTCACCCTGCATTTGTACAGTTCAGCTCTCTGCCAAAGACCTATGGGAATCACGTATAAACTTCTGCGCTCTTTTCCTGCTCCTCCCTAGTTCCTGCCCTAAAAATTCAGCTACTTTGTCAGCTCCAAAATCTAATCTCTGCCTCTTCAGCTCATTTTTATTGTCTTGATCTGATTGGACCCCCTACTAGTTGCATTGTAATCAGGAAAATACCCCAGGAAGAAAGCTCAGGCAAATGTGGGGCTTACTATTTTTTTCTTCTTTCAAGAATAAAACTTTTGTGTGACCTGTTTTCCAGTGGAGGTTAAAATAGTTGCCTTGTGCATTTTGTCTTTTTTATGGTTGGTTGCAGCATAAGGGCAAGTTCAGTATCAGTTATCCAGTCATGGAGAGTAGTGGAAATTACAGTTATGGCATATTACAATGTAAAATGTTATCAAAACCCTATTTGCCTTTTTATATATTTGTAGTACCCTCTATGTGGTGACAGTCATCTCACAATACTTTTTAAGAAACAAATAGATCTCTAGACTTAATTTTTTGCATTCAGAATTTTTTGTAGTTCTGTTGACAAGTCCTTCCCTGATCTTATTTTCCTGAGCTCAATCAAAGATGGCTGATTTGACCTTGCTACAAGGTTAAGATTTAATTATCCTTTGTTGCTTTGTTTTATATTTTTACTATCATTTATTTATCTTTTTCCCATTTGCATATGAGAAATAGTTGCATCTTCTGATCTTGAATGTTTCAGAATTTCTGGGTGGTCTACATTCTCTTTTATCTCCTTGCAACTTTCTTACTCCCCCCACCCCAGTTCTTTTCTCAGATCATCTCCTTCATTTACAGTCTCATCAAATGCAGTCAATAATAACTAGGCATGCTAATAGCATCTGTTCCCCAACCTCTTCATGTTGAAATATAAACTGACTTTTGGTATTTTTTTGTCAGTTGGCACTTATACTAAGTATTTCACTACTGCATACCACGTGCTGTTATTTTCCAACCTCTAATTGTAGTTTTCTCACCATGTTCCATCTGTCTTAAAATCAGTCATATCATTCATTTTTTTTTTAATTGTTCTTATAGCAGCATCCCACTTCTAGTACTAATTTCTGTGTCAAGTTTTCTATATGTAAGGTTTCTTTAAACACACAATCTTAAAATCTCAGTGGATTTTTTTACAGTAGAGTTTTCCCTTATCCAATATATACAAGCTGTGTGTCAGCTGTAGTTCTCGATGTTCTCTTTAGGAACCAGGATGAAAAGCCAGTACTTATCTGTGACAATGCCATTATGATGTAGCAATGAGATAAAGATATGATGAAATCATGCAATGGTTCTTTAAATTTCCACTCAGAAGTAACAAAGTCATTTACACATACATTTCATTTTCCAATCCATTAATCTAACCAAGCCCAACATAAATGAAATGAAAAAACTATAATCCTTACATAGCTGGGATTCTGTGGTGCAGGACCTTGCATGAAGGGGCCCAGACAGAAAGACATTGTATATTTTGAACGGTAACTCAATGTATCATGCCAGATTTATGTTTCAAAAGGATCTCTTTGGTTGATGTGTTGAAAACAAAGTCTAAGAAGGCAAGGTAGAAGCAAGAAAATCTGTAATCCAGGTAAGAGAGAATGAAGGCCTAAAAAGAGTTGTGGCAAGAGCTGAAGAAGAGGTTGTTTTGTGGGTATGTTTTTAAGGAAGAGTCAGTGGGATTTATTGATTTATTACTTATTAAGCATGTGTGAAAAATAGGACACAAGATGACATCAAGGTTTGGGCCTAGGCTTAAATTTCTTAGTACCCAGACTTAGTCAAACTGCAAGGTCTAAGAACCCAGTCCTCAAGACCATCCTTGACTTCTGACATCAACTGCAAGTCTATACAGTTCCAAAAACCAACTTCAGATTTGGTAAACTGCTAGAAGTCACAGAACTCACTGGAAAGCTATGCTACTCACAACATTAGTATATTATAGGGAAAGGGAGCAGATTAAATTCAGCCAAATGAAGAGCATTAGGTAGAGTCTGGCAGGGTTCCATATGCAAAGCTTTCACTGTCCTTTCTTATGGAGTCAGAATGCATTACACGCGTGGCTTCAATGTATGACACTACACACAGGGTCCTGTCAATGGGGAAGCTTACCTGACCTTTGGTGTTGAGTTTTTAACTGGGGCTCCTTTATTTGGTCATGATAGATTGATTGCCCATGTGGTTGATTTTAGTCTAGAGGTCAACTGACAACACGTGAACTAAAAGCCCCTACCCTAAATCACATGGCTTGTCTTACTGGTGTAGTCATTCTCTACTCTACCAGCTGATATATTCAGTCCTTTGCCCAAATAAAGATAGTCCTATCAGGTATTAGAAGCCAAGGGCAAAGGGAAGACCTTTCTTTGGGCAAGTCCAAGTTCTTTTCTACACACATGCTTATTATCAAACTAATTATTCTGTCCAGAGAGACTGGATTGCCCTGTGTTTTCAGAACAATCATACCTCTCACCCCAGACGAGTCAGAGTGCCATCAGCTTTATGAACTACATTTCTGCAACACAAGACAACAGTAGAATAAATCTTGTTGAGACACCATAATATTGAGAACAAGTGTTATAAAAGAAATCAAAAAGGTAATTTAATAGAAAGCAACTGCTGATTAGGTGATTCGTAATTTAGTAGACTTAAGCTAAATGGCTTTGTGAGGAGGGGGCATTTAATCTGGGTCTTGAAGAATAAGAACTGAAAATCGAAGAGAAGAAAAAATTTCAACATGAGTAAAGAAAAAAATTAGAATAAAAAATGAAGCAAGTATGGCTGGAGCACAGAAAACTAGGACTGAGAAGTATGAGATTAGAGTGGAAATGGAAATAGAAATCAGGTTATGCAGGGCTGTAACAGACACCGTGAGTACCCATACATCTTGAACCTTACCATTTCTGTGTGTTCAGACTTCCAGAGGCTATATCTACATTTCTGTGCCTGGGAGATTTTTGTGCCAGCTAGAGGTATGTAGAATACTACCCACACTCCATCACTCTTCAAACAGTGACTAAGAAAATATGCATCCATTTTACCTCCCTTCTGAAGGTTGGGAGAGCTGGTAATCCTGTGATGTATTGCTTATACTACTTCCTAAAGTGAACCCAGTGAGCGAAGTTCCAGTCTTCCTTTTTTTCTCTGGATTTTCCACGCACACTTTCTTGGCTCCTTTCCTTTCTGGTACTGTGTCCCCACTCATCTACAAGCATTTCTAGTACTTCCGAAAAAAAATTACAAAGCAAACAACTCTTACTTGCACTTGAATTCTGGTCCCTGAGTTTGCTACAGAGGGAATCCAAAGTAACACAAAGACAGAAAAAAAAGGAAAACGATGGAAGGATTTTAAACAATGGAATAACAATATCTAACAAATATTTCAAAAAATTACTCTGACCTCTGTGTGGAAAAGGCATTAATGGAGACGAGACAAAAGTAGAAGCAGAGACACTTGAGAGTTGTTGCAATACCTGGATAAATGATAATAGAGATTTGGAAGTGTGTAAGGACAGAGGATATAAATGGAATCAGGAAACTCAAAATATACTTTGAAGATAGAATTGACAAGACTGCTTGTTGGGTTGGATATGCTGGGTTTAGACAATGGAAGAATCAGTATTGATTCTCGCATTGTTTGGTGATATTACTTTATGAGATGACAAACTCAAGGTGGAGGAAATTAATAAATTACTTAATTTGGTGGGAGTGATCAAGAGCTTCATTTTGGGCATATTTAGTTTGCCTAATAAGACACTTAATTGGAGATGTCAAGAAGGCATCTGAACATATGTTTAGTACTAGGAGGAAAGAGCTAGGCTAGAGATTTAAATTAAGGATCCATCATCTTATAGATGCTATTCAAAGTCATTGGACTGGATGAGATCATCTACAAAATAATCTAGATAGAGAAGAGGAAAAGAAGTAAGTTAATGCATTATTCTATAAATAGTTTTAGATAAGTAGCTTGCTTGGCATTCTGTAAATTAACAGTTTAAATATGAATAAATTAAATCAAAGAGAATTAGAATAAAATATGCATAATATCACATACACTGGAAGTGAAGGTCTTTATAGACAATACCGTAATCAGAAAGCATAAAGAGTTTGGACCATAAAAGTAAAAAACATAAAAAAGTGTACATCAGAAAAAGACCTCAAAGTAATATCATTAAAAGGAAGATATCACAATAAGAAAATGGTTTTATTACATTTCTCTCTGTATATAGTTATTTATTTATACAAGTGATTCTTATGAATATACAAGAAGTCAAACATTTAGATAGAAAAAAGACATACAATATGAACAAAAACTAATGAAAAGAAGAAATTGAAATCTCTGACAACCATATCCAAAACATAAATAAATAAAAAGCTGCATTATACTGGTTAAAGAAAACATAGAAATTAATCAATTAGTCAATACTTTCCTTTACCTATCAAAATGTAAAAGTTTTAAAATGGTAATATCATATGTTGGCAAGTTTACAGAATAATATACTCCCTGATTCTTCAATCATGAAGATGTAACTGGTCCAATTTTCTGGATGACAATTCTAGAATGGTCTTAATCAAAAGTCTCATTGCTCTGATACTGCTGTTGCTCTTCTAGTAATGTATCCCCCCAAATAATTAAAAATACTTATATTTTAAAAATTTACCTAGTGACGATAAAGCAAGAGAGGTACTGTGGTAAACTTGGGATTTATATATTTTCTTTGAGGGATATGAAGATAAGATTCCTAGTTATCATTTTGATATCAATAATGGTGGTCAAATCCCTCACACTTCCAGGGTTAAACCTCACAGAGACTGTGATGGAGTTGTACTCAGAAATATTCAACTTAAAAATACCTGGAAGAAGAAACAACTTGAAGAAACAAGGATGCTGTGAGAGATTCTGAAAAGGGAAGCTTCTCGGAATGATGCTGATGGTTTCCCTTTGGGATACAATTTTAGGCATTTTGATTTCTAGTTACAATAAAAGGTTAATGAGGTCAGGAGAATTTAAACAATGAATGGCTAATGCCAATAGATTTAACTTTCTAGAGCTTTGCAAGGTTTGATTAGTTCTTAATGCAATAAATACTTCTTCTAGGAATTAATATTCTATTGAACATGTGAGGAAGAATAAGCAAATTTGAGTTTTTCTAATTCATACTCAATTTCATAAAATCACCACATAGCTAACATCTAAAAACCCACAAACTCAGAATAGAGTTTGTGCTAGGTTTTAATTATTTTATCTCAAATTAATTCCATGCCTAAGCAAATAAAAAAGCTTTTAATGCACAAGCATTTGCCAAACTGTTAAACTCTTCGATATTCTTTGCCTCATTCAACACATAATAAATATTTATTGTGTGTTGTGTACACTTCTGTGAACAACTTGCAATTAAATTATTGCTAGACTAAACAAATTATTTTGACTCACAGTTAAGCCTTAAATTATTAAATACTTTGTTTCTAAACTGTATATATAATTTATACTTGTAATTAAATGTATTTGAACAAATCAAAAGCATGGCAAACAGAATACTGTTACTATTTCTAATAGGTACTTTTCTTTCCTACACATATTCTTTGAAGATAAATGTCTCCAGAATAATTTGCTTTCTCTGCTTTAACAATTGAGAATCTCATTTAAATAAACCAAAGTTTTATAGGTAAATGCTACTCAAATATTAATTAATGATTGAGGGAAAAATTTAAAGTGATTTTTTAAAAAATTACTGTAGATCTCTGAATCTGCATAAAATACTCCACATAAAATATTCTTTTTATGCAGAGCTAACATGTATGGCATATGGTTTACGAACTGCACAAAGGGACAAGAGCAAATAAGGCTCATAGAGGCTGAAATCCACCAAAACCTCTGCTAAGCTAGGCCATATGGGAGACAGTACATCTACCCTGGGGTGAAAGTTCATGAAATGAGCCATGTATGCTAGAGTTGGTCTTGATTTGATGCATTTTTGTGCTTTGCAGAATAATTACAAGTTGAGTACATAGAATTTTTTCCCCAAACCATTTTGATTGCCAGCTGGATATGCTATCATTTCCTAATATTTTAGTGTCTCTTTCCTACAAACAGGGACATTCTCCTACATAACCACTGTACTAGTAGGAAATTAACATCGATACTTCACTACCAACTAATCCTCAGATGACTCAAGTTGCACTAAATGTCCCCAGAATGTTCAGAATTGCACATTGTCTTTAGTTGTCAAGTCGTTTTTGTCTCCTTCACTCTGAGACATTTCCTCAGTCTTTCCTGGACTGCAGTGACCTTAACAGTTTTAAATATCCAGCAATTAAATTGTGTAGGGTGTCTCCTAATTTTGGCTTGTCTGATGTTCGCCATGTTTAGAGTCAGGTTATATATTCAGGAATACATATATATTCCCATATATATTAGGTGCATTACAGAATTGAGGAGATGCTTGTTCGTCTCGTTGCATCCTCTTAGGTGACATACAGTTTAACTTTTCTCATTGCTGATGATTTCATTTTGTTTTTTGATTAAGGTGGTGTCTTGTGAGGCTTCTCAATTGTAGAGCTGCTTTTGTCTTCCATTTGTATTTAATACGTATGTTCTTTTTCTCCACATCCTCTCCAGCATTTATTATCTGAACACTCCTACACTGTGAGAATGTAAATTGGTGCAGCCACTATGGAGAACAGTATGGAGATACCTTAAAAAACTAAAAAGAGAGCTACCATATGATCCAGTGATCCCACTCCAGGGCATATATCTAGAGAAAACTATAATTTGAAAAGATACATGCACCCCACTCTTCATAGTAGCACTAATTACAATAGTCAGGACATGGAAGCAACCTAAGTGTTCACTGGCAGATGAATGGATAAAGAAGATGTGAGATATATCTATCTATCTATCTATATATATCTATATATATCTATATATATCTATATATATCTATATATATATATATATCATATCTTCTTTGTATAGTTTGTATGTATGTGTATATATACATACAAACCATACAAACAGTGGAATATTACTCAGCCATAAAAGAAGAAAAAATAATGCCATTTTCAGCTACATGGATGGACCTGGAGATTATCATACTAAGTGAAGTAAGTCAGACAGAGAAAGAACAACATCATATGATATTGCTTATATGTGGAATCTAAAAACTACTATACTAATGAACTTATTTACAAAACAGAAATCGATTCACAGACATAGAAAATAAACTTATGGTTAACAAAGAGGGAATGGGGGGAGGGATAAATTGGGAGTTTGGGATTAAAATATACACACTACTATATATAAAATAGATAACCAACAAGGACCTACTATATAGCACAGAGAACTATAGTTAATATCTTGTAATAACCTATAATGAAAAAGAATCTAAAAAAGAATATATATGTATATAAAACAATCACTTTGCTGTATACCTGAAACTAACACAACATTGGATATCAACGATATTTCAATAAAATTTATTAAAAATTAAAAAAATAATCGTATGTATGTTCTGAGGAAGTTGAAGCTATGTAAATATCCGTTCCTCATCAAACTTTTGTTTTATTTATTTATTAATTTGCATTAATATAGACTCAAGGTCCGTATCCTATTTTATTTAAGGGGTTATAATCCACTATTATATTTTGGTATTCAGATTGACCCAGTTTTGACCAGTTGGAACCTCTGCATACTGGCTCCTGTGTACTTTGTTATATCCCTTTATTCTTTGAGCACTTTCATGCTTTGGGACACAATAGAATAGTCCAGATCAATCTTATGATTTTCCTGCCTCAACCCCTATTTAAAAGATTTGGTGCTTGATGTACTTAGAACTGTGGGAGTGTCACTACCAGGCTCTCTCAATGGAGAAAGTAAGGGGATAGTTTTATATCTATTTATAAACTTTGAAATATTTGTACCACTACCTTCATGCCCAATCCAAAGTTACAAAGCTAATTCAAGTTTATTTTCTGTCAATTATCTTTAATACATATATATTAATTAACAAGCAGTATTTAACCAATCTCGCATTTCTACCACTATCCCCTCTGCTAGGAATAGCCCCCTTCACCACACTGGTGTTTTGACAATTTCTGCTAGGCCACCACTCTCATGGGACATACCTGCTCGTTTTGCTCTAGCGCTGACAACCCACGCCAGGACAACCATCTACATGAACACCACGCTGACACAGCTCAGACTCTGAAAGCCTTGGCCAGGCCAGCTCTCCCATGTGACATCTGCCTCCCACCTCTCAGCCCTGAGAGGCCATGCTAGGGTGTCCCCTGTAGAGATACGCTCCCCAGCGTAATTGAGCTCTGATACCCCAGGCCGGCTTGGTCCTTTCCATGAAGGTCCCGCTTGCACTTCTCAAATGTTAAGACCCCACCGTCCTCCTGCACCACTTCCAACCTCACGCACCCACCCACCCAAATACACCC
This sequence comes from Balaenoptera borealis, assembly GCF_965194805.1. Taxonomy (NCBI): domain Eukaryota; kingdom Metazoa; phylum Chordata; class Mammalia; order Artiodactyla; family Balaenopteridae; genus Balaenoptera; species Balaenoptera borealis. The sequence continues at coordinate 61,516,755 of NC_138876.1, read as the reverse complement.
ACACACACTGCACAGCTAGCCTCCCTTCTCTGCTCAAGCACTGACGGCCTGTGCTAGGTAAGCACCTACATGGACACGCTTCTTGCCCCACCACAGCTCCTTCCCACTGTTTCAGCCATGGGTGCTCACCTTGTGCAAACAGTTTTAGGGCTGAATTATTCAGAAGGAGAAGGGAAGAATAAAGAGAGACAGATGAAATTTTCTGTTTGTTTAAGTTAGGTGCAGAATGTTACATTAATTATACTCTTCACTTTATGATATATCATCATCCATGGTAGAAGCTAAGCCCACGTCTTGTTTTACTTATTTTTAATACATTTCATGATTCACTTTGTGTGTTAATCTGTTTATATTTTATTTTATTGAATGTTATATTTAAATTTTATTCCAAATTATGCATTTTCTCCATCTCTTTCCGTTTTTTATTTGTCCCACTATTTCTTGCGGCTTTTTAAAATGTTGCGTTCTATATTTTAATTAACTGATAATTAAAATTTAAAACCTGTTTTTAACACTCAAATTTTTCCTCTGTTGGCTTGGAAGTTTACTCATTTATTCTTTTCTCATAGTGATTATAAAACTGTACAATATTTGTGTATCAAAGTATAAGGTTACATTTTAACCTTCCTTCCACACAATACCTTAAAATACTTGGTTCCTCCTTCTAAACTCATTTGTTATTATTTTCTTTATGTTAATTCTATTTATGTAACCTCTTTAAGTACCAGTTATTATTATATTATTTTAATTATATAATTATAATAATAATATTATTATTATTATATTGCCCTTATATTATATTAAAAATTTTATTTAGAATGACCTTTATTTTTTAATAAATTTTTGTGCTACGTTTCTTCTTGCCTCTCAAATTTGTCTTTGGGATCATTTTCCTTTGTCTAAAGTCTAAATGTGTGCCAATATGCCTACATGTAGGTTTAATTTTATTTTAGTTTTTCAGCTTGGTATAAAATGTTGAGAGAATGATTTGAATATTTAACAGTCATTTGTGTTTAGAAAAATTTTGAAGGAGGAGTAAAATGCAATTTCTTTACTTGATAAGAAAATCTACTTATCCCTTACACAAAATTTTTTAAAACCACAGGAAGCATCATATTAATGATGAATGTTAGAAGCATTCTTTATTTAGGTCAGCCAAAAGACAAGGACATCTGCTGTCACCATATCTAATTCACATTATTTTGCAATTCCTGCACCATGCAATAAATCAAGAGAAGAAAAAAAAGTGTTAAAATCAGAAAGGTAGGAAAATTGCCATGTTTTCTAGCAACACAATTGTTCATGCTGAAAATCAAAGTCTATTGGAATTAAAAAGTGGTCAGTAATTTCATGGATCCATGACTAATATACAAAATAATAGGTTTCTTACACATGAGTAAAAGCCATCAGACAAAATATAATAATAAAATTTATACAATTCACAACTGCAACAAGAACAAAAGTAGGACACTTAGAAATAAGTAAGTAATAAAATCATGTGAAGCACTTGGGGAAATGTGAAATTTTATTTTTAAAATTCTTATGTGAAATTAAGAGGCTAAAAATTTTTTTCTTAGACAACTCTCATGAAGAAAAAAAAGAGAAAATTTGCCTTTTCAAATATCAGGAAAAATTCTAACCAGTAATAATTAAAGTAGTTTGATCTCCTTACAGAGATACACAAAGTTAGCACTGGACTAGATTACAGAACCCAGAAATAGCCTATCAGTCACTATTTAATTTTCTGTTCATATGGAAAAGTAATTAGATCCTTGTTTCTGGCCATTTAAAAATAAATTATCGTTAAATTAAAGATATAAAAACATGAAAAGCAAGACAAAAACTCTGAAGAAAATGTAAAAGAATATTTTTATGTGTTTGTATAGGAAAGAATAAGGAAGGGTTTTACTCATTTGTATAGGAAGTATAGGGCAATATTTCCTGGACAAGACACTAAAAAAGGCAATGTGACAATTTTTATTTTGAAAAGACAGTCTTCTGCATAATAAAAGTCACTAAAACAAATTTAAAAGATGATTCTCTTTGGGGGGAAAATATATTTTAAAGATAATACATGACAAAGGGTTAATCTCAATAAGAAGAGCCTCTTATCAGTAAATGAGAAAATGACAAATATACCAGTATAATAAAAGAGTAAAAGATGAATTGGCAGGTCACACAAGAGCACACTTGAAGCTCAATAAGCATAAAGCTGCTTTAACTTCACTAGTAAGCAGGTAAGTGAGGATCCTGGGTTCTGCAACTAGGCTTCCTAAAATCCAAAGCTGCTCAACCACTTCCTGGGTATATAACTCTGGGCAAGTTATTTGTGTTTTTCAGTGCCCTCTTCACCCAAAATGAGAATGATAATACCTCCTAACTTCACATATTTATTGTGAGAACTAAATGATGAGGACATGTAAAAGACTAGAGCAGCACTTGGAGCAAAGTGACAGCTCAATAAATGGTGCCTGTTAGTCTCGCTATCAGGGCGGTCTTTAGGTAGAAGGAACAGGAATGTAGTCTTGTGAGTATGAAGTATGCAGTGAAGCCAAAGTATCTTGAGCAGAAAACACCACTTTGGAGAGAATGAAAAGGAACAATATTCCAGGAAAAAATATGATCAAAACAATACATAAAATAAAGCATTCATTTTAAAATTTAAAATATATACATCTCTATGTTGTGTTGGATTATAAACATATACTAAATACATTAAAACATGATGGGGGAGGATACATACCAAATTCAGGCTAGCAGTTAGCTCTGAGCAGGACTGCAGGGGACTGGGTTAAGGAAAGAACTTCAGTGGTGTAGGTAGCATTGTATTTCATAAATCAATCAATCAATAAATAATGAATAAATGGGCCTGTGGTAAATAAGTCAAAATGTCAACAATTGTTAAATCCAGATGATGGAAACACAAATGTCTATTATTTATTGAAATTTTTTCTGTATGTTTAAATATTTCATAATTTCAAATTTTTTTAAATGGGTTGAATGCAGAACACTATATTTACATGCCTGGCAGAAATATTCTCCCTTTATTTTATAAATAATTATTCCTGTACATATTTTGACTCTGCTGCTAAATATAATTTCTTGACAACACAAGCAATTTTTTTTTCTAAATTTTATCCCTTAGCTCTGAACACAGTGTTTGATACAGAACAAGGATGCAATAAAAGTTTGATGAATGAATGAGTGAATGTTTTACTGGGAACTTTGGCATTTAAAATTTTCAGTACAGACATCTGTAAATAACTCACAGAAACACCTACAAAGGAACTTATTTATTTGTTATAAATATAGGAAACAACCAAAGAAATATTTTTAAATGTTAAATTTCTACTTACAGTATTGGAAGGGAAATAATTGTCTTCCAAACAGAATTCCAATGCTTTCTCTTCACTGTCTTTTTATTTTTTTAAAAAAGGGTTTTTTTTTTTCACTCATTTTTAAACTCTGTATTATACTTTGTTACATTCTGACTCTCACAAAATTATTCTAGTATTATAGATAAATGCTCAGAAGTTCTGCAACCTTAACTGAATATCTAGGAGTAATCAGAGGGAAATAAATTAGAGGCTGCCAACAATGAAAGGGTTTTTAATTCTTTGGTGAGTAATTTATGTTTTCCTCTCAAAAAAAGCAAAGAATGTAGTATTTTTCCCTCAGGACCAGGTAGTTAATTATTTTTGGCTCAAAAATATTTGTTCATTTTTTTTTACTATAAGTTTATTTGTGCATTTTATGTTATTTTATTGTCTCTCACTATAGAATCATGAAAAACTAATTAAAAAGAGGAAAACCTCCCAAAATAGAACAGAGCAGGAGCAAGAACTACTTTTGGAAAAGAAAAGAAATGTTTCAGGTTGGTTACATACACACACACACACACACACACACATGCACGTAAGCTTAGTTTAATGAGAGGCACAAAACAATCCGATGGGACCTGAAGATTTGTTTCAGGAATAAGGATCTATGATAATTTCTTACTATTGTGCTTTGGGTTGTGTGTTCTCTTTCAAGTCAAAATATGTAAAATAATCATTTGAGCACTAAACATTTTAAATGCAATCTTATTTTGTCTTTTAATTTCTTCTAAATGCTTATATGAACTTCAGATTTCTCTCAGTTTCTTTCTTGCTGTTTTCATTTTATCACTTGTTCTGATATAATGTATAGAAATCCTACATATTTCTACACAATTTCTGCTAATATTCTCCTTCATTTACTTTACTACCTGTTATATTTCTTACTAAAAAAAAATCGGTGCTGTTAAAAATACTAGATTTAATTAATTGACACTATTCCTGATAATCCTATTATATTTTTTGTGTTGGTGAAACAAACAATAATTCATGGGTACTAACCATCAAAGAAGGCAAAACTAGATCTGAGTATTTTGAATAAATCTATAGGGAAAGTTTCCATGAAAGATTAAAAATTAATATTGCAAAGATTATATCTTACTTGAAACTTCCGTGTGTTCTTTAATAATAAGTTACCAGTTGCCAAAGGTAAATATGAATTCAGGAAAGATGAATGGAAAAAAATATGTAATTCATTTTGTGACTAATATAATCATTTAAAATATGTTCAGCCAGTTAAGATGAACTGTCGACTTATTTTACTTACATAATTTCATTTATACCTTTACTTATTGGATAAGTAATATATTTTTTAGCATAATACAATGCATCAGTCACTGTTAAACACTGGGGTAGGGAGAGTTTAAGCCCCGTCTCTACTTCCAAGGAAGAACCATCAAGCAGGATCTAAGCCGATATTCTGGAAGAGAGCAAGGACAGTGTGTGTTTGCTTTAGTGCTTATCACAGTGCCTGATACATAGTTAGCACTCAATAACTACTTGCTAAATACCTGAATTAAAAGAACAAAAGGTCCAGTAAGATTATGCCAAAGCGCTAGGAACAGAAAGAAAAGAGGGACTAATTCTGTCTGTGGTTGTCAAGAAGTGACAAGGATGAGTTTGATCCCATGGTTGAGTTTGATCCCATAATTCAGTTTGAGAAGACAGAGCATCCTTCTTTGGGTGGAATGTCTACCACTCATACCAAGTGATTCTTTTTGATGTACCAATCATAGGAACATGATAACCCCTTACACACACATCCAGCCATCCACAGATGGGCACTTGTCCCAAGATTAGGCAATCTAACTCATTTTGGTAAATTGACTTTATAGAAGGCAAGTGAAACTGACATTAAAAAAATGTTACTTTTCACTTACAGAAATTTTGGTTTTGATAAAGTGAGTTAGGGATTAGTAGCAGAGAAAGATGTGGCAGAATCACTAGAACTTCTAACAAGCCAGTTTTATCTCTCTATTTGGTACTTTCTAATAAGAAGGTTTAATGTTAGGACTTTGTAGTAAAACCTAATGAAGCAATTCATGGGTTAAAAGTTCCTTTTACATCTATTATCTCACAAAATCTTTAAAAATCTTCATGAAGTAATTTTAACATCTCTCAAAGGTACCATCTCTCTTTTTTTATTCAAGAGGGCTTAGTCTGAGCTGTGGAAATAGCCCCCCTAATGACCTGCCTTCAGGATTCCAGCCCTCCCACTCTAAGTTCCATCTCCTTAGTAACTACCAAAGTCCCAAAACACAACTTTTATCAAATTACTTAATGACTGCTCACTGACTATAGGTAAAAATCCAAATGATTTAGGATAAGTATCATCTCCTAAACTCCTGCTATAAAATGCAAGTTTCTTACATTCTGAACTATTTGAAATTTCACAAGCATGTCATGTTTATAATCACTAAATTTTTTTTTAATTCCCTAGATTGTATTTTCTCTGCCTGGAACATGTATAATAATATTTGTCACAGGGCAGTGAAATCTTTTGTTTACATTTTTAATTACCATACTGGATTAGACAGCATGTTCTACTTACCTCTTAACACCTGGACATAATGCAATGCCTAGCAATTAGTTAGTGTTTAACACATGTTTATTGATTATGGTTCTTTCTCCACCATGATAAGAGTCAAGGAGATTAAGTGACTTGTTCAAGCCTTCATAAAAGAAGAGACCAATATTTAAACACAAGCCTTATGGTTCTAGTTTAAATTTGTTTGAGTTTACCTCACTTCCCAAACACTGGCAGACCAGAAGTCCTCAGAAAATTAATGCCGAGCGAACAAGTAGCAGCTTTCTAGTAGTTTCACAGACTCAAGCCATTTGTCACTGGGGTTCAGGTAGAGGGGAGGATTGAAGAAGGAAAATAACCAAAGTTATGGTTCTTTGTACCACCATTTTCTGTCTAGCACTTGTATCAGTAAATTTTATATTAATTATGAACCAATGAAGGTAAACTGAATTTTTTTTCTAATTAGCTTTTAATGTCATAGATGAATACTAACCCCAAGAAGTGACATTAACCTTATCTCTGCCCCAGCAAACACCCTTATTTCTTTCTTTCTTTATTGCATATTTTTATTCTTATAAATAGGATCTTTTGGGTCTTAACAATTTAATTCATATGTCCTATGTGATATCTGAATGCTGACATTTTGGGGCTAAATTTCTTGTTTTCATTAATTGCCAGTAAAATTTCCCAGATTGAATTTATATCGAAAAGCATTCCAATTATCTCCAGATTCTTTGGATGGGAAGATCTTGGTCTTTTCACCTTAGTCAGATTTATTTTTGTACTTGGCAAATTTTTGTGAACTTTTGAGTCTACACAGTTTCTCTTGGATGCTATTTATTTCATTATCATTCTGTATTCAAAAGAAAGAAAAGACAACCTTGCAAAACTAACTAAAAGTATCTTGGTTTTAATTTTATAACAACTCCTGAACTGTGAAAATGTAAATATACTCAATTTATTATTTGACAACAAAGTGACTGATAAAGGCATTTATATCACTAATTATAAGTTAAAAATTTTGAGAAATTTTCCCATTGTGTAGATACTTGATGGCATGATTAGTAACAAAATTCAATACATGTTATGACACAGAAGAACATAACTCACTAGAGAAATGTACAGGAAATGGAGCTGCCTTGGGGATTATATTAACTATATTTCCTTATTTTCTGTATTTTTGATGCTCCAGCATTTGAGACTTTGATCCTGGAGAGAGTGCCCCTCCCATTGCTAGTCAGTTCCTAGAGATAGCAAACAAATCCCCTGCCAATGCACTTTTGATACATAAACCAATCAATCCAGAGCCTACATCCCCAACTACTTCCTTTATCAAATTCTTACATATATCAAGCCAGTATTCCCCCTGCCCTAAATCACCCTAGGGGCGGTTACATGGCAGCTAGAGACCACCCTTATAGTCCAGAGACCACTGGCATTATTCAAACTATGCAATCCTAAACTTAGTATATCTACCTACCTTGCCTTGTCCATTCCTTCCTGAAAAAAAAAAAAAATTTAGGTTCTGGGTCATATTCTCCCCTCTGCCCTCTGACTGCTGACCATCCCTGCTCTTTCCCCATGTGGCCCTGCTTGGTGAGCCATGCCTCCTGTTTCTAAGGACCTATGAGTATAAACTTCTCCCTTTGTGAAAATAATTTCTGAGTCCATGTGTCTCATTGTACCTGATTAAAACAAATCATGGGTACCTTTTTAACACATGGATGTTTATTATAATAATCTGAGGCATTTCAGCAGTATGTAGAAGAGAAGTAAGGGAGGTCACAAAAGGAATAAATGCACAGGATAAAGGATAGAGTATAGATGATTTCTAAACTTCTTTCCAGCTCTGAGATATTATTATTCTATGATGATAATACCCATAATTGGCTCTTAATTAATGTTTCTGTTTTCACTTTCATAGAGCTATGTATATATAAAATACACAATAAACATATATATACTGAAATACTCTTAATACAAGTATCAGCAATAGATTTAAAAATGAATTTACTGTGTAAGGTTGTAACACCTAAGGTATGTGATTAAGTGTGATCTCAGGGAAGAGGGACATGGAATGGTTATGACTGATCTCTCAAGAAATTTGTATATAAATGAAACATAAAGGAAATGATGGAGGCTTACTGAGGTAGCCTAGAAATCCAAGATGATAAACTTAAGTATTTTCTTAGGGGAGGTTACATGGCTTTCTGCAATGGAGCATATTTAAGAGGTAAGCACCTAGAATAATCATTGCAAGTGCTAATTTGTGTGCTGAGAACTAGAGTCCTCCCTGCACTTTGATTTTATTAACTCTTTCAGGAAGGGTTTGATCTTAGGCGAGGATGTAAAAATTGTACCATTTAATGGATTATAGTTAGAGACCTTAGTATCAAACTCATGTTATCTTAATACAGATGGTTACATATAGAAATGTTTATAGGTATGTGCATATGAACATGTTGGTATACATTTATGCATTTCTTCACTCTGTCAGTTGAGAGAGCCTAAAAGAAATAATACACCAGTAGCAAAGAGCATACCTGGTCCCTGGATCTTGGTTTCTAATGCCACTCTCCAATAAAACATACCAAGGCCACTGGAAAAATGGCTGATTCTAAGACTCAGGTAGGAAATATGCAAGATGAGCCTAGAGCATCACTTAGTTCCAGAAATTAAGGAAGTAAATGAAAAAAATCACAATGCTAAGATATGTTAAAGGGACAAAGGAAGTAAATGAAAGAACTCATGATAGCCAAAGCTGGAACGGTTTGAGCAAGAGAATAGAGTAGTATTACAGTGTAACCCGAAGTATAAAATAAGTATTAATGAATCATACTGAAGCAAAAGATTATCGAATAAACAAATAAATTGGGAAGAAGAAACAAATTCCAAGATACACCCCCCCTCAAGGAGATACTGCATATTTCCCCATTCGCTTTGTATTGGCTGTGCATAATAACTGCCTTCCAAAGATTATAGAAAAAAAAAGAATAACTTTACAGTGGAGAAATCTGACAAACACTGTCTCAGCCAGGTGATCAGGGTTAACGTCAACAGTGATAAGTCATGTTGATAGTATATGCCTGTGATATTGTGATTTTTAATGAGGAATATATATTTGGTCTTTGTCTCCAATTTTGCCACAAAACTCTTAAAACCCTTGGAGTTTCCAAAGTGTTGGAAGCCATAAAGGTGTTTTTTTTTTGTTATGAGATAAACTTTGGACCACCTAAGGATGGGGGGGAGCTGGTTGCCAGTGGAGCCAACCCAGTGATTAGAGGGTTGCAACTTTGAATCTCACCCCCAGACCTCTGGGGAGGGATGAGGGGCTGGAGATTGAGTTCAATCACCAATGGTCAATGATTTAATCCATCCCTCCTACTTAATGAAGCTTCCATAAAACCCCAAAAGGGTGAGGGTCATAGAGTTTCCAGGTTAGTGAACAAGAGCACTTCCACACATCACATCATGCTGGCTGCAAACTCTACAAGAACTCTACAAGCTCATTTTTTTCAGGATCTTGCTCTATGTTTCTCTTCAGCTGGCTATTGATTCATATCCCTTGATACTCTTTGTAATAAACTGGTAATCTAGTGAGAAAACTGGTTTCCTGAGTTCTTTGAGTTGCTCTAGCAAATTAATGGAGCTCAAGGAGGGGGTTCTGGGAACCTCTGATTTATAGCCAGTCCCTCAGAAGCACAGCTAACAACCTAGACTAGTGATTGGCATCTGAAGTGGGGGCAGTCTTACAGGACTGAGCCCTTAACCTATGGAATCTGATGCTGTCTCCAGGTAGATAGTGTCAGAATTGAATTGAATTGTAAGACACCCAGCTAGGATCAGAGAATTGCCTGGTGGTGTGGGGGAAAAAAAACCCATACTAGGGTGGAACTAGGGTGCAGAACCATAGTACCCTTGATATGATTGATGAAAATGTGATCTTCCTCTCCCAGACACATAACCCCAGTCTAATCATGAGAAAAACATCATGCCAATACTAATTGAGGAACATTCTACAAAATACCTGACCTGTACTCCTCAAAACTGTCAAGGTCATAAAAAACAAAGAAAGTCTGAGAAGATGTCCCAGCCCATAGAAGCCTAGGAGACTTGACTACTAAATATAACATGGTATCTTTCATGGAACCCTGGAACAATAAGAAGCTGTTAGGTAAAAACCAAGGAAATCTGCATTTCTACCAGCGAAGCACAAGGGTTCCGACTTCTCCACATCCTTTCCTTGTTTTCTGGTGTTGTCTTGTTGCTGTTGTTTTGGTTTTTTTATAATACCTGTTTGGACAAGCTTGAAGTAATATCTCATTGTGGTTTTGATTTGCATTTGCCTGATGATTAGTGAACCTATTAGCCATTTGTATATCTTATTCGGAGAAATATCTATTCAAGTCCTTAGCCTATTTTTTAATCTGGTTATTAGGTTTTTTGGTATTGAATTGTATGAGTTACTTACATATTTTGGAATTTGACCCCATATCAGATATATGGTTTGCAAATATTTTCTTCCATTCTGTAGGTTGTCTTTTCACCCTGTTGACAGTTTCTTCTGCTTTGCAGAAGATTTTTAGTTTGATACAATCTTGGAGGGGAAGAGTGTTTATTTGTTTGTTTTGGTGATATAGGGGAGATTATTTTTGTGATTCTGTTAACTCCACTTATCCTGGCACTTATTCTCCACTTATCTCAGAGCTTCCCCTCAGTATGTCTCAGTTGGAAATGCTGCAGAGGTGCTAAGATGCCAAGACCCAAATCCCCTCACTTTTGTGGTCCCAAACAGGGCCAGAGAATTCCCAGGCAATTTATCCTTGTTTCAGGCATCTTTTTCTTCAACTCCATTGTGACATACAAATACCATCATTTTCTATGTATGCCTTTTGTGGAAAAGATAAAGAAGGAGGCCTTTTTGTGACAGTCTTTGGGAGAAGAAAGCTAGTTTTAGCCTTGGTATGCTTCTGTTAAAAGTTTCACACTAAGGAACAATTGTCTATATCTACTCTTGAGACAATTAAATTAATATTTTATCAGATAATAGATGACTCAGGTATTGATGGGGACGTACAATGTTAAAACTGAAAAGGATATTGCAATTTTATCAGATATTTGCTAAATGTATCCCAAATTCAAGACAACTTTCTAGCTGTCAAGTTTTGATTTCAGGGGCATTATAAAATGTATTCTTTTAACTTCAGGTTAACCAAAAAGGTTACCCAGTGGTTCTTGGATTCCTAAATAAACATACAATAAGCTAGACAGAAATTGTCAGCCTGTCCTTATAATACTGGCTGTTAACAACCACAATTAAGGCAGACTACATATCAATTATTATTTGTCTGGAACATCAACTTCCTTAAGCATAAAAGGAAGTGAGGCAGCCTGCATTACTGTCTTCCCTCTTTAGCTAATTAGTACTGTTTTTAATGGCTTCATCTGCCCAGGATCAATTGTCTAATAGGAACAGTGCTCTGTAAGTTAACAAGGTGAGGAACTGTAGAATGTGATTATGTCTGGCTCCAAAATAGTGCTTTAAACAACACTAAAACAATCATGTGACAGAATAAATAGACTTATAGACCCAGGCAGTATTTTTGTCTAATTCTTGTACAAACTTAGTGTTCTAGTAACAATTATGGAAAAATAAAAAGGAAAGCATACGAGAAAGAGAAAAAAAAATGAAGGGAGATTTAAAGACAAACATAAGACCATATACACACAAACGTGCACCCACACACACACATATACACATATACATAGAGAGTCTCTAAAAACTTCAGTTAAGAGAGGAACCAAAAGTATTATAAACTTGTACTTAACGAGTATTACCCTAAGGAATGTTGATGTGATGATGAACCCTATTTTCCAAAAATGCTTTCTGCAAAAATAAACTGTACTGTGGTTGTGCTGATTGTAACATAAACTATGTTCATTTTCCAGTCACAAAACACATTTCCAGTCAACTCAGTGAAGAAATGGGCACTGATGATATTCACCTGTATGCAAGTGGCTTTTAGAATCTCTTACCAGGCTTATATAGCAATTTTGATTCTAGTAAGTGTGCTAAACAATAGACTGTCTAATAAAGACATATCTGAAAATATTAATTTATACTATTCTTCCTAAGCTGATCTAGGACTGGGCTCATGGAATGAACCAAGACAAATTGAGATGACTGGCAGAGAGTAGTCATTTTCCTGAGAGGTAGTGCATGCAGTGGTTAAGGGCATGGGCTCAGGACCCACATTAACTGAGCTTAAATTCCAACGCCACTATTTATTAGTTTGTGTAACTGGGGCAAGTTACTTTACTTCTACCTCAGTTTCCTTATCTGTAAAAAGGGGATGATATAAACAAGATTTTTATAAAGATTTAAGGAGTGACTCAGGAACTTAGAGAACAATCTGGCACAAAGGAAGCATTACAGAAAGTTTAGCTATTATTAGGAGTATCAAAAAATACTTTATCTTGATCAATTAGTTGAACACAGACACGGACAAAGGTATTTTCTGAGCCAATAACTCTCATCATGCTCCCTTTCTTCAGTTTATCAACAATGCAAGAAGACTCTGATTTGCTCTCAAAATGTTACACCTTGAAATATGCCAGTTCTCTAAAGCTGTGGTTTTCAAAGTGCTATCTTCAGACCAGAAGTAGCAGCATTACCCAGGAACTTCTTAGATATTCACATTATCAAGCCCCATCTAGATCCTACTCAGTCAGAAACTTTGAGGGTGGAGTCAGCAATCTGTTCTAAAAAGCCTCCCTGATGATTCTGATGCGTACTAACGTCTAGAACCACTGGGCTAATAAACCCCAAAACTCCAGGCATGTTTCTCCTCACTACGAGATAAATGAATTCTTAACTACTAAAAATACAGGTTTCTTATCAATGGAATAATATAGAATTGTTCAAAATAACTCAAATCTATCCTTGAATCCATGTTAATGTCAAGGGTTTTTAAAATCCTAAAAAAAAAGTTCAAAGCTATTAACCAAAATGCCTAGCTTTAGTTTGAAAATATTAACATCATCATGCAGAAGAAAAATTTTAGAGAAAAGGGAAGAAATAATTGAGTTATGAAGAAATAAGACATTAAAGGTGTGAATCAAACACTTTTTCTGCTTGGAGAGCTTACATGAGATATGGCATGTTACATAAATTGGTTTAAATAATTCTTATAACCCAGCTTTACATTTTATTAATTAATTGTAACTAACTAATTGATTACTTATTAAACTCAGAGCCTGAGTTTTCTCCATTTTTATGAAACATTTAACATGGCTCTTAGGATGGTGCAATATAGTATACAAATGCCTATGACAACGCGGCATCTGTTGAACATATCTGGCCTACAGAATTGCTTTATTTAACCTGACCAGTGTTTTGAAAATCAGGAAATTTTTCATAAACATTAGAAATTCCAGGTTCTCTTGAAAAATTGTAAGATCTGGTGATGTTGTGTTTGCATTACCACAAGTGTTCTGTCCTCTAAAACTAAGTAGCATCTGCTTTCTTGGGTGCTGAGTTTGACTGCCTCTAGCTCAGCTGACTTCACTCATCAGACATCTGACCTTGTACTTTATCCTCAAACAAGCCTAGGACAGAAACCCTCAGCAAATGGCAGATCTCTTCCCAGGCTACCTATCTTCCCCGTGTCTCCACTGGTAAAATATTAAAATCTATCAAATAGAATTATTCCAATGGCTTGGGGGGTGGGGAAATAATGTGTAGATAAATTTTTAAATCTATCACTCTTAGCCTCATTACATGCATAGTCAACCAATGAAGCTATTATATCTCTGTAGATTTCCCTGAGCCTAACACAGAAGAGGGAATAAGTGTACAACTGAAAGTCTCTTCTGGAGTCAATATCAACTGTGGGAATTATGCTTTGACAGTGAAAACCTAGATTTGAAAACCTAGATTTCCACTTCAAAGTTAGAATTTAAAAAACGAGAACATTGGAAGAAATAAGTTAAATCCAAATGCATTAGATATAAGATAGTATAGATTTTTGGAAGGTGTTTTTTTTTTTTTTTTTCTAAGAAGAGAATTATTTGCTAGAAAGGACAGTTTAGATATCTCTGGAAACTTTGGTTTTAATGTTAGTCCAGCTGTGAGTGGCTTTGTGGATATGAACTAGTCATTTAACCTCTCAGGCCCTCAGAGTACTCTTCTATAAAATGAGGAGGCTGGACTGAGGTACCTTCCAGCTCTCAAAGTCTATTCTGTGATTCTAGGAGGCTGGGGGCAGTCAATTCATTTCAGTTTTTTGTATAAATGACATCCAGTGTCATGAAATAATGTGTCAAGAGCAGCAGCAGGGTCCTTCTATCCTGAATTTGGTTTGAAGCCAGCAGATAAGGTTGCTTGAATTCATTTTCTTTCTTTGGTGAGGGGATAAGTTTGATGACCTAATGGGCCTTTTCCATCTCTTGTATCTTTGATGAGGCTACTAGGCCTCTATGTTGGGAACTGCAAAGAGTTACTGTGGTGAATTCCCCTTTGTAGTGATTTTTCTCTTTTTCATCATGTTTGACATTTTTGCAATTGTGCTTTGATTCAGATTATATCCACTACATAGCTCAGTGTGCTAGTGAGCTGAGACTTTGCTAAGATATAGATGCCCAAGTATAGAAACTGAAAATGACAAGCTCAAGTTCTGCCGCATGCTGTTTATATACATTATTTGAAGTAGCTGGTTGCAGTTCAATGAAGTTCCATAGTGATCATATGGGCTTCAACAAAAAATAGTTACTTATTTTCTTGTCTACTTATTTACTGGTAAATTACTACAATATGCCTTTCCTTCCTTTTCTCTTTTTTCTTTGAACAAGTTCTAAGGTGCATATTTCAGAAAATGAAAATGGATATTCCATGAAAATGGACTTTAGTTATAAGGATATTTTTCTTCAAGCAAAAGGAAAAGAAAAACATTTTAAATTCAGTTCTTCCAGCAAATAAAAGTTTGGAAAAAAGCAATCAAATTTGCTTATGTACTTCATCATTAAAAAATCATCTTTGACAGCTTTCTAAACAATGGAGAGTAGAAAAATACAGCAAAGGTGGGAAATTATCCAGAAAATAAAGTAAAAACTTTAAACAGAATTTTCATAGACAAAAAAAAGCCCAGTTTTGATACTGTTAATTCTGAAAATTATAAGTATATACACACACACACACACACACACACACACACACACACACACACACACACATATATACACACACATACATACTTATACATTTGGACCAAACCCATACAAAGTTTGAATTTTACACATTGCTTTCCAATGCTGTAAGTAATTTAGAAAAACACTAAATTCCTTCAATATTTCGGAGTCATTTCCAAAAACCAACTACAATGAATAAGAGGGGGCATAAAAGGAAAAGCTTCAAGGAAGAGAAGGGAGAGTGAAGTTTGTAATTATTCTCCAAAATGAATCACAATTATGAAGTAATCTAAGAATCAAACATACCAAAGATGAAACAGTGGAAATTTTTCTTTTACCAACATTCTTCCTTAACACCAAAAATGGTAAAAACACTAAATTTCCATTAACTGAGTTTGTGTTGTTCAGAAAGCATGATAAATGTGTCAATAGTAAATGAATTGAACACAAGTCTCAAATACAATTACAGCTGCAAATAATTGTCGAATTCCTCCTCTATAAAAGTTATTTAAAATTCAAATAGGAAAACAATAAAATATTTAAATTCTAAGTCATTTCAATGCTAACATGCTTAAATAAGATAAAAGCAATTTTAGTATTAAGTGTTTAGTTAGAAGTAATCTTAGGTAATACCAAGATTGTGAGCACGCGCACACACACACACACACACACATACACACACACACACACACACACACACTAGCATACCATGCCTGTTAACAAGCCATTGAAATTATGGTCCATTACTGTATGTTTTGAATTAAATTTTGACTTTTATTCTCCTTGTTTTAAAACAGAACTCCTTCTATTTAAAAAAAATATATTTCTACTGTAGGATAAACATGCATGTTAGAATTCAGATTCACTAGAAAGTGAAAGTAGTCTAGATGATGCTAATATTTAAATTAGGCAAGGAATATATGCTTGACAAAGGAAGTTTCCACTGAGCCCCTCTTTCTCCACCCAGGTTTTTAAATTCAAGTAACGGTCAATTAATGGAATTTTCTATTGCAGTAAATACTAGTTTTTATTGTTAGTTTTTTATTCACTGGTCTGCTTGACACTCATTAACTTTTGCCAAGGGATTCCTTTTCTTTACACAAAGATGTGCATCAGAACAGATCTTCACATTGATAGAAACAGTGCATGAGAATTTAGTCAGTTATCTTTATTTCACACCAAACAAATCATATTGCTCCAGCAGTGAGAAATAAGTTTCTTCAAGAGCAACAATGAACCAAATTATACTAAATCATTCTTTTGTAATTTTTAAACCAAAGCTCTTTTTAAATTTTATAGCATTAAATAATCTTAAAGCATGTTAAATTAATGTAGTCAACACACCCTTCTAAGTATCAGCTGTAAAGGAAATGAAAATCCAAAGAATTCAGCTAATAAACTCTTCCTCCACTGTCACTAAAAAAAAAAAAAAAAAGAATGATGAAGTAGAAGAAACACAACCATTCCAATTGGGTTATGTATCATCAAAGAAACATTTAGGAATACACTAAAACGTCTCAAATCAAAAATTCAATAATAATACAAATAGATAAAGTGAAAAAGAATAATAAAGTGAGAGATAATTGAACTTGGGAGAAAAAAAGAAGAAAAGATAACAGAAATAAATATTAAACTAACAGATACCCCAAAACCAATAAGTTTTAAGGCAAACTTACTAAAAAGGATAGAATAACAATTATAAAACAATAAGAATAAAAATAAAATTAAAAATAAATCAAAATGGTCAAAGAGAAAATAGTCTAAAGGTTAACCAAAGAAGATCTAACATCTGCACAATTGGAGATCTTGGGGAAAAAAAAAAAAAAAAAAAAAACAATGGAAGAGTAGTAATATTTTTAAACTATGATACAAGAAAAATCCCTGTAAATAAAATGAGAAATGTTGAAATAATGACAGTTTCTATGCTGCATAAAAATTAGCACAAATTTAGCAGCTTTAAACAACACACAGTTTTTGTCTCACAGTTTCTGTGGGTCAAGATTCCAGGCATGGATTAGTGAGTCCTTGGCTCAGAGTCTCACAAGGTTACAACCAAAGCTATAGCTGTGTTCTCTTCTGGGAACTGGACTAGGGAGCAATGTTTGTTGGCAGAATTCGTTTCCTTGCAGCTGTATGACTTCTTTATTGCTATTAGCCAGAGGCCTCTCTTGGACCCTAGAGACCACCCACATTACATGCTGCATGATATTCCCATAAGCATTTCACAACGTGATAATTTGCTTCTTCAAATCCAGCAGGAGAATAAGAAGAAGTCTACTAACAAAATGGTCTTATATACTAAAACAAAGTCATGGGAGTGACAAAACATCAAGTTTCCAATATTCAATTGCTTAGAAGTCAGTCACGGGCACCATTTACACTAGAAGATGTATGAATAGCAAATGGCAGGGACCATTGAAGAGGCGTCACATTAGGGTCTGTCTACCACAAAGGCCAAATTGATGTGAAAGATTCAACCAGTAACAATCTGAAACAAGCTGAAAATTCTTTTTAAATTTGTCTTCATAATTCATAGTTCCTCCATAATAGAAACACTATTCAAATAACTATAGAGTATAAATAAATCAAGAATTTTGAAAATAAAGTTAATAAAAAAATAAAACAACATAAAATAAAACTGAAAAAAATGAAAATATATTGGCATTAAAAGCCAAATTTAATGTCACATTATTAGAACATATTGGTAATAATTTTTATTCTTTTCCGTGTTATAACCCGAATTCCCATTTTCTTTGCACCATATTTTCTACTTTCAATTATTTTTATTAATTAAATAATAGCTAATCAGCAAATATATATTAAATATTTGCTATTAATCATTATGTAACAGGCACTGTGCTAGGCATGTCTTCATGTTGAAGTCTTAAAAATGCAATATTTCTTTAAAGCTGGAACTGTCAATTTTT
Source organism: Balaenoptera borealis (assembly GCF_965194805.1). Taxonomy (NCBI): domain Eukaryota; kingdom Metazoa; phylum Chordata; class Mammalia; order Artiodactyla; family Balaenopteridae; genus Balaenoptera; species Balaenoptera borealis. The sequence continues at coordinate 61,498,738 of NC_138876.1, read as the reverse complement.
AACTGGAAGTACATTCTGTATTCACATTTAAGTAATAATAGAAATTCTAGGAAAGCAATCTAACACTCTACCCTTTGTGTTCCTTACACTCACATCCTTTGCTTAGATTGGTAACTTTGATACCTGTTTCCAATCTGTCCTACACTCCACCTCCTTATCATTGGACTCTTTTTACACTCTAGAATCTTGACTTCTAATTCATATTTATCTTTGCTCTCTGCTCTGGATGTGCCATATATCTAGAGCCACAGGGGAGAAAGTTTCCATCCCAAGGGATATGGGACCTCACTAGATGGCCAAGCCTCCCCTGTGCCTAATGTGGGAGAAGGAAGATTAAGCCAGTCTAGCTTATCAACATCTCCAATGTATTCCTTTCTGCTTCAATCAAGATCACCTTCATTATCATCTTCCCCATCATCATGATCAACACCACTGAATATGTGCCATGCAACCGCAAATATTCACATTACATTGCATGCTAAGCACTTTAAGTACATTAAATTAAATTAGATAATTTTCTCTTGAGATTTTATTGTCATCATTTTAGAACAGTTGAACAACCTCAGTTACAGAGGTTAAATGACTTGTCCAATATGTAGTTAATGTCGGAGCTGGGATTCAAATACTAGGCCAGTCTGACTCCAAGTCAGACAGTCAACCACTGCACTGAACTGCCTTCCATTATCGATGTTTATTAAGCATTTAGGATGTTTCAAGCTTAAAATGCCATTCTTTCCATGATATAGTTATAACAATCTACTGCAATTTAGATATACTTAAGGGTTGCCATCTACATTACTGATTTAATAATATTCCCCTCATTTTAGAACAGAGCTGATTTCCCAAAACTTTATAGTTATCATTACATTCACAAAAGTTAAAGAGTTATAAGATTGTACATAACAGAGGAAAATAAATATCATTGTAATTTTATTGAAAAAAGTTTAAATCTATATATAAAAACCTTGAAATCCATGGTGATGGAAACTGAAACTATTATTAAAAGTAGATGCTTTCCTGAAATGAAAAGAGGCTGTGAAAATGGGACAAATAATTTTTAAATGGATAAAATTTGATGCTGTAAAACAAACCAAATCTCTTTGGCCTCTGAAATAATGAAGAAAAGAAGTGAAGAATTGCTGTAAAGATCATTAAAGATTTAACTCAGTGAATAATCAGGTTAGAATAGCCAAGTGCCATACACACTCAAAATGAGTGACTCAAACCTTATGACAGTAGATCCCTGACCTGCTGCAATCCATGGACAAAATAACAGGTATCCCAGAACTAGCCCTGAAACAACTCAACACCTTGCTTTTGAAGGAAATTTGCTAGTCCTTCAAAAAGAAAAATAAAGAGGAAAGGCAGATATTTAGAGTAAATGGTATATGGCCACTCAACCTAAGAATTACCAACATGATAGTTAATATGAAGACTTTAAAAAATGCTAAAGCTACATATATTCAGCATGCACACACACATACACACATGCACACACGCATGCATACACACATCCACAGAACACACTGGGTCCAAAACTTTATGTTTCCTTGGTAGAGGAAGATTTAATCCATAAATTAATTTAGTATATCATGTATTATATAAATTATATAATATCATTGTTAAGTCACTATTAATATAAAGCCATGAACAGAATTGTGTTCTTAGTACTAAGAGGCTGGTCTCAAAAGCAAGGACAGAGAAAGAGAAAAGGAGTTTGGATCAGAGCAGACATACACAAGCAAGCACACAAGTTATTGTGTACTCATCAGATGTTCCTAAGGCCTTGAAAAGTTATGGTTATAAAGGAATAAGCATTCTGGAGGATAATGAGTGTCAAGGAATGAGGTGGGATGGTTTTTATGTGGTTTCCAATAGTCAAATATTATATTAAATATCCTATGTGATAGAAGACATTGATTACGTTCTGTTAGGAAACATAAACCAAAACAAAAATGATAACTGAAATATTTAATGATTGAGATTATGACAAAATTTTGAATGTAAGTAGATGCACTAACAGTCTGTTTTGTGGCCTCTTTCAATTTTTTTTTTGTTTTTTTTGGCCATGCCACATGGCTTGTGGTTATGTTAGTTCCTTAACCAGGGAAGAAACACATGCCCCCCGCAGTGGAAGCAAGGAGTCTTAACCACTGGACTGCCAGGGAATTCCCTGTGACCTCTTTCCCAAGCCCTCCTTCAGAGGTAGATGGCTGGGTTGTCTACTTATCTGAATGTCTTATTTGAGAAAAATTACATTATAAGCTTATTATTTTTTTACTTTAAATCCTCCTGTTGTTTGTAGATTTTCTGATGATGTCCATTCTAACTGGTGTGAGGTGATACCTCATTGTAGTTTTGATTTGCATTTCTCTAATAATTAGTAGTGTTGAGCAGCTCTTCATGTGCTTCTTGGCCATCTGCATGTCTTCTTTGGAGAAATGTCTATTTAGGTCTTCTGTCCATTTTTGGACTGGGTTGTTTGCTTTTTTAATATTGAGCTGCATGAGCTGTTTATATATTTTGAAGATTAATCCTTTTTCCGTTGATTCGTTTGCAAATATTTTCTCCCATTCTGAGGGTTGTCTTTTCGTCTTGCTTATGGTTTCCTTTGCTGTGCAAAAGCTTTGAAGTTTCATTAGGTCCCATTTGTTTATTTTTGTTTTTATTTCCATTACTCTAGAAGGTGAATCAAAAAAGATCTTGCTGTGATTTATGTCAAAGAGTGTTCTTCCTATGTTTTCCTCTAAGAGTTTTATAGTGTCCAGTCTTACATTTAGATCTCTAATACATTTTGAGTTTATTTTTGTGTATGGTGTTAGGGAGTGTTCTAATTTCATTTTTTAAATGTAGCTGTCCAATTTTCCCAGCATCATTATTGAAGAGACTGTCTTTTCTCCATTGTATATCCTTGCCTCCTTTGTCATAGATTAGTTGACCATAGGTGCGTGGGTTTATCTCTGGACTTGCTATCTTGTTCCATTGATCTATGTTTCTGTTTTTGTGCCAGTACCATATTGTCTTGATTACTGTAGCTTTCTAGTATAGTCTGAAGTCAGGGAGTCTGATTGCTCCAGCTCCGTTTTTTTCCCTCAAGACTGCTTTGGCTATTTGGGGTCTTTTGTGTCTCCATACAAATTTTAAGATTTTTTGTTCTAGTTCTGTAAAAAATGCCATTGGTAACTTGATAAGGATTGCATTCAATCTGTCAATTGCTTTGGGTAGTATAGTCATTTTCATAATATTGATTCTTAAAATCCAAGAACATTGTATATCTCTCCATCTGTTGGTATCATCTTTAATTTCTTTCATCAGTGTCTTATAGTTTTCTGCATACAGGTCTTTTGTCTCCCTAGGTATTTTATTCTTTTTGTTGCAATGGTAAATAGGAGTGTTTCCTTAATTTCTCTTTCAGATGTTTCATCATTAGTGTATAGGGATGCAAGACATTTCTGTGCATTGTTTATATCCTGCAACTTTACCAAATTCATTGATTAGCTCTAGTAGTTTTCTGGTGGCATCTTTAGGATTCTCTATGTATAGTATCATGTCATCTGCAAACAATGACAGTTTTAATTCTTCCTTTCCAATTTGTATTCCTTTTATTTCTTTTTCTTCTCTGATTGCCATGGCTATGACTTCCAAAACTATGTTGAATAGTGGTGAGAGTGGACATCCTTGTCTTCTTTCTGATCTTAGAGGAAATGCTTTCAGTTTTTCACCATTGAGAATGATGTTTGCTGTGGGTTTGTCATATATGGCCTTTATTATGTTGAGGTAGGTTCCCTCTATGTCCAATTTCTGGAGAGTTTGTATCATAAGTCAGTGTTGAATTTTGTCAAAAGCTTTTTCTGCATCTATTGAGATGATCATATGGTTTTTATTCTTAAGTTTGTTAATATGGTGTATCACATTGACTGATTTGCATATATTGAAGAATCCTTGCATTCTTGGGATAAATCCCACTTGATCATGGTGCATGATCTTTTTAATGTGCTGTTGGATTCTGTTTGCTCGTATTTTGTTGAGGATTTTTGCATCTATATTCATCAGTGATATTGGTCTGTAATGTTCTTTTTTTGTAGTATCTTTGTCTGGTTTTGGTATCAGGGTGATGGTGGCCTCCTAGAATGAGTTTGGGAGTGTTCCTTCCTCTAAAATTTTTTGGAAGAGTTTGAGAAGGATGGGTGTTAGCTCTTCTCTAAATGTTTGATAGAATTCACCTGTGAAGCCATCTGGTCCTGGACTTTTGTTTGTTGGAAGATTTTTAATCACAGTTTCAACTTCATTACTTGTGATTGGTCTGTTCATATTTTCTATTTTTTCCTGGTTCAGTCTTGGAAGGTTATATCTTTCTAAGAATTTGTCCATTTTTTCCACGTTGTCCATTTTACCGGCATAGATTTGCTTGTAGTAGTCTCTTAGGATGCTTTGTATTTCTGCGGTGTCTGTTGTAACTTCTCCTTTTTCATTTCTAATTTTATTGATTTGAGTCCTCTCCCTCTTTTTCTTGATGAGTCTGGCTAATGGTTTATCAATTTTGTTTATCTTCTCAAAGAACCAGGTTTTAGTTTTATTGATCTTTGCTATTGTTTTCTTTGTTTCTATTTCATTTATTTCTTCTCTGATCTTTATGATTTCTTTCCTTCTGCTAACTTTGGGTTTTGTTTGTTCTTTCTCTAGTTCCTTTAGTTATAAGGTTAGAGTGTTTATTTGAGGTTTTTCTTGTTTCTGGAGGTAGGCTTGTATAGCTATAAACTTCCCTCTTAGAACTGCTTTTGCTGCATCCCATAGGTTTTGGATCGTAGTGTTTTCATTGTCATTTGTCTCTAGGTATATTTTGATTTCCTCTTTGATTTCTTCAGTGATCTCTTGGTTATTTAGTAACGTATTGTTTAACCTCCATGTGTTTGTGTTTTTTACGGTTTTTTCCCTGTAATTCATTTCTAAACTCATAGTGTTGTGATCAGAAAAGATGCTTGATATGATTTCAATTTTCTTAAATTTACTGAGGCTTGATTTGTGACCCAAGATGTGATCTATCCTGGAAAATGTTCCGTGCGCACTTGAGAAAAAAGTGTAATCTGCTGTTTTTGGATGGAATGTCCTATAAATATCAATTAAGTCTATCTGGTCTATTGTGGCATTTAAAGCTTCTGTTTCCTTATTTATTTTCATTTTGGATGATCTATCCATTGGTGTAAATGAGGTGTTAAAGTCCCCCACTATTATTTTGTTACTGTCGATTTCCTCTTTTATAGCTCTTAGCAATTGCCTTATGTATTGAGGTGCTCCTATGTTGGGTGCATATATATTTATAATTATTATATCTTCTTCTTGGATAGATCCCTTGATCATTATGTAGTGTCCTTCCTTGTCTCTTGTAACATTCTTTATTTTAAAGTCTATTATATCTGATATGAGTATTGCTACTCCAGCTTTCTTTTGATTTCCATTTGCATGGAATATCTTTTTCCATCCCTTCACTTTCAGTCTGTATGTGTCCCTAGGTCTGAAGTGGGTCTCTTGTAGAGAGCATATATATGGGTCTTGTTTTTGTATCCATTCAGCAAGCCTGTGTCTTTTGGTTGGAGCATTTATTCCTTTCATGTTTAAGGTAATTATCGATATGTATGTTCCTATGACCATATTCTTAATTGTTTTGGGTTTGTTTTTGTAGGTCCTTTTCTTCTCTTATGTTTCCCACTTAGAGAAGTTCCTTTAGCATTTTTTTGTAGAGCTGGTTTGGTGGTGCTGAATTCTCTTAGCTTTTGCTTGTCTGTAAAACTTTTGATTTCTCCATCGAATCTGAATGAGATCTTTGCCGGGTAGAGTAATCTTGGTTGTAGGTTCTTCCCTTTCATCACTTTAAGTATATCATGCCACTCCCTTCTGGCTTGTAGAGTTTCTCCTGAGAAATCAGCTGTTAACCTTATGGGAATTCCCTTGTGTATTATTTGTCATTTTTCCCTTGCTGCTTTCAATAATTTTTCTTTGTCTTTAATTTTTGCCAATTTGATTACTATGTGTCTCAGCACGTTTCTCCTTGGGTTTATCCTGTATGGGACTCTCTGTGCTTCCTGGACTTGGGTGGCTATTTCCTTTCCCATGTTAGGGAAGTTTTTGACTATAATCTCTTCAAACATTTTCTCAGGTCCTTTCTCTCTCTCTTCTCCTTCTGGGACCCCTATAATGCAAATGTTGTGTTTAATGTTCTCCCAGAGGTCTCTTAGGCTGTCTTCATTTCTTTTCATTCTTTTTTCTTTATTCTGTTCTGCAGCAATGAATTCCACCATTCTGTCTTCCTGGTCACTTATCCATTCTTCTGCCTCAGTTATTCTGCTATTGATTCCTTCTAGTGTAGTTTTCATTTCAGTTATTGTATTGTTCATCTCTGGTTTTTTTGTCCTTTAATTCGTCTAGGTTTTTGTTAAGCATTTCTTGCATCTTCTCAGTTTTTGCCTCCATTCTTTTTCCGAGGTCCTGGATCACCTTCACTATCATTATTCTGAATTCTTTTCCTGGAAGGTTGCCTATCTCCAATTCATTTAGTTGTTTTTCTGGGGTTTTATCTTGTTCCTTCATCTGGTGCATAGCCCTCTGCCTTTTCATCTTGTCTATCTTTCTGTGAATGTGGTTTTTGTTCCACAGGCTGCTGGATTGTAGCTCTTCTTGCTTCTGCTGTCTGCCCTCTGGTGGATGAGGCTATCTAAGAGGCTTGTCTTGAGTTCCTTTTTAAACAGCAAACAACAAATAACCCAAAGTCTTACATATACTAGAAGCACAAAAAATATTTACTGGGTGTCTAATAAACTGATTCTATGATGACTTAAGAATTTACTGCTCTTCTCAGTGCCAATATATTAGTACCCATAAAAAATAGAAATATATCACTATGTACTATCCACTATGATTAATATAAGATCTCTCAATGGAAAAGAAAAAAAAATCTTTGATTTAATAATATCTGCAAAAATAATTCCTGTAAATATTAATATAACTTAAGTTCTCACCACCCATACACATACATTCACCTCTTATAAAAATAGGAATTAATACATATGTGAGATAATAATCATAACAATATTTTTAAATATGTATTTATCAAACAACCCGTACATTGTTCGTATAGACATTGTGCAAGGTTAAAACATATTCAAACATCAAGATCCACCTTCAAAAAACATAAAATAACCACCTTTAACCATAAATAAAGTTAAAAAGATTAAACATATACAGAAAATATGGGAATGAAAGGCAGACTCTGATACACCTAGCCAAAATGCTATAAAGGGCATTTCACTCCTGCTCAGGCCCACAGATCTCTGTTTGGACATTTTTCTTGGACATAGTAACTGAGGTCCTGCACACCTTCCTAGCAGCATGTGCTGGCTCTGTTAAACCAGTGTCATATGCGTATGTCCCCAGAGTTTTTAATTTAAATTATTTTTTTTTATTTTCGTAAGGACCTAGGATGGTCCAGACCACAAACATCCTTGCTCTCAGAATCAGAGTTGGTACAAAATTTTCAGTGTTATCTGAAATGACACATACTGTGCATGTTTAATTGGTATCTGAAAGAGAACATACGAAATATATACTTTTTCTATAAACTTTAAATGGCAGAGCTGTTTTTGTCTTCTTTGTCCAGTGATAACTTTAGACATATTTTCCATTGACAATATCATAAACGCCATAAAGTTCTAAGCACTTTGTTCAAGTAGTCCCCATGTAAAAACACATAAAATGCAAAACACACTGTCTTTCAATATATAAAATTAATAGAGAATTGACTACATGCAGAAAGGTGAAGAAATAGATTCTATGCGAAGGCAGAGAAAAGAGCATTATTATGTTATCCTCTTAATTTACACATTACATTCACTTGAAATGCACCATCATTGAATTTTACTTCAGTGCTCTCCCTCAACTCTTTTTACTTTAAGGGGAAAATATGCATGTATATATAATTTTTAAGGTAGAGAGCCCCAAGGGCAGGAAAAATAATGTTTGCCCCTCAAATCTTTCAAAAAAATTCCTATAGCATCCATGGACTCAGATGTTTGCACCTTCTTTTAGTTAATTGAAACATTCTGATAAACCACAGAGTTCTGTCAGAAAAAGGTTATGAAACAATGTCCTTTTTCTAGTTGCTGCTGTTGTTACTATTTTTATTGAATAAAATGAAAATTACAGATGTAAGAAAGAAAGAGGAAAGGGGGAGGAGGAAGAAGGGATGTTGCCAAGAAAGAGAGAAAGGAAAGTAGAAAGGAAGAATGGGAGAAAGGAAAAATGAAAGGAAGGAAAATAAAGAAATTGTTTTATTTTTATTTGAGATTATCTCTTCCTTTCAACATTTCCTGTTATGAACTATCATTGGGAAGTAAATAATTTTTCATTCACAATAAAGTCTTTTAATATCAAAATTAGGAAATACCTATGTCATTATGATTTTATCAGGTTAATTAATATTAGCAGTCATTCTATTTCCAAGCACTCTACATAAACCATTAATGCAACCACTAAAACTGAATGATAAAACCAAAAAATGTATAGTAATAATGCATGACTTTTAAATGTCACTTTTTTTCTAAAACTAGAATTGTATGGATAGCTAATAACAATTAAAAAGTAGTTTCATAACTTCATTTTTATTTATGAAAAATTCAATATGTATAGAAAATGTTAATCTGCATTTTAAAATCTCCCTAAAATCTTCCAAAACTAGCTGCAATAATCTCTTTTTTTTCTTTCTTTATTTAACTTATTTATTTTTGGCTGGGTTGGGTCTTCGTTGCTGTGCGTGGGCTTTTCTCTAGTTGGGGTGAGTGGGGGCTACTCTTTGGTGTGGTGTGCGAGCGTCTCATTGTGGTGGCTTCTCTTGTTGCAGAGCACGGGCCCTAGGTGTGTGGGCTTCAGTAGTTGTGGCTCGCGGGCTCTGGAGCGCAAGCTCAGTAGTTGTGGCACACAGGCTCAGTAGTTGTGGCATGCGGGCTCCAGAGCACAGGCACAGTAGTTGTGGCACACAGGCTTGGTTGCTCCGCGGCATGTGCGATCTTCCCGGACCAGGGCTCGAACCTGCATTGGCAGGTGGATTCTTAACCACTGGGCCGCCAGGGAAGCCCAATAATTCCTCATTCTACACGTCCTTCTTAGAATGTGACTTAGAAATTCTCTCCATTCAGATGTGAGGTCAATATTTCCTCTCCTTAAATCTGGACAGGGCTGTAAGTATGAAAGATATGATGCGGTGTGACTTTTGAGGTAAGATCAAAAAAGGCTGATACGTCTTGTTCCTGCTTCTCTTGGGCTTTTTTTCTTAGAATCCTGCCTCTGTGCAGTGAGGAAGCCGAAGCAGCCTGTGGAGGGCTGTGAAGAGGACCCAATGGAGCAGAGACACACTGTTCTGCGCCCTGCCCAAATCAAAGGAAATTGATCAAAATAAATTATTGTTGTTTTAAGCCACTACGTTTTGGTGTGGTTTGTTATGCAGAAATAGATTTCTGGAACACCATTATAGGCACAGTTCAGCAACTTCAGTAGAAAGAGAATGTTTTATTCTTTCATTGTCTGTACACTATTCCCAGGAAAGATTCTGAATACATGTTCATGTGCGCCACCATTTTATCAACAAAATTTGGCTATTTCTGTTTGGGTTACATAAACCTACCACTGTTTCCCCAAAATAATAAAGATTTTCTTAACTTAAAGGTAATGCATATTTAGTTTTCATCCAGATAAAATTTCATCCAGATAAAACTGTCAGGCTTCATCAGGAGGTTAAGCTACCTAGCTACTGCTGAAAGTTTTATATTATGCTTCCTATGTCTCCAAGAGATTAATTGGTATGTGAGTTTATTAGCAGTAAATTGTTAAGAAATGCTTCTAAATGCAGCCTTGATGGATATTTGAATTACCCAATTATCATCTACACTATGAACATAGTAATTTATAAATAAGTAGCACAGAACAAACAATTTTAACTTACCACAAATGCCTAAGAAAATGTAATTTAATTATCACATATAAATTTATATGGCTATTTAATTCACTGGTCACCACATGAAAGGGCAAAAAGAAGTTAAGGCTAGGAATACATTTAGAAGAAGTATTAACTTATGAGTTGGAAAAAATATTATCTATAAGTAAAAGTATTGAATCATAAAACTGTCAACAAATCAATTTCAGGTAGATTAGGATTTAAATATTAAATATTTAAAATATTTAAATATTAAAAAGACTTTAAAAAATTAATGGGTATCTCAGTCAGCTTAGGCGACTATAACAAAATACTATAGACTAGGGGGTTTAAACAGAATTTTATTTTCTTACAGTTCTAGAGGCTGGAAGTCTGGGGTCAGGGTGCAAGCATGATTGGGCTCTGGTGAGAGCTCTCTTCTTGGCTTGCAGATGGTTGCCTTCTTGTTGTGTCCTCACATAGCAGAGAAATAGAAAGAGAAAGAAGAAGAAGAAGAGGAAGAGGAGTAAGAGAGAAAAAGAGAGAGAGAGAGGGAGAGAGGAAACAAGCTCTCTGGTATCTCTTATAAGAGCATTAATCCCATCATAAGGGCCCCACACTCATCACCTCATCTAAACCTAATTATCTCCCAAAGAACTAATCTCCAAGTACTGCACCATGACTTTGGTAGTTAGTACTTCAACATATGTATTTGAGGCAGGGGTCCAGGGGGAAAATTCAGTCCATAACAGTGGGAAATATAGGTGAATATCTTTTAGACCTGAAGTAGAGAAAGATTTCTTAAAAAAGAAACAAAATAATTGACCATAAAGTAAAGTTTGATATGCTTAAAAATATTTTTAAGAAGTTTCCTCTAGGGCTTCCCTGGTGGCACAGTGGTTAAGAATCCGCCTGCCAATGCAGGGGACATGGGTTCGAGCCCTGGTCCGGGAAGATCCCACATGCCGTGGAGAAACTAAGCCTGTGCGCCACAACTACTGAGCCTGTGCTCTAGAGCCTGTGAGCCACAACTACTGAAGCCCATGCGCCTAGAGCCTGTGCTCCACAACAAGAGAAGCTCCCACAATAAGAAGTCCGCGCGCCACAACGAAGAGTAGCCCCCACTTGCCGCAACTAGAGAAAGCCTGCATGCAGCAACGAAGACCCAATGCAGCCAAAAATAAATAAATAAATAAATAAATAAATAAATAAATAAATAAATAAATAAATAAAATTTTTAAACAAAGAAATGTGACATTTAAAAAAAAGAAGAAGTTTCCACTCAGCTCTGGATAAAACTCTACCCATACCTTCTTGAGGAATCTCCTAAGACTTAAAGGATCATATTGGGGAGCTTTAACAGCTCACTTACACCAATGGACAGATCATCCAGACAGAAAATTAATAAGGAAACACAAGCTTTAAATGACACAATAGGCCAGATAGACCTGAGTGATATTTATAGTATATTCCATCTGAAAACAGCAGATTATACTTTCTTCTCAAGTGCACATGGAACATTCTCCAGGATAGATCACATCTTGGGTCACAAGTTAAGTCTCAGTAAATTTAAGAAAATTGAAATCTTATCCAGCATCTTTTCTGACCACAACACTATGATATTAGAAATGAATTACCCTGACACCAAAACCAGACAAAGGTAGTACAAAATAAGAAAATTACAGACCAGTATCACTGATGAATATAGATGCAAAAATCCTCAACAAAATACTAGCAAACAGAATCCAAAAACACATTAAAAGGATCTTACACCATGATCAAGTGGGATTTATCTCAGGAATGCAAGGATTCTTCAATATATGCAAATCAATCAATGTGATACACCATATTAAAAAATTGAAGGAGAAAAACTATATGATCATCTCAATAGATGCAGAAAAAGCTTTTGACAAAATTCAATACCCATTTATGATAAAAAACCCTCCAGAAAGTAGGCATAGAGAGAACTTACCTCAACATAATAAAGGTCATATATGACAAACCCAGAGCCAACATCGTTCTAAATGGTGAAAAACTGAAAGCATTTCCTCTAAGATCAGGAACAAGACGAGGATGTCCACTCTCACCACTATTCAACATAGTTTTGGAAGTCCTAGCCACAGCAATCAGAGAAGAAAAAGAAATAAAAGGAATACAAATTGGAAAAGAAGAAGTAAAACTGTCACTGTTTGCAGATGACATGATACTATACATAGAAAATCCTAAAGATGTCACCAGAAAACTACTAGATCTAATCAGTGATTTTGGTAAAGTAGCAGGATACAAAATGAATGCACAGAAATCTCTTGCATTCCAATACACTAACAATGAAAAATCAGAAAGAGAAATTAAGGAAACAATCCCATTCACCATGGCAACAAAAAGAATAAAATACCTAGGAATAAACCTACCTAAGGAGGTAAAAGACCTGTACTCAGAAAACTATAAGACACTGATGAAAGAACTCAAAGATGACACAGATGGAGAGATATACCATGTTCTTAGATTGGAAGAATCAATATTGTGAAAATGACTGTACTACTCAAAGCAATCTACATATTCAATGCAATCCCTATCAAATTACCAATGGCATTATTTACAGAACTAGAACAAAATATCTTAAAATTTGTATGGAGACACAAAAGACCCTGAATAGCCAAAGAGATCTTGAGGGAAAAAAACAGAGCTGGAGGAATCAGACTCCCTGACTTCAGGCTATACTACAAAGCTACAGTAATCAAGACAATATAGTACTGTCATAAAAACAGAAATATAGATCAATGAAACAGGAGAGAAAGCTCAGAGTTAAACCCATGCACATATGGTCAACTAATTTATGACAAAGGAGGCAAGAATATACAATGGAGAAAAGACAGTCTCTTCAGTAAGTGGTGCTGGGAAAACTGGACAGCTACATGTAAAAGAATGAAATTAGAACACTCCCTAACACCATACACAAAAATAAACTCAAAATGGCTTAAAGACCTAAATGTAAGACTGGACACTATAAAACTCTTAGAGGAAAACATAGGAAGAACACACTTTGACATAAATCACAGCAAGATCTTCTTTGATCCACCTCCTAGAGTAATGGAAATAAAAACAAAAATAAACAAATGAGACCTAATGAAACTTCAAAGCTTTTGCACAGCAAACTATAAACAAGACAAGAAGACAACCCTCAGAATGGGAGAAAACATTTGCAAACAAATCAACAAAAGATTAATCTCCAAAATATATAAACAGCTCATGCAGTTCAATACTAAACAAACAAACAACCCAATCCAAAAATGGGTAGAAGACTTAAATAGATATTTCTCCAAAGAAGACATACACATGGCCAAGAGGCACATGAAGAGCTGCTCAACATCACTAATTATTAGAGAAATGCAAATCAAAAGTACAATGAGGTATCACCTCACACCAGATAGAATGGGCATCATCAGAAAATCTACAAACAACAAATGCTGGAGAGGGTGTGGAGAAAAGGGAACCCTCTTGCACTATTGGTGGGAATGTAAATTGATACAGCCACTATGGAGAACAGTATAGAAGTTCCTTAAAAAACTAAAAATAGAATTACCATATGACCCAGCCATCCCACTACTGGGCATATACCCTGAGAAAACCATAGTTCAAAAAGACACATGCACCCCAATGTTCATTGCAGCACTATATACAATAGCCAGGTCATGGAAGCAACCTAAATGCCCATCAACAGATGAATGGATAAAGAAGATGTGGTACATATATATAATGGAATATTACTCAGCCAAAAAAGGAACAAAATTGGGTCATTTGTAGAGACGTGGATGGACCTAGAGACTGTCATATAGAGTGAAGTAAGTCAGAAAGAGAAAAACAAATGTCGTATATTAACGCATATATGCGGAATCTATAAAAATGGTACAGATGAACCAGTTTGCAAGGCAGAAATAGAGACACAGATGTAGAGAACAAACCTATGGACACAAGGGGGGAAGGGGGGGAGGGGGGCGTCAATTGGGAGATTGGGATTGACCTATATACACTGATATGTATAAAATAGATAACTATTAAGAACCTGCTGTATAAAGAAAATTAAATTTAAGAAAAGTTAGATAAGCAAAAGACAAATAACGAATTCCCAAAATTAAAAAAAAAAAAAGAGCATTAATTCCTTCATAAGGGCCCCACCCTCATCACCTCATCTAAACCTAATTATCTCCCAAAGACCTAATTTCCAAATACTGTACCATCACTTTGGCAGTTAGGATTTCAACATATGTATTTGAGGGGGGGGGGGGGCGGATTCAGTCCTTGCCAGTGGCAAATTTAGGTGAATATCTTTTACACCTGAAGTAGAGAAAGGTTTCTTAAACAAGAAACAAAATAAGTGGCCATAAAGTAAAGTTTGATATGTTTAAAAATATTTTTAAGAAGTTTCCTCTCAGCTCTGGATAAAACTCTACCCATACCTTCTTAAGGAGTCTCCTATGACTTAAAGGATCATTTCCTATGAGACCATCTAAGGTGGTGGTTGTTAGATGCTCTCATCTTAAAAATGTTTATTAAAACATCTTAAAAAGTGTTTATTTTATTTAATATTTGGGTATTTAACATTCTTAGTAGGAGGATTTTTCAGACTATACACTCAATAATATTGCAAGAAGTGAATGTTCCAAATTTACAAAGCATCAGTACAAAACTGTAATATTAGAAGAAAAAAATAGTAGACCTTCGCTGAAGATGCTGTAAGTTACAATAAAAGGACTAGGTGTTACTTCCTTGGAGAAGGGAAGAGTGCATTCTTCATTTTATGTGAGATATTTACATTATGTTAGGTTGGAGCGTTTAAGAAAGAGTAATCAAATGATTATTGACTAAAATTAGGTAGCATCTTTCTATTTTCAACTTGATTAGCTAAAATAGTTTTATATTCAGTACCAGGATATGTTCAGAAAAATCAGTATTTAATCACTGACGGTGGGAGCTGAAATCCAAATGAAATTTAGGAAAAGTCACTTGGAAATCTGTACTGGAGTCTAGAAAGGTGTCCTAAAAATATCATCTGACATATCCAACTAAGGTTGTTACAAAAATATTTTAAATTAAATACTATTTTTGGAAATTAATTCATAAGTCACTTAGTAAATATTAGCTGAGTGCCTATGGTAAGTCAGTATTAAGTGCCTACAGAAAGGCCATGCTCTGCGGGGAGGGGGTGTGGGCAGGCAGACAATAAACAAATAAACATGATACAGATGATATGGCAATAAGTCCTGTGAAGAAGGGATGCTGTTCCATCCAGCTGTCACCTTCCATATGTCAGATAAAATGACAGAGAGTCCTGAACAAAGGTAAGGCTACTCCCTTTGGGCAGCACTGAGGACAGCTGTGCTGTTGCCTTTTGACTGACCCTGAGGCAGCCCTCAGTTGTCAACTAGAATTGCAACAAAAATCAGTGTTAAGTTTCCTATAGGCTTGGCACAGTGGACAGTAGCTTTAGAATCCAGCCTCAATAAGGAATCAAAATCCATCTTAATAAAAATCAACAGAACTGATCACATTCGATTTTTCTTTTTTGAGGTTTTTGCAAATACTTGAGGGTGGGAGATGGGGAAAACATCGTTTGAACTCCAAGACTGCAGTCTAATTCCAGGTCAAATAAGAGATGACATTTCATCCTACTTCCCACACCGTCACTATGTGAACTGCAGACTTCAATTCTAACTAAAATGTCCTTTTATCCAACTAATCAGGAAAGTCAAAAAATTATTTAAATAATATAGAACACTGACAAAAGATGAATTGAGTTATTTTGGAAGTCAATCAGTAAAACAAGCCAAAACTCAGTGAGAAAATGATTGAGTAAACCGCAGTAAATAATTTCTTAAATTAAAATGATCAAGAAAACTGCACGCATTTCTCTTCAAAAATATATACTATATATCCCATTATTTCATTTTTCTCAAACGTCACTATTTTTAGTATAGACATATTGTTGCATTGTTGCATACCTTTAAATGAGGGAACTTACACATTTTGTTGATTGCTTTGTTTCTTTTTTTCCATCTCTACCCATTCATATAAATTACCTTTCTAAAATATATTTAATTGTTTTTAAACTCCAACCTCTTCTAAATCAATTTTTTTAATCATTTTTTTAAAATCTGCTAAAAGGCATTACTCAATTCTCTTTGTAGCCAATAAAGATAGTGAAACACTTGCTGGGCAATGAAAACTGTACACAAATTAGCAGAAAAATACATTAAGAAAGTTCTAAAATAAACTATTTCAAGAACAAAATGAAAATCCTAAAATCCATAATTCAAACAGATTTATTGAATCCCTGCTTCTTACACTGATATAGTACAAGCAAATGCACTCTATAAGGAATCTTGAAAGATAATGAAGAGAAGATTTGATATCTTATATCTCGGGAAATGGTATATTTTTAACTCAGAAAAATTCACACACATTTCTTTTGAAATCTTAGGAAAAGAACTTTCTCTCTGGATGACCCCTGCTTGCAAGTTCCCTACCAGAAATGAATTGTTTGGGAAAATAAATCTTTCAAGTTTGGAAACAGACAATTTGTCCTGGCACACTGACCCTTCTCTAATCGAAATTAGTATGATAAGTTCTCAAAACATTCTCTCCTCAGCCCCACCTCTCACTGCGTTTCAAAAGCACATGGCCGCTTTTAGTTTCTAATAATCAAAAGCTAGGAATGAATGAAAAGGGGGGAAAAAACAGACTTCACTATTCTGCTGGATTTTTTTTTCCTAATGAGCTTAACATTTCATAATATGGTGTTGATAAAGGAAGATTGCATTGTTGTTGTTGTTTAGAATTAAAAGGACCTCTCTCCCTGCTGACTGCAGGAAGGAATCTCTCTGAAGCATCACACAGTCAGAAGGGTGCCATCCTAGCCACCTGAGTCAGCCACATGAGCTCCATCCATCACCATCTGATGCTTTCTCCTCCTTCCTCAAGTTTTTCAGACAAAGCCTGGGGATCAAAGAGAATCCACATCCACACTGAAATTACTATATATTTTTTTTTAAGTGAGAAATATGTCTTTCCAAACTGCAAAGAGTCCTAAAAAGCAGGGTAAAACCAGATTACCTTCCCTGTAAGACTTCCCCACAGAGGGGTGCTTTGCTTTTTAGTCTTCACACCACAATAAAAGAGGAAGAAACAAAGTAACTGATGACATAATTTCTGGGCAGAAGATATGAAGATACCTTGTTAGTTTCTTTCCTACTGGGCTGGGTAACAATCTGGATTGCTTTATTAGGTACTGTTACTCAAATAAAAATAATTAAGACAATCACCCCGGTGAAACTTTCCTTACAAAATACATAAGCCTCTCAAAGATAACAAGAAACAGACTAAGCTTCAGCTTTTGTACTTGACTGAACTGAAGAGATGCTACTCATTCAGGTTCCTTAGATATTCTTATTACTGGCTTAAAGAACAATAAACTTATATTTGTAAATCCAGATTTATCTTGCCTAATGAATGTGAGTCATTAGAATGGTTCATATCTAGAAAGATTTTCTTTGAGAATTTCAAAAGCCACATAAGTAATTTCTATTATAATTATGATTCAATCCTCCTTAAAATTGGGAAATGTTATAAAATAAAAATAAAATCTTCATGTAAAATTTGCAAGTCATTTGCATTTCAGTCCTGTGGGAAGGCATGACAGTGTTATTTTGCTCATTTTGTGGAATTATGTGACAGGTATTTAGGAAATTATATATACAGGTATGCAGAATTATTTAGACAGGTAACAAAGGTCAAAGTTGGTCTCAAACCCATGTCTTCCACTCGTAAAGCTAGCTCTTTTGCCAAAAACCAGTCTTGAGGCCACTTAAAAGTCATAATGTCTTATCAAGTACAATAGAAAATTCTTCTTTGAAGGCCTCTAAAAATAGGGTTGTCTCATTTATTATTGGGTTAAACCTAAAGTGAGGGGTGAAGGAGGTGAGTGCATAGAGAAGAAAAAAGATTAGAGAAGCTTCCTTTTAGTCCAAAAGAAGTTTATCATTTTGACAGTTTCCAAGTGGAGCTGAAATAAAATTAAATGGAGTTGATAAAAGTCACAAGGGTCCAAAAACTAACCAACAACAATAACCACATTCTTAAATGGAGAAAAAATGGAATGCAATCTTGAATAAAGTTTTGTTAAAAACAAAAACTAGAGTGCCTCATGTTTTGAAATGCACTTAATATTGAAACGGAGCAGGACCCCATGGTCCTTGCCCACCATGTCCTCTGCCTGCCTTTTGTCTGTAGAAGAACTTTAACCAAAGAAAATTTAATCATAGAAGTGAGAAAATGCAGAAACGAAGGAAAACCGTCAAACAAGGCCAAATAATAATAGTGTAGTCATTAAGCAAAGTCGAGGACATTTAGTTCCTTCTCAAGGGCTATACATAATATTCTGAGCCCTATCCTTTGAGCTGACTTATAGAAACTGAAACCCTCAGCAGGTAGAAGAAATTAGCTACATGATGACCAGACTGTAGCCATGACATAAGCAGCCACAATTCCGAGAACTGGCCTCGAAGAAATGGGAACAAACTGACCCTGGAACTGAAGATTAATGGTACTTAAAGCAATCAAGATGACACTGATCAGACCACTGCAGGACTAATTTCAAGATGACTGTCAGAGCTGACCGCCCTGTTCCTGCATGTAGCGCCCTCCCTCCGTCTATAAAAGCTCTTGCCCATTGTCAGTGGGGGGGAGGTTGGCCTTTGGACAGGAGTCCACCCTCCATGCCATCCCCCCATTGCCAGCCTCAAAAATAAAGCAAACTTTCCTTTCCACCAATCTTGCCTTTTTATTTGCTTTTGAGCAGCGAGCAGACAGACCCCCACTTTGGGTAACAATATGGCCAACCTTATTTTTTAAATAATGTGTTTATTTCAATAAAATTGAGTATGGTTTCCACAAACATGTGTATATTCATTTAAAATCATTGAAACAAAGAAGGAAATTTTGTCAGTACATCTTTTATCTTCTTTCTGATCAGTTATTAACTCACTGTTTTTTTTCAAAAATAGATGATATGTAAAATACTTTTTGCCTATAAACAATCATTTTAATTTAGGGAACAGTGTGCTTTTATATGTACCTTAAGTCGAATAACATATTTAAATAATTTTGTGAACTTCTAATGAGTTACTTAATTCCAATTGTGACAGTGCCAAAAGCTTCAGTAGAGAAACATCAATTTATAGGACATATTTATTATTTATTAGAAAACTTTTCCAAATATTATAAGCTGTATCAATATAATTCAACAAAAATTACAGATTGTGTACTGTTTGCCAAACATTACGCTTATACATTGAAACTCTCAACAATTGTCAGCTCTCACATCTTGTTCCCAAGATTCTAAGTTACATGGAATAACAAGTTATTTTTGACTGTTTCAGATTCTTGGTTAAGTTTTGTTTGTTTGCTTCATTCCACCATAGTAAGTATTGCTCAGATTCATCTACGGGACATAGTATAAAAATTAATTCTGCCTGTGATTACTTCATGTCAAAATGAACGTCATCAGTCACTCTCTCACACTTACACACACAATAGGAACCACCCTCTTAACAGACGTAAAGTTGCAGTTATATGGACAAAATTTAATGTCCTTCAGCTTCCTGTGGAAAAAATCTCGTGCTCTATTAACTGCTTTATCTCATGTGGTAGTCACTGTAGGTTACCTGACTCAATTTCTATTTCCAGCCCTTTCTGCCTTGTCTGACTTCATTATAGAGGATGTAAAAGCCAACAATCTAAATCACCATCTTTCCTTTCAGCAAGAGAATAAACCATATGACATAGTGCAGGACAAAGAGGTGTACACAGAAGTCTTTTGTTCTGTTTCTTCCCTATCTTCAAGGAAGAAGCATTAGCATATGCAATAGATATGGGGCAGAATAAATCATATGCTAAAAATAAAAACTTTCTATTCACCAAATTCAAGAAAAGATTGTTCTCTGGCCCTTGTCCCAAGCTGTGAATTATTAGCCACAGGAACTGACTTTAAATCTATCCCAATCCAACTGTGATCATGCCTTTGTTTCAGCAACAATGCCTCTGAACGCCAACCAATCAGCAACAGGGACACTTTTCTGAAAGCCAATCAGCAACAGTCTCTTGAGCTTACACTTCAGAAAGTCAATCAGCGGCAGCCACAATCAGAAAGCATGTTTCCACAGCTGACAGTCAGCCAATGCCTAAAGATTTATGCTTCTGAAAATTCTCCACTTCCAGAACTCCTTGTTTCCTAAAACCCTATAAGATCAGCATTTTCCTTAAGAGACACCGTGCTTTGAAATCGCAACTCTCCCTTGCTTGGCAAAGAATAAACTATGCTCTTTAGGTTTTTTATTTGTTTCAAATATTAAGTAATATCTTGTTTTGATAGTAAGTATAAAATAGGGGAGAGTTCCTGCAGGAACAAACGAAAGATAAACCTGGAAGAATCACTAGCAGACAGGATAGAGTACTTCTTGGCCAAATTTTATAACTTTTAGCTTTGTACCAAGATTAACGATGAGCTGCTGAAGGGTTGCCAGTTGGTATAGAGGAGACTATTATGATAAAAGTTACATTCATAAAATGTTACTTTAGCTTCAGAGTAACTATGGAATTGGAAACACTAAGTTGAGGCACTTCCACAGATACATCAGTAACCACTTAGGAAAAGAATTATTGCAGCTTGGATTAGTGAGATATTGGAGGGGATGGAGAAATGTTATCAGATTTGAGAGATAGTTACAAAGTAAAATCTAAAGAACTTGCAAATAGATTAAAGAAAGGATGTAGGGAGATGGAAGTGTTGTGGATGAATCCTTGTTTTTGGATTTTTTGCTACTGAATGGAGTGTGGGGCATTCACCAAGATTGGGGTCAATAGAAAAGAATCAGGTTAGGAGTAGGAAAAGATCATGAATGTATTCTGAATATAATGAGTTTGCAATGCCTTTGAGAAATCTATGAGAATCTTTCAAGGAGCCATCATAGAATACATGAGTCTGGAGCTCAGAAAAGAGATCTAGGCTGAGAAGACAAATGTAGAGTCATCTATCTATGGAACTCCATATATTCCTGGCTTAGAAGAAGATGCATCTGTAAAGGAGAGAGAGAAGAAATATAGAAGGAACAGCCAGAGAGGAGAAGGAAAATCTAGAGAGTTTGGTGTCAGGGAAGTCAAATAGTCTCTCAGGAAGAAGAGAGTAGTCAACAATGTTGAATGCTGCTGAGAGGTCACATAAAATAAAACCTGAAAAAGTGGCCCAAGGAATCAGTGCTCTGAAGATCATTGGTGACCTCAGCGAGAGCTATTTTGCTGGAGTAATAGGAAAAGGAACCAGATTGGGATTAAAATGAGTAGGAGTTGAGGAAATGGAAATGAAAAATCACAAGAGTAGCCAATCATGTTAATACATTTCATTGGGAAGATCAAGGACTATCTAGGGAGATACCCAGAAAGGGAAAGAGGAGAGGTTTTTTGGGGGGGGATGGGGAGGGGTAAGGGGTTTTATTAAATGAGAAACTCCCAGTATATAAAATGCATCAAACTTCCATTTTCAGTAAACTCTACCTTCTATTAACAGTTACATGGTAGCAAATTCTCATAGGAATGATATTATTTACAAATATATATAGACTCCAACTTAAACTAAAGCAGTTCACCTCCAATTAGAATTATTATCAAACAGTAGCCAATTTCACTTTTTGCATGTTAGTATATTTTAATGTTTTGTTAGCCTAAGACTGTTGACTTCTAGTTCATAATGATGCTTCATATCTTAATAAAGTTTTGCTTTTATTTTTTGCTAACTGTTAGAGCTTCCGTTAACAGATATATAGAGAAAAGATTTCTGTAGCAGGGGGCTGCTGCATTTAAACATATAGATTAGCATGGGGTAACCAGAAAGAAAATTGTAAAGTGAACTTTAAAGAGATAGAATTGTTATTTTGCTTTTTAAAAATTTCTCCTTGACAACGTTGTTCATTTGTCGTATTGCTATTCTGTGGAAATGTAAGCTAGAGTAAATAACTGCTTTTGAGACAGAATATAACTCTACCACAGTGCAAATGCTATCATATAATGATGCCAGAAATCTACAAACTGGTAGATAGTGAAAGTAGATTCAACGAATATATAAAATTAAGACCTGAAGAGAGAACAAAGATCAATGTTCACTTGCATAACTAACTGGGAAGAAAGGGCCACCAAAATTTTAGGCACAAAAAGTGTTCATTGTCACATTCCGGTGACCACAGAAATGCTTCCCCAAGGTAATGAATGGAGGAATCAACAAATGCAGCTGACTGATCAAGGAGTAGCATTAGTTCAATGAGAGGTCATTGCAATGTGTGTCTTTTGAATGCTTTGCCAAAGAACATCTGAAGTTCTTCTTTGAGTAAACAAGTGTTTCAACACAAGGAAAACTGCAAAAGTCTCTTATCCTACTGGCTTTGATGCAGAGAGGTAAAAAAGATCAACAGAATGCCAGAAGTACAGGGAACAAAGGATTTTATAACATTCTCCATCCTTTCAGTCCTGTCAGAATTGAAAGAGAAAATTGCATCATACCATTGAAGCTTCCCAATTGGTCTGCCTGCCACTATTGGTAAACCTCAGGGACTCACCAGCAGGACCCTTTCAACTGGGAAATTAGTGCAGAAAGCCAGCTGGTTATCTGCTTCTGTTTCAGATCTGGTACTAATGTGTCTAACTCCACATAGAAGCGTGAATCCCTGAATTTTGTTGCCAAAATTTACTGCTTTCTCATTTTCTAAGTTAATTAATGATAAAACCAATGTCTAACACTTACTGAACATTTACTATGTGCTACTAATTGCGCTGTTTCCTTTCTAAATATTGTCTCATTCATTCTCCTAAACAAGTTATGAGGTTGATAATGATATTTTCCCTATTAGGAAACTGAACCACAAAGTAATTAAGTACTTTTTAAAGTGCACACAGACAGAAATATGAATGAGGAGGGGTTTAAACTTGGGAGTTTAACCCCAGTATAGAGACTTTAAACCACAAAGGTATGTTTAGGTATGTTTATAGATAAAATTAATTTCATAACCTTATCTTATAGCAATGTTTCCTTTCCATGCTGGAATTATATTGAGCACTTTCCCTTTTCAGTTTTAATACTTAAGATTTAATTCCATTAATGTTATTACATATTTATTCTAATCTTTCTACATTTTGTTTTGATGAATTATATAAATATTTTGTTTCTTTTATTTTATAAATAAAAACATTTAATCTGCATTTGATTTCACCATTTATAGCTCTAGCATTTTGTTTTTTTACTTTAATTTTTATGCTTAAAATGTGTTTATTATATTTTTGACTTCCCTTTAATATTTAAAATAACTTCTATGATCGTGTTTCTTCCCATATAGCAGACTAAATGTCTTAAAAGACCTCTTAATAACAACAAGAATAAAATGGAGTAAACATCTTTTAAAAGGCATTGCTAAACTGACACAAAAATAAGGAAAATCCCTTAGGGATAAAAATTAAGAAGAAATAGAAACCAGAGTATGAAACTGAAATTCTAACCATGTGTTTTCTGGGGGTGCTTGTTTATTCCCAGAAGCAATGAGATTGAACATTAAAAAGTCCAAGATCCAGAAGACAAAGCCTTAGGCCTATCCAAAGTCTATAAGCAGAATGTAGATCACACAAAGTCAGGACCCTCACATAAAGCAAAGACTAGAAAAACTGCTTTTGTTTTGTTTTGTTTGTGAGGACTTCAGAATAAACTTGAAGTCCGCACAATGGCCTACAAGACCCTACATGATCTCACCACCATTACCTCTCCTACCAGTTCTCCCTCACATACATGCTCCAGCCAGACTGGCCTCCTTGCTTTTGTTGACCCCATTTTAGTAACTTTGCATTGGCTAACGCTTCTGCTTGGAACTTTCTTCTCCCAGGTATCCACATTTTCAATTCCTCACATCTTTAGAATCTTGCTCAAACTTCACCTTCTTAATGACACCTTCCATTGCCACCCATTTTAAAATGATAACCAACTTTCAACCACAGCACCACCAATATCCTACACCATACTCAGGTTTTACTGTGCATTTTCTCCTATGTAACACTTCTAGCCTCCAAAGGGCTTACTTATATCTATTGTTTACTGCCTGCCTTGTCCCACCATGCTTCGTATGGACAAAGATCTTGGGGTTTTTTTCTCTTTTTATTTTTCATTAAAATATCCCAAGTGCCTAAAAAGTACCTGGCTTAGTAGGCAAATTTGTTGAATGAATACCATCAAATAAAAATTTGATAAAATTTGAAAAAGAAAAAACTTATCTTTCTAGGACCTAAAAATATAATTAATGAAACTGTAGTGTTGACAAGTGAAATAGCAGATCATATAAAGCATAAGGAAAAATTACTTAACTGGAAGCACAATTCAAGTGTAGTAAATTTAAAGAAATTACAAAGACTTAGACAATGAGATGGGGAAAAAAAAATAGAGGTTAAAATATATGGAGAATAGTATAAAAAGTTGAAGTTTAATTGATGTTCCAGAGAAGAGAATAGAGAGAGAAGGTTAGGCTGAATTTAAATCATATAATGGTTGAGAATTTTCCAGAATTGAGAAAAGACAGGTATCTTTCAAGTCAGGAAACCAAATAAATTCCAAGAAAAAACAAAACAAAACAAAAACAAAAAAAACACATGGGCATATGAATAATGAGGGCAGAAAAGATAAAAAGAAGTTTTAACAGGAAGCCTAAAACTACTAGATTACCACAAATAATAACAATGGTAGCGTCTCAATAGCAATAATATCAGCTACAACACAATGAAGAAAATATCTTCAAAATGTAAGGAAAGGATAAATTCTAAGTATATCTTAGAGTCCACTGAGGTGAACTGTCATTAAAGAAAGAATGTGAAAATAACGACCCTTTCAGGGAAGCAAAAACAGAAAATTCACCAATAAGAGGCCTTATCAAGAGGATTTCTGAAGAATGAAATTTAAGATGGAGGAAAATAATTCCAGGAGGAAGTTGTAATATTACAGAAGTTTAATGAGTAAAGAAATTGGTAAACATCTGTGTAAATCTAAACATACATTTACTTTATAACATAGTAACAATAATTTTGAATATAGGGAATTCATAAAATAAGGTAGAACTAAATATTTGACAATATAAGTGAGAAGAAAATTATAGGAGTTAAAGCATTCAAAGTCGTATTATTTAGGAAGAGATGTCAGTTAACTATAGACATGAACTGTGTTAATTTGGGTTCTGTGGAAGCAGAGCCTGAGACACTGATTCTTATAAAGTGATTTCAGGGAGTGCTATACACTTAAAAGTTCAGCAGCACACTGTTTGTATGTCATATCTCAAAATAAAGAGTAAAAAAGGGAAAGAAAAGGAAAAGAATAAAACAGAAAGAAAAACTGTGGAGGCAACTAATATGGTACTTAGAAGTAAACACATTGCTTAAATGCTTATATTAGAAACAAGAAGAAACATCAATAATGTATCTAACTTAAGTTCAGAAAATACAACCACGCTGATCTACAGTAGTAGAAGGAAGGAAGTGATAAAGACAGGAGTAGAAATTACAGAAACAAAACAGGGAAAAAATTCAATATAAGGCAACAATAAAATGAAAATTTTTTTCTTTGCATAAATTAATAAGATACACAAAATTTTGCCAGTTTGAGTAAAATAAATAAATTAAATAAATGAGATAATGCCCCTTCCCAAGCTGGAATATTAATACAGACTAAGCAGTTATTTAAAATAGTTAAAATATTAATATTTTTATGTCAAAACATTTTAAAAGAGAGAATGTAGTGTCTCAGATAATACCTTTTAAAAATTCTCAGCAGGCATGCAAAAGGTGATCAACTAACACTAGGGAAAATCACACTCCCTCCCCTTTCCCAGAACCCTCCTACTATGGGAAGGAAAAGACTTAAATCATTGGAGGAGGGGCAATATTATATCTTCTTGTCCTTAGGCCCATGCAACATGGTTGAAGCAAATATATGTATCTGCACTTTGGGGAGAGATAGGGAAATCTCCTTCCCACTCTCAAGAACCAAGCAAAGATCCACTGCTTCTGGGGAAGGGCAAAAATAGAAACTGTATGTCACTAGAGGAGGGGCAGAAAACCTCTTGGGCTTAGGATCCTGACATTATAAATACATTACAGAGCAGATACCTGCTACTTGTGAAAGGGCAGAAACTGTCTCACCCAAGATTCCCACAGATCACAAAGACAAGGCACAGTGTGGCTGCCTTGTGAAAGAAGGGGAATATAGGAATTCTGAAAAAGCCTAAGCACACAGGCACCGCCTAAGACAGAGATGACAACATGAACTAAGAAGCCCTCCTCCCCCACCAGGATTCTAGGACCAAGTTAAAAGACTAATGGTCTACCTACCTGTCAGAAGGGAGAGACCCTTCTGCAGGGCAGTCAGTCTTGGGGAACTACAGAAAACAGAGGATAGAGAGGGAACACTGAGAGAATCCTGTGGCACCCAAGGACCCTCACTAAATATAAGGTAGTAGCAACCCACTGTTTAATTAAACGAGGAGGCCATTAGGCTAGGTTGACTCTAATGCCACGATAGCTTACTTAAGCAAACAAAAATCTAAGTCCATAAATGTCTCAAGGTTGTTAAACTAGGCTTTCATCTATAGTCAATCAATAATTTTATTGCTTTGCTTCTGCCTTTTCTATATCAAAGTCTCTCTGGAGCTCCTGTAGGTGGAGCACTCACTACTTCTGACTTGGCGCTACCTGATTTTAATTGATTTTTGCTCAAAATAGACTCTTAAAATTTTTAATATGCCTCAGTTTATCTTTTAACACTACCACTGAAGGAATTTGAAGGCTATGGTGGATTCTGGGTAAAAATAGCAACAATCTAACTTAAACCAAACTCAACTACTGATTACACAGAACCTAAAAAAAAGCTTGTCCATATCAAATCATAAATAATATTTATTTGTCTCCACAATCATTCTACATACAATGCAAATGTAGAATTTTTAAAAAGCCAGAAAAAAATGACCCATCGTCTAGTGATAAAGCAATCACCAAAGGTAGACTCAGTAATGACACAGATGTTGGAATTATCAGACAAGGACATTAGAATAACTATTACTACAAAATTTTATGTATTAAATATATGTTAGCACAATATTTTTTTTCAAAAACAGAAAAAGAGCAATTAAAATAATTAATAATAATAATTAAAACTAAAAATATAATGTTTTAGTAGAAAAGATGAACAACATGCATGAATGTATGATGAGTTTCAGCAGAGTTGGAAACTATAAAGTAAAAGTTAAATGGAAATGCTAGAAATTTGTAAAATTCATCTAAGTTTATCTAAATCAGAGATAAAGAATTCCTTTGGCAGATTTATGAGAAAAGTGAACACAGTTAAGTGAACACACATGGTTACATGAAGATGCAACAATGGAAATTAACCAAAATGAAAAATAAAGAGACAGAGGAGAGAGAAATAGACCTGAAGAGCTCTGAGACAAAAACAAATGATCTGACATACAAGAAATTAGAGTTCCAGGAGAAGAGAGAGAAAATGGGCCAGAAGAAATATTTGAAGAGAGCTGTGAATTTTCCAAAACTAATGGAAGACATCAACCATCCAAGAACCTCAGAGAACCCCAAAAGTAGGATAAACACACACACACACACACACACACACACACACACAAGCACCCACACAGACACACACATCCAGAGTCAAATCAGAGATCAAGAGGAAATCCTGAAAGCAGCCAGAAAAGAAAGAAATATTACACAAAGCTGAACAAAGGTAAAAACTAAGAATCCTTGTCAGAAACCACACAAGTCAGAAGATAATGGAGTGATACTTTAAAGTGTTTAAAGAAAACAAACAAAAAATGTTTAGCCAAAGATTCTATACCCAATGGGAAAAAAAACTTTAAAAATTAGGGTAGAATAAAATATTTTAGACAAGAAAAATCTGAGAGAATCCATTGCAAGTGAATTTGTAATAAAAAAAAATTAAAGTTCTTTAGACAAAAGAATTATGAGAGGATATGGGGAGGAGGAGGGGTGAGATGTGACAGGGTGAGAGAGTCATGGACATATATACACTACCAAATGTAAAATAGATAGCTAGTGGGAAGCAGCCGCATAGCACAGGGAGATCAGCTCGGTGCTTTGTGACCACCTAGAGGGGTGGAATGGGGAGGGTGGGAGGGAGGGAGATGAAAGAGGGAAGAGATATGGGAACATATGTATATGTATAACTGATTCACTTTGTTATAAAGCAGAAACTAACACACCATTGTAAAGCAATTATACTTCAATAAAGATGTTTAAAAAAAAAAAAAAAAGAATTATGATACCAGTTGAAAAAGTTGAATTAACACAAATAAATGAAGAACACTAGAAATGGTTTTTTAAATGAATTAATTAATTTCTGATTTTTAATCAGTTTAAAATAATTTGTTGCATACAGGTAAACTGCTAACCATTTATTATGAGGTTTATAATATACTTAGAATCAAGATGTATGGCAAAATTGGTACAGTGGATTAAATGAAGGAAATATAAGTATATTCATAGTATATGTGAAGTGGTATATCATTTGATAAGGTAAAGATGCATATTGGAAACTCTGGAACAACCTTAAATAAATAAATAAATAAATCTAATGAACCCGTGGTGGACATAAAATAGAATAGTAAAAAAAAAATTCTTAATTCAAAATAAGGAAGGGAAAGAATGGGGAAAGCAAGAACTGTTGGAAGATTCAGAAAGTAACTAGCAAGATAGGAGACTTAAATCGAACAATATGGATGATTTTATTAAATATAAAGGTTGACACAAACCAATTTAAAGGTAGAGATTGCCATGTCAAGACTTCACTCTTTGCTGATTACAAGAAAGGAATACAAACATAAAGGTATAACTACATTGAGTGTAAAAAGAAATATATGTATACTTCTACTATAATGTGATACCACCTCAGCCCTATCTAAGTAATATTTTTACCTAATGTCAAAAATATTTTTCCAACTAACTAAAAGTAAAACTTAATGTGCAAAAGGATTGCTTGTAAATATATATGTAAATAGTTCTGTTAATAACTCATTGTTTTATATTTAGTACATCTGTTTCTGCTAATAAAGTTAACTTTCTAACTTTTCTGCTTGTTTGTTCAGTCTGGATTAAAATTAGACTTTCAAAATAAACTGTAAATAGTTTTGTTTCCTCTTTAAAAAGTGTGTGTGTATATATATTTAAATACATATATATATATATATACTTCAAAACTAGGAATGTTATCAGATGTAAAGATGAACATTACAACATGATAAAGGAGATAATTCATCAGAAGCACATAATCTGCCTCTGCCCCTAACAAAAGAACTCTAAAGTATATAAAACATATACTGATAGCTCTAAAAGTAGAAACAGGCAAATCCACAATGTTAATTGAAAAGTTCAACCCTCTTTTTTTAGTAATTTTTATACAACATATGCAGAAAATCAGTAATATTGTAGAAGATCTGAACACTGTTATTGTGAAATTGACCTAACTGACATTTATAAGGCAACTACCTAAGAACAATATAATACAACTTTTCACATGGAACATTGACCAAGATAGACTAAATTCTAGCCCATAAAATGAATTTCAAACAATCAAACTCAAAGAAAGAAGATTTTCTGACCACAAAATACTTAAATAAGAAATCAATAACAGAAAGATAACTGAAAAAAATCTTCAAATATTTGGAAATTAAAGAAAAGCAAATTAAACCCAAACTAAACAGAAGGAAATAATAAAGAGTACAAGTCAATGAACTTGAAAATATAATAAGAAAAAAGAAAATCAATAAAACAAAATGTCTTATAAAAAAGTGATGAATCCTTATATAGACTGACCAAAGAGAGAGAGAGAGAATACACCAATTACCATCAGGAATGAACATGGGGCATCACTACTGATCCCACAGACATTAAATTTTGCTCTTCATTTTATTGTACTTCTCAGATGATGCATTTTTTACACGTTGAAGTTTTATGGAAACCTTGAATCAAGCAAGTTTATTGAGACTATTTTTCCAACAGCATTTGCTCACTTCATGTCTCTGTCACATTTTAGTAATTATCACAACATTTCAAACTTTTTCATTATTGTTATATTTGTTATGGTGATATGTGATCAGTGATCTTTGGTGTTACTACCATGACTTGCTAAAGGCTCAAATGATGGCTAGCATTTTTTAGCAATAAAGTATTTTTTAATTAAGGTGTGTACATTGTTTTAGACATAATGTTACTACATATGTAATAAACTACAATATAGTATAAACATAATTTTTACATGCACTGGGAAACCAACAATTTTGTGACTACTTCACTGCAATGTTCACTTTATTGTGGTGGTCTGGAACAAAACACACAATATTTCCAAGGTATGCCTGTATTGTGAACAACACTGTGGCCGTAAGATCAACAACTTGGATCAGCACACTTTTCCTATAATGCGTCAGGTAGTAAATATCTTAGACTTTGGGGGTCCCTATTGTAACTACTCAATTCTGCAGTCATAGCATTAAGCTGCTCTAGTTATTACTATTTACTTACTAGTAAACAAGTGAATCCCTTTTCCCTAAGATAAGAAAAGGGACAAAGATATCCACTTTCACCACTCCTATTCAACATTTTACTATAGACCCTAGACAGTTCAATAAAAAAGAAAAATGAGAAAGTAATAAGCATAGGAATTGGAAAGGAAGAAATAGAACTGTCTTTATTTAAAGATGATATTATTATCTATAGAAAAAAATTCCAAAGAATCTACAAAAACAGCTACTAGAATTACTAAGTGGTTTAGAAAGGTGAGAGGAAACAAGGTGAATACACAAAAAACAAATGCATATCTATATACTAGCTACGAACAATTTGTAATTTAAATTTAAAAATGCCATTTACAGCAATGTCAAATATCTGAAATAGTTAAGGATAACAAAATATATGCAAAACTTTTTACACCAAACTCTGCAAAATCTTGATGAGAGAAATTAAAGACTTACAGAGATGAAGAGAGATACTATATTCATGGGTTGGAAGACGTTGTTTACATGTGAACTCTTCCCAAGTGTATCTGTGGATTCAAAGAAATATCAATCAAAATCCCATATAATTTTATTTGAAGAAGTACTTAAAATAGGTAAAATATTTCTAAAAGAGAACAAAGTTTGAGGACACACACTAGTTGATCTCAAAACTTGCCATGAGGTTACAATAATCAAGAAAATGCAATAGGTTATATACATCTATCAATGGAATAGAATAGTTTCCAAGTAGACCAACGTGTGTATAGTCAATTGATTTTGACAAAGATATCAAAATAATTCAATGGAGCAAGGATAGTCTTTCCAAAAACTGTGCTGCAACAATTAGACATCCATATGCAAAAAATAAGATAAATAAAATAACCGTCAACCCTTACTTTTTTACTATATAAGAAACTAACTTGAAATGGATCGTATACTTTAATAATAAATAATTTAAAAAAATTTGTTGGTAAGTTGAACTTAATAAAATTTGAAACTTCTAATCTTCGAAAGACCACTGTTAAGCAACTGGAAAGATAAGACACTTACTGGGAGAAAATATTTACAAAACATATATCTATCTATTAAATAACTTTGATTTAAAATATATAAACATTTACCACAATAAAAATTAAACAAACAACACAATTTTTTAAATGGGTAAAATATTTCAACAGATATTTCACCAAAGAAGAAATGTGAGTGGCAGATAATCGCCTGAAAATATGCTTAAAATAATTTTACTCATTAAGAAAATTTCCATTGAAACCACAAGGAGATACCACTACACAGCTTCTAAAATAACTTAAGAAAACAAACAAACAAAGGAAAAACAAGTGATACAAAGAGTTTGCAAAGATGAACTGCCACTGGAACACATACATTTCTGGTGGGAATGCAAAATGTAACACTTTGGGAAAAAGTTTGGCTGTTTCTTCTAAAGAGAGACATAGGGAATTCCCTGGAGGTCAAGTGGTTAAGACTTTGCGCTTTCACTGCCAAGGGCGTGGGTTCAAACCCTGGTCAGGGAACTAAGACCCCGCAAGCCAAGCAGTGCAGCCATAAATAAATAAATAAATAAATAAATAAATAAATAAATAAATAAATAAATAAATAAATAAATAAATAAATAAAAGTTAAACATATGATCCAGCAATCCAAGCCCTGGGTATTTACCCAAGAAAACTAAAAACACAGGTCCCCACAAATGTTTAGAGCAGATTTATTCATAGTAGCCAAAATCTAGAATGAAGCCAAACATCCATCAACAGGTAAATATATAGATAAATAACTCATGGCACATCCATACGATAAGATTCTCAGCAATGAGACAGAGTTAAATGAGCAATAAATAGAACCAAACTACTGATATATGCAACAATATGGATCAACCTCAAAAACACTATTGTAGGTGAGAGAAGCCAGATACAAAAATCTAAGTATTATGTGATTCTACTTGTATGACATTTTATAGAAGGCAAAACTACTATATAGGGGTTGAAATCAGATAAGCGGTTTCCAGGAGCTGGGGCTGAAGGAGTCAATCAGCTTTGCCTTGTTTTGAACTTTTTATAAATGGAATAATATAGTATATCTTTTTTCAGGTCTGGCTCCTTTTGGTCAGCAGTACATTTATGATCTTCATCCATATTCTTGTACAGAGATATCATTTGTTCATTCTCATTTTTATAGTATTCTATGCATAACTATGTCATGATTTACTTATCAAACTGACTGCTGATGTCACACTCACATTTTAAAATTACAACATAATAGCCTAATTGGCTAAAATTCTTTTTTAGTTAGATTCTTAAAATTCTTATTTTTAAATTGTTATTTAAGTCTTAGTTAAGCCCTACAAAATCTAAATGGGATTTTCCTTACCAAGTCACCTCTTGAGCAGACATTAAAACTCAGTATGTATCCATACCATGCATTGACTTTTTTATTGAAAAATCCCCTTTATCATTTGGTCAGTTTGGGTTTACCCCTAAATATTATCATATCTGATTTGCCACTACCTACCCACTCCTAGATTTTCCCCCATCAATGGAATTTCTTTCTCCTTCATGGATTTTCTAATTTAGAGCTGGAGATACTATCACCCTTCCCATTTATGACAGTCAATAATTTCAGAGTATTTGTCTCTTAGATTATGGTAGTCTTGGCATTCTCCCCAAACATCATCAAGATACTCCCTGAAAGAAAAGGAAGAGGCGTGTTGGCTATCAGTTCACACACAGTTTAGATGATAAGGGATTCTGCCCCGAACAATGACCATAATTAACTAGGGTAGCTGAGATATAAGACAAAACCTGTGAGTACATTACCTTCAATTACTGTAGTAGATGGAGCCACAGGTATATGAGTTAATTTTAAATGAAGAGGTTCTGGCAGGAGTGTGTTTCTGAGTCTCAGAAACCTGCACACATCAAGGTAACAAGGTTAGGTTTAAACTTGGTTGAGTATTGAGTTTTTGCATTTTATTGTTGCAGTGAAAATCATGTCATGAATACTCCATTTATTTCTCTACATAAGGATGTTCCTAATTAATCTGTTATTCAAAAGCCGCCAGTATTATATTAGTAACTGCAATATTTCATGACACTGACTGAAGCCCAGAAGCAGGTTCCTGTGGCCCAATTAAATTTTTTAAAACCTTTTACTCAGAGGGATGTTGCCTACCTGGATCTTTGAATGAAAGGATATTAATGAAGCTGCAATGCAGATGATTACATTGAAAGTGATGAAGAATTTATTAGGAAGACAGCCATCACAGGCTGTACAGTATATGAGGCATAAAACTGCTAAAAGTAATGACAGAGTGTAGTTTAGGAAAGTAATGGGCAGCAGTGCTACAAAAGGAGAGCTTGGAGATATATTATTTAGTAATAAAGTTCCCATAAAAATTGAAATATGAGGTGGAAAGATTAACATGGTCATACAAGTCATCTTTAATGTTCATAGCCAAGTTCTGGCTTTTAGAAAGAGTAAACTGAATTTATGCTTGTGACAACATGTAAGTCAAAACGCTTATTTATACATTTCATGCAAATGACTGCAGACCTTTGGTTTGCAGTTACCAAAGTAATGTTTAGTAGCATTTAAATTTATTACGTTAACATTGGATCAGGAGCTGTATTTCTACCTGTCAAATGACTAACATTTGTAGGTCATATCATCAATAAATAGACGGCAGTTCACAGACCCCTGCACTGTTAGTCCCAAATCTATGAACAAAAGATTTTACATTTTGTTTTTCCACCTTAAACTGAATATAGATGTGTTCTCATTTACTCCATCATAATATTCTAATATTATTGACACAAACCTTTTGGTCTTCTGGTATGTTTGCTCCCACGAAGGGGATGCATAGTGCTCTAATTAAGAGCAAGGGCTTTTGATGGAAGTAGACCTAAATGAAAACCCTAATAGCCAATTACCAGCTGGGTGACCTTAGTTAAATGACTTTATAACTCTGGTCTCATTTTTCTCATCTATAATAGGGACATAATAATACCAGTCTCATGGAATTATTATAATAACTCAATAAAGTATATAAAAATGTATCTAGCCTATGGTAACTAACTCAATTATTATCATCATAATTATCATTATCAATACATTCTGGGAGTTTCCATAATAGAAAGTGGCATCAAAATTCTCGAAGGAGAGGCAAAACATACCTTATTCTTCACATATTCTCATCTCAGCTTCACTTCTAAAGTTAAATGTCTGAAGGTTAACTTGTGTTTAATGAGGTATGTAATTAAATTGACAGCCATTTGGATTTAACACAAATGTTTTATAAAAATTCTTGTCTTTTATGATTTCTTAGAAGTGGGTATAAAATTGGGGCTGTAGAATAAAACTAAACTGAATTTTGAGAAAACATAAATATTTACAAAACATTTTATTCTGAATTTGAAAACTTTCCTATTTAATGTCAATCACGTAGAGAATGGGAATAAGATTTCCATTTTAAACACAGTAGTAACAGAGGCCTTAATAAGAAAATGGCATCTGAGTAAAGGCCTGATAAAAGTGAATATATAAGCCATATGAAACTCAGAGGAGAGATTTCAGGTAAAGGGAATAACCAGTGCAAACACCCTAAGATGGAAACAGAGGCATAGCAAAGGAGGGTGTGGTCAGTGGAAGTAGTTCACCATGGTTGTAGTCAATAAGGTGTGCACTGTCTACAGATAATCTTAAATCAATAATAAGACTGATTAAATGTTTATTATCTTCATGAACTGACAAGTGTAAACAGTATCAGTGATAAAATACTCCTCCCTAAAAAAAAAAAAAATAGTCTATTGATCTAAGATCTAAACAACTGCTGTGGTTTCTATTGAGCTCAATGGCCTGCTGCCACTGGCCCATCTTTGGAAACATACCAAGAAGGAACGGCACGGGACAAGTGTGTCTGGATCAGATTGAATGGGAACAGGAGCTGTAGATGAGTGGGTCAGTGATCAATAGCATGGCTAGAATATGTAGGGCTTTGTAAGCTCTGTTTGGACTTGAGCTTTTACTCTACAAGATGGAAAGCCATTGGCTGGGTTAGAGTAGAGGGTTTTCAAGATATTACTCATGTTTTCAACACATTGATTGCAGTATTGAAAATAGACTTCGGGAGGGGAATGTGATAGTTATGAAAGAGAAAACTAAACTAGATGGTGATTGTTCTCACTACATCCTACTCACGCCATTGGTGAAGGATGAGTCCCATACCCTAAATAGCACAAAATGGCTGAAGATATGACATTCAACTCTGAACAGATGAGATTGACAGCAGTTTATTAGTCAAACATACTCATAACTTGGGAGAGGAGGACTCCACACACTATGCAGGGCAACACAAGAGTTACACTTGGGAAGAGAGTGAATCAGCAGGGGCTGTTGAAGGCAGGCTTTGTAGTAACCAGAGAGAAGTGGACCACCCCCCCATCCCAGTTCACATCTTGAGGATGTGATTGGTTTGTCTGAATAATTTTACAGGCTGGCAGAGGAGTAAAATATATTAGGTCCAGATCCAGATGGGGTACAGCTGGTCTGGTTAACAGGGGAACTACCTGGGTGTGAAGTCTTTCCCACTGAGCATGGGGCATATTAGCAAAAGCAGAGGAACTCACATGTAAGCCTCTGGGGCTCTGTGATACTCAAAGATGTCAAGGACTACAGTGATAGCTTGGGATAGAAGTAGAAGTGGTGAAATTAGTAAGAAAAGAATTGATGCAGAATATATTTTGAAGGTAGAGCCAACAAGAATTGTGGAAGAACTGGATGTGGAATTTGAAAGAGAGGAGTCAAATATGACACTAAAGTGTCTGACTCTAGCAAATGAAAAGATAGTGTCGATTACTGAGAAGGAAAACTATAGGAGTAGTAGTTTATGGTTTATCCATACAATTAAATACTATGTAGATGTACAAAACATAAACGTTTAATGTACTTATATGGAAATATCTCAAAATATAGTAAGTGAAAAAGCAAGGTACGTGGAATCCAATATAGCATTTAGGATTCGTGTTTAAAAAGTGAGAGAAAAAAATAGATATTTGCACTGGCCAGTACACACATTTAAAAAATTTATATGAAGTGTGAAGGAAGCAAAAAACAAGTAATAATAAGAGTTACCTGTTGGAAGGAGAGGATAGAAATTAATTGGGCAGAGATTGGGAGCAAAAGAGGAATATATTCACTATAGTTTATAAGTTTATAATTTCTGATGTTTGTACAATGTGAATGCATTTTTTAGTTAAAAATAAATGCTTAAAAAGAAGAAACAATAATAAAAGAAAAAGACAAAAATAAGAAATAGATGAAGGAGGAGGAAAATAAGAAGAAAAGCAATTACAATAATTATAAAAAAAATAACATATTAAAACTTAAGACTAAGGAAAAAGGCAGAAATTCATTACTGAATTATAAATATGGCAACCCATTACCTATTGCCATAATTTGGAGATGGTGTCCCAGTAACATGACTGATAAAGTCCTACTTTGAAGTAAAATTATTAGCTCATCATGTTTTGTCCTAAAAGATGATCACCTTTAAAAAAAGAGGAATAAGGCTGATATCACCTGGGGGGTTGGTAAAAGTTTAACAAACTATTTGGGTATGCTAATTGCAGCTGTATGGCTGATTAGTAACATGCAAATGTACATACTTCCATTGTGCCTGATTTCAAATTACCAACATGACCTCATATTTCTTTGCTGTTCTTTCTTTCTTTATGTAGATACAAGTTTCAGACATTTATCATTATCCTTCTTTCTGAAGAACTTCTTTTACCATTTCTTTAAAGGCAGGTCTATTGGCTACAAATTTCCCCAATTTTTGTTTGTCTGTGAAAATTATTTCTCTTTCATTTTTGTAGGATAATTTTTCTGGGTACAGAACTCTAGATCTTTGGGGTCTTTCTCTCAAAAGTTTAGATATTTCACTCCAGTCTCTTCTTGCTTGCATGGTTTCTGAATAAAAGTTCTATATAAGTCTTATCTTGTCCTTCTATAGGTAAGGTGTTTTTCTCTTTTGCTTCTTTTAAGATTTTCTCTGTCTTTAATTTTATGAAGTTTGAATATGATATGCCTAGCTTTTTTTTTTTTTTTTTAATTTATTCTTCTTTCTGTTCTGAGTTTCCTGGATTTGTGGTGTGGTGTCTATCATTAATGTCAGGAAGTTCTCAGTCATTATTCCTTCAAACATTTCTTCCATTCCTTTCTTCCTCTGCCCTCTGGTATTCCCATTATGCATAGGTTACACCTTTTGTAATTGTCCCTCAGCTCTTGCATATTCTGTTCTGTCTTTTTCATTATTTTTTCTCTTTGCATTTAAATTTTGAAAGTTTCTATTGACATTTCTTCAAACTTGCTGATACTTTCCTCAGCTGTGTCCAGTCTATTGATGAGTCTATCAAAGGCACACTTCATTTCTGCTAGAGTGTTTTTGACTTCTAGCATTTCCTTTTGATTCTTCCTTAGAGTTTCCATCTGTCTGCTTACATTATGCATCCATCCTCGCATGTTGTCCACTTTTTCCATTGGAGCCATTACCATATTTATTAATTATTTTAAATTCCCTGTCTGATAATACCAACATCTCTGCCAAACGTGAATCGAGTTCGGACATTTGCTCACCTTATCATGCTGTGTTTTTTGTTTGTTTTTTGTTGTTGTTGTTTGTTTTTTGTCTTGTAGTACTTCTTGTAATTTTTGTTAAAGGCTGGAATGATGTACTGGGTAAAAGGAACTGCGATACATTGGCCTCTAGTGTGAGGTTTTATGTTTACCTGACTGGGATATATGTTGTGCTTACTGCTTGCTGTAGCTGTAGGAGTGAGAGGTTAAAATTTCCTCTGACGGCCTTGTTTTTGTCACTCCTGTAATCTTCAGGTTTCCTTAGATACTTCTTAAATGAGGTCTGAGACATGCAGTTCTTTCACTTGTATTTCCTGTTATTATACAGGAGTTTTAATTATGTGGTGGTAAGGTGTGCGGGAGAGGAAGTGTTCTATGGCTGTATGGTAAGGTCTTGGTCTTTTGGTGAGTCTGTGTCCCTGCCTATGACTTTCAGTGGTATTTCTCAATTTTCTCCCTCTTAGGTCGAACAGCCTAGAGAGGGCTGCAGGTGGGTGTTCTCTATTTGGTCACACATTGTTCTCATTCTTTCCTTTAATTCTTTATATATGCTTTCCCTTTAGCTCTTTTTTTTTTTTAACATATATATTATAGCTTCTTGTTGACTACTTTTTTCCTGTGTGAGCACCATACTTTCTCGTTATTTTACATGTCTCATAATTTGTATTGAAAGCTTTAGAGTTTCATTAATGTATCAGTTTTGGAAATCAGAACTCCCACTCAAAGTTTGTTGTTATAGCTGTTTGTTTTTCAGTGACTTTCTTGTACTAATTCTATAATGTATATATTACTTTCCTGTGTGGTCACTGAAGTCACTACTCAATTAGCTTAATGGTCAGCTAATGATTGAACAGATTTCTTTAAATACCTTTAAATATCACAACTTTTGCCAAGGGTCTCTCTATTTATATGGGACATGCCTTTAACTCTTAGGCTGACATTTTCTAACTCCACCTTAGACTTCACTTCTGTTTTTGCAGAATTTCCAGGTCAGGTGAAAGGAGAGCTTAGGGCCTTCTGGGGCCTTTCCCAGGCATGTACACAGCCTTTGTGTGCACAGCCCTATGCATATAAAGTGATCTTCTCATTTTCCAGAAATATGTTGAAGTTTTTCAAAGCCTCTGGTTGTTAGGAGATCACTGACTGAAACCACCCACTTTGGCCAGGGCCAGTTACCTGAGTTGTCTCACAACAGGAGGTCCAGATAAGGAACATGGTGCTGAAAATTAACCAGGAGAATTTGGGAGGGGTCAAAAGAAGGAGGAGACAGCCAACTTCCCAGAGTCCTTCACACTGGAATCCATCTTGGCTGAGAGACACGTGTGCCACAAGGTAGGACCCTGAGTCAGACTATGGGCCAAGCAAGATGACTGGCCAGAGGCAACCCAGAAAGTAACGTTACTACCATAAAACCTGAGACTGCAAGCACATGGCAGAGCAGTTCTCCTAGTTTCCCCTACCCTCCTGCTCTCTGCCCAGTGCCCCTTTCCAATACTAAAGTCTCTTGTTTTGTCAGCACATGTGTCTCCTCAGACAATTCATTTCCGAGTGTTAGACAAGAGCCCACTCTCAGACCCTGGAAGGGGCTCCCCTTCCTGCAACATTTTGACAGCTTATTCCCCAGTTTTTCCTTTTACGTTATTTGGTGAACTTCTTATTAGGCCCAACCAGTAACGTTACTTCAGACAGATTGATATTGTCGTTAATTTTTCTTGAAAATTTCCCTGTAGATAGACCTGTTCATACAAGGTAAGGACTCTGTCAGATCAAATCAAGACATGAGAATAGAGCTTTTCATAGACCTGCCAGGTAAGTCAAAAAGTAATAATTCTATGTGTGGAGGGCTTTTGGGATACTTCAAATTGATTCTGCTCCCTCAAAAGTTGCTGCTAGATTGGTGGCTTTCCAACTATAGTAGTTGTAAGGCTGTTCCATTTTCAAGACTACCACAGAGTTAAGGACAGGGGGATAGAGCAAGTTAAAGCCCTACAAGGCTTGCTGTTCATTTCAAGATTCAACCATTTTTCTTGGATAATCATTCCCTGGACTGTTGCAAAATACTGGTTAATTTTCAGGGTTCTGAAAATATTGATTTTGACAGTTTTTGCCAGTGTTCTCATTACTTCTATGGAGGAGTATATATTTGGAGGTCCTTACTCTGCCATTCCAGAAGTGAAGCACTACCTGCTTTATTTTTTCATAGCAGTTATCCATTAAATGGTTTTTCAAGCTCTCATCTGAAGTGAAATTACTGAATATTTAGTTGTTTTGGTCAATCATCAACTTCAAATTAGAACTGTCAACTTCCAATTATAATTTAAGCTACAGGAAGAGGGTGCTGCCTTGTTTATTCTACTGTCATTAATTGTGAAGGATCTGAGATTTTGTCCTATCTGCTATTTAACAAGTTTGCCTGCCACAGTTTCATGGAGTGTGACAGAGACAGAAGACTCGTGGTTCAAAGACATTGAATCACTGCACAGCAAGAAGCATAAGCTCATGTTCACATCAATTCCCCTTGCCTCTCAAATTCCACAGGAACCATGCAATGTGTCCCAGGTAGATGATGTGCACATGGTAAATTTGCATCATAGATGAGGAACCCCAAGATTAAGAATTTAAATCTTTTACAATGAGATGCAAGCAAATCTGCCCTTTGCCCCCAGAGGAAATCATTACTTTGATTATACAACCAAACCTTCCTTTTGTTCTGGAGGGAGGCACTATCTATCTTCGAAGGCTATTTGCTGTACAAACATTCTTGACAAGATAGTCTGGAACAATATCTGTCAGTGTCTCTACTGGCAAGATATGCAGAAACACAAGAAACCCATAGAGAATTATTTCCCAACATCATCCCTGGTCTAAATTAATATCCAACATTGTAGACATGCAGTAAATATTTGTTGACTAAAACTTCCACAAGTTTCTATTTTGATCAATAGTATATTCTATTTCCACGAATTATATATATATCTATACATAGATATATAGATAATCTCGGATATAAAGCAAGTCTTGAATAAGAACTGTCTTAGTCAGTTTGGGCTACTATAACAAAGTACCATATACTGGCTGGTTTATAAACAACAGAAATTTATTTTGCACAGTTCTGGAGGCTGGAAGTCCAAGAACACAGTGACAGCATAATAGGGTTCTTGATGAGAACCCGACTCCAGTTTGCAGGCTGCCAACTTCTCTCTGTGCCCTCACAAGGCAAAAAGAGATTTAGCTAGCTCTCTGGCCTCTGCTTATAAGGGCACTAATTCCATTTATAAGGGTTCCATCCCTGTGATCTAATTACCCCCAAAAGCCCCACCTCCAAATACACTGGGGATTAGATTTCAGCATATGAATTTGGTGGGGTAGGGACACAAACATTCAGTCCATAACAAGTACCTAAGAATAAATACTTGGTTTTTGTTTGTTTGTTTCTTTTGTTGGCAAATGGAAATTATAAAACTCTGTTGGCTTCCTCATTTGTAAACAGAAATGACAAATTTATCTGTTGACCTATTGAAGGAGCTCAGTCTTCTCTCCTATTCCTTTCTTGCCTTACTCTGTAAAGGAAGAATTGCTTTGCTTGATCACAAGAACATTTAGTTAAAGCATACAGCTAAGGTCTTAGTATGACTATATTTTGCAAATCCCAACTCCTAGAAAAGTAGAGAAGGAAGGAGGCCTGGAATACACAGCTTTATGGCAAATGGGTAAATATCCAGCTTACGTGCTGCCTCTCTCTCTCTCTCTCTCTCTCTCTCTCTCTCTCTCTCTCTC
This sequence comes from Balaenoptera borealis, assembly GCF_965194805.1. NCBI lineage: Eukaryota > Metazoa > Chordata > Mammalia > Artiodactyla > Balaenopteridae > Balaenoptera > Balaenoptera borealis. Next base: position 61,456,714 of record NC_138876.1, on the reverse strand, counting down.
TCTCTCTCCAGTTTCTCTCTGTCTCCATTACATCTCTATCACTCCCTTTTTCGTTGCCCCTACCCATATGCACACACATACATAAACATATACAAACTACTCTTTCGTTGTGCTTTTCTAACGTCTAGGAACATGCTGACAGTTCCTCAACTTGAAGGCAGTAATATTCAAAATTAAGTTTGGCCTCTAGGGTAGAAGTAGGCATAGTAACCTTTTGGCTGGCCTTTTCCTAGGCCATTTATAGCAAAATCCTCTAGACAAAGGAGGTCTGTATACCAGTCCAGTCATGTTCACTGGCATTCTTTCCTGGGACTTTGAGCCATTCTCCTACATTAAGTGTAAAATCTCCCTTGGCCTTGCTTTGTCTTTGAAAGGGATAGCTAGTTAAGAACAGAATCTGATTTTTAGAAACCTCAGTTCTGTGCAATACCCAGCACATACTAGATTTTTAAAGTATAACAGCTACAGAAGAGATTATATCTCAGTCTGCAGTCTGTTTTGTTTCTTCTACCTCATGATTTTTTAAAGAAATAGAGAATACTATGAAAGTTATCTGCATAATTTAGTCACACACTAAACATAAGTATCCTTTTTCTATGTCTACATAGTTTTAACTTTGAGAATATTGTGCCATTTCAGTTACAAATTACTTTGTATATGTGTATTATACTGCCTTTACTGGGTATGTCTAAAATTCACATAATTTCAGTTGATGTTTATATTGTTCTATCATTGAAATGGATTCATTTTGTGTTATTCTGAGAAATATACTTAATTTGTGGATCATTTATATGTCTCTAGTACAACTAGCTACTCTGATGCTTAAACAGTTTGCCTCATTTACTAGTTTTTTTATCATAGATGTTTAAATTACTTTAACTCTTATTGGGATTGCCTGTTTTCCCTCATGAATGGATTTCCCTGCTCAGTAATGCACTTTGGGCCAATTCTAACCTCATTGCTATTATTTCTTCACAATTGCACACATTTTCCATATTTCATACAAGCCAATTATTTACCACATATATTCATATGTTTATAATTAATTTTAAATTAGCTGCCTCTTATCTTAAAATGTATAATTACTTTCAGTGCTCAAGTTGTCAAAATAATCATTGCAGTATATCATAATATTTCTAATATTTCATAGTTTTATTCCTCCTTCCTTTGACCTTTTGCCCAGCTGCAAATATACTTCAAGCTCCTTAACCACATTTGAACTGTAAGAAAGTGTTAATGATAAAATAAACAATTTAAAAGCAAAGAAAAAAAGAGAAGATTTTGCCCCTACTCTTCTTTTGTGGAATTTTTTTTCTGTTCTTCCAGAGAAAATTCTCCTAGGACAGATTACAAACTATAAAAGGCCTAGGAAGAAAATTTGAAATACAATACAAGGAAATGTGTAGAAAGACACAAAGCAAGTGGCAGAAAAACTCCAAGGGTTTGGATGCTCAGTAAAACACCCTGAAGATTGCCTCTTTTCAGCATGTTTTTTTTTTTTTTTTTGATCTGGAAATTTAAACTATATCTCTCACCTAATAACACATTTTGAAAAGAAATTGCAGTGTCTATTGGTTTGGGTGAAGGTGGAAAGAGTCATGGGAGTGGGCCTTACCACAAATTCATCCTGATTTTAATCGTGGATGAAATGCAAAAGAAGGTGATACAAAGAAAAAGCAGCACTCTATGTATAATAAAAAGACACAGTGTCTGTCACCAACATTTTTCACAAACTACAAATAATACTTTGATTTGAGGAGACTTTAAAGTAATGCCCCTTTTCCGGTGTTTTCCACCTCTGCTATCCTTGGCAACTTTTAAAAGTGAAAAAGACAACTGCGGTTGAACAGGAAAGGAAGAAATGTCTACATACTCTAAAAATCAAAATACACAACAAATCAAAACACACTTTGACATCAAAAAACAATTGTTCAAGTGTTCTTTTGACTTCGGTCCAAAGTGAGACACACAGAAGTTTGTGGCATAGTGGATTGAAAGAGCATATGCTTTGGAAATTGAAAGACTTGGGTTTAATATCTGGTTTAGCTACCACAAGTGTCATATTGTGTCTCAATTTCTTAATCTGAAACATGGAAATAATTATCATATAGAACTTATGGGAAAATACAGAAAGTGTTATAAAGTGCATGCAGCATGGTACCTGGTCTGGTTAATAAAGCAATTGTTCCTTTAATATTTTTGAGGGCTATTATTAATTATTTTATTATTTATAATTATTTAGTGTAATAGTTATTATAACTTTTGAGGGCTATTATATTTTGAGGGTGCATCCTCCATTCCTCTAGGTCAGTTTTATAAGGAAAAAACATAAAGAAAATGTCCACTATCAGCACTGTTGTTTGACTGACTTTTTTTCACATCTTTCTGACAAAATTCATGAAGTTGTGAGTACCACAAGCATCAATACACTTCTGTTCAAGATGTAATCTCTGGCTCACAATCATTGTTTAGCTTCTGTCTATTGCAGTGTACATGAAGGTCTGTATTAGTCTGATTGGGCTGTTATAGTGAAATACTATAGACTGAAAGACTTAAACAGCAGAAATTTATTTTCTCACAGTTCTGGATGGTAGAAGTCCAAGATTAAGGTATTGAATACCATCAGAATTGGTTTCTGGTGAGAACAATCTTCCTGGCTTGCTGATGGCTGTCTTCTCACGGTGTCCTCACATGGCCTTTCCTCTATAAGCAGAGGGAGAGAGATCTCTGGAATCTATTCCTCTTCTTATAAGGACACCATCAGTCCCTGTCAGATTATTACCCCACCCTTATGACTTCATTTAACTTCAACTACCTCCCTAAAGGACCTATCTCCTATCTTCTACAGTAAAATTGAGAGGGGCTTCAACATATAATTTTTGGGGGGACACAATTCAGTCCATAACAACATCTTAAGATAGCTTTCTCTGATTTTCAGTCTCTCGCTAATACCTTCCTCTTTGTCTAGGAATTATTCAAGTTTCCTTAATTAAAATTTTTTTTTTAATTTTCTTACATTATCCCTTCCCTTTAAATGCTCTCTTCACTTCTTAATTGGCATTTCTTGGAAATGAAGGCACCTTTCCTCACAATGTATTGATTACTCTCCCCATGTAACACAGCGTCTTCTCCCATGACTTTCCTGAAATGGTTCCACTTTTGTTCATAAAAGTTTAGTCATCAAATCAGATGGTTTATTTTCAGTTCCCATAGGATTTTCCCTTTGGGAAACAACTGACTCCATTAAATGGTGCTTCTTTTAAAACTACCTTCCTTTATGTTTTATAGCAATGTTATGATTTCTGTTGACTTACTACGTAGCTTCTTTCTGATCATTCTTTTTTTATTTTTTTCAGTTGTTTCTCTCCTTACTCCTTAGCGCTAGATACTACATACAGTTGGTCTTCTTCTCATCTCTTATATACTCTCTCTCTTACTGCAGCAGCTTTGTTTACCATTTAATATATTATCTGCCAGGCACCTTCCATATGTTACCAACATCTCTCCCTCTGCCTTTGTCATTTCAGCCTTCGCTATGCTCTCTGAGCTCTCACAGGGAGATCTATTTAACACAGGAATCTCAGTGGAAAATACTAGTAAGTTATTTCTCTACTAAGTAAAGCCCTTACAGATCACATGGTGCTGATCCATCTTGCAGCCACGTCATCTGGACTATGTGGCCTCCAATGTCACCATAGCAGAGGACCAGACAAGAGGGACATTGGCTCCTAATGACCTCAGCTCAGAAGTGATACACTTTATTCTGCTTATTTGCCACTGGCCACAACTAATCAAAGGACAACAGTCTAACTACAAAGGAGGATGAAAAATGTAGATAAGCACCTAGGATATTTGATGAGCAATATCTCGAGGTGACATCACGTCCCATCAAACTTATTTCACAGAGAAAACACAGACTATAAAGCAAAAACACCCCTAACTAACTTTTTCTCTTTACGTACAAGGTTAGCTTTTCTACATAGTTTATAAATACCTATTCTCACTTCCTCAGTATCTTCCATTCATTTTCCCATCTCATTGGTATTGTTAAGGTTTTCCTCTTTAGCAATTTTATTTTGGCCCCCTCTCATTCAAAATTACTCTTGCTTGATGCCAAATAATTCTCTAGCTACCTTTTCTCTCTTCCTAATTTCACAGTACAATTTATCAAAAATTGTATTTATTCTCATTGTCTGTATTTTCTTTATGTACCTCGTGACTCACACAATTTTGCTATTTTCTTCTTACATGACTGCACTGGAATTGCATTCACCAACATTTAATTTGTGATTAAATTGAATGAATATTGTTTGGTCATTATGTCACCTTTCAGCAATATTTGATTTTGTTGATCAAACTTGTCATCTCAGAAAAATCTTTCACCTTAACAACAGTAGCATCTTAATCTGCTACGTCTTCCTCCTGCCTCTGGACATCCTTATCTCTTTCATTGGACACTCTCACTTTGCCCTCTCCCAAGAGATGTGTATTTCTCAGAAGCTCTCTTCAGCCCTTGATAGATGGTCTCATCTACTCTTGTGATTCCAGCCACCATATATATCAGAGATCCTGACCTAAAGCTTACCTATCTCTCTCCTGAGTCTCTTACAAACCTAATTAATTGCCAACTGAAAAACTCTGCCCAAATATAACCTGGACACTTAAAATTAATTATGTGATGTTACTGAACGATGAATTTTACCTTCAAAACTTACTTCCACTATTCATCTCTCTACATCATTTATACCACCACTATTTTTACAGTTGTCCAAGTTGGATACTGGGAAACACTGAAGACTCTGGACTCTGACAACCCTCAGAATGGGAGAAAATATTTGCAAATGAAGCAACTGACAAGGGATTAATCTCCAAAATATATAAACATAAATAAATTTGTAAAATATATAAACAGCTCATTCAGATCAATATCAAAAAAAAACAACCCAATGAAAAAATGGACGGAAGACCTAAATAGACATTTCTCCAAAGATGGACAACAAACACATGAAAAGATTCTCAACATCACTAATTATGAGAGAAATGCAAATCACAACTACAAGGAGGTATCACTTCACACCGGTCAGAATGGCCATCATCAAAAAATCTACAAACAATAAATGCTGGAGAGGATGTGGCGAAAATGGAACCCTCCTACACTGTTGGTGGGAATGTAAATTGGTACAGCCACTATGGAGAACAGTATGGAGGTTCCTTAAAAAACTAAAAATAGAACTACCATGTGACCCAGCAATCCCACTTCTGGGCATATACCTGGAGAAAAGCATAATTCAAAAAGATGCATGCACCCTAATATTCATTGCAGCACTATTTACAATAGCCAGGACATTGAAGCAACCTAAATGTCCGTCAACAGAGAAATGGATAAAGAAAATGTGGTACATATATACAATGGAATATTACTCAGCCATAATAAGGAATGAAATAGTGCCATTTGCAGAGACATGGATGGACCTAGAGACTGTCATACAGAGTGAAGTAAGTCAGAAAGAGAAAAACAAATATCGTATAATATCACTTATATGTGGAATCTAGAAAAATGGTACAGGTGAACTTATTCGCAAAGCAGGAATAGAGACACAGATGTAGAGAACAAACACATGGATACCAAGGTGGGGGAAGGGGGGTGGGATGAATTGGGAGATTTGGATTGACATATATACACTACTATGTATAAAATAGATAACTAATGAGAACCTATGGTATAGCACAGGGAACTCTACTCAGTGTTCTCTGGTGACCTAAATGGGTAGAAATATAAAAAAGACGTAATATATGTATAGGTATAACTGATTCACTTTGCTGTACAGCAGAAACTAACACAACATTGTAAAGCAGCTATACTCTAATAAAAATCAATTTAAAAAAATAATAAAACTCTGGACTCTGTATAATCATCCCTCACCTTCACAGTTAATTCAGTAACCAAGTACTGTCTAACCTAAATTCCTACTATCTCTCAATATTGTCCACTTTTATTCAACTCTCTTGCCACTACTTGGTTCTGAGCTACATTTTCTCTTATTTATGGAACATAAACAGTCTCTTAACTTTTAACAGAATAAATCTTTTAACAGAATAAATATTCATTGAGTACCTACAACACTGGTAAATAAGACATGGTTCACGTGGAGTTTACAATGTAGTAGGGGAAATGAACTATAAAATATAACTATACCTCTCATAGGTAACTGGACAGCCAGGTTTTATAAGAACACATTGAAAGGGAATTTAATCTCTAATGGAAGTCATGAAAAGCCAGAGATTCACTGTTTATTTTGAAACTTATATGATGAGAGTGCATTAACCAAGGATTGAATGGGTAAAGAATGATACAAATTGATGATATAACCTGGAGAAAGTTCAGCATTAAGAGAAGTCTAACCCTGAAGTCTACTGAGTGTTGCTGAAAATTTATGGAAGAAGGAGATGCTAAGTAAGGATAGAGGAACCAGATAAGGGTGGACTCGTAGGCAAGAGCACAGTGCTTGAAGCTTTTTCCCCCAAATTAAAGAGAAACTATCGAAGAGCTCTAAGCCGTTGAGTGAAATTTAGGTGGCGATGCAGAGAATAAATAAGACAGAAATAATACTGGAGTCAGGGAAAAAGTGAACTGGGATGTTACATCCGAGTAAGAAATGTAAAAGATACGACAATGGACATAGAGAAGAATGGACATATATATGTGTGTATATATATATATATATATATATATATATATATATATATATATATATAGTATAATTATGACAACTCTTAGGGATTGTTCCAATCAGAGTTTAAGGGAGGGGAGAAGAGTAAAGAATGACTCTCAGTTTCTTGCTTGGTTAATTGGGTTTAAAACAGTTTGCAATAAAAAATAATTAGCTTAAGTCATTTAATCATTTTAAGTGCATTCTGAATCCTATACAAATAAGTTTGAGAAATTTAAGAAAATTGTGTTTCCTTAAGTTTCGCATATCTTTTGTTATGCCATGTAAATTCCCTTCTTTTTCATATGATTAAAGAAAAGTTATGAAAAAAATAAGAGAGAAATGAGAGAAAATAAGATCTTACGAAAAATTATGAATGATCTTTATCATTTTGTTTTGTTTTTGTGCTTACTGTGAGTTCTTATTGTTTATCTCTCTATATACATATTCTGAGATATCTTCTCAGACCTGCTGAATCAATCTGTGAGGATTAAGTTTAACTAATCACTCAGATGAACCTAAAATTGGTTCATCTACAGGAATAACCAACATAAGAGAGAAGTCATGGTAGTCTCAAAATTAGAGAAGACTTCCCAATTATGTCAAAGAGAGAATATGAGCAGGTACTTCAAGTATCCGAACTTCATATGATTAGATTATGCAAAAGCATTTTAAAGAGAAAAAATACATAGAAGAAAGGTTAAGACAAAACTTCCCCAGGATAAAATGGATCCCATATTTTCAACAGATGCCTTTACTTAGGAAAAAGAAATGTTAAAGAATTGTAACAGTATCCAACCTGGAAAACAAAATACAGAAATTTTCACCACTAAGCCTGAGCTCAGTACAACTCTGATTTAGTGTTTTTTCATGCCTTACACAACGGTCTCTATTTTTAAAATATTTATAAGTAACCCATTTTGTAGGAAAACACCTATCTTTCATCATAAGAATTATGACACTTTATACTTTTATTCCAGCCTAACTTTTATACTTTATTTTCTACCATTTGGCAACTTATACCCTATGCTCTAGTCAAAAAATTCTCATTTATAATCTCTTAAATATACTGTGTTGGTTCTCAAGTCCAGGATGTTCCTTCTGCCTGGTATGCCCCTGACTTTCTCTCCATGTGGAAAATTCCTACTGACATTCAAAACCTAATTCCAAGACCTCCTCATTGTTGACATCCTCTTCAATATCCCCTAGCAGGGTTATTTACTCCAAGTTCTGTTTTACAAAGTTACATTTTTATGATCTATTTATTTAATAGACTATCCCTATTCGATTGTAATGAGTTGTTTATGCATCTCTCACACTCTCTTTTGAGTCCCTCTGGCCTTTATTTTTTCTTTTATCTCTTACCCATAAGCACAGTGCTTGCCCCATAGTACGTGCTCAACATGTTGGCTGAGTGAATAAAGACACCTTTTAGCTCTAATAATTTGTGAAATTTCATTTAAAATGACATCAGATTACCCTTTCTTTCCTAACTTAATTTCTAGTACTATAGAATGTACACTCAGAACACCATCAGTGGCCTACAGAAATAGTGTTCTCACTGGACTTCATGCATATAGTCAACCCCCTTATAACTATCTCTGGCATACAACTGCCAGACATGTTCTTAAAAAAAAAAAAGATGTACCAACCCCTCACCTATTGGAAAACTTCCAGAAGCTCTCCATTCCTTATTGTATCTTTTCTACTTCATTTTTCAAATACCTTCTATCTTACTTAATCTATTCAGAACTGCCTTTTCTACCTTTGGCCTTCATTTTCAATTGCATTCATATCATTATCTGCACTTACCCATAGAACCTAAGCATATTTCAGTTTCTTATGCAAGTTTCCTCACTAGAGGTCAAAGGGGCAAGGACTATTGTGATAAAATATTAAATAAATAGACGATAGGACTTTGTTCTATTGGTCTGGGAAAATTACTACCTGAAACAAAATAATTCTGGGAACTGAAGGGATCAGACCAGTCAGCTTTGTTTACTTCAGACTCAAATCAATGTCTTGTCTTTACCTGAACTCTGGTTACATTTAGAAAAAAGTACTGTAAATACAGTGAATGAGCAAGGCCACTATCTGAGACATGTCTGGGTCCTTAGTATAGTACCTGAGGGAATGGTAAGCGTTGGTCAATGTTTGCTGATTGATGACTCAATAGATCTGGTTAAGCCTCACCATCAGAATTCCAGATTTTTTAACAAGCTTCTCAGTCTTTTCATCCCAAAGAAGAAACTAAAGAAAACCAGATGACAAGAATTTCAAATTGTAAAATATCCTGGTTGTCAAATTTAAATAGGGATATCCTGTGCAATGGAAAGGCTGGCTGGTGCCAATTTCACATTTTGTTCTCTAGTGTCTAGACGAAGCCTGCTCTGCCAGTGAGCTGACAGGTCGAGAGCACTCCAGCTTCCACAGACACCCGAGAACTTTCTATTTTTCAGGGTGTTCCTGCCTTACCTAAGGGAAGGACTATATTCACAATGAAAAGAGTTATGATTAATCACCAGTAGAGAGATTCTTCCACTTTCTGGGTGCCCACATTAAGAGTCTGGTATAGTCAACACTCCCTCTAACATAGATCATGTATTGAAATGAGAAAACTATCACCTAATATGGTCAGAGAGATTAAGGGAGTTGGCCCAGCTGACCCCAGGAGACACCTCTAATTCAAAACCTAAACCATGAACATAGTGGTTGTGATCAAGGAGCCTTACAGCACATAAGAGATTCAAAAAGCATATTAATCCACCTCCGGCAACACTGACAATTTAAAAGAATGATTAACCTTCTCTCCCACTTGATTCAAACTGGCATATGTATTATACCACTCTAAATGCTAGCAGACTCTATGCTTATGGCTTCCATTAGGTAGCACTTAGTATACATGAAAACTTTCTTCAAGAAGTAATTACTTTTGAAACCATAAACATTTCAGTTGGGAAAAGAGAAAAAGAAAGGAGGTGCAAGTAAAGGGAACTAGGAAAAAATAAGAAAATACCCTCAAATATAAACATGTTGATTCAAAAAATAATTTAAAGGGGATTTAAATGATACTAGGTGAGCATTTATTCTGTGTCTGCTTTAAATAAAGCATTCTGTTCTATTTGTTAGGTGTTGTACTTGTTTATTATCTAATGTCTGTTAAAAACCTCTTGAAAGAGATGTATTCATTCTGGTATCCTGAGCACCTATCTGGATGAACAGCACAAGCAATGGGAAGTCATGGGGCATAATGGACCTTGCAAAGCCTCTGGAATCCATCTCTTACTTACGGTCTTTGAGATTCAGGCTCCTCCTCTATGTAGTGTTCATAAAACTTAGTGGAGATAGAACACTAGGGACACAGAAGGTCAAAGTAGGTATTTACTACTACTTTTCAAATATCTTCCTTTAGGAAAACAAATATATTTTATTTGCAATGAGGCTTTCTTGTGGATTTTACTCTTCTAAAGAAGAATATATTTAGTGAACAATTTATTCGTTCGCCTCCCTGTGCTACTTTATTGACAATACTCAGGTAGGGATGGTTTTCTCTCAAGCAGTTACCTCCATGTGATTTGTATTTCAGATCTTCCTAAAAGCACGTTTTCCTGCTCTTTCTTTCCACCCCATCCCAACTCTACTTAAAATAGTGTGATCCTCTATTAAAATGCAAAGAACCCTGGGAAAATAAGGAGAAGCAAAATGTTTGTCATTGCCAGCTCTGTTATGCATATATCAGAGACTAAATTATAACTGATGAAGCCAGAAATGGGACCCATATCTGTCTGACTTCAGAAATCAGAAGTGTAGCTACTACAAGCTGATGAATTGGAACTGAGATCAAGGCCTAGAGTGGAGAGGAGTCTTCTGATCAAAAGGGGAAAGTAAACAAAGGGCAGCGTTTAATTATTTAATAATAAGTAAGAGAATGACTATGGTGTTTTTACAGAACAGGATATAAGATAGTATTGAAATAAAATCCCGCAAAGTGACACAGAAACATAATGCAATCCTCTTAAGCTACAACCCTTCCTAAACCAAACCATACCATTCTCTTCACACAGCCTGGAAAGTCAAAAGAAAGGGGATACTGATCTGCATCACACTGGAATTAGAAGCAGATCTAGATTTAATGAAGTTTTATTTCATGGACTGAAGTTTCCCCAAAAAAAGGGTAAGCTTTTTTCTCAAGAAACATCACTGTGTAATAATCAAGGAGCCAGGGATGGTGGTATTCATTGTTCTAAGTACAGGGATTTGTTTTGCAGAAAGAAGTACCAATCAGAAAGAGAATTGACCAATAATTACTTAACAAAACTGCTTCAGAAGTAGATTTCTAAATCTACTTTTAGACTAATTGATAGTTAGAAAAATCTTACTAAGTTTATTCATTTAGAGGAAATCTGTGCAAGCCTCTGAAACCAAGAGGTATTGTATCAAAAGAGATAAGGTCACTAGACACTTATGCAAGAGCTACTTCTTCCTCAAAGAGCCACCATATAGTCATTTCTGACTATTTCATTACCAAGAAGTAACAATGCATCTTTAGGAAACTAGTAAGAAAGAAAAACATAATAAATAAAATTTTTTGCAGGTGACTCTTTGATCTCATAGGTGTGTGTTAATTTTCCAAAGTTGGGACTGGATCCTGCCTTTAGAAAATGCTCCTTGAAACATCGCATTGAAAATCTTCTCTTTTACTCCTTATTGTAAACACTGTATATGTTTTTAAGAAGACCAATAAAAAGTATGGACTATGAAATTATTTTTCTAGTAGTGAAATTGTGGAGAATACAACTTGCATTTCTACTGTATTCCCGCAAAAAAAGGAAGTTCTTTTCCACAAAGACTCTCATCAATGTTAACTCTGGGAGAGAAGTATTTGTGGTTGTCTCATGCTTTGTGGTGAGAGACTTGCACTTTTTCCCGTGTCTCTATTGTGGGAAACAGGGCACACTTTGGGCTGAGAATTCATGCTGTGGTAGGATAAAAAAGAAACGAAAAATACCCTCATTAACACTGTTCTTTAACAAGTTCAGCGAATGGGCCTCAGGCATTCTAAACAGCAGCAATTAAAAAATAACTTTAAATTTCATACGTTTCTTCCAGTAGGATGAAAAGCTGAGGTATGTTAACTTTAATTTTATGGTTTGGGGGAATACAGAGTTCGATTACTCCCTGTCAAAGCAGAAATCAACCTCTTACAGGGAATAAGTGCTAATTAAGAAAAACAGAGTAAGCATGTCATATTAAGTATATTTGTTTCTTTCCTGTGCACTTTGGCTGCACAAGCTCTAACCACAGTTTCCGGAGCGACCATCAGTGCTCCCTAAGAATGCCAATGCAGTGTTCCATCCAGTTAGTGGGGTGCAGAGACCAGTCAGAATGCTGATGCTTTCCACAAAGGAGATGGGGCTAAGGAGGCAAATGCAATCAGGGAATATTATATCTGTCTTGTGTGCCTGCTACAAAACAATGTCCTCTCAAGACTACTCTACTCCTTCTTTGCTTTATACGTGTATGTGTAAGTTTGTATATGTAAGCTTTACAAGTCTCTAATAAGAGAAAACTGAAAATGCCCAGGAAAAAGACAAAACTGCTTCAACAGAGAAAGGTCTCTCTGTTCCAGGTGAAGAGTTAATAACAGGAAATATCCATCCCCTGAAACTCTATGAAACATGGATGCTTCCAAAATTTACTCAAGGTCTCACTGACCAGGCTATAAGTAATTTTAATTATTATTTCTTATGATTATAGTAGATAAAAAGTCTCAGTAGTATGTTACAAATCTTTAACACTTGTTTACCTTTTTTGTTGATAGCTTTCCCCCTCCCAGGCTCCAGCCAACAGTAGCAGTGACAGATATCCAGATCGTAAGAGGATAGAAGTATAATTGTGCACTGAATATGGAAAGGAAGAACCAGTAATGGTTCCTATATATTCATAACGCGAATCAGCATCAAACTAAGGAATAAGCTTCCCCAAGAATCAGTTGACAGCAAATAGTTGCTTCTCTTAATGAATTGAGGAAACAGCTTTGAAGTTATCCATAGCCACTGCTTCTGAAGCAACCAATAGCTTTGTAACTATTAGTTTACTTGTATTAGATTAATTTATATTAGAGTTTATTTAATGCAATTGCTCACAAATTTTAAACAGTTTCGTAGAGTAGTGTTCTGTATCTGTTTCAATGAAATGCTTTCCTAAGCTCAGTATCAGTGTTTTTATGTTGTGTAAATTATGAAATTACTGTGGAATATCTGGTAAACTTGATAGGAAACCCCAGATGTCAGCACTTTGCTGGGCAAGATTTAAAGTGGCCCACGCCGTTAACCCTCATCAGGAGCAGTATCAGTGCGCTAAGTCATAAGGGCATGCCCAACCATCACATTCACCCAGGATAATGTGAGTGAGAATCAAAGGGCAGTCAGACAGGGACCTCTATGCTCAGATTCCACTGCCAAGAAATGGCCTAAGTCAGCTCTTGTTGTTGAAGAAAATAACCCTTTAGGAATCAGATTGAATCCTATGTTAAGTTTTAGAGGAGGAAGGATACTATTTAAACATGGATGAAATGTGCTTCTTTTTTTTATCAGCATAGAAATGTATTTGAATTCAAAATAATATGGTTATATTTAGCATAGTGTAATAATTATCTAAAGCACATATCATGGCTGGCTCTGAAACAGTTCTAAAGATGTCATTCTTTTGAAGTCAAAAAATATGCAGTAAAAATGTACAAGGCAGCAAAAATATAAAAAAAAAAAACAAGTTTGCTGAGTATCGGAAGTTGTTACAAGAGGGGCACACCAAGATAATGTAACAGAGTCCAAATTACATAACATGCAGCAAGGAGTTCTCTTGCTTTATCAACTCCTAGAAAATAAACCAGTAACCTCAATGCAAGAATATCAACACTGGGTTAACAGGACAAATTTTCTGAGGGACACAAGTAGTAATTCACTATACTTCCCCTTTCTCTAACACCTTTTCTCACACCAATTTCTTTTCTTTCCTCGAGGATAGATTTTATCCTGTTGAAAAAAATTTTGGTTTTATTTGTAAAGTGGAGTAAATAATATCCTGATTGAAGTAGGCAGCGTTTTAGCTGAAGATGCTCAGGAATGAAACTTTTGAAAAAGGCCAGTCAGCCAGCTACTAGCAGTTACCATCAGTGGCTTGCAGAAAAAAAAAAAAAATTACAGATGATATGTTTGCTAAATAGATAAAAAGAATAAGCAGTTTAAAATGGGTGAAAAATCCCAGGATTTATTGTGACCTAGACCAGAGGTCCCTAACCTTTTTGGAACCAGGGACCAGTTTCCTAGAAGCAAATTTTTCCAGGGAGGGGGGGCGGGGTGTGTGAGATTCAGGCGGTAACGTGAGCCATAGGGAGCAGGACATGAAGCTTAGCTGGCTTGCTTGCGACTCACCTCCTGCTGTGCAGCCCAGTTTCTAAGAGGATGCGGACTGGTACCCGTCCGAGGCCAAGGGGTTGCGGACCCCTGACCTAGACACTCAAAAGCAGACAGTTGACCTTTGATTAAGCCCATTTTCCTATGGAGTGAGCTATAAGGGGCTCCAAGACACAGTTTGGTTTCAACAGTGTTCACAGCCAGAGGGCAAACTCAGAATGTCTCCTCCTCTTGTAGAAACTGGAACACGGATGAGAAGTCTTTTTTTTGAGTAGCCCTTCATGCACATCATCCCTGTAGATCTGATGGGCTTGACTGCCCACAAGGATTGGGCTCCTCGTGCTGGTAGCAGAGCCTCATGCTAATCCCAGATCCTTAGCCATGAGTGTTGCTCCGAATCCGCCCTGATAGTAATTAGCAGAGGGAACTCCATCCATCACCCCAGGTACAGGATTATAAGTGTCACTTGACCAACATCGTCCTGAGCTCGTATTTAGGATTTTAGCCAAGAGTTTTGGGTCAAGCCCTAAACTGATTCCCAGATTCATAGCTTCAGCAGTTCCAATCCTACTAATAGCTAACAGCAAGTTTTTGCACATCTTCGAAGCCTGGCCAGTCCCAACAGCTCCACGATGCACCACGTGGGAGCCCACGCACCACAGCAGCTCAACTCCTCCCATCCTAAATGTGAGGTTGCCAGACCGAGCAGTTCCCACACCACCAGAAACAGGGACATCCGTGAAAACTGCTCCCATTTTCTCAACTTCTTTGGCCAATTCTCTCAAAACCATAGGATCAACAGTACTGGAATCTATTAATAGTGAGTCTTTCTTCACTTTTTTTTGAATTCCATTTGCTCCAGAATAAGCTTCTAGCGCATCGATGCATTGTAATAATTCTGTCAGCTTTTTCGGCTACATCTGCTGCGAAAGACACCACCGGCTTCACCTGCATCTAGAAGCTCTTTGCATGCATCAGGGAACACATCATCAATAATGAGTGGCTAGCCATGTTTCATGAGATCTTTTGCCATTGGATTCCCCACGTTGCCTACTCTAATGAATCCAACTGGAGTCTTAGAAGCTATTGACCTAGAACACAACGCTGCAAGGCTGGCCACTGCCGGCTGCTGCGTGCGACTCCTGTACCAGAGGCCGGATGTGGCTCCACGGAGACGTAAGGAGGCTGCCACGCTGCCCCCGCCCCTCCTTCCCACGGTGTCCTCCTCGGCTCCCGGCTCACCCACTGGCTGCTATAGGGTGCGTGGTCCGGAGGGCCGGCTCGGCTGTGGCGATTCTTAATACCTCTTTGTTACTGGGTTACACATACAATTTCACCTGGTGAGCGATTTAACAGAACATTTTTTCCACGGCATTTTTGTGGCACAGCAGATAGAAGTGAGGTCACTATTTCTTTGAAAAACTAAATTAAGCATTTATAGAAAGTCATGATTCATTCTAAAAATATGCTGAGTCAAAGAACATGAAAATTGAAGCGATGGAGGAAGAGTGCTAGACTTCCCTGATGCTCAGCGGGGACCTTTCTTCTGGTGTCAGAACATGGTTGTGTAACTCCTTTAATCCCAGTGGATTTTCCAAAAATTCCAGAATCTTCAGATTTTGGTAGCCCCTGTTTACTGCCTTTGCCCCCCCATGCCAAACCCCGACCCCGACCCCGCACACATTTATTTTTTACCAGTTGTCCTCCGGGGTGTTTTTCTTTATATAGTTATTGCAGCAGTTTGTTAGACTACTGACCCCCAGTGCAAATGCCCCTCCCCCCCAGCCCCGTTTTCTCACCCTGTGTAGTTTCGTTCCACCTTGACCTGGGCTTGGTCATGTGACTTGCTTTTGCCCAATGGCGTATCAAGAGCTGAAGTTTGGCTAGTACTCATGCGTTAGGGCTTGTCCTCATGGAAACCTGCCATGTTAGGAAGCCTGGCTAACCTAGTGGAGACCAGGCACGGGCCACAGCCAGCACCAATGGCCAGACATGTGAGAGCAACCAGCCCCAGTCCAGTAACCAGATGATGGCAGCCTCAGTAGTCGCCTCAGGTGAAAGCAAGATAGATCCACCCAGGAGATCCCAGCCCATTCTGCTGATTCACAGATTGTGAGGAGATCAAGTGCCTGCTGTTTTAAACCACCAAGCTTAGGAGTAGTTCATCACACAGGAAGAGATATAACTATCTTCACTGTTAGATTATCTTCCCATTTCATACCATGTTTCCCCTCAAACGAATGTTCCTTTATCCAAGATTCTAGAAAAGAAATAACAACTGATGAGGCTGATAGAGCCTTAACATTTTTTTAAAGTTTTATAAACTTTTAAAATAACTATGTTAATAAAATCAATATTTATTTTATCACAAAATTCTTTTCTTCAGTCGCCTTAAGAAGTAATGCAGAATTGTACTAAGTTTATAAATTTGGAGGCTCTAAAAATGTGTTATGCCTTGGATTCAAGTCCTAGTGTACTTTACGTGGGCATTCACCTTTGCAAAATGATTCCAGGAAATTTGTGATTTCATTTTAAAACTTTGGCCAAAGGAGTCTTAAGATATTTTACCTGAGAAAAATAATACATTAATTCCACTTTCAGCTATTAAGCCCATGGTTTCCTGTATTTTCTAAATTCCCTATCAGTAAAGAAGACTATGTATAGCATACAAGACTGTCATGATTAGGAAGAAGGTAGTACAGAAAGAGCCCGTCAAATTAGGCATTGCCCAGTCATGTCAATATACTAACGTGGGGAGCCACAGGCAGCTTGAAGTCTGGAAAAAAGATAGATACAATGTAATGATTATCCTAAGGATCGGGATAATGATTCCTATGATTTTGTTTTAAATATTAATGGCAGAGGATTCTGGGGAAATGATGGTGGCTACAGAGAAGATTTTTATCTCTGAATATGCGACCCCTCCCCTAAATACACAACCGCCCACCCCCCCAAAAAAAAGAAAGAAAAGCAAAAGAAAAGCATCTAGGATAGCAAGACCAAAAACCCACAGACAACATCTACAACAAGGTGTCCACATGAACTGCAACATACAGCCAGGTAGGAACAAATCAACAACAGGAAAAAGACCTACATATGTGTATCCCAAGGTGTGTGGGAGGAAGACAAGGGAAGGTCTCTCTCTCTCTTTCAGGAGAGCCAGAGGTTACTATGGTTAAAGAATGCACTGAGATTGAAAAACTCACTGAGAACAGCAGCAGAAACCGGGAGTGAACATTGCAGGCTCCACTTTGCAGCTGAGTGCAAGAACTTTGAAATGTTCTGAGGATGCCAAGTGTTCTGCAGTCTGTGAAACCTTGACACCTATCAAACCAAAGCACCATTCCAGAACAAATCCCCATACTCAACAAGGACAGGAAAGAGGAGGCCTGGCTAAATGGGAATAGGAGGGCAGAGGAGGAAGATCTTAGAAATTTTAAGGTCATTTTTTAAATTATGTCTTGAAAATAATAGAAGATAGTGAGCCCTGGAGTTTTGAAGCTAGAAATTATATTCTGATCTATGTTTCCCTCCTAAAGTGGAAACTTATTTCATTTAAAAATGAGTGACAGAAGAGTATTCCATTCACATCCTGTAGAAAATCAGTGAGAAATAAAAGAAAAAAGAAGGGTGAAAAGAAAGTTCCAGCAAATCCTGAAAGCCTGACAGAAAGACACGTCCACAGAACAAATGAAATTTATTGCCTGATATTTTGAAAAAAGTAAAAGAAATTTTAAAAGGAATAGAAAGTGGTTTTAAGAAAAACATAAAAGAAATTAGAAAAATTCAGAAATGAAGTGATTGGAGAATAAGAAGATTTGAAAATGTGAAAGAATTCAGTAAGTAATTTGTTTTAAAAAAAATCATGTCTCGAAAGAAGGTTACACTAGAAGGAACACAAGTTTGAATAAACACAGTGGATAACGTCTCCTTGGAGAAATAGCTGATTTCAAATGCAGCATGAGAAACGAACAAGATGTTCCTGTTACATCTTGTCATACAAGAGAGCTGGCAAGACTTCAAATACTACTGTGGTTGTGTGGAAAGGACTCAGGAGCCAACTTGAATAGGATCCTTGAACCTAAGAGGGGAAAATCTCTTCATTGATATTTATAACAACCTCACTGAAAACAACAACAAAGAAAGAAAATACCTCATTAGTCATCTTCGGAAGCTACTTTGGAGTCAACCTCTCTCTCCCTTTTTTTTCTTTTTTTGTAAAACTGGTAAATAAAATAAAAGAAGCATTTATTCTTCCTTTCCTAATTAAATTGTAACTCAGGGCAACCAAATAGTTGATGAAATAATATTCTAGCTAGTAAATGAATAATAATCTAATTAGTAGAATATCACCATTTGGTACCCTTAATAAATTAATGGATCTAGACATTGATCATTAATGGCTGCAACGTCACAGTAAGACAGACACTTTATAGTTCCTTTTGGAATTAATCAATATTATCTATGAAGTAAACTTGCCAAAAAATCACACCTGAATTATGTCAGTGCTCTAGATCTATCTACCAACTGACAGTAAATACATGGGCCAAAGTAGCATAATAAATATATAAGCATAAAGGGGATGCAATCAGCATAATCCAGACAGTTGGGAACCCTACTGGATGAATGCTTTGAATTCAATGACAAATACTTGCGAGAAAAATGAGCAAATTGAGTTCTTTTAAACCTACACTTTAAAAGAAATTGTGTTTGGATCAGCAATCAAATAAATAATGGTTATTAAAATAAAAATACTTTTATAGGACAATCAAGGAAACATGAACTGACTGGCTATTTGTTGATATTAAGGAATTATTATTATTTGGGGATGTGTGATAATGACATAGTTGAGCTTAAAAAGGACAGTTCTTGCATTTTAGAAATATGTATACTGACGTTTTCACTGAGAAAAAGAAATCTGGAATTTGCTTTAAAATTGCTGGGGATTATGGTGGTAGTAGTAAGAGAGGGTATAGAGAAAATATATTGGCCTGCAATTGATATTTGATGAGAACAATTGATGAAAGTTTCTACTTCTTTCTTTTTACTTTTGTAGATGTTTGAAATTTTCCATACTAAAACATGTTTTATAAATGTAGATGGCTTGAAATTTGCTCTTCTGAGCTCTCAGGAGGCAAAAAGCCATTCTTAAGTTAGGAGCTTTCTTCTCTAGCCAAGAATTCTAATGATAATTTTGTCCCAACTGGCCAGAGCACTCAGATTGCTCTGAGATCTGTTGGTGAAAAAAAAAAATCAGCACAAACAATAAAGAGGCTCTTTAGTCTTAGAAGAAAACAACAAAGAGTAAAGGCTGGCTCTAGGTCTAGGGCAGTAGTGTAATATCAGTATAAGACAAAATATTAGTTTCTTCCAAAACCCACTTGTTACTACTGCGTATATATTTGCAGCAAAATATCTTTTCTACATTGTCAGCATTAAAGTAAATTTACTATTTAGGTAGCATTTGAATTATCATATACTCAAAGCCTAGAAATAATCTCCTAGGCTGAAATGACATTAAATCTTATTTTGGCCATTGTAGTGTATTCTCCAGTCCTAAAAAGGTGTGAGGAGATCTGCCAATATTAATGCCAGGATTCAAAATGAGTTCTTTAGCTTCCTTCCTTCAGGATCTTCTGCCCTCAGACCTATGTATTTACTTAATGCCTCAGATTATTGTATATGTCACATCTTTCCAACTAGAAGACAAGCTCCTTTAAGGGCAGTAACTAGTCTCATCAACATCGAATTTACCCCAACACCAGTGCTTTCAAAATGTGTGTTGCTTAGTATATGTTTGACCGTAAGAAGTTATAGAAACAATTCTATTCTAACTAAATAATAATGATACTACTACTACTATTTCTACTACTACTGCTAATAAAATGTATGAAATAGAGTATAAATGGGAAAATAAAGATAACACTGGAAATCCCAGACTATCACATGAATTATCCCAAAGCCACTGGCCAATCCGTCGACTGTAAACAGTTACTTGTGAATTGGTCAACATTTAAATGCATACTTGAGAGAAGGGTTAAAACAAATTTTATTACCAAAAACACAATTTTTATACCTACAATTTTTGAGTTCAACTAACCTGTAGTTTTAACAGAAATAAATGAGATCCAAAGTATTCATTCAGGCTCCTAAATGATCCATTCCCCATCTTTCCTTATAAAACAATCAATTATAACTCTAATAATTTGTCAAGGATTCACCAATCTCTACTTCTTTTACTTTCCAAGGTTTGGTATCATTACAAAATCAAGTCCTTCGGCAGAATTTCATAGTTTCAAAATCCCTCCTCAATATTATTCACTGGGATCAAATAATATGAAAATTGGAAAAACACTGGCTATGTGCTGAGAAGTGATCCTTCAGTGATTCACTCGAGGTGCACTAGCATTCAGGCTACACCTGAGGTGGAATTTGGATTCCAAAGTGGACCTTTAAACCACAGCTCATCTTGTCTTGTTAAAACCGTTAGAAATAAACCTGTTGCCTGACCTTTGAGATTCTGCAAAGAGACCATATTTAGATCTTCTGTCTCTTTTAACCTCCCTAGCCCCCTTCTCTACTTTCAGAATAGTGATTCCCAGAGAAGTACAATGAGTTCAAACCGTGTGGTTAAAAGGGTAATTGGTCTGCTCTGCGGCCAAGTTACTCACAGAATAAATAAGTTGGCTTTCACAGTTGTTCGTTTCTTCATGGGCTTTGTTTAGAGGGGTCTCAGCTCAAGCACGCAGCCTGTCAGCAGCCTGAAATAACTGTGGAAATCTAATGGCATATATGTAAAATATGTCTATGAAACCTTTTATTCAATCTTAGATGCATGATTTTACTACTTCTTTAGGCCTGGAAAAGTATATTCAGCTAAAAAAGGACGGAAAAGAAAATTTGCATAGTACCTCACGCCCTAGAACCTTATTTTACTCCTGTTTCATCAGAAAATGATGTATACTGTAAGAAACATTTTTTTTAATTATTTGATCAAATATTTAAGTGTACTAAATCTCTGTATTTATTAAAGCAAATATAGTTACCTTTCTGTCGCTTTCTAAAAGAAAGCAAAAGATACAGTTCTTTTTTCTTAAGACTCAGGGTTTATGGATATTAATTATTACACTATGTTGACACCCAGACATGTTTATAGGAGGCTTCTGAGACATACAGAGCTATTTATTCCCATACTAAATGGCACTTCTTTTTCCTCTGCCTTCTGCTTGTATTTTTTCTGTTGCGATTATATCCTACTGAGGCTGCTACATGTCTTTGTTTGATTTGAGGTTCTAAAGGTAAGACTGTATATTCTCCACTTTACAGAATAATAATGGGTTTTATGACTGTTTGCCTTCAGAAGCCTCCTTTTCCACTCATTCTCATTTCATATCTATGGTGAGGTGTCTAAAACAGATGAGTTAGCTCTGAACTAGTGATATATAAATCAATTATTATTTCATTCATATTCAAAGCGGCTCCTCCTAAAATAGTGGCCTTCCTGCCTGTGGGATGTAGTCTAATCTACTGCCTGGATCTACACCCACCAACATCCATATTTTGTCTATCGTTACCTTGGACACTTGTAGGAACTGACTGAGTTTCTGTTTCTATAGTGTCCATTGACAGACAAATAGATAAAGAAAATATGGCACATATGTAGAATGGAATGTTATTCAGCCTTAAAAAATAAAGGAATCTTGCCATTTGCAACAACTTGGATGAACCTTGAGGGCATTATGCTAAGTGAAATAAGTCAGAGAGAAAAAGACAAACACTGCATAATCTCACTTTTACGTGTAATCTAAAAAAGCTGCACTCACAGACACTGAGTAGAATGGTGGCCATCAAGGGCTGGGGAGTGGAGGAAATGGGGAGTTGTTCGTCAAAGGGTATAACCTTCCAGTTATAAGATGAATAAATCCTGGAAGTTTGATGTACAGCATGGTGACTGTAGTTAACAACACTCTGTTGCATACTCAAAAGTTTCTGAGATAGTAGATCTTACATGTTCTCATCACACACACACACACAAAAGGTAATTAATTGTGTAAGGTCATGGATGCGTTAACTAACCTTATTGTGGTAATCATTTTGCAATGTATACATGTATCAAATTATGATGTTGTACACCTTAAACTTATACAGTGTTATATGTCAGTTATATCTCAATAAAACTGGAAAGAAGAAAAAGATTCAAATGGAGAAGGGTGAGGCTGGTAGAAAAAAGCCACTGCCTTGAGCAGTACCGAGATGGGCGGAAAGCCATGGGCCTCTATTAGCACTGCTGGGTAGGCTCTGTTCCCACGTGTGGGGAGGGGGTAGGACAGCACAGCTGTGATCCTTATTGCAGACCCCAGGCAGCCTCAGGCAACTTTTGAGAGTTAGATGCTGAAAACCAATAAATGAAATTATAAGGAAGAATTACCTAAATGCCTTTATTCTACTTCTGGTCCTCTTGGCAACTTTTTCCATTTAAAAGCTGCGCCCTGCAGTTCTCAAAGCAGGAACATTAACATGGATCAGAAGTTTCCAAACTTGTCATCATCGACCCCTACACCAAAAGAAAAGTTGAAATTTTATGACCCCTAGTATATGAAGCATCTTGTGTGTTTTTAATATTTATCAAGAGAACATTTAACAGTTACCTACTATGTGCCAAGAGAAAATAAAAATAAGACACAGACTTTAAATGTAGACTTTGTTCCAGTATTATTCTTCCTTTTGACTTCAGTATAAGAGCTATTGAGCTATTTGGTGTTCCAGTAAGGGGATAAGCAGGCGATTACAGAATCCTATGATCTCTTCCCAAAGTTTGCAACTATAGGGTTGGTCCTAGAATTGCTCAATAACTTTGTATTTTGATTTAAGGGGAAACTAAAAGAACTTCCTGTCCCAAAGTAACTCTGCTTTGTGGAGACTGGAGGTGCCCTGCAATTGACTCAAGATACTGTTTATTTGTTTAAACAGTTAAATGAGTAGTTTCTATTTAACAGGTGAGCACAAATTTTCACAACAGTACCTACCCCATGACATAGCTCAGACGAAAACTCTGAGAGAAAGGAAAACTATATGGGCAAAAAGTCCAGGCTCCATCCACTGTACATGGGATATTGATAGGCTTGTAAAACTTACAGAGGTACCTAGGGGTACCTAGGAACTCTGGGTGTTTAGTATACAGATCAGCAAAGGATGGTGGAAAATAAGACGACACCAGGTCAGGGGACAAATTAAGTAGGTGAAGCTGGTCCTTTATATTCTTTTCCCTTCTGATATACCACTGCTCTTTCCTGTCCAGAATCTGTTCTGTATCCTCAGCAGGCCTACACACATACACACACACACACACACACACATACACACAGAGATACGTGTGTAGCACACAAACATGCACGCATGCATTCATGTACACATACATGGAGTCCCCAGTCTTCTCAGTTAAAATTCAGCTTGTAGTAACTAAAGAAAATGTATAATGCCCTATATTTTATCGATTTTAAAAATACTTGCACTTTAATAGAAAACTTTTAATGTCTGAAAATCCTTTCTGACAAAGGAAGTTATTTCTGATATTGGAGGTTGACAGTTTCACAGAGAAAACCTCAGGAGCACAGAGACATGCCTGACCCTCTCCCCACGCACCATCTGGGGAGAATTCACAAACACATAGGCTCAATCCCTCTGCTAAGTCAAAATCAAGTTTACCAACATCATTATTTCACAAAGAATATCCTACCTCATGTTAGGCATTCACATGTATTTTATTTGTTGAAGAGAGGAAGAAGATATAAAGGAGGGAATCATCCGAAATTACAGAGTACAGCATTTAAGTCAATATAGATATTTAAATTTAAGGTAAAATTAAATTATAATTTGAAATTATATGTGGAGTTTTATTTCCTAAAGAATATTTTGGAAAGTTCAACTCCTATTTTAACTTATATTTTCAGAGAAGGTATTTCATCCAAATGAAGAATATCTTCAATTATTGTTCTTTTATTGCAAGCAAAATAGGATTTATATTTCTTTTCATGAAATATGGTTGTTTGACAACAGAAGAAAAAATATTTTATATTTTTAGAAACAACAGTCAGGCTACTGATATTCTTAATTAGTTTTAATAAATCTGAATGCTTCTTATCATCTACTCTTTAGCTTGTACCTGAGGAGTTGAATACCTCAGGGAAGATATGTACGCCAGACCTGTAAATATGCAGTTCACAGAGCCCACCACCAGAGGGCAATAAAGAAGTAAAATCTTGAAGCCATGTAGTGAAAATAGTGGGGAGTTTAAATAAAAGCAACATTTCACAGTATGCTTTTCTGACCAATGTTATATATAATAACTTAATGGATTATATGTACATGGATTCTGAAAAGTCAGCAGCACACTTCACTGGTCAATTTCCATGATAAGGGGAAGGTAATTTGAGTGTGGAAAAACAGTATACTTACATCTTAAAATTCCACCCCTACAGAATCTACTCACTATTGAAAAATGGTAAGAATAATAGCTTTCTGTGCCTCAGTGACCAGTTAACATTTTCAAGAGTAGAATTTATCTTCCTATGATGCTCAAATGCACAGGAAAAATGCATATCTAGGACAATGGATAAACTCTATATGACATGTGAAAATAATTATTTAAATGGAAAAAGTATAAGATCTACAAGGAACAGTTTTATATGCATTAGTGTGGATATATACATAAAGAGGCTCTAAGAAACATAAAAATCACTTCCAGGAAGTAATTTTAGGTAGAAGAGAATTAACATGGATGAGGAAGAAAAGAGAGTTGGTTTTTAAAATAGTTTCATTTACTTGTTTTTTCTGTTTGTTTATTTATTTGTTTTATTTATTTGGTCTTTGGAATATAAGTAAACAGTGGCTTTCAGATCAGTATCCCAGTGGAACAAAGGGACTGAGGCCTATAGTGGAGCCCAGCCATTGTTTGACTATCTTGTAATAATACTGGTGAAATACAACCAAATCATTTGAACTACAAGCATCCTCTCTGACAAT
The DNA here is from genome assembly GCF_965194805.1 of Balaenoptera borealis. Lineage (NCBI taxonomy): Eukaryota > Metazoa > Chordata > Mammalia > Artiodactyla > Balaenopteridae > Balaenoptera > Balaenoptera borealis. The sequence goes on along the minus strand of NC_138876.1, from coordinate 61,431,567 downwards.
AATCTTAAGACATCAACATTATATATAAAAGAAAGTAAAGAGAGAGTACTGTTTTCTTTACAGAGAAAATACAGATTCTGGATCAAATCAATAATGTCAGCAAACCTCATGGGTATAAAATATTCTGCTGCCTATCATTTAGAACATGCCTCTAGAAGAGGGAAACTGGGTGATAATTTCCCCAGATTTTATATTTAATTCAAATATTTTAGATAAGAGGCATCTCTAGTAAAACATTGTATTATTGATTTTTTCCAATATGATAGCTCACAGGAGTTCCTCTTTCCTTCTCAAATACATATGGGGAAATGGAGGTTGGTGTGGATTAGAGGAACTATCTAAATAGAGCATAGTAATCAACAGTTTGTTTTTTAAAAATAGAAATTTCTATTTAAATTGTTTCCAGAGACAGAAACACACAGAGACAATTCCATGTGACAACAGTGGAAGAGACCAGAGTGATGCAGCTGCAAAATCAAAAAATGCCAACACCAGTGATTGATGGCCACCACCAGAAGCTGGTTAAGACAAAGAAGGATCCTCCCCTTGAGGCGTCAGAAAGAACATGGCCCTCTCAACACTTTGAGTTTGAACTTCTGGCCTCTAGAGCTGTGATAAAATAAATTTCTGTTCTTTTAAGCTAACAAGTTTGTGGTTCTTGTTATGGTAGCCCTAGAGATGACAGTATTTGATTCCTGAGATGGCAACTGTATTTTGACTATGTAATGACTATTCCAAGATGATAAACAGACACAAAGATAAAGGCACAACTGATACTAAGCCCAGTTCTTTTTATTCCCAGAATAATAAATGATTTTTAAATTAATTTAGACCTCTTTGTCTAACCCCTCTGCTTTTCAAAAGAGTATGTGGGACCAATCAAGTATTAGTATGTTATACTTTTATTTTAATTCATCTCAAATTATTTCTAATTCTCCTTATGAGTTCTTACTTGACCCATGAATTATTTAGGAATATATTGTTTAATTTCCATTTGTGATTTTCAACAGATTTCTTTCTGTTAACGATTTCTTATTGCATTCTGTTGTCATCTGAGAGCACTCTTTGTATTGTTTATATCCTTTTAAATGTACTGAAATTTGGTTTATGGCCTAGCATATAGTATATCCATGTGCATTTGGAAAGAATGTATATTCTGATGCTGTTGGGTGGAATGTTTTATAGATGGCTGTTAGGTCTAGTTGATTGATAATGTTGTTCAAGTTTTTTATTTTCTTGTTGATTTTCTGTCTGTTCTGCTATTGAAAGAAGGGTATTAAAGTATCCAACTATTATTGTAGAACTGTCTGTTCCTCTTTTCCATTGTGTCGATTTTGCTTCATTATATTTTGAAGTTCTGTTAGGTGCATATAAGTTTATAATTATTATACATTCTAGATGGAATAATCATTTTATCACTTTAAAATGTCTTTGTCTCTAGTAAAAATTTTCATCTTAAAATATATTTTTTCCTGATATTTTCTTAGCCACTCCAGTTTTGTTGTTGTTGTTTTGTTTTGTTGTTACTGTCATGGTATATCTATTCCAACCCTTTTACACTTCACCTATATATTTTCTTGACTCTAAAGTGGGTCACTTGTAGGCAGCGTATGTTTGGATCATGTTTTTCAATTTTTTATCCAGTCTGAAATTTCTGTCTTTAGATGGAATGTTTAGCCTTTTTATATTAAATATAATTAATATTTAATTTTGTAATTTTTATATTAAGTGTAATTCATGTAGGATTTATGTCCAACATTTGTGATTTATTTTCCAAGAGTCACATTTTTTTTCCTAATTCCTCTTCCTCTATTACTGACTCATTTGTTGTTGTTGTTGTTAAAGAGATATTTTTTAGTGTACAATTTCAATCCCCTTATCTTTTACTGTATTTTTGAATTATATTCTTAATGCTTGCTCTAAGGATTACAAATAACATCTTAAATATAAGCATCTAGTTTTGATTAATTTCATAGTATAAAAAACTTTTCTCCTCCTTTACATTGCCCTCCTTTGTGTTGTTACTGATATAAAAATTACATCTTTATACATTATATGCCTATAAACAGTTATAATGATTACTTTATGTAGGTGCCTTTTAAATCAGATAGAAAAAAAGTTAGAATAAAATACATTTATATTATTTTTTATATTTACCTCTGCAGTTACCTTTCTTGATGTTCTTTATCTCTTCATATGGATTTAAGTTACTGACTTATGCTTTTATTTTTGTCTGAAAGGCTCACTTTAGTAGTTCTTGTAGCACAAGTCTGATAGGAAAAAATTCTCTTAAGTTTTTAATAAAAGTATTGAAATTTTCATGCCATCCTTCTGCAATGGCCATGGTAATCTCTGCATCATTCCAACTCTAGTAGATATGTTGCCAAAGTGAGCATTTAGTATCTACTCTTATATGGTACAAATTTTAAAGTGTTAAAGATTATGAAGTTATAGACACAGGTTTATTTGTTTAGAGACCATTTCAAGAGCATATTTGGGCAATGCTAATAATGGCACTGCCAATTCAGTGCTACCATGTAGCAAGATAAAATAGATGAACTTCAAGTCATGATATTTTTTCCTGATACATAAGGTTAAGGTTAATTATCAGTTGTCACATTTTTTCCAGTATTTATTAGTTAGCTTTTAACTTAGCATAAGTGAAATGAAAGGATGGTAAGTTTTGCATTAATTCCTGACCCAAAACACAGAACTTTTGAAGATGAAAGTCCATTAGCAGAGCTTTGTGTTTCCTGTGAAAAATAAATCTATCCCACCCCCTGAAAAATTCATGAATATTTTACTAATTGTATGTTCAGGAAGCTATTCTAGCCTTCTATTTTTTTTTAGAAAAAACACTATTTAGAAGTATTTATTTCCTTCATGTAGTAGCAATATACATGTTATTTAGAAAATTTATAGTGAATTTTGGTTTGCTCATCTTCTGAAAAACTCCTAAGAAAACACATACTTCTGAGAATTTCAGCCTTATTTCTACGTAAGTTATCTAATCTATAAAACATTATGCATGCTTTGGATAATCATCTAAATAATTACTATTCTAGCCTTTTAAATGGTTTCAGTGCACACATAATTTTCTCTACCCACACCCCCATTTTTCCCAGTTAAATTGATTAAGTGATATTTTTTCTTCTGTCCCTTATTATATTTAGGTATGTTTAGGCCTCCTCTTCTGAACTCATTTCCTGGTAACAAAGAAGTAAGGCACAGATGCTGATTCTGACTCCCAGGGAAGTTTAGGCTCTGGCATGCTGGACTAGGTAGGGCCTAGCATCACCCTGTTTATGTGGAATATGTGGAACTGGTGAGCTTCTAAACATCTCAAAGAGACATTTAACAAGACTGAAGGTTCTGGAGAGAGAATGTATTTTATTGCCATCATTTTAATTTCACCATATGTCTAGATAATTCATGCTCTTGGTGCAAAATTCAAAAGTAACAGTAGTGGATGAAAAGTAATTCTTTTATACAGTTTTCCTGAAGCCACCCATTTCCCCCTCCTAGAGGTAATCATTTTTACCAGTTTCTTTTATATTTTTCAAGGGCAGTTTAGGCATATATTAACATGTGCTATATAGAGGATAATTCCTCTTATTAGGGTAAATTTGTGTGCTTTTTTTTTTTTTTTCTGAATTGTAGTATGCAGGAACCTGAAGTCTCTGGCTAAGAGGAGAGTTAAAAAGAGAGAAGCTAGCTTCAGTATGATCTTTATTATCTCCTCATTCTCTCTTATCCAAATATCATCTTTGCATCTCATCAGTAAAAGTGAGATTCATTGGTTTTGACTGTGCTGATCTGCTCATTCAGGGAAAAGGATGGTGTGGCTCTGGGGTTCTGAACTATATGGATCTACACATTCATGAACATGCTGAAATCCTGTCTGGGTTTTTCTATGCTTTGGGTACAGCAGTCATGCTGCTCTCTGCCTTTTAATATCATCTTGGGGATTCGCTTTACCTCTCTCCTTAATTGAATCTCTTGTTTTCTGTGTCCCATATTTTCCTCATTTTTAGTTTGCTATCTCATATTTGTTGAACATACAGTACAGTTGCTTTGCGAGAAACAGTATGTAGTAAGCATATTTTTTGAGATTGTGCACATATCCAAGTCTTTATTCTAACCTTTGCTTAAATAATAGAAGTATAGAACTCTAGGTTAGATATCATTTTCCTTCAGAATATTGACTATATGAATCCATCAATCTACCTTTCAGCATTGTTGTTGAGTATTCTGAAGCAATTATGACTCTTAATGATATATGTATGTGTCTTTTTTAAAATTTCTCTCTTCTTGTGAGTAAATGGAACCGTATATTTGTTCCTAAGGGTTGTTCCTAACTTCACAATGATATGCTTAATTTAATCTGTTATCTTGGGTATTTGGTAGATCCTTTCCATTATGACATTTATGTTCTTTGTGTTAGGAAATCCACTTCCAAAACTCCTCCTTCTAAAAGTTTTCTCTGATATGTCCTTCTGGAACTCATATTATTCAGATATTGCATCTCTTGAATGGGCTTTCCAATTTTCTCTCTTTTTTTCCACCTATCTGTTTTTTTGTTCTATATCATATAGATTTTCCAAATTCATCTTCCAGATCTTCTATTTTTTTCTGCTTATTCTCTAGTGTGTTTATAATGCTTTCAGAAAGAAGCTTAAGGGTTGAAATAGGGATGCCTAGAAGCACTAGCACATAGGGCAAAGGGCTGGGAACTGTGATACACATTCATCTATATTTGTTTAGATTTCATGAAAGGTGCTTAGCACATAATAGACTCTCAATAAATAAATGGTTGTGGAATAAATAAGTAGATAAATAAGTAATAAAGCCTAGATTCTAGTCCCAACGTATACTTCTTTCCCACTTCACATTGGCATGGTAGTGCCCTCTCTTCGTTTCGTTTTCTAACTAGCAATTTCTAGTTACATTTTCTCTCTGCCACTGAGAGCATTAACATTATTTGATTCTAGCAATGTTGTATATATCTATAAATATCTCTATATGTATAGATATATGCACACATACAAATTTTAGTTAACTGAAATTTTTAAATCATCTCGTATATAGAACTTGCTATACAGGTCAAGAGTAATTTAAGATGGGGAAAAGAATTGAGCTCTTTAGTACTTGAAATCCACTAATAATCTGTTCCAATTTCTTATATTTTTGCTAGACCTGAACTATTTACCTTTAGGAGATAAATCAGAAAAAGCAGCAGTACTGCAGTTGGTAAACTAAGTTATTTGAATACTTTTCAAAATGATTTCTATATCATGTATTATACAGAGATCCAGCCATCCACATTGGTTCATTAAAATGTAAAACAGTTTCATACAATTCTACTCATTAAGCAGGGGTCACACAAAGAATTCTCCTGTGACATGGAACAGTGTGAAAGGTTTATGTATTTTGATACTGATTAAAGGGAGGCTATCAGGCTTTGTCTTCCAGTAATTTCATATTTTTTTAAAAGTTTAAAAATGAGTCTTCCAAATTCTAGACATCTATACCTTTAAATCAGTCAGGCAACAGCTAGATCTTTTAAAATGTTTGATTCCATTTGCCAATCCATTTGTTTAAAAAGCATACTTTTCATTCCTCTTTTTAAATAAAAGCGTTGTCTGCACTGATTCCATCATTACCATTGAAAATGTTTATCTTGCAAATGAAAAAGTACAGTACAAATTAGAAACACTGATACATCTTCTGACATTATTCATTTAGAAGCTAGTTCTCAAATTGTCATTACATTTACCACATAAAAATTACAAATGATTTGTTTGGAGACCTACAGCTATTTCTAAATTCAAGATGTTTAGACAACTGTAGATAAAGTTTCATTATCAGACTGAACTAAATATGCTGTAATTATGAATAAATCAGGATGATGTCTGCTCTGTGAACTTAAGTTATTAATGTACTCAGGCCAAGCATCAGGAAACATCATTCTTCAAAATTATACAAGTGTATTTCTCAGCCAAAAATGTAAAAAATAATGTTTGAAAATCAAGGTCAAGGATTGGTTGGATGATGCTTATGTTTCTATCATCTGATTGTTTCCATCTTTGTTTTATGAAACACAGACTAGGCTTGTACTTCCACAAGGCCTGTGTTTCCCTATTTATTAGCACTTATCACACTTGAAATTATGAGTTAAATATCTATTTTCTCCAATAAACAATAGGCTCATTAGGCCAGGGACCTCTGCTGTCTTATTTTCTTCTGTATGTCTACACTATCATATCATGTGCCAAAGAATATTTGTTGAATGACTGAGTTAATTAATGATAAATGAATGGAGAAGCCTACTTTATCAGGCTGACAACTGAACTAGAGAATGGAAGTTGGAAAATTTGAATTGAATTTCCACAATTTTTATATAGTGATAATTTGTTTAAAATTTGGCATGCAAAATGTTATACACAATAGAGTTAACAAATAGTAGAGAAAAGTGATGGCAGAGGGAGCTGAAGATGTAGATTTCAAGTTACCTGAGTCCTAGGAAAAGTGAGAACCAAAAGAAATTTATATTCTCTATTTAAGTATTTAAGAAACAGAACTTAAGAATTTATCAGTATACTGAATTGTTATGATTTCTAGACTAATCATAATTCATTCAAATGACATATGAGATGCAGACCTCTCAGAATATTTACCATGTTAATCAAATGAAGAATTACACTGAAATTTGAGTTTACTTTTCCATTATATCAAAATTTTGTACTTAGGTAAAGATGAGATTGACATTTTGGAGAACTGTTTTCTCAGTACAGAAAACTTTTATTTTACATTTTGTGTTCTTAAAGTGATTTTCCAATATTTTCTTTTTATATCCTGATATTTTATTTGTAAAGAAATATGTAATATTTCCCTGTAGGCATGACAAACATGACTAGAATGCTACATAGCAGTGCTTTAGATATAATCTAAAAATTGTCCTTATGTGCAATAGCAGAGACCAATGATTCATGAAATTGCTCAGTGTTGGGCATAGTCCTTCTTATAGAACTAATAGTTTATATGAGACATTTTTCTTCAAACGTTGAAATCAAAATATAAACTCTCCTCAGTATGTCAACATTTACATTAAAATGAATTTTTTACTCATGGGAAAAGCTTTAATAAGTGTATTTAAAAGTTTGGAAATCAGCAGGACAGCTTTGTGAACAATTTAAATGTTTCTCTCCCTACTTGGTTTGGAATAAAATAAGAAACGGGGAAAAATAATACTCGACCCAGGAGAGAGGTCCTTCTTTTGCCTACCAGCAAAGCTATTAACTTATCTGCAGCTGTACCAGTATACTCAGCTCCCCTTTTCTGAAAGGGAAGAAATGTCCATTTCCTACCAAAGGCTATTGCTCTTTTTGTGCTCAGGGTCCCATCCCATTTCACCACTCAAGATTCCACTTTTGAAACTAGCTCTTTTTGTCCTGCATCATCAATTTCTTCCTTTATGCTTGATTATTCTCCAAAATACATAAGTATATCCTAATATCTCTCATTTTATTTATTTTTAGAGCATATATTAGTAACTTTCATTCTGCCAAAAAAGTTTCCTTTGTTTAAAATCTCTGTCCATAAAATCTATGTCTCTTCTAACAATCACTGTGAGATACAAGAAAACCATTTCATATCTCCTTAGATGAGGTTTTCCTTGAGTACCCAAGGTAAGAACCCTCCACTGCTTTCTATCATGTCTCATTGTTAATTTCCTTTATTTTACCAATTACAGTCTGAACATATTATAATCATTTTATAACTTGTTCATTTAATCTTTCTCCTCAAAGTAGCATGTCGACTCTTTGAGGCAGATCCTTTAACTCTCTCGTTCATCCCTATATCTTAAACTCCTAACAAAGCTCAGAACATAGTGGTTACCTAATATGTGTGTATAGAATGAATGAAAGACCTATATCACTTCCTTTAGAAGAATTAACAGTCAACCCTAAGTAACTGTGCAAAAGAGGCAAAATGTCTTGTTGCCACTTGCATTTCTCTATCCTTCCTCCCTTCTTCCTTATAAATACCTTGTACCCTCTTGTTTTTTAGTGTAATATTCTACCCAGTATTTTGCCCTTTAAACAGACTTTATTCTCCAAATTAATCACTTATTTCAATAATTACTCAACTCAAGTAGTCCATGTACTTTAGAGAATGTTATTTAATTAGTTCATAATGAAGCAGAAATTAAGATTTGTATTTTCTTCCCTGCCTGATTTTCCAAGTACATCTTAAGTTATTCAAAGGAGCAGTCATTTTGTGGTTGGCAGGAAATCAGGCTCTCTCTGATTCTCCAAACATCTTCACTAATTCCCAGAGAAATCTGTGTAACTGTTCCCCAAACAACTTTTACTACTTCTTCCACTATCATGTAATATTGGTTTGGAGAATAGATACTAGATTTTCTAAAACTACTTTCATCATCTTTACCCTTCCAAACCTTATTCTTCTCCTGCTTTTCTCATCTTTATTTTTTATAAATTTATTTATTTATTTATTTTTGGCTGTGTTGGGTCTTCGTTTCTGTGCGAGGGCTTTCTCCAGTTGCGGCGAGTGGGGGCCACTCTTCATCGCGGTGCGCGGGCCTCTCACTGTCACGGCCTCTCCTGTTGCGGAGCACAGGCTCCAGACGCGCAGGCTCAGTAGCTGTGGCTCACGGGCTTAGTTGCTCCGTGGCATGTGGGATCTTCCCAGACCAGGGCTCGAACCCGTGTGCCCTGCATTGGCAGGCAGGTTCTTAACCACTGCGCCACCAGGGAAGCCCTCTCATCTTTATTAATGGGACCATCATCTATCTTGATGATATAAATGACCATCAAGATATGACTTTATTGCTCAAGGCACAAAAAGGTTTTCAACTTCTTTCACCGCCTATATATTTAGTCACCAAGTGCTGTCAGTCCTACCCGAAAAATAACATGAAATCCATCCATGTTTTTATTTACATTTCCACTTGTTCTTTCTTAGTTGAGGACGTTGAACTGTGCCAGTGAGATAAGCCCTCCTCCACACAACCCCTTCTCTAAACAGCTAGTATGATCTTGCTGAAATGCCAAATTTCAGGCTATTTCTACATATAACAAGAAAATAATTCTTTAAGGGTCTAGCCCTTGCCTTCCTTCTCAAAGTGAACTCTCAACTTTGCCATATAGAGAATATGGTAATTATAACTAAAACATCAAATTAATTGAGGATTTACTCTGTTCCACGTGGCATTCTAAATATTCTACCTGAATAATCTCATCTATTTCTTATAACAACACACTAAGAAAAAAGTACTATCATTAAAATAAATTTTAAAAGGAATAAAGTGAAGCCTAGAGAGGTTAAGTAATTTTCCCACACTGGTGAAGGGAGCCAGGATTCAAACCCAGGCTAGTCTGCCTCCAGGACTCACATTCTTGTTAAAAAAATTTTTTTAATTGAAATATATTCGACATATAACACTGTGTAATTTCAAGGTGTGTGACATGTTGATTTGATACATTTATATAGTGCAGTATGATTGCCATTGTAGCTTTAGCTAGCACCCCTTTGACATCAAATAATTATCATTTCTTAACGACCACACTCTACAGCGTCTTGCTATTTCCACATTAAACAAACAAACAAAAAGGCTGTGTTGTCTCTTGTCTCTATCATCATTGCCGTGCAAAGAATCTGAGGCTTAGAGAGGGTAGATAAATTTCTCAAGTTTGCAAGTCTAGGTAAATTATAAGTTGACGCTGAACCCAGGCTACTCTGAATCCACCTTGCTGTCCCTCTTCTGCCGGTGGACTCTCTGGCCCCTAAGATGAGATGGAGAGCCCTACAAACATTCCATCTTCCAACATATTGTTGATCATGGACTGCAATTAGTGGACTTTGTTAAATGCCTTGAGGGCTATACATGACAATGTTTAAGAAAGGAACAATGCTGTAGGAGGATGCTGGCTATTTCCTTCTCTCCAAATGCCATCTCTATCAGCAGTTTAAAGTCAATTTGGGAGAACATCAAATCTATGCAATTTTCTTTTGAACTATGAAGAGAAAACATTAATTTGTATGAGCTAAAGCATGTGATTAAAGCATGAAATTCTTTCCAGTCGTGACAGTGAGAAATGTTTGAAATGAATTAGTCTCCATACCACATTAATGCAGTCATCCCAAGTGCCAATAGCCAGGAAAACTTCAATGGTTCAAGTGCACCCTGAGTGGTTACCCAAACTGCATGTAGATTCAGAAACAGCTTCTGTTTTGAGTGACGATCAAGAGGTGCTGAAATTCGATAGGACATTGTCATTATAAGTCAGATCTGGCAAATGCTTTAATACCCAACACAAACTACAACTCTAAAATTATTTTACTTTTTTCCCCCAAGGCATAGAGTGTCAGAAGATATTTCAGACATTCCTTACACTGAAAAAGAAGTGAACACATCTGAACATATCTGTGGGCTAAAAAATTAGCCTACAGATTTTTTGCTGTTGTTGATCACAGACCATATAATTTCAAATAAACAATTATAAAAACAGTGTGCAATAGTTCTAACCCATGATCTATATTAAAAATCAGCTAATTTTGAAAGTATATTTATTACAAGTAGGTATGAATCATAAATATCCTTTGGCACAATAGATAAATATATACTTTTATAATATCTAAACCTCCTCTATCTTGGTAGAAAGACAAGCTTAGCTATTGTAATTGGTATGGACAGACATTCATTCTATAAATATTTAGGCTCTGACATTCGAAGTATGTAACTGAGAAGAGCCAAACCCAGTCCTGATGATGAACTGAATAAACTGAGGAAGATATAAACATAAGCAAGGCAGTTTCTTTATTGCATTATGTTTTATTTACTTTTAGACACTATGTATGAATAAAGCCACAGGTGTCCTGTCTCCCACTATGATTTCACTGGAGAGTTTGACTTTCTGGCTCTTCTGTTTCTACAGTAACATTATTCAAAAGATAAACCCATTTCACTTTTATTAACTAGGAAATAATTTAATATGGATGATTTGAATAATTCTTTATGAAAATATATCTTTTATGACAAATATGTTGCTTGAAGTGTTAGGGTCTGATACATGACAATCTAAACCGTTATTACACATTGCAAAATGGTCAAAGGCAAGTTCTAGCTGTATCAAGCTGAAACCTTCCTTACTCCCAATAATTCTCCCATTAAGACACAAACATAATCATGCCAATTCCAGAGGCAGAACATATGAACAGAGCAATCTGTTTAAAATAGTACTATTGCTGGGAAAACACAAGAACATAAGAAAAAATCTCTACTGGAAGGAAAAGGCAAATAGCAAAAATAATTAACTTTAAAGTTAGAGACAGAGAAAAACTCTCTTCAAAAATGATATAGAGGGCTTCCCTGGTGGTGCAGTGGTTAAGAATCTGCCTTCCAGTGCAGGGGACACGGGTTTGAGCCCTGGTCCGGGAAGATCCCACATGTGGCAGAGCAACTAAGCCTGTGCACCACAACTACTGAACCTGCGCTCTAGAGCCCGCGAGCCACAACTACTGAACCCGTGTGCCACAACTACTGAAGCCCACGTGCCTAGAGCCCATGCTCCGCAACAAGGAAAGCCACCACAATGAGAAGCCTGCGTACCACAACGAAGAGTAGCCCCCGCTCGCCGCAACTAGAGAAAGCCCACGCACAGCAACGAAGACTCAACACAGCCAAAAATAAATAAATTTTTTTAAAAAATCAGTTAAAAAAAAAAAGATGATATAGACAACTACGTATGTACAGCATTGGTGGAAAAGAATTCAGAATAAAACACTCAAGAAAAATCATAATTACTGTATTTATTGTCAGTGATAATAAAAAAGCCGTCTTTCTCAAGATAAAATCTTGGAATATCTGTTTACTGATATGGATGGCATGTTGTGTTTCACTGGATGTTTCTTTGTTATAAGTGTTATCAATATGATCAAAAAATAATTGGAGTAAATATAAACAAATGCACTAGGTTAAATGTCAAGTGTGTTGGCAAGCTACTTCCATTATGACTGACAGCAGATCTGATGCTTTCTCATGCTACTGCATTCATGGCCCAGGTTGATTCTGTCAAGCACGGTGTTTTTCTCTCACAGCTCCACATTTCCACAATTTAACACATTCCAAGGTAGATGAGATCGTAGGACACATGAGTAACATCACCACCATCACCAACATTGTTTTTCTTCTGCAGCTTTTATACTCAACTTGAGTGTAAGCCTGCTGCAGGCAGGAACAGGGACTATTTTGTAGAGGCTCCCTGTTCCATGTCCATTACCTAATACAGTGCTTGGTATAGGGCAGGTGCTGAATAAAGATTTGTTGAATGGTCAGATGAATGAGTGAATACTATTACAAGTTGATAACATCTAATTCCTTTCAAATACTTATAATATTGTTTCAATAAAATAATAAAAAACAGAGAAATGAAAGCCCCTTAATAAACTTTTATTCCAATTTTTTCACTCAAATGAAAATCTCCACAGCAACAGCAGCAGCAACCTCTTTTGTGTCAGTACTATGCTAACTGCTATGCATACAGTAGAACTTTATTTTAATTAATTTTTATTGGAGTATAGTTGCTTTACAATGTTGTGTTAGTTTCTGCTGTACAGTAAAGTGAATCAGCTATACATATATATATATATGTATATATCCTCTCTTTTTTGGATTTCCTTCCCATTTAGAACTTTTAATACCAGTATTGAGGAGGTAGATACGATTATTTTCCTTTTACAAATGGGGAAATGAGGCACATAAAGTTTAAGACACACGTGAATGGCCCACAGCTAGAAAGTGGTAAAGCCAAAATTCTAACCACTGCTGGAAAAGCTCAAATATCAAGTCAAATTAAGTTTGGCTGAGAGTAAAAGAAACCCAAGGCTGGTTTGGCAGCTGTGCTCTACAAAGTTTTTAGGAACCGAGATTCCAACCACATTACTGCTCTAACATACCTGGGCTGTGTCTTTTATCCTCAGATTCTGAAACAATATCTCTCTTCCAGGGAGCAAGATGGAGGAAGAATCAAAAAGAGTAGTAAGGAATACCTGACAACCATGTCTTAAGGAAGACTCCTGGAAACTGACACATTTTCTTATATCTCATTGACCAAAAGTCAGTCACTATCATGAGTTGAATTGTGTCCTTCAAAATTCATGTCGAAGTCCTAATCCTCGGTACCTCAGAATATGACTTCATTTAAAAATAGAGCCATTGAAGATATAATTAGTTAAGATGAGGTCATACTGGAGTAGGGTGGGCCCCTGATCCAATATGACTGGTGTCTTTATAAAAAGAATGCCATGCACAGAGCCAGGCATGAACACAGGAAGGGTACCATGTGAAGACTGAAATTAAGCTGCATAAGCCGAGGAACTACCAGATGCTAGGAGACAGGCCTGGAACAGATTTTTTCCTGGCAAATTCAGTAGGAGCATGGCTCAGCTGACACCTTCATCTTGGACCGCTAGCCTCTAGAACTGTGAGACAATATATTTCTGTTGTTTAAGCCACTCGGTTTGTAGTATTTTGTTAAGGTAGCCATAGCAAACCAATACGGTAACCTTTAAGGTGGTCTGGAAAAATTTAGTTTTTTGGCGCTATGTTTAGTTGAAATTTTGAAAAAAAAAGAAAATAATTATTGTAGGACAACAGGCAGTCTCTGCCAAACTATGCAACACTCTGAGAAGTGGTCTCAGCATTTCATTGAATCTGTCACTATTAACTGTGAAAGGTATATTATTACATTATATTTTGAACTACTTAGAAATAAAAAATGCTAGCAATTTAACTATGATAGGTCACCTACTATAAGGTACATCCTTATTTCAGAGATGTTAAATGTGAAAAAAAGAAATGGGCACCTTAGAATCAATGAAATACAGTAAATGTTCTATAGACAATTTAGTTATAACAGTAAACACAGAAAAGAAATTGTTTACATGGGCTATAATTCAATATTTTGCATTCTAGCTTATATAAAACAAAATGACTTGTCTTACTACAGGAATTTTAAAAGTTTATATAAGATAATCAGATACAAAGGATATAAAAATATCCAAATGGATATTGATATAGATATAAATATATAAAAATAAACCTGTTCTTTGATTAACTTTGTTCAAAATACTTCCACTAGACTAGTGGAATGTAGTATTAGTGGTATCATATACTCCCTTTAAATCAAAGTAACATTTGGTATCAGTTATGCTTATTCTACAAAGAACAGATAATTTGGGGTGGTGGTTTCATGAAAGAAATGTAATGCCCCTTTTTCTAGCAAATAAAAAATAATAGTACTGCTTTAATTGAAAATAATATAAAGAGGGTCTAATAAGTGAGATAAAAACTGTAAAATCAAATGCAGTAATAATTTTCTTGTTTAAAAAGTTTGCTTTTATTTTCCTTTTCTCTATGAAACTCAGTCCCATTTACTTGAATTATTCTTCTCATTATGTATTGGCTAAACTTCTTTAGAAGTAACTGGGATTTTTCATTTTAGTCCCAAAGGAAAATGTTAATTGCATGTCGCCATGACAATTTGAATTATTAAGACATATATTACTAGATAATTCTACAACTCTCTAATTTTAGAGAATCTGATCAAGAAATCCACTTTCTTAGATGTAGCTGAGATCTAAAAAAAATGCAAAGCATCTGTTTCACAATTAGCAAGGAACAATGTAAGGATGAGTTAACTTGCTAAACCAGGGGCAGAGAAAAGAAACCAGAGTCTCCCACTGTGCAAGCTTTGATGATTTTACATTTGTGAACCCATAACTGAGTTTAATTCAGCAACTGACCTGTGAAACAGCACCAGTTATTAATATTAATAACTATTACAGTATTTAGAATATCCCCACAGTATTACAGAACACAGTAAAACCAATTTGAGATTCAATTACATCAGTAAACAGCTAAAACATTAGTAAAGATATTTGCTAACACAAAGAAGGAAATGCTTAGAATCTAAAGAGGGCATTTGCAAGGCAAGGAGCTGGGCTGCCAGTAAGGCTTGCTGGACGCTGTTGCTTTAAGCAAAGCAGCCTCTGGCCAGATATATTTGGGGGAGGTGGAGTCAAGTGGTGATAATAATTTCAATAAAGGGAGGGGACAGGGGAACAGTCAAATGTGTTTAGCAAAATGGAGGTGATAAGTAATTCATTCTAATAATTTAAATTAGGTATTTGTAAAACTAAAAGAAGACAGGATAAAAACAAGGACACTGGAAGTATAGAACAACTTAAGAGCTCTAGACAGCAAGAGATTCACCTTCAGCAGAAATTCATTTTATATAAAAAATTTAAATCATAAAATTATTATCAAAGTTTTTGTCCTGAAGACTTCGAGTCAAGAAAAGTAAAAAAGGACTTTTCTCCCATTTTAATAAGTAAATTCAGTTTTTAAAATACCTAACAAAGAACAAATTCAGCAAAATTTCTTTTGGCACCTGGCCTGTTAGTGAACCTCTTCCTACTTTCTGAGCAGCTCAATCCTAACTCCATTTTCTTTAAAGATCATCTAAAATGTTAAATGTTTTGTGTGGTCTTTCCTGATCTGCGTGAGGGAATACACGCGCTCTAGATGGTATTTTTCCAATTGTACTTCATCTCCAAGATCACTTAAATGCTTGACTTATCTACATTCTAGGTCAGGAGTTGGCATAGTTTTTCTATAAAGGGTAAATATTTTAGGCTTCACTGGCCATTTGGTCTCTTTCACAGCTACTCAGCTCTGTTATTTTAAGGTGAAAGCAACCACAGACAATACACAAATGAAGGAGCATGGCTGTGTTCCAATAAAACTTTATTTATGGACACTGAAATCTGAATTTCATATAATTTTCGCATGCCATAAGTATTATTCTTCTTTTGATTTCATTCTCAACCATATAAAAATGCAAAAATCCTTCCTTACTCACCGACCATACAAAAACAGGTAGCAGACCAGATTTGGCCCACAAACCGTGGCTTGCCAACCTGTGTTCTAGATTATGGGTTTTGTAAGAAAAGGTATCTCCTAAACTCATCTTTACCATCCCTGCAGTACTTAATGAGTGCTTCTGTAAGTACCTGTCAAAGTGAATACTAGCATTACAGAGACAAGTGGCAGTGAATAAAAACAAAATGTAAAGCAAGTTCACCCTTTTGTCTACCTCCTCCAAATGTCTTTAAGCAGATACCCTATTATTATCTTTCATACTGTCCTGTTCTTTCCCATTAAGCAGTTACCACAATAGTTAATAATGTATTTATTTGTGAGTTTTCATGTTTATTACTGTATTAATTTCTGTCACTGATGTGATAAATTACCATAAATGTAGTGGCTTAAAGCAATACATATTCTGATCTCACAGTTTCCACAGGTCAGCAGTCAGATGGGCTTGGCTGGGTCTCTGCTTAGAGTGGCACAAGGCTGAAATCAAGATGTCTACCGGACTGTGTTCCTTTATAAAAACTCTAAGGAGAGTCTATAAGGGAGAATCTGCTTCTAGGCTCATGTTAGCTGAACTGAGTTCCATGCAGTTATAGGACTGAGGTCTCCATTTCCTTGATGACTGTTGGCTGTTACTCTCAGCTTCTAAAGTCCACTGCACTCCTTGACTCATGCCACCCTTGCCTTTAAAGCCAGTAACTGCAGATCAAGTCCTTTTCATGCTTCATCTCTCCTGTCTTTTCTTCTGCTCCTCATCTCTCTGACTTAAGCCAGGAAAGATTCTCTGGCTTTTAAAGATTCATGGGATTAGATGTTCTTAGCCATATAGTCTAAGGTAATGTCCCCATGTCAAGGTCAGTAACCTTAATCACATTTGCAAAGTCCCTTTGCCATGTAGCATAACATTGTCATAGGTTTCAGGGATTAGGGCATAGACATCTTTGGAAGGAGGCATTATTCAACATACCACAAGGAGGCATTATTCAACATACCACAATTACCATCTATCCTGTTAGACTGTTAGTTGCATGAGCAAAGGCCCTATCTCTTTTATCATTGCTGTTTACCCAATGTCTGACATGCTTGCCAGACACATAGCAATTGCTCAATAAATATTTCTTGAATTAATGAAAGAATGAGTGAGCAAATGAATGAATGAATGAATAGGTGGGTCTAGGATTAAGTAGAATGTTCTAACCTTGAGTCAAACATTTAGGAGACTTGAGTGTATCTATGGAACAGTGGTTAAAAAAAAGCACAGAATTTCACTTCAGGAAGACATGGAATCAGGACTTCCCTGGTGGCACAGTGGTTGAGAATCTGCCTGCCAATGCAGGGGACACAGGTTCGTGCCCTGGTCCAGGAAGATCCCACATGCCACGGAGCAACTAACCCATGTGCAACAACTACTGAGCCTGCGCTCTAGAACCCGCGAACCACAACTACTGACCCCATGTGCCACAACTACTGAAGCCCGTATGCCTAGAGCCTGTGCTCTGCAACAAGAGAAGCCACCACAATGAAAAGCCCGTGCACCGCAACAAGTAGCCCCTGCTCACTGCAACTAGAGAAGGCCCGCGCGCAGCAAAAAAGACCCAAAACAGCCAAATATAAATAAATAAATAAATAAATGGATAAAAAAACAAACAAACAAACAAACAAAAATAGATTATAAAAAAAAAAAAGACATGGAATCAAGTTGGAAATTTTACTGTCACTTATTAACTGAGTAACCTTACGGGATATTCACCGAGAATCTCTGTGCCACAGTTTCTTCATACGAAAAATGGGAAATCAAAATCTCTTCCTAAAAGTTATGCTGAGGATCAAATATGTATGACTATGTGTCTAGTTCCTGGATATTACAGTGCCAAGCACATAGTAAGCACTTATTTTATTATAGCCATTATAAATGTTGCAGGTACTTTGAAGTCTTGATAGTTGATGGAATTAACTTAAGTAGGAAGAAATAGAATAGAGGAGAGGAGGAAGGGAGGGGGGGAAGAAGGGTAGGGTGGGGTCCAGGAAATGGAAGGGAAGAGAGAGGTCTCAGCAGAACACTGGCACCTATCAGTATTTAAGAAACAAGTAACTGAAGAGAAATAAGAATCAGTGACTAAAGACACAAGAGAAATAGAGAAGAGCACAGTCTTGGAAACAAAAGTGGAGGAGGAGTTTGAAGGACAGAGTCATTAACAGTTTCAAATGCAGGGACAGTAACATGTAATGTAAAAACTGATGAGTCCATTACATTATTGGATAAAGAGGTCAGTGGTGACTCAGTAAGGAAGGTTTGGTGAGGTATTGAGGAAGAGAGCCAAATGTACTAGTTTGAAGGAGAAATGGAAGAGGAAAGAATGAGAAGGGAGAAAATGGAATGAGAAAGCATGATCTATTCTTTCCAGAAGCTTAACTTTGAAGGAAAAAAGAAAGATGAGCCATAACTTGGGGAAAAGGCTTGACGTAAAGGGGAATTTGGGTTGTGCATGTGTTTATTTTACTGTCCTTCACTCATTCCTTACCACAGCTATTTCAATCCCTTTACTTCTTCTCATGCCCCTATCCTTTCCACCTTACCCCTGTTGATGAAAAAATTAATCAATAGTCAATCTAAGAAAGAAAAGGAAAATTTTATATGAGCTGACCTGAGAATTATGACCTGGGAGACAGTCTTTCAGAAAGCTCTGAGGCCTGCTCTGAAGAGGTAAAGGAGAAAGCCAATATATATGTGATTTTAGAGAAAGGGTCCATGCAATTGAGCACACATATTGGTAGAAGGTTACTGCTATTTGCAAGGAACAGATATATTAGTGAAAGATTTTAGTGTTTTTCTAAGTATAGGAAGATTCAAGAAACTGGGTTCACAAGATTTTCTCCTGAAAATATCTATCTGAGGGCCAGTTCTGCCAGTTTTCCCAGAGCACAAAATGCTTCATGTTGATCTTTGCTCTGAATTCCTTTTAGGGTGTATTGTAGGTTAGCAACTTCAGTGGCTAATGACTTGATTCTTGTAGAACTGGATGGTGGGCAACATTCTTTATTTTACAATCCCTTACCTTTTAGTCTTAATTTCAACCGAGGTCTGACAAGCATTTTGTGACCAATTTGTCCCATGGCACTAGGAATGCTTATTCCCAGGTCAGGAGAGGATTTCGTTAGTAAGCCACTCAATGTGCTATTACAGGACTAGGCTCTGTTAACAGTAGCCAAAAGCCCTTGGACGGTCTGTCTTACTAGTCTATTATGGTCCAGGAAATGGTTCCCACTTATTGCTTCTTCCCAAATGTAGAGTTACACTGTTATAATCATTGATCTTATTGAACTGTATATTTGGTCAATGGTCTCAATTTGCCTAGTCGTCATTCTTTTTATCAGAGGCTTAGTCACACATCTGGTAATGCAAGAAGCAATAATTCTGTAAAATAGGCAGACTACAAGTAATATACCTAGTAAGATTAATAAGGTCATAAGTTAAGTATTCAAGGGAAAAACTTCCATTAGGTGCGGCCCATTACCTCCGCAGACCATCTAACCCAGTCTGCTCTGCACCAATCGCTATCTTTAAGAGACATGATATGCTGGAATCATACATAAAGTTCACCATAGATACCTGCATGTACAAGGTGAGTGGTGGGTCATCATGCCCCCTTACAGGATTGAGAAACGAATGTTATCTTCTAAGGAGTTACATGGCTGGTGTCAGAAGAAGAAAAATTTATCTTTATGGTTGAGCAGGTATTTCTGCCATTGGGGAGGTCTGGTTAATGCTCAATGCAGATGCACAATGCACACTAGAGGGGAGGTATGAGGCCTAAATGGGCAGAGAAAAATTTTATGTTTAAATTTTTTTTGTTTTCCTTTAAAATATGAATTTTATTTCATTACCCCATCACGCTCAACAAAGAAGCCCAACCACTTCATGCAACATATAGGAACCATCAGGTAGGAACTTTCTCAACTTCTCAGGATAACCTCCCTCCCACATCTCAACCCCAAAAATGCCTTACCTTCTGCCTTGCTAACACAGCGCAAGTGATAAACCTTCCCATTCCAGAATACTTCTCTTACTTGTGGTTTGAATCACTGCCCTACTTGCCTTCTTACCATGATTTTGAATAATTATTAGCTCCTCTGTACCTCAGTTCCTTTCATTGTAAAGTGGAAGCAAAAACTCACTATGTTAATGTAAATTAAATAAGATAAGCATGTATAAAATTTTAATATAATGCCTGGTATTTAGTAGGCACTCAATATCTCTTCTCCCTTGCTTCTAATACCAAATGGTCTCTCACCTTGTTTTTTCCTTATTCTGTTATGCTTTTTCCCCTAAACTTTTGTCTTCCTCTAGCTTGGTCAATTATTAGATTTTTACATTAGACACTTTCTATTCTCCCAGTATCTAAGGTTTACCAATTCTTTTCCATTTTTTGGTCTATTACATGCCCATTGTTCTTTCATCTCTTATAAGCTACCTCTGCAGTTCTAATCTTCTAGTCTTGCCCCACAACTTTTCAATCTCCACCTCTATTCATACTCTTATTACAACAGCAGTTCTGCAGCATTTCACTTGTGAACTCTACTCTTTCGGCCTTTCTACTTCATATAGTCCCCTTCTCTCACCACCTCCTTACCCTTTGACTTGACATCTTATAAGCAATAAATAGAATGTCACTTACTAGATATACGTTCCATGAGGAAAAGCACATTATCTGTTTTGTCCATTGCTGTATCCCTGGGACCTTGAACCTTGATTGTTTCTTGAATAGTGAGTGAATGAATTAATGAACATGTCCCTGCCTTCAGTGTCCTCTCCCCAAAGTCACCAAACTGCTTTGCCTAACTGCCTCTCAAATTTGTATCTTTAGCTAAAACTTTCCTTTTGTGTTTCAAGCTACCTGCTTGATAGTTCCCTTTGAATGTCTCCTCTTAAATTAGACATGACCCAAACTAAATTCAAGAACCCTACTTCCACATCTCAATTGTTTCTGCTCCACATCCCTCTAGCTCAATGAATCCATCTGTTGTTCTAACCAGACAGTCTGGAGTCATTTATAAGCTCATCTTATTCATTTCCCCTAACCAATCCTCACCAAATCTACAGACTTTGCAATTGCATATCTTTTGGCTCTGTACTCTTCTTTCCATCTCCTTTGCTAACATCTAGTCAAGCAATCACTATGTAGCCTGGACTTCTGCAATAGTTGATTAACTTGTCTCCTCATACTCATGCCTAAGCCCTGTACAATCCATTCTCCATACAGTCATAAGAATAATATGTTTAAATGTAGATTTAATCATGTCACTCTCTTATTCAAAACATTGGAACGAAATAATAAACATGACCTATGAGGCTGTACATGATTGAACTCTTGCCTACATTACCAGCTTAATTTTTTCTACTCGGCTCAGCATTTGCATTCTCATCATTTTCTCTAGAGTTCATGCTTCTTCCTACCTTGGAATCTTCAGAGGTAGTTCTTTCATTGGTGCTTCTGCAATTAACTGCACATCAGCTAGTTGGCTCTGCTTCATCTGGTTATTTGGTTGTCAGCTGGGTATCTCAGCTCTCCTCCACAATCTCTTACAGGCTATCCTTGTTCTATGGGCTTGTTCTGTGGCAGAGACAGGACCGAAAACAAGTCACAAGATGAACCCAAGCTCAAGGAGTGGAGAAATAGACCAACCACTGTTAGATGGGAGAAACTGCCAAATCACATTACAAACAAAGAGCATGGATATAGGTGACCATTATCTGAGGCCATCAATACAATGAACTGACACAGCAGCCAAATAACAGAAAGATATATTAATTTTTTTCTCACCTTTAGATTAAAGTATAGGATATTGGTGGATGCAAATATAAATACATTAATATATACTTAATTGAGTATTGGAAGATATTTATATCTCAAAACTTCTCCAAAGTAGTAGAAAAATTTCCCTAACGATAAGGATAGAGGCTGTAAGAAAGTTTGGAATTAATATTTGGGAAGTGCAAAATGGCATTTGTTTTATTTTTAGGATTATAATAGTGATGGAATTTACCTGGGCCTTGAGAAAAGTACCCTAAAAATCAGGGAAGTTTCAGGAGCAGTGCAGGAAGAATAAAACAACGAATAAAAGAGCTGATTTTTAGAGCAGGAAAAAGTCTTCAAGACTTCCATATGTAGGTGATTTCCTCTGTGTCTCTTTATGCTCTAAAATTCACACATCCCTATTTTAAATAGTAGCACCAGGTACCTATCTTAATAGTATTTATTAAGGCTGAAACTTTATATTACTTTGTGTGGGTTTCTACACAGAGAGTAGAGGTTGTCTGCAATTTTTGCACTTCTTTGAGTATAAATATTTTATACATGAAAAGGATATATATTTGAATATATTATATGAAAAATAAATAATCTTATCACTCTGCTTAAGAAATACAACATTACTAGTATTATTGAAGCCCTATGCACACCTCTCACTCAGTGCATCCTCTTTCTCCCACCACTTATTGTTCACAGGTATTACTTTCTACCATTGTGATTTTAGGACATACACATGTATCGGCAAACAAATAGTATTTAGTTTTATCTTATAGGACTTTACATAAATCACTCATTTTTTTTTAACATCTTATTGGAGTATAATTGCTTTACAATGGTGTGTTAGTTTCTGCTTTATAACAAAGTGAATCAGCTATACATATACATATATCCCCATATCTCCTCCCTCTTTCATCTCCCTCTCACCCTCCCTATCCCACCCCCCTAGGTGGTCACAAAGCACCGAGCTGATCTCCCTGTGCTACGCGGCTGCTTCCCACTAGCAATCTATTTTACATTTGGTAGTGTATATATGTCCATGTCACTCTCTCACTCCGTCCCAGCTTACCCTTACCCCTCCCCGTGTCCTCAAGTCCATTCTCTACTTCTGCGTCTTTATTCCTGTCCTGCCCCTAGGTTTGTCAAAACCCTTTTTTTCTTTTTTTTTTAGATTCCATATATATATGTTAGCATACGGTATTGTTTTTCTCTTTCTGACTTATTTCACTCTGTATGACAGACTCTAGGTCCATCCACCTCACTATAAATAACTCAATTTCGTTTCTTTCTATGGCTGAGTAATATTCCATTGTCTGTATATGCCACATCTTCTTTATCCATTATCTGTCGATGGACACTTAGGTTGCTTCCATGTCCTGGCCATTGTAAATCGAGCTGCAATGAACATTGTGGTACATGACTCTTTTTGAATTATGGTTTTCTCAGGGTATATGCCCAGTAGTAGCATTGCTGGGTTGCATGGTAGTTTTAGTTTTAGTTTTTTAAGGACCCTGCATACTGTTCTCCATAGTGGCTGTATCAATTTACATTCCCACCAACAGTGCAAGAGGGTTCCCTTTTCTCCACAACCTCTCCAGCATTTATTGTTTGTAGATTTTTTGATGCTGGCCATTCTGACTGATGTGAGGTGATACCTCCTTGTAGTTTTGATTTGCTTTTCTCTAATGACTAGTGATGTTGAGCGTCCTTTCATGTGTTTGTTGGCAATCTGTATATCTTCTTTGGAGAAATGTCTATTTAGGTCTTCTGCGCATTTTTGGACTGGCTTGTTTGTTTTTTTGGTATTGAGCTGCATGAGCTGCTTGTATATTTTGGAAATTAATCCTTTGTCAGTTGCTTCATTTGTAAATATTTTCTCCCATCCTGAGGGTTGTCTTTTCAGCTTGTTTATGGTTTCCTTTGCTGTGCAAAAGCTTTTAAGTTTCATTAGGTCCCATTTGTTTATTTTTGTTTTTATTTCCATTTCTCTAGGAGCAAAAAGGATCTTGCTGTGATTTATGTCATAGAGAAATCACTCATTTTTAACGCTGCATAGCATACCAGTATTTGTGTAGATGTATATGAAGTCTCATACATATAATTGTATGCATTCCTCTGTCAATGGATATTTGGATATTTAGATTGTTTCCAGGTTTTTTGCTATTATAAATAATACAGATGTATTCATTCATATCTTCTAGCATACATGTGCTACATGTGCAAGAATTTCTCTTAGGATTATACCTAGCAAAGGAATTTCACATTTTTAACATTACTAAACAATGCCAAATTGTTTCCCAGAAGTAGTCTTAAAGAAACAAATTCTCATCAGAAGTGTGTAAGACTTGACATTGTTCCACCAATACTTAGTTTTATTAGACTTCTTAATTTTTGTCACATGGTTAGGGATAAAATAGTATCTCATTGTAGTTTTAATATGTGTTTCCATGGTTATTAATGAGGTTGAGGGTCTTTTCTTATGTTTACTGGTTCACATGTTTCATATGTTCAATATTTCATATAAGTGTTTATGTGCTATTTTTTCCCACTGTTTTACCTCTACCCTATATCATTTTGTTTTGTTTTCCTATCGCATAAATTAGATTATTTTTAGTAAGGTAAACTCTCCTAGCAACTTATTTATTTGCAAATATCTTTCTTTGATCTTCTTTTAGAAAGTTTGTTGCCTGGGGTACACAATTCTTTGTTGACAATTACCTCTGGTGATGGTCAATTTTATGTGTCAAGTTGACTGGACCTAGATGCCTAGGTAACTGGTAAAACATTATTTCTGGTTGTGTTTGTGAGATTAGCATTTGAATCAGTAGACTGAGTAAAGATCCCTCTCATGAATGTGGGCAAGCATAATCCAATCCTTTGAGGGCCTAAATAGAACAAAAAGGTGGAGGAAGGGTGATTTTGCTCTCTGCTTGATCTGGGACATCCAGCTTCTTCTGCCCTCAGACATAGGTGCTTCCGGTTCTTGTGTTTCCAGACTCAGATGGGGGCTTATACAATAGAAGTCCCAATTCTCAGGTCTTCTGACTCAGACTGAATTACACCACTGGTTTCTCCGGTTCCAGCTTGCAGACAGCAAGCAGATCATGGGACTTCTAAACTTCCGTCACTGTGTTAGTTAATTCTATAATACATCCTTTTATATACATCCTTATATATCCTGTTGATTCTGTTTCTCTAGAGAATCCTGACAAAAACACTTCTCCATAACATACAATTTCTACTGGCTTTTTTTTAAAAAAATATTTTTTTGATGTGGACCATTTTTAAAGTCTTTATTGAATTTGTTACAATACTGCTTTTGTTTTATGTTTTGGTTTTTTGGCTACAGGTCATGTGGGATCTTAGCTCCCCAACCGGGGATTGAACCCGCACCCCCTGCATTGGAAGGTGAAGTCGAACCACCGGACCACCAGGGAAGTCCCTCTACTGGTTTTTAATGTTCAATTTCAGCCTGATTGTCACTCCTTTATGAATGACATTTCTTTTATGTTTGGCGACTCTTATAGTGAGTCCTTGTCTTTGCTGTTCTGTGTGTTCACTACGCTGTGACTACGGATTTCTACATATTTAACCTGTTTAGCTCATGAGGTGGTTTTTGAATTTGAATTTGTACCTTTCATGAACTCACCAAAAATGTTATCATTGTTTCGTCCCCTTTTTCTCTAGTCTCCTTTTAAAACTCTAATTATGCATGTGTTCAGTCTTCTTTTTCTCTCTTTGTATGTCACTTAAGCTGTTTTTCAAGGTTTCTATATCCTAGCATCCCTGTGCTGCATTTACTTATTTTATTATTAATTTATGCATAATAATTTATTATCATCAGTTATAATCTATCTTTTAGTTTATGATTTATCTTTTCTGCTATATCTTATATTTAACCCATCAGTTGAGATATTGATTTAAATTATTAAATTTTTCAGTTCTAGAAAATTATGCTCTATGTTCCCACACATTTCTCAACCCCCATGGTGTGAGTCACTTCCTAGTAGAATATCAGATAAGTTTGTTTGCTGCCCTTCAGCTGTCCCTCAGCCTTAGCCAAAAAGAGGACCATATATTGTGATGGCAGAACCATGACCTTTAATCCACCTGGATATCTAAGTTGCTGCATAGAAAACAGCTACCATAGAGAGTCACCTGGTCCTTGGTCAACGTTGAGGCACTAAAAGTAACAGTTGTTGCCTGTGACTCACTTATTTTGCAACAGAAAGTTTGTACCTCTTAATCTCCCTCACTTGTTTGTATCCTCCCCCCAACTCCCTCTCCTCTGAAAATTACAGTGTGGGAAATACAGTTAATAATTATGTAATATCTTTGTATGGTGACAGATGGTAACTAGACTAGTCCTGGTGATCATTTTGTAATGTACACAAATATTGAATTACTGTGTTATGTAACAGGAACTAACATACTATTATAGGTAAATTATACTTCAAAACAAACAAACAAACAAAAAAACTCATAGAAAAATAGATCAGATCTGTGGTTACCAGAGTCAGGGGATGGGGGAAGGGGGAATTGGAAGAAGGCAGTCAAAAAGTTGCAAACTTCCACTTATATGATAGATAAGTACTAGTGGTGTAATGTACAACATGATGAATATAATTAATACTGCTGTATGTTATATATGAAAGTTGTTAAGATAGTAAATCCTAAGAGTTCTCATCACAAGGAAAAAAATTTTTTTTTCTATTTCTTTAATTTTGTATCTATATAAGATGATGGATGTTCACTAAACTTACTGTAGTAATTATTTCATGATGTATGTAAGTCAAACCATTTTTCTGTACACCTAAACTTATACAGTGCTATATGTCAATTATACCTCAATGAACTAGAAGAAAAAATTAATAAAATAAAATAAATTTTGAAAGTAATCTTGGTTGTCACTGTTGCATTTTGCTGTGGCACAACCTGGCTTATCCTAATACAAATTTTGAATTAATTCTTTTTCAATTTTATTTGGTTATTTTTTATATTCTCTTATCCTTTGGAAACTTTTAAAAATATATATATTTTATTCTTTCTTATTTTATATTCTGTAAGCAATAATTTCAATGCCTGATGTTCTTGGGATTTAAATTTGTTAGTTGTTTTTTTCTCCTGCATATATTTGAAAATTTGTGGAGTTTTTTGGTTGTATGTTCATATTTGATTGAATTAGTCTGTGGAAGAATATTAGGGACCTGATTTAAGGATGATTCCCTCCAGAGAGGATTTTTAAAGACTTCTGCTGCAAGTCATCTCAACAAACTAGGATCATTGTGATTTAATCTCTCAGCCTCTTCCGGTTTCCCTGACCAGTAGTATAAAACAGGTAGTATAAAGTAGAACCCTACACTGGTGTGAGGTGAGCCAAAGACACACATTCTAAAGAGCCACTTTATCCCCCTGTCAGCAGCTGTGGTCAAAACAGACAGATTTTCACATCCTTTTCCATTTCTGGTCAGTAGTTTTTTTTCATCATGCTCTTTCATTAAGGGTATATCTCTTTGGAGAAACAACTTTTATGAAAATTCTTCTGCCTGACTTTCTCTACTTCCATAGGCCCTAACCTAATATCCTCATCCCAATTTAGCTATTCCCTAAAATTCCAGTTTGCTGTTTATCATGTTTTCCCTCTCTATGTCCCAAGAAATGCCCCAGATTTCATACTGGCTTGCAATTTTGATTTCAGCTTTTAAATCCTTCTGTGTTATTGGGGAAAAAGGAGGTATATACTCAAAGATTTCCTTTAGTTTCTTGAGAACTCAGCTATGAATTTAAAAATATATTTATTTTAGCCTAGTTCATGCCTATATGTTTTTCAGAGGAGGAACTTAAAAGACATAAAGCTATGTACTATGTTTTTACATACAGCCATATTCCCACCACTTTGTACTGCATGAACACAAAACTATTTATTTAATAAATGTTATAAAATTGCTCAGACAGAAGCAAAACACCAACAAAAATAAGACAAACTAAGTTTTTTTTTTTAATTTCTAAATGCTTTAAACATATAGAAAAATAAAGAGAATGATATAAAACAAACAGCCAAGTTCTGACAACACGGATATTATAAATGTTGATATTCTTCTATACATGCTTCAATTTCTTTTAGAGTAATACAATGTTGCCAAAAAAAATAACTTCCAGTTAGAGCTAATTGAAGAGTAGAGGATTTATTTATGCATTCTTTCAATTAACATACATTGACTCAAAATTAAATATCATATACAATGCTTAGCATGGAGATTTAAATCACTTATGTTTAGGTCAATAATGGAGCTATGCCTTTCAAAATAAAATTTTACTGTGACTGTGTTATTGATGATTCAATCTTGTTCCATAAACATTTATTGAACACCTAGGAAAAATCTAGCAGTGAAATTAAAGAAGGGGAAGAAAATGCTCTAATTATGAGAAAACTTCTTTATTCCTTACTGACACTGTCTAAAAAAAATTGATTCATCTATGTATGCTATTCCCTGCCTTTTACCTCTATCTGGATTATTTATTAATCCTTGACAAAAAAAATCAATATATTGTGAATTCATTTATATACACTCAATATTAGTGAGATAAAATACAATAATGAAAGTACTATTACACAAAGAAGTACCAGATAGAACTATTATAGATACTTAGAGATGAGCTATGCCTTTCTCATTTCCTGTACTTTACTGTACAAGTAGATATAATACTATTTCTTCCATTATGAATTGAAATATTCTTAAATTTGTTGAAGAATTTCAATAAAGCCAATGAAAAGAATTATTAATCCCCTTAGATAGTAGTGGGAAACACAATGTAATTGGTAGGCTTCATATCAGAGTTCTTGGAATTTCTCCAACTGCATTAGCAATTGGTCATTTTAATTACATGGTCCATTAGCTGAAATCTGCATTACAAAAGTCCCATGTACAATTCTTGCCAACTCTGATCCATTCATTGTAAGGTCAAAGTTTCCTTGCTCATTGCAAAATGAAACTAGGTATTAAGTTAAAGTATTTCGAGCTCATTAAATATACAACCTCAAGTTAGTCACCATATCACATACAGAAAATAACTACAGTTCTAGAGACAATGCCTCCAATACTTCCAGCTTTTTATGATGTAAGGTAGTTCTGCAAAAGATCTGGGCACATTCAAAAAATTTTAAAAGAGAATATCAATCTTTGAGCTTCTACTTTTTGTGCCTTATAGATATAATTACTTACAAAGCTGACACAAATGTCTCAGTCTAACTGATCATAATCATAAGTATATTTGTAAATAAAAAGTAGATTCACTTATCACTGCCAGCAAGTATTCAGTCCGGAAGTATCCATGGAACCTTAACCAAGGCTACCTTGCAATGTTTTTTTTAGTACAGTCCCTGCTCAAAAGTGCTTAGACAACCAACTAAAATTGAATGGATCTATTCAATATTCAACCCTGCACTCAGTAAGATTTTAACTTTTTTTTTTTTTTTGATTATCTACAATGTGCTCCATGCTGGTATATCAAGATTAATAAAATATACTCATTTTCTTCAAGACACTTGTGACCTAGTCCATTCTATGTAAATTTTTCAAAAAAGTACAGATTTACAAAAGTATGTACTTTTCTATCACAGAGATCTCATTTCTCCATTTTCTTCCAAAGGATGCAATGGAAAACTCATTCAGATTCCTGACTAACATCTGAAAACTATATCTATACATTTCTTGAATACCATTTATCTAATTTACTGAAATATTGAGGCTAACCTAGAATATAGTATATGATGAATTTAGGCTAGCATTGTTCTAAATCTTAAATATTCTTGCAAATCAGCTATAAGATAAGCCATTCTAGAATTTTGCCCAGTGCTGAAGGCATACTTATTGATTTACATTTCAGCCTCCAGTTTTGCCTTGAAAAAAACAGGGACAGTAGGTGCCTGTCTCTTGTCTTCTTGCATTTTCTTTTTTTCCCTGAATCTTTGGAGATCACAGAAAATTTCAAGTGCATATGCAAGTTCTTATAGCAGCTGAGCTCCAATTGTTCTGAGTTGGAAGAGCTGCCAAACTGTCCCTTACAGTCTTTTCACTCAACTATGATTTTGCATCAAAGTTTATCCTAAACTTCCTCATCTAAAACCTATTCCCGTTTGCCTGAAAAAGAAATGGAGGTGGTTAAGCACATCTACTTTCCTCAGCTCTTTACATTACACCTATGGATTTACTGTACAGTCACACCTTAATCCTTATCATGCCTTGAACAAAAAAATAAAAACAAAAAAGCCTTTCTATTGTCTATACATTTTTCTCATTGCAGATTTCAGCATTCATTGTACATCATGTATCATTCTGTTTCACTCTAATATATATCCTTAGGTGAATATCATCCAGTCTATCTTTTCTACCAATTTTTTTTAAATCATTTTTTTATTAAATTGATCTCTATGCAACCATATCTATCTCTATGTATTATCTTCCTCATTTTCTTTTTCATCTGAATCAGTTGCAATTGTGGAGTCTGATATTCCTTTTTGGAGGCTCCTAGGCTTCTTAACTCATCCTCCCTTTTAGAGGGTCAAGCAGTGGGATCAAATCTGTTATGGTGGAAGCTTAGAGATGATATGACTTAAGTCCAATCATCTTACACAAACCCAGCTGTCTGGAAATGTAAATAAAACAGTTTCCTGGAAGGAACTGTGTAGATAGGATGAGCTCTATAGAGTTCAATCTAGTTTCTAATCCTATTAGTCCCAGGGGATACACATAAAAAGGACCATTAAAGTGGTACAGATGTGTTCTGTGATTGTGATTGCACCCCAGTCTCTGACAATGCCTACCTCCTTATGGTCAATGAAGAAACAGCTAGTGTCAGGGAGTTTCAGCGGTGGTAGCAAAGATGAAGGGAACAAAACTGCACTTTGTATATTTCTTAAATTGTAGCTGAGTGTTACAGAGTGTTATTGGAATAGGTTAGAGGGAACTGGCACAACCTTCTTCTACCTTGGAAGCTAAAAGTCAGAGGTGCCAGAAGTAGTAATTTTAAAGATACTGCCAAAGAGCAATGGGATGATGATGATAATGATTATCTAGTACCAGGACCATTTACCCAGGCTTATGTCATCTGGGAACTATTTCCCACTGAAGGATTTTAACTTGCCTTTTATAGTATTTTGGGCACATGTCTCACTATGACAAGCATTTCCATTCACTAACAATTGGAAACTTTAAGGTGACACAGCCCTTCCCACAAGGTCTCCATTATTCTCATATTAAAAAACAATTTTCCGGGACTTCCCTGGTGGCACAGTGGTTAAGAATCCGCCTGCCAGTGCAGGGGACACGGGTTCGAGCCTTAGTCAGGGAAGATCCCACATGCCGTGGAGCCCGTGTGCCACAACTACAGACCCTACGCTCTAGAGACTATGAGCCACAACTACTGAGCCCACGTGCCACAACTACTGAAGCCCACGTACCTAGAGCCTGTGCTCCATAACAAGAGAAGCCACCTCAGTGAGAAGTCCACACACCACAACGAAGAGTAGCTCCCGCTCGACACAACTAGAGAAAGCCCACGCACAACAACGAAGACCCAACACAGCCAAAAATAAATAAATAAATACATAAATTTATTTAAAAAAATTTTTTTTCTTTATTTTCCTTTGTTTTAAAAGTTACTTTGACAGTGGGTCCCATCATTCTACCTTCTCCCTGTTTAAACAATAGGAATTTCAGCAGCTATCTGAAAAGCTGAAGTTTCAGGAAAAGAAGTAAACATTATTTGAGTATTTGCTATGGTCTAAGTACCTATGTTTTGTATTTTCACATGTTAACATATTTAATCTTTCAGTATCTCAAATTTTACATTTTGAATATACTTATTCTCTTCCCTATGGGAAGTTTCTGTTCTTGCCTCCTTGACCAGGATTCAGTTCTTCTCCTCATTCACTACCATTCTAAAAAATCTCTAGTATATTCTTCCCAGGAATAAGTATTTTATTAAAGATTATTAAAGGTATTAGTCGAAGGGCTTTCCATAACTCAGGGCATAAACATTTACTTCCAAGTTCCTGTTTTCAAGTTAGGTCCACAGCATCCAGTTCCTCTCTCTTTTAAAGTGTCCCCTTGAAACTTCCCTTGCCCCGTCTCCCAACATGCTCCACTTCTACCTTGGTCCCTTTACATCTTTCCTTTTCTCAGATGTGGATTAATTTATCTCCTCCAATCTATCACATCCCACAGTCATCATTTATACTCTCTTCAAGTTGACAAAAGGGCAGCAAATAAAAGATCTTCCAATTTATCTTGATCCATCCTCCTTACAAAGTGACTATAAAATTATTGCATCACATTTTTTTCTATTACATATTTAACACTTTTCAAATGTCTTTTATGTGCAAGACTTCATGTGAAGCATTAGGAAGATAGAAAGAACTAACATACAGTCACTAAAAAGTTGCTTTCCACCTATAAATGCACTTACAGATAAATGTATAACCAGGTGAATAGGACGTAGAAGGACATATATTCAAGTGATACAAAGAGATAATTAAGATTTAAAAGATGGGAGATGAGGGTTCAAATAAGATGCCAGTCAGCTACAGAGTTCCAAACTGAAAGTTTGGTAAATGAAGTTGCCCCAATTCTAGGTAGGAATAATTTTTGAGGTCTTAAGCTCAAAGAGCATGCCTAATGGAAGGAGACAATGCTGAGTCTTGCACCATCAAGCTCACCTGTAAGGTGTTCCTTGTGTTCCACCGTAGTGCCCAGCACAATCTCGCTTGGTTTCAAATCCACGCTTTGCTCCCATACCGTGTCCAGTCTCACTATTCCAGGTCCCTTTTGTAACTATCTCATCCTCACTACTTCCTCCATTTTAATCCTCTTATTGGGTCATTCTCAATGTTTTCCATAAAAATATTTTACAGATTTCCCTCATCCAGATTTTGAAGTTTCATTTTGAAAAGGTCTGGATAAATATCTCTTGATAAAGATGCAGTTCAGCCTCAGGAAAAAAAAAAAAAATCCCCTCTTGCAATATTTTAAGCCACGATCAAAAAGAGGCAAAATTTATACTTCAATAAAGTATATATAACCAGTCATCTTTTCCAACATTCCCCCTTCTCTTCCAAAACCCCACGCTTTATGAGAAAGAATGGAGAAAAATGCCTCCCCAATTTCCAATTCCTTCCCTTATTTCCTGAAGTAACAGATATAACATAGACTTTAGTATCTCCTGAGCCCTTACTCACCTTACACTTTTATATGTCACTGTATTCATTCAACAAGTATTTAAACAAGTCTATGCTAGTCCAGTATTCTGGAAATACTGAATATAAAAGATAATCTCAATGAACCTGAGTCAAGTGGGAAAGGTCATGAAGTATGATGACTAGTGTGGATAATGTTGTCCTTGGGTTGCTATATAGTAGATGTCTAGAGAACAGGCATCTACTTCTCAACTCTGTAGTGGAAGACGTGTGTGAAGGAAGCAGACAGAGAAAAGGCCTCCAAGAGTACTTAAGACTGGAGCTACCACTATTGCAATCGGTAGTGCTATCACCTATCAAAATGTTTAAACTGGAAGCCAAGAACTCAGCCCCTCCAACTTATTCCTCAACATTTCCCTCAACGAGTTCTCTTGACGCTGCCTCTTGCCTCCTTAATATCATTCAAAATTTTCCAATTTTCTCCCTATCTTATTTACACTCCAATCTTTCTCTGGAATCTCTGCCACTATCTTAGTTATACTCCTATCTTTCTCTAGAATGTTAAAATAGCATCCTGATTGCAGAATCATTTCCCTCCAATCTTGTACTCACTCTTTATTATTGGTTTCACTTTGCTAAAATTCAAGACCTAAAACTCCTCAGTGGTTGTCAAATGTCCTGTAAAGTATAAACCTCTCAACATGTCTCAACTTATTCCTTTGAAGCCACACAGTACAGTGATGAAGAACACGAAGTCTAGAGCTTCAGTTTGAATTCTGTCATCTAATAGCTGGGGGTCTTGGGCAGATACATAATTTCTCTAAGTCTCCAAATTCTCATTTTGGAAATGGGGATATCTCATCATATGATTATGATGAAGACTAAATAAGGTAAATCCTCTTATGTTCTTAGGATACCACCTGACACACAGAAATAGAAAAGAATACTAGCTGTAATTATTGTCTGTCCAATTTCATCTTCCCTACTAATTCCCTTTCTATGCTTGTATATGACAAATCTCCTTCCTGTTCCTCTGAGTCACCATATTTTCTCATCTATGTGTCTTTCATATGCTTCTTTCTCTACCAAGATCTCCTTTCCAAGCCTCCTCCAAACTGTCTAATACCAACTCATTTTTCAGGTCTCACTGTTGATGTCATTTTCTGTCTCCAATTCCCCAGTGCTGAGTTAAGTGCTTTTCCTGTTGGTTTCCACCACTCCCTCACATACTTTATACTAGTACTAATCACTCTGTTCTCCTTCATTGTCTTATAAATTCCTTAAGGGCTTATTCCCCTAATGCCTAACACTTCCAGTGGCTTATATAGGTATAGCAGTTTTGGGGAGCAATCCATCTAATTTTCAATTGCATATACAAATTGATCTGATCAGGAACTACATCATTATTATAATTTCCAGAATAGTCAAGCTTTATAAACTGTGCTTTCTATAATACTTTTTTCTTTATGTCAGGGTCTGTGTCTCATTCATTTTTACTTCCATTCTTCATTGCTAGCAACTAGAGGAGTGTCTTCCATAGAATAAATACTCAGATGTGTTAATTAAGTGTAAAGGCAGCAAAATAACTTTAAATTACACAACTTAATGAAGCATGGAAAAATAAGTTTGGGACCCAATATACTTTTCTACAAATGAATGCCACTGGGTCTTATGTCTTTAATCTTGGTGGTTTATATTATTTTAAAGCAAACATTAAAACAACAAAAACAGAAAAACCTAATGGATACAGCATTATTCAAAGAGGAATTTTGAAAGGAAGAAAATCTGAGGATTAAGATCCTTAATATTCATTTCTGACAGCCTACATTCAAGTTTAGGTTGTCTGGTCAACATTTCGGTCTGGCTTGTAGTTTCCAAATCATGGTGTGTCGTGTTCAAAGTCAATTCCCTAGAATAGATTTAGGGATAACTTTTCCACAGGTTTTCTCAATTAAAGATGCATCTAGCTCTTTGCCCACATCACCCACATCTGCTCATAAAAAATGAATAATGGAACACACATGTGCTGACTTGTGATTCATTTCAGCCTTTTGCAGGTGCAAATGCAAGTTTTAAGGTGCAAAGTGGAGCCACAAACGTTGTGGGCTTGTCCAGCTGAAATTCTAGGCTTAATCACATCTAAATAACTCCTCAGGTGATGCAATCACAAGATTTTGCTCACAAAAAGGGTGCAATAAATATTGTAGATCGAACTTGTGTATATTAACAGATGAGGCTACATTATTTAGAGAAAATGAAATCCAGCTAATTTTCACCAATCTGGTATTTGCTAAAGCATTCTTTTCCTATATTAACCCCAAATTCACCTTGATTATGTTTCAAAGCAACTTCGACCAAATATAATAGGAAATAAAATACTTTTATTTGTATACATAACTGATTCAGGGAATTACATTGACAGATAACTCCAATCTACTATAACTACTACATATCCTTGCAGCTGGAGTGGTTCTAGCAGACAAACTAAGTCAACACTCTGTTACAAACAGTAATAGAGGGGCTCACTGGTGCAGATAATCCTAAACAGCAGAAAATCCCCAAATCATTTATTTTCAGCTTGAATATGCATTTAAGAATTTTTTTTCAGCAGACACCCATTCTTAATTTCATTTTCCTTAGGTTAAGGTTCTGTGAATTATACACCTTACTAATGATTAAATTGTCACATACCTTTCATTAGTCAATATATACAAGAGTATGTCCCTTGTCAGTGAAGATGATATAGGTAACAGAGCTGTTTGAAGATGGAGAGTAGAGTACTGTTTTCCGAGAAGAGAAATATCTCCATAGCCACTCTCTTGTGGCCAGATTTCCATGAAATTTATTTTATTTTATTTTTTTAACATCTTTATTGGAGTACAATTGCTTTACAATGGTGTGTTAGTTTCTGCTTTATAACAAAGTAAATCAGCTATACATATACATATATCCCCATATCTCCTCTCTCTTGCGTCTCCCTCCCCCCACCCCATTTATAATAGCCAGGACATGGAAGCAACCTAAGTGTCCATCGACAGATGAATGGATAAAGAAGATGTGGCACATATATACAATGGAATATTACTCATGCATGAAGTTTATTAAACATGGTATGCTCTGCAGCTTCTGATGCCCAGCTATACTTTAACTGCTATTTTGCTTGAGTAAGGAGGATACCTTTCACTCTACTCTGACAGAAAAAAGAAGTACAGCTTCCTTGTTTCTTTATGAACTAGAGAAACCCAGGTTATAAAGAACACACACACACATACACACTTGCTTTCATTTCAACATGGTAAATATATAATTCTATCATAACACTGGGAATATGTTATTTTAAAAGCAACAGATATGAACATATCACTGTCCCAGGGAGTATAATAGAAAGGAGAATTTTCCAGGGATCTTTGTTTTGAAAAATATAGTGATACTGGGAGAGAGTTCAAAAGTCAGGGAAAGAGAGAAAGGAGATTTCCCCGTTGGCTTCATGCTTAAATATATTTATCTCCTCTCATCAACACTGAGGCAGAGAAGAATGAAAATTAAGCTCTGCCTTTACACTTTACTTCTGTTACAACACTTCTCAACCCAACCCTTCTTGCTCTGTTTATCCCAATCCTGCCCATTTTTCAAAGTGCAGCTCAAATCCTGCTTCTCTTATAAAGTATTCCCTGACAATTTCATCTGGAAGCAATTTTTCCTTCTTCTAAACTTCCACAAGACTTATTTTCCATACCACTCATTCAGTACTTATTATTTACTGACTGGTAGAGATGTAATATTTTCTGAATTGTCGCAGCTATTATAGAGACTTTTTTTATCCTTTTGTATAGACTACATCATCATAACTAAAAGGAAGCACATCTGTAATGCTCACAGTATGCCAGATACTGTTTTGAGAGCCTTAGAGATATGAAAAGCTCTACTTTACAAATATTAGGTGTCTAATAATAGATATTTTACGTGCATATATGTATTTGTGTGTGTACCCAAGTACAATATATGTATGTATATGTATATGTGTGAGGTATATGTATATATGTATATGCATATATGCATGTACTATATATGTATATATATGTATATGTGTGTGATTATATATGTATATATGTATGTGTGTATACTTATATATACGTGTATTAAATCATGTTTTTCTCATGTGAATATCATATTGTAAAATTGAAATAAAACCATATTTATTCAGGAGTTTATTAAAAGACATCAATAAATTGTTAACAATTACAAATTTATTATTGAATTTATGTTATTTTTCTCACTTCTATAATAGATAAAGGTACAGACTGATATACAACAAGAAACACAGTATATCTTAATATTTTCCATTTTGATGAAAATTTTAGAAGGGAAAAAAACCCATATATTATATTTAGAGTAATACAAAATTGGACTTTGTTTCTGAAATGAGGACCCTCTTCTTTTTATTCAAAAGACAAAACATGTTGGTTTTATTTTTCTGAAGGAAAAAAATGTGTACACAAACAAAAACTACTTGACAATTACCTAACAGTCCTCCTAGATTCTAGTCCAGCATCACCATCAACTAGCTATAAGTATTAACCTTTCTGTTCCTTGGTTTCTTCATCTGGAGATGAGGGGCACCAGTTCAATTAGCAGTATTATCTCCATTTCAAATTTCAAAATCCATGTATGATTTTGTCCATATAGAAGACAGTCTATTCAAAAGGATTTTAAACCATATCTATCATTAGTTTCTACAGTTATACAACTTAATGTAATCCAGGCAAAAATTTCCATTTCCAGAAGCTGATAAAGATGAAGTGATTAAAATAAAATTATAGGAATCTATCTATACCTACATTACCCTTTTGTAGGTGTAAATATTTCCTAAATTGACATCATGCTGAAGATAATGGAAATTATTTAAAGCAGACAAGCAGAAAAATGTCTTTTAAAGTGCTTCCCTCTGTGCTAGGTATATCCTTGGAAAAATCCCACATTTATTCTGGACTAATGGATTCTCTACCTTTTTTAGGTGCCTTTTCAACATCCAACAGTGAACGTATTGCTTTCTGTGCAGTTCAGTCAAATACAATCATACTTATACCGCTATTATTTCATGCTTCTGGATTATGTGGCTTTGAATTTGAAAGATATTGGTTAAAAACATGTTATGAAACAAATAGATGGCAGGAACATATCTCCATGCCTATATCAAAAGTCAGCCCACCGCAAAGAAGTCTTCAAACTCATTTTTCTTTTTTACATTTTTTTGTTAAAATAAGTGACTTATGAAAAAGGAACTAGTTTTTTAAATTAGTAATGTTCTGTGTTGTGTTACTTAACTAATCATCTGGAACTATAGATTATTTCCAATGAAACAGAAAATCCAGAGTGAGGGTCTAAGCTAGATGAACACTCTAAGAATATATGTATATTTATATATATATATATATATATATATATATAATATATATATATATAATGCATACATAAATACATACATATGTATGCACATACATATATATTCTTAGCGTAATATATATAGTAGGATATATTATATTTCATTATATATTATATTCTTAGAATTTTGAATGTATATATATATATATACACAGACACCCCCAGATTTATGATGATTCAACTTACAATTTTTCGACTACTATGGGACAAAAGCAATACACATTCATTAGAAACCATAATTTGAATTTTGAATTTTGATCTTTTCTCAGCTATCATGCAATATGATATTCTTCTTCTAATTCTGGGCTGCCACAGGGAACCACAGCTCTCAGTCAGCGAGGCGATCACAAGGGTAAACAACCAATACACTTAAAAACATTCTGTACCCATACAACCATTCTATTTTTCACTTTCAGTACACTAGTCAATAAATTACATGAGATACTTAACACTTTATTATAAAGTAGGCTTTGTGTTAGATGATTTTGCCCAAGCGTAGGCTAATGTAAGTGTTCTGAGCACTTTTAAGGTAGGGTAGGCTAAGCTTTGATGTTCAGTAGGTTAGGTGTATTAAATGTATTTTCAACTTACAATATTTTCAACTTAACAATGGGTTTATCAGGACGTAACCCCATTCCAAGTCGAGGAAGATCTGTGTATGTGTGAGTGTGTGTGTAGAGAGAGAGTTCAAACAAACAGATATATGGGTATATAGATAGATATATATATAGATATATATAGATATATATATATATATATATATATATATATATATATATATACACACACACACACATACATACACTTGGGCAAGCTGATCCTACTAAAGATTAATTTTAAAGAGAATTGCAATAAGCCTCATGTATATGGTGATTTACAGGCTAAGAGCTAACCCACACCCCTCCCCCAAAATGAAGGTATTCAGGCTATTGAGGGACAAAGCTCCTCTCTTAGCTACCCAGTCACTACAGTGAATAGAGAAGGAACTTTACTTAAAAGGAAAACCTAGTTAAGGGATAGTCTTGATCCAGAAGAGTGACCCAAGGTAATGCTTCTCAGATTATCCTCTAACCCAAACTCAAGGGTCTCAGGGATTTTAGGAAGTGAGAGAATATGTAAATTTACAAATGCAAGATTTGATAAGAAGCCAGGAGCAAAGAACTATTGTTTTTCACAAATTTTAGTAATGAATGTTTTATTTACTGCGGGGACTGTAGGAGTAAAAAAAGGAAGAACAATATTCCTTACATAAAAGCAGAGGGAATTGTCTGAACAAGCAGACCCAGAGGTCTTTGGGGAAGCATGGAAGTACCTCATTTTACTAAGTTTGGCTGTGGGCAGAAGACAGAGATGCTATAGATGGGAGGTAAAAAAAACACTGCGAGAGGGTCCCAAATCCCACAGGAACTAGAAAGAAAAGATTGGGTGCTGTGTTATAATCTATTTTTGTGATGCTTTGCACTAACCCAAAAGATTATGAAAACTGAGGAAATAGAGTTAACATGTAAAAATCTTTATATTCCATAGATTGAAAGAGTCAATTGCAAGTTAGAAATGTTGTGTAACAAAACATAATTTGCTCATCTTAAAACGTGTTTTTATTTTACATTTAGGAAGAATTCCTTATATAGCACTTTAAGTTTTTGCTTAACCAGAAGTCATTTTGTACTATTTTTATTTCCTAATATTCAAGGCCTTCAAGTTGTTACCTACCGTTAATATTAGCTATTTTTAGATATACTGATATCTTCACTTGAGCTGGGTTACAAGTTTCTTTGAAAGGAAAAGAAACATATCTTACATTTATTTTATTCCCTCTCAGTGTGTAACAGAACCTAGAGTGCAGTTTGATATATGGAGGTGCACACATAGCAGGGCATTCATTTGAACGCACACATTAACTATGTCTCATCCACCAATGAGAAATGTAAGACAACAGCTGAGACTGCTGTCATTAATCTTAAGTAAGATTTATTATGGTGTCAAATTAGATTCTAAATTTCGATTGTCTAAGAAATTGGAAAATGAGTGAGATATCAACTCAAAGGGTACTTTTTTTCCTATTTTATGATGTATATTTCCTTTATAGTAGTCTTCTTATTGGCCATTTGTTAATCATGTATCTTTCAAAGTTATTCAGACACAAGTTTATTGTTATGATAAGATCTAGCAAATTTTTTCATCAGCACCTTTTCCTGGCTGCAACTGAGGAGATGAATTGGAAGAAGGGATAACAGGAAGTGGACAAAATAATTTGAGAAAAACGAGAGAAAATGTCTTGCATAGAGAAAAGTAGGAGAGTAACTGTATACAACTATACCAAAGCGGGCATACCCAAAACTGAGACCAGCTCCCCCAACCTTCCTTATATGCAAGGTTTAGCAAACTCGCCTGTCGTTTGCTAATTTTATTCATTTTTTATTGCAATTCAGTAAGTTAATGGGAATTCAGAAAGTAATTTCCTACCCTTTGGTGCCATCATGAGGCCAAAATGACAAAGTACTGAGAAAAGTAGATCTGCAGGGTAACCCAGGGTTTTGATATTTTCTTTTCATTCAAAATGTAATTACCCAGAGAATGAAAGTTTATTTCAGAAAGAAATATAATTACCTTTACTATAATTGAAACCTTCCAACCAACAAATCATAGCTCATATGTCTACATAGGTAGTTCATTGAGTGGAATAAAAATGTACCTTAAATTTTTAAGCAACTGTGAAATTACAACTGTGAATTCAGAATTAATAAAATATTCATGTTTTGAAGTTACACAGCTATGACCCAAAGCTTTCAGAGTGTTTTAAACCAATCATAGCAATATCTTAGCTTTATGTATTTTTTTTTTTTTTTTACTCTATGGTATTATAGGGTAGCATATAGGGTAGTATGATAAAGTACCTCAGAAGTCTCCAACACAATATTATGATACTACAAGAAGAGAATATGCTATTTTAGGAATTGGACAAATGAAAGAATATGGCAAAGCAATGCTTTAGAAAGAATAGCTAATGAATATCTAAGAACTTCTAACCCAGATGAATCAAAGTACAAATCACTCTCAGGTAATTCAGTATTTGAAATCATGACTGCAAAGTACACCTAAAATATTACAAAAAGATGTTTTATTAAAAGTCTCAATCAAATATACCTTGTTTTACTATTTGTGTTATATCTGTGTTATTATCCCTGGTTCCTATTATGTCCATTCTTAGCCTAATTTTACAAGTACATCAATAGAGGTACAAAATATTCATTAATCATCTACTTTCTCAGTACATATAATTTTGTGTGTGTGAATTGTTAAAGTTTTCTCATATGATGAAAACATTGCCCCTAAATGATGCCTGATGATACCTAAATCTGATTTCTTCCCATTGGTCCTCAAAATTCCATCCACTTCACTCTCATTTTGCCCTTCATGGCATTTAGAAACTGAAAAGTCCCACAAATTTCAAGCGTAAGGTGTGGATTCTCTGTCTAAGGGATGGAAAGTTTCACTATGCATATGTCTTGCTTAGCTCAGTTTTTTTTCTTATTTACAAAAAAGCCACAGACAGACAAAAAATAAAACTGCCAAACTGGCTTTTACCTGCTTTTGTTCTTAGAGTGTCCTCTTCCCATCTTGTTCATACTTAACACTTTTATGCAGTATTTCCATATTTTCAGAATTACCATCATATTTTCAGAAACACTGTCATCAACTTCAGTTATAATAAAGGCAGCCTGAATTGCTTTATTTTCTTTCTCTTGTTTCAGAGACAGATCTTATATGTGGAAATGTAATAATTTGCTCTCATTTAAAGTCAGTGGTGATCTCCTTTTGTGACCCAGCCTCCAGCATTCTTTCAGTAAAATCACAGTGCTAATCCCAGCTTGGCTTTGGGCATATGTTGCCCTCATTTGGCCCGTGTAACATTGCTCATGATGGATCATTATCTTTAACATTATCCCAGGGATGAAGAGAAGTTAAATCTTCCTCCACTGTAATAGCATCAAAGGCCCCTTTCACTGGCAAGAGTTACCAAAAAAGACATGGTTTCTGCCCTGATAAAATTCTGAAAGGCCCCCAGTCTGAGGGATAAAGCTTGGGAGCCACCGTCATTCTATATGAAAAGGAGTATCCTGATCACCTATAACCTCCTTGGTGCAGGACGAGACTATTCCTAGGTCAAACGCTATACAATGTTCAAATATTTAAATGCCAACTCATCATAATTCTATTCATCTCACATGCTGAGATGGTTTCTTTCCATTCCAATGACATCATCTCTTGCTTTTACTTCATTATGTACTTTGGGGGAAGGGAAAGAAATTTAGGAAAGAACTGAGTATCTGATTCAGTTGGGATCTAAGAAAAGAGTCTAATTATAACAGAAAGTATTTAATGCATAAAATTAGTTACACAGGTTATAGAGGGAACAGTGAAGAAACTCAGAGATTGTCAATAGCAGGGAGCCACTACTAATTCCTAAATAGAAGAGACAAATGAGTGAGACAGTGTGGGAGAAGCCCAGGGATAGTGTCACCTGGCAGAAGTTGGAACTATATCACTCCTTTCCATAAGAAGCTGGAGCCATTTATGCTCCAGACATACATGTACACCTGAGGCTTTTCCTCCTTTTCTTCTCCTTCCTGCTGCCTTCCAATTTCTGGCCAGTGTGCAAACTGACCATAATCC
Source organism: Balaenoptera borealis (assembly GCF_965194805.1). Classification (NCBI taxonomy): domain Eukaryota; kingdom Metazoa; phylum Chordata; class Mammalia; order Artiodactyla; family Balaenopteridae; genus Balaenoptera; species Balaenoptera borealis. The sequence goes on along the minus strand of NC_138876.1, from coordinate 61,388,486 downwards.
TTCAACAAGGGAGCTTGAGGTACACAGCCTACATGAGTCAGCCTGCCTGACACAGGGAGCAGAACAGAGAAACTGGGAAGAATGGGTCTAGGTCAAACTAACTCAGGACTGGCACAGAACCCTGGGTAAGGAGGAAAAAACATGTCGTTGGGTATTTGTTAGGAGAAAAAGAGAAAAACCTGAGAGGCTATAAATACCTAGCACATACCTCCCCTAGTTCACATACTTCCCTTTTGTGTCAGCCATTATCGTTTTAAAATAATCCATGGTTGGTTTTTCCAATCAAAAGACTTTCTTTTATTACAAAAAATGGCACATAAATATTTTTTATTTCTTTGACACGTTGCAATTAAGAATAATATATAATTTATTAATATTAATTTCTCTTTTTAAGAGATAAACTATTCTTTCTCTCTGCTTAAAATGGAGTCAGTGTGAAAATAATTTTCAACTAAATTAGCTTTCCATTTTATTCCCTGCTGCTAGTAATGAAAGCACATCCTCCAGCAGTGATGAAAGCACAATTTCTAATGGTTCACAGCAAAGAGTTTTGATTTTTTGATAAATTGGGAGCAGTCAAAAGCAAAATCATAACTCTGAGGCTATTTTATTTCAACTGAATAATCTTTAAATGACATTATCCAAGAACTTTTGTCCCACTAATAATCATACTTGATTTTTTTTTAATTTTAATTAATAAATTTAGTAAATGTTTAGCCTAAGAAAACAGACCCATATTTCTAGTGCACTATTTCTATAACCTATTAACTAACTGTATAAAATATTCTGTTTTATTTCTACCGTCAAAATAATCACTGATTTTGACTATTATCTTTTGATGGATTGATACTTCACATAATGCAATGTAAAACACATATCTAGACTTACAAATATACATTCTAAATAGAGCCAATTCCAATCTCCTATTACAAATTTTTCAGGATATTTTTTGCATAATTCCTATGAAGTTTAAACTTAATATAAAGATTCAATTATTTTGGTAGTAATCTCTCTAATTTTCCCTCTAGACTATAAATTCATTAAATAGAAACCGTAACAAAATTGTTTGCTTCCCTTTTCACAGCATGAATGAAATATCTCTTTCCTTTTAGCATGAAAAATCTGTAATATGGGTCCTCTATAATATTCATTCTCCAGTATATTACTCTGTATGGCATACTTCCCTTTTCTATACTTAAATTGTTTTTAACCCAACCTGAGGATAGTTAAGGAAGTGGGTTATGCTCTATTCTGACACTATCCATGGTAGTTAGCATTTTAAGTTATAATAGGCAAATTATATTCTCTGACCTCAATACATGGCAGTTTGGGATCTGTCTTCCTCCCTTCTTTAAGTCACCATCCTTTTCTTATTCTGAATAGTACCTGTGTTTTTTCACAGAGCTCCTTCATTGTTACCTAACTACCTAAGTTGCTTGCTTTTTATTGTTAACAGCCTTGATAGTAACATAAACATCAGCAATCCACTGGCTCCCCATAGACTTAAAAAACAAAATTTAATCTTGTTAAAATAGCATAAAAGCTCTTCATGATCTGGCTCCTATCTGCCTCATCTCTACTGTTCCCCTTTCACATTTTTACTAAAACATTATCAAATTGCATACTGCCCTCAAAATATGTCATATTAATTATATTGACCATGTTGTTCCTTTTACCTGAATGACTATATCTCTACTAATTCTTGTGGATAACTTCTCCTCATTTTTCAACACATGTAAATTACCATTTCCTCTGGGAAGTCTTCTCTATACAGTTAACTCATCCCTCCTTAGATTATCAGACAGTATGATGATTACTCATTCAGATGTAAAGTTTTCCAGTGAGCAGCATAAAGGCACAGACAATGTGCTTATCATTGTTCCTGCGCTTCATAGGTCCTCAACAAACCTTCTCATGAATTAACTGTGAAATTTGTTTTGTAAGCTCCTAAAACATAGTGCATTTTAATTTTAAAAGATTTAACACATATTAAATGTATTTTATAATGGTTTTTGATAGGTCTGATCCTGAAAGTTTACTAAATAAGAAATTACTGTATCAGTAGTCTAGAAAAAAATGGAATTACAAAGTTTTAGCAATTTAGCAATAATGCCTAAGCCAAATATCAACGGCCACCTTTGACGCTATGGATTGTTATGCTCTTTTCCTCGTTGAAATTTGAATATGTGCCATTTTAAAAAGACCAGTAAATAAGCAAGGAAACCCTAACCAACTTGCATCTGACATCCTGGAAATATTGAGCTGATAAGAATCTGAGAGACACATGATTCCCTCCAAATCAAGAAATCTTCATTACTGTGATAGATCTTCATCACCCCTCACTGAATATTTCCTATAGCAGCCAGCTCACTCCCTTGTCAGTTCCAAGTGTTAAAGACATTTCTTCCTTATACATAACCTAATTCTACCCCCTAGGAAGTCCCACATCTGTTTGCCCCTCAGTAACTACAAAGAGGTCAATAATTTTCATCTGATTCTTCACATCTTTGAAGTTAGCCTCATGCATTCTTGTTTCCAGAAGAGGATTCTTCTAGAATTAGGGGGCATCCCAATTGGTTTCCAGGATCTTTTGGGGATCATATGTGCCTTTCCTAGACAGATGTAGTTTACAAATCATCACTGTTTTTTGTAAATAATTAGATCATAACTTTTGAGCATTTAATAATCTGAGCCCAGGCATCACTCTCCCCACACCCAAAATCCCACTGAAATAAGCCACAGAGTATATAGCGAGCAAATTATCATCATCAAAAATTACATGATGATAGAGTACCATTAACATGCTAGAAAACTGGAGGAAATTCTTCTAGATAAAATGTCCAAGAGACACAAAATGAACATCGGTTCTTGATTCATTTTGCTTTGTAGATTTTGAGGAATTGCAACACACATCCGCCATCTCGACTTCATGTAAATCTCATAAGGTTGTCACTCACAGGATCTTACTCTCCAGTGAGAGAGCTATACACATGGCCTAACGTCAGTGAGACCAACTTTCCCAAGAATATGAACTGTAAGTAACTATGAGGTTTTAGATGGAGGTGACTGATGCTGTTTTCTAGTGGCAGCACTTTAAAAAGAAAACCATGGTAACAACCTAAATGCCTCTCAAGTGATGAATGGATAAATAAAATGTGGTATATCTATAAAATAAAATATTATTCAGCCATAAAAAGGAATGAAACAGTGATACATGCTCAAGCACGGATGAACCTTGAAAACATTATGCTAAGTGAAAGAAGCAAATCACAAAGGACTACATATTGTATGATTCCATTTATATGAAATAAACAGAATATGCCAATCCATAAAGTAGAAAGCAGATTAGTTGTTGGCAGGAGCTGGTGGGGAGAGGAAGTAAGAGGAGTAACTGCTTAATGGATAGGGGTTTCCTCTGGGATGATGTTATGAAACTAGGTAGCAGTGATGGTTGCAAAACACTGTGAATGCCACTGGGTTGTACGCTTTAAAACAATGAAGTTTATATATATATATGTGTGTGTATATATATTATATATATACACATATATAATTATATATATAATTACCACAATAAAAGAATTATCAAGAAAAGAACACAACCATTAATTTCTTGTTCTGAAATCCCAAACCCTGGTCTCTGTCTTTCCTAAGACTTGGTTATGGTTATTTGGCTTTTCCTTCTATTTCATGAGTTAGTAATTTTCTAACAAGTTTCTTTCTACCTATGTTTTCTATAATCAATTTTTGTTACTTTCAAACAAAAAACAAACTAATCCTCACATCTGTTATTAAGAGTGTGAAGTAGCACAACTTTTAGAGATCAGTTTGGCAATATTGTAAAATATATAGTATCCAGTATAGCTGTACCTAAATATCTATCAGTGGAGTAGGAACAAATAAACTGTGACATAGTTACATGAAAGGATATTGTACTGAAGTTAAAATAAATGAATTAGAGCTACATATGTCAATCTGTATCAATCATAAAAACAACATTGGGGGAAAGAGACACCACAAATAATATATATATATATATATAGATAGATATATATATATATATACACATATATATGGCATTCACATAAAGTTTTAAAACACACAAAAGAGTACTATAGTTTTGTTTCTTCATTCATATACAGAAAAAATTTTAAAACACATGGAAATATTAAATATCAAATTCAAAGTAGTGATACTGTGGAAGAGTGTATATTCCAGTAATGACCACAATAATACCCCCAGCCCATGTGTTCTCCTCACATGTGACCTTGTCATTTTACTCATTGAATGTTGGGTCTGTGGCCCCTTAACATGATTACGGGTGGACCTGTGTGACTGTCTTAACCAACAGAGTACAGTAGAAGTGACTCTCTATGACTTGTGAGGTTAGATGATAAAAGTGTCACACATTTCTGCCTGTGCTTTAAGTATACTTGCTCTTGCAGCCCAGTCGCCAGCTTGTAAAGAAGCCCATACAATTTCTCGGAGGGACCTCCGGTAACACAGAGCCCCAGCTGAGGTCTCAGCTGACTGTCAGCATCATCCACCAGACATATGAGTGAAGACGCCTTCAAATGATTTCAGCCACTCGTAGTCACCCTCAGACTTCGAGTCTTCCCAGCTGAGCTCCAGACATGATGGAACAGAGACAAGGCATTCCCACTGAGCCCTTTCCCAATTTCTGATACACAGAATCCATTAACAATACAAAATAGTTGTTGATCATACCACTAAATTTAGGCTGGTTTGTTACTCAACAAGAGTAGCTGGAATAGGTCACCAGTGGAGAAGAAAATGAGGAATGAGAGCTGGAGGAGTCCTACTACATTAAGACTTGACAAAAGTAAGTAATAGACATTCAGATGTTCTTTGCACTATTCTTTACAGTTTACTTTCTGGTCTTTAAACATTTTATTAAAAATATAGAAAAAAGTATAGGTATCTTAGAAATTGTTGTTAATATATACAAATATTTAAATCATGGTAAAGGAGGTACCATGAATTCATGGGTAATAAAATAATTATAGGCAAAATGTTTGGAGAAAGAGAAGTTTATTTACAAGGGGAAAATCATGTAATCATTTTTATTCCATCTTCTAAAACAAACGAGTTAAATATAAAATCCTAATGAACGTTTTTATAATTAATGGGAAAGTAGATAAAAAATATCTCTCAGCATAGAAGACTTTCTAATAATAAAATCCAAAAAATCACATAGGAATACATCAATAATTATTTTTTATTCAAAGTCAAAAATGTTAAAAAATTAAGAAATGAACAATAGTTATATTTTTGCTTCAGGTTTTACTGAGAAAAGTAAGACTATGAAGTGTGATCAACTTTAAATATTCCTTTCCACCTTCTGTATGTCCCCTTCCACATATCTATATCCATCCCACATTTTTACATATTGTGGAAAAATTGAGACCTCATGTTATACATTATCAATAGTGTGGGCAATATGAATATTCCTAAGGCAAAAAAACAAAAACAAAACAAAACACAAGACAAAACATGCACAGTAAAAGTCAGGACCATTTCCAGGTTTGAGCCAAAATTTAGCTTTAACAGAAGAGCCACATTTATCATATTAATGTTATATGTAATCCATCACACTAGTGTCATTAATTTGAAGTGCCCATAAAATTTTTATTTGTGTTACTAATTTGTATTGGTTATATAATTTTACAGGAATGTATACTAGCTTATGTTTAATCATATTTAGGAAATGTGATAATAAAAATAGTTTGTCAACACCAAAGAAATCATAGGAATTTTTTTTTGCTCCTCTTAAGAATTTCATAAATCACCTAATGTTAGAAACATTGAACTAAATATTCCCAAAGATTCTTTTCTGCTGTAAATAACTCTGGCATTCTCCTCTCTCTCTGTGCACATATACCATATATAACCACTAGAGGACAGTAAGATACCTGGACTAAATGTGTTTTTTCTTTATCTTCTTTGTTCTTGAAATTTTAGGCTTGAAAGAAGTCTATGTCTTTTTTTCTTTTTTTTTCATATTAAGTCTTCAAAATCTAGTGTGTATTTTACACTGACTTTTCAAAGGTTTCTTAGCTCTTACACAACAATATTACAATAGTCCCACCTTCTCTGCACTTTCTGTCCACTTCTACAATAATTTTCCAAGAAAGTTCTAACATCTCTATTAATATAGGTCATTAATCCCTATATTCAAGGAGTCATCTCAGGAAACAATTAAAAACAACTCCAGATATTCTTACCGATACATTTAATCTTGAATTAATGATGAGTAGCCCCATATCAATGAATTCTCCCTATCCAGTCTTATGTTGCACATTCCCATCAGTATCTTAAGACTCTCAATATCCATTCTTCTGTGTATTCTCCTGTTCTCTGCTCACAGGTCTTCCAATTTCATTTACTTTTCCTCATTTGTTAATGTTGACCCCATGGTCCATTACCTCTCCTGCACATCAGATCCCTTCATGTGACTACTCGGTAAAACAGATCCCAAGCCCTATGTCGTGGTATTTCAACAGAGTGAGGAAGTGGTAGGAGGGGCAAAATGTATGTTCTGGAATTTTTCAGGCTATATCCAAATATATTTCCTCATTTGTGTGTTTTATTTGTTTTATTTTATTTTATTTATTATTTTATTTTAGGAGGATTTGAGAATTTTATAAAATGAAATAGGAAGAAATTATTGGGTAAATCATGAATTTGAATCTCTCCTTGCTTGAAAGAGAGAATTCCAGCTCTCTGCTCCCACTTGAATATTTTTATTTGGAGTTGGAAAGAAAATGCGTCTTAAGTTTCAACTTTCACTGTTAAAAGTGTTCTACACTTCCTTCAAAATGCCTGCAGGAACTTGTGGAAAAGGGGGTCCAAGTTTTGGATATTTTTGCTGGGGGTGTGAGAAGCTGAGGAGCCAGGATGGCAGCACAGCCCCCTCATCACCTATATCATATCTGTCACTAGTTCTTCTTCCAAAGGAGCTCTTATTTATCCCTTCCTTTGCTTTGCCACAGTCAACTGCCAATCAGAAATCCTGATCACCCCCCATCTCTCCACCCCTACTTCCTGCTCTTCTCTCCCACTTTCCTGTTGAAAACAATTTTTGAAGAATTGCTATTTCCTACATTGAAAAAAAAATCTAGATTCTTTAGCTTAGTTTCAAAAACTTGCCATTAGCTGTCCTCATCTTACTTCCTACCATCCATTTTATAAATCCTCCACTCTAGTCAATAAGCCAGTTGACTCTTCACTGTGTTCTCTAAAAGACAGGTTATTAATACAGTCATAGTATGGACTTGCTGTAGTATTTTAAGAGTAAAAGGTAAAATCTAAAGAAGAGACACGACTGAGAGAACAAATCAGTGCATAAATAGCTGGAGTAGAGTCATCAGTTAACTATGAGTCCTGTTGGAACAATCTATGCGGGCACTAATGTTCAATAATTGTTTGTAAAACTAGGGGAGAACAGTCAACATCTTGAATCTGTTCATTCCTGGTGGAAAAAAAAAGTGTTTTTCCTTTGAAAGTGACAAATCAAATACCAACTTGGGCCATCTGGTATCTGGACAGAATCAATTTCAAATACTAATCAAGCTCAATTCAGCGTGGACCATTAATACAGATGGGCTTATTGCCCAAGAGTTATAGTTTCAGGAATCAAAAGAAAATGGACTCTTCCAGTATTACAAGTGGACCAAGTTTTGAAAATATGCTACTAAGAGTTATTCAAATAAAAGGCTTTAATAGTAAGCGTATGGTTTTATTTACTATGACTCTTTCATCCCTAAATAATTATATTCAATATTCATTTTGAAATTGGTATGAAGCCATGACAATGAGACCTAAGTATTTGGCAGCACAAAGCTGAACAATTTATCAATATTTGGTAAAGCAGAAACAGAATTTATAAAGACCAGATGGTCTTTGCTTTTGAAATTTTAAGTAATGGATATCATTTACACATGAACTATAGGGTAAAAAATAGGGGTATAAAGGATTCTTTATGAATATAGCAGGAGAGTGCTTTTCTATTCACTCCTCTGTTCCTTATTTACCAGGTCATAAATAACCTTCCGTTGCCTTTATGTAAGACTCAAACAAGACTATATCATGAAAATTACTACAGAAGTATAGGTGACAAAACTGCAATGGATATTAGAGATTATCTGATCTCCCAGTTTTACAGATTATAAAATTGAGGTTCAGAAAATTTAATTAATTGAATTGTCCAATCGAACAGGTGGATGGGACCAACCAGACTACATCATGCTTCCTCTTTAGATAGACTGTTACTAGTCAGCATAATATTAGTATTCACTAAGTATCAATAGTAACAGCTGTTTAGGTATGAGGCCAAAGACAAATGCACACAAAAACATATACACAATAGACTTGGTACGAAAGGGAAATAAGAAAGAAAAAAGTAAGATAGAAAAGGGATCACCATTTTAGCATTTTAGCAAGAGAGTAACTGGAGTGATGGCAACAAAGGAATGTTGCTCTTTGTTGCTTAAATTGGCTGTTCTTCTGGACAAATGCTCTGAAAGTCAGGCAAAGCTCTCAGCAGTAGACCTAATAATCTGTTTATCATATTTAGGACTGAGTTTAATATTGGCAGTGATTTAAAATGTTCCCACACAAATGTGAATAGCTACGTGTGTTTTACTTGTTAGAATACTGAAAATTACATAAATATTTATCTGAAATTACAATACAATTCTGTTTAGGATTTGAAACATCAGAGCCAACTTGCAGAACTCTCTGAAGAATAAACTTGAGAATAATTCATCCAAAGAGTATTCACAATCTGATTCTTGATGCAATTAAAAATTCCAAGCTACTACAAATAAAATAACTTTGCTTTGAATTCCTAGAGGAAGAATTTAAACTTTACTGAACATGTTTAAAACCATGTTTTATTAAAAATGTTTTTTAAAAAACTCTCATTTAAGTCACCAACACATATATGATATACAGATGCTTATTCACTTCCAAATCTGAAATCTAAATTTAATTCTGAAGCTGGAGTATTCTGTTAGATATCTAGTAGATATATCTATTACAATGAAAGGAAAATTATAGGTTAGTAATGTAGAACAAATAATAAATCTAAACACAAGGCTAATATACTCCTCCCCTACTTCAAATAAATATATAAAAATATATCATATCTCTGTTTTCATTTTTTAAAAAAATTATTGAAATCTTGGTGATTTCCACACAAAGGTGTCTGAGGCAAGATGTCTTTCTTCTTTTAATTTGTGCCAACTAAAAACAAATAAAAAGGAGACTTCCCTGGTGGTCCAGTGGTAAAGAATCCGCCTTCCAAGGCAGGGGACATGGGTTCAATCCCTGGTCGAGGAACTAAGATCCCACATGCCGTGGGGCAACTAAGCCAGTGTGCCACAACTACTGAGCTCAGTGAGCCTCAACTAGCGAGCCCACATGCCACAAACTACAGAGCCCATGTGCTCCGGAGCCCATGCCACAACTGGAGAAGAGAAAACTCACACACCACAACTAGAGAGAAACACGTGCTCTGCAATGAAGAGCCTGTGAACCACAATGAAAGCCTGACGCAGCCAAATAAATAAATAAATATTTAAACAATAAAGTCTACTGTTATATTTCTACATAAAAACACAATTAAAAAGGAAAATAGACAAGATACACCTTTTGTAATGAAACTAAAAGACAGTCCTAAACCTACAGCATAATCTATGAATAACAGCTGCCAAATACAGTGCAACTAATTCCAGATTCAGAGAGGATGCCAAGAACATATGCAAATCTCAGCTGAATTCACTCGAAGGATGGACTTGTCTGAAATTGGAAGGCACAGACCTAGAAAACACTATCTTTAATTACTTTAACCACAATTTGAGCAGGAAAGCACACTTAAGACATGGGAAACACATAAGCTATTTCAACTCAATCAGTGTTTAAGCCTGCTACTCCTAGTTGAAAACGTCTGGACATTACATGGAATTATAACTTGGATTGATTTGGAATAGGGATCTCTAGTGGTGTGGGCAGGCCATGGAATAATTTCTGAAACATGTTCCCCATGACAGAGTGGCTTGAAAAGGAAGGGACTTGAGGGCTTAAAAAGGAAGAAACTTGAAGTCACATCAACATTGCAAGAAGAAAGAAGAGTAGAAATCCAGAAGAAAGAATGTTTCAGGGACTCAGATTGGCAGTTGTTAATTAATGTCTATTGAATGAAAATAAATTCTAAATCGTCCCATAAAAGTTATAAAGGAGACCTCCTCCTCATCTCAACTCAAAAGTGAATGTGGGAAAGAGGTTCAAGATGGCAACATAGTAAGATCTTGAACTCACCTCCTCCACAGTCACAATAAATCTACAACTACTAATGGAAAAATTTCTTTTGAAGAGACCTAAAAACTGAATAAACAGAGCCTCCACAACAAAGGATAGAAAGGCAGCAACAAGATGGGTAGGAGAGGCAGAGACACAGTCTCACTAAACAAAAACAAAACAAAACAGAAAACAAACAATCATCCCAGCCACAGAAATTCTCAATCAAGAGAGATCTTGAAATACAGAACTTTTCCCTGAGGAGCAAGGGGTTTGTACTCCATATCAGGCACCTCAACCCTTAGATACTGCACAGGAGAGATGAGACCCCCTAAATGCCTGTCTCTGAAAACCAATTATGTTCAGAAAAACCATGAAACTGTAGGGACCAGAGAACCCACTCTTAAAGGCTCACACACAGACACACTTGCCCTGGGACCCAGGACAAAAACAGCAGTTTGAAAAGCACTTAGACCATAGGTGAAGGAGACCAGTTTATTAATCTTAAGGTATCTACCAGTGAGGCAGGAAACTGTTGAGACCCTCTCCAGGGATAGAGACACAGGCAGATACCATTTTTGCAGTCTCAGCCTATTCAGCTAAGCTAGTGCTGACAGGCGCCATTTTGGAGCTATCTCTCTAACCTGCTAGAGCCAAGTGGGTGCACCTTGCTAGAAGCCCCACCCACTCCTATGTTGCAGCTATGTACCATAGCCAGGCCAGACAAGGACCTGGCCACCACTGTGGCCACAGACACGCATGCCCAGCTTGGCTGGGCAAAGGCTCTGCCCACTGCTGCACTGGAGCCATGGCCCCACCATAGCAGATGAGCACATGCAGCCCATTCAGGGAATACCGTTTGAGTGCCTAGCTCTGGTGGCCAGAGGGGATTGCACTTCTGAACCCCACAGGACATCTACACAAGGCCACTCCTCCAAGACTGGGAGAGGGAGTTGATTTGCTTAATACAAAGAAACAAACACAGAGAGTCAGCGAAAATGATCAGGCAGAGGAATATGTTCCAAATGAAAGAACAAGACAAAACCCCAGAAAAAGATCTTAATGAAATGGAGATAAGCAACCTACTTGATAAAGAGTTAAAGTAATGGTCATAAAGATGCTCACCAAACTTGGGAGAAGAATGGATGAGCACAGTAAGAGCCTCAATAAAGAAAGAGAAAATATAAGAAAGTACTAAACAGAAGTTACAGAACAAGAGAATATAATTACTGAACTGAAAAATACACTATAGGGGTTCAACAACAGAGTAGATGAAGCAGAAGAATGGATCCACAAGCTGGAAGACAAAACAATGGAACTCAATCAGATAAAGCAACAACAACAACAACAACAAAATTTAAAAGGTGAAGATACTTAAGGGACCTTTGGGACAGTATCAAGTAGAATAATATTCACATTATAGGGGTCCCAGAAGGAAAAAAGGGAGAGAAAGGGCCAAAGAACTTATTTCACGAAATAATGGCTGAAAATTTCCCTAATCTGGAGAGGAAAATAGACATCTAGGTTCAGGGAACCCAGAGAGTTTCAAATGAGATGAACCCAAAGAGATCCACACTAAGACACATCATATTCAAAATCATAAAAGTTAAAGATAAAAAGAGAATCTTAAAAGCAGCAAGAGAAAAACAACTTGTTACATACACGGGAAACCCCATAAGGACTTTGGCAGATTTTTCATCAGAAACTTTACAGGCCAGAAGAGAGTGGCATGACATATTCAAAGTGCTGAAAGGAAAAAACTATGAAAAGAATTCTCTACACAGCAAAGTTACCATTCAGAGTTGAAGGAGAAATTGAGAGTTTTCCAGATAAGCAAAGGCTGAAGGAGTTTGTCACCACTAAACAAGCCTTAGAAGAAATGTTAAAAAACATTCTATGGCATAAATCATTGAAATATTTTTTGGATTTGTTTCCTAAAGCAAAGAAAATAAAAGCAAAAATAAACAAATGGGACCTAATTAAACTTAAAAGCTTTTGCACAGCAAAGGAAACCATTGACAAAATGAAAAGACAACTTACTGAATGGGAGTAGATTTTCAAATGAAATGATTGACAAGGGGTTTATCTCTAAAATATATAAATGGCTTATACAACTCGACATCAAAGAAACAAACAACTCAATTAAAAAATGGGCAGAAGAACTGAACAGACAGTTTTCCAAAGAGGAAGTGCAGATGGCCAACAGACACATGAAAATATGCTCATCATCACTAATCATCAGGGAAATGCAAATCAAACCCACAATGAGATATCACCCCACACTTGTCAGAATCATCAAAAAAATAAAGAACACAAATAACAAATGTTGGTGTGGATGTGGAGAAAAGGAAACCCTGGTACACTGTTGGTGGGGATGTAGATTGGTATAGCCACTATGGAAAACAGTATGGAGGTTTCTCAAAAGACTAAAAACAGAGCTACCATACAACCCAGCAATTTCACTTCATGGTGTATATCTGAAAAAAAATGAAAACACTAAGTCAAAAATATACATGCACCCCAATGTTCATAGCAGGATTATTTACAGTTGCGAAGATATGGAAGCAACCTAAATGTCCATCAACAGATGAATGAATAAATAATATATGGTATACATATACAATGGAATACTACTCAACCATAAAAAAGAAAGAAAATTTGCCATTTGCAGCAACATGGATGGACTTGGAGGGCATTATGCTAAGTGAAATAAGTCAGAGAAAGACAAATACTGTATGATATCACTTATGTGTGGAATCTAAAAAATACAACAAACTACTGAATATAACAAAAAAGAAACAGACTCACAGATATAGAGAACACACTGGTGGTTACCAGTGAGGAGAAGGAAGAGGGGAGGGGCAATATAGGAGAAGGGGATTACAAGGTACAAACTACTATGTATAAAATAAGCTACTAGGATATATTGTACAACATGGGGAATATAGTCAATATTTTATAAGAACTATAAATGGAGTATAACATTTAAAAATTGTGAATCACTATATTGTACACATGTAATTTATATAATATTGTATATCAACTATACTTCAATTTAAAGAAAAAGAAATGTTAAAGAGAATTTCTCTAAACTGGAAAGAAATTGCACAAATTAACAAGAAAACATACAAAAGCAAAATCTCACTGCAAAATGTAAATACATAGTAAAGGTAGTAGAACTATCACTTATAAAGCAAGTATGAAGGTTAAAAGGCAAAAGTTTTAAAATTAACTATAGTTACAATAATTAGTTAGGGAATACATAAAATAAAAAGATGTAAAATGTGACATCAAAAATATAAAACGTGGGGGTGTGGATTAAAAATGTAAAGTTTTGGAAGTGTTCAAACTTAAGTTGCTATCAACTCAAAACAAATCATTATACATATAGGGTGTTATATGTGAACCTCACAGTAACCACAAAGAAAAAGCTTATAGTAAATACAAAAAAGAAAATGAGAAAGGAATCTAAACATAATGCTAAAGAAAGTCATCAAACCACAAGGAAAGAAAGAAAGAGAAGAAGGAAACAGAGAGGAACTATGAAAACAGCCAGAAAATAATTAACAAAATGGCATTAAGTACATACTATCAATAATTACTTTAAATGTAAATGGAGTAGATTATGCAATCAACAGACATAGAGTGGCTGAATAGATTAAAAAAAACAGGACTCATTTATATGCTGCCTACAAGAGACTCACTTCAAATTTAGAACATACACAGCCTGAAAGTGAAGGATTGAAGAAAGATATTTCATGCAAATGAAAACAAAAAGAAACTGGTATAGCTATACTCATAGTTGACAAAATAGACTTTAAAACAAAGAATGTAATAAAAAAAAAAAAAGAAGGGCATTACGTAATGATAAAGGAGTCAATCCAGGAAGAATATATAATATTTATAAATGTATATGCACCCAACAGAGGAGCACCAAAATATAAAGAGCAAATGTTAACAGACTTAAAGGGAGAAATGAAAAGCAATACAATAATAGTAGGGGACTTTAACAACGCACGTGCATCAATGTATAGAAAATTCAGACAGAACATCAATAAGAAAATATCAGCCTTAAATGACATATTAACTCTAATAGACTTAACAGATATATATAGAGAGAGAACGTTACATCCAAAAACTGCAGAATACACATTTTTTTCAAATGTACATGGAACATTTCCAGTGTAAATCACATGTTACACCACAAAACAAGTCTCAATAAATTCAAAAAGATTGAAATCATATCAAGCATCTTCTCCCACTATAAAGAAGTGAAAAAACTAGAAATCGATTACAAGAAGAAAACTGGAAAAAACACAAAATTAAACAACATGCTACTGAACAACCAATAGGTCATTGATCAAAAAATACCTAGAGACAAGTGAAAACAGAAGTAAACATACCAAAATCTATGGGATACAGCGATAGCGGTTCTAAGAGAGAAGTTCACAGCAATACAGCCTACCTTGAGAAACAAGAAAAGCATCAAATAAAATTTAGATTTTCATCTTACAAAAACTAGGAAAAGAAGAACAAGTGAAGCCCAAAGTTAGTAGAAGGGAGGAAATAATAAAGATAAGAGTGGAAATAAATGAAATAGAGACTAAAAAGACAATAGAAAAGAACAATGAAACTAAGAGCAGGTTCTTTGAAAGGATAAACAAAACTGACAAAATTTTAGCTAGACAAGTCAAGGAAAAAGAGTGATGCCTCAAATAAACAGAATCGGTAATGAAAGAGAAGTTACAAATGATACCACAGAAATACAAAAGATCATAAGAGACTATTATCAACAAATATATGACAACAAATTGGGCAACCTAAACGAAATGGATACATTCCTAGAAATTACAACCTACCAAGGAAATCATGAAGAAATATAAAATTTAAACAGACCAATAACAAATAAGGAGATTGAAGCAGTAATTTAAAAACTCCCAACTAGCTAAAGTCTAGGACCAGACAGTTTTACTGGTGAATTATACCAAACATTCACAAAAGATTTAATAACTGTCCTTCTCAAACTGTTCCAAAAAAATTGAAGATGAAGGGACACTTCCAAACTCATTTTATGAGGACAACATTATCCTGATACCAAAATCAGAAAAGAATACCACAAAAAAGAAAATTATAGGCCAATATCCTTGATGAGTATAGATTCAAAAATCCTCAACAAAATATTAGCAAACCAAATTCAACAATATATTAAAACGATCATACACCGTGATTAAGTGGAATTTATTTCAGTGATGCAAGGATGCTTCAACATCCACAAATCAATCAATCAGCGAGATACACCACATTAACTAAATGAAGGATAAAAATCATATGATCATCTCAATAGATGCAAAAAAAAAAGCATGTGACAAAATTCAACATCCATTTGTGACAAAAACTTTCAACAAAGTGGGTACAAAGGAAAAGTACCCCAACATAATAAAAGCAATATATGAAAATCTCACAGTTAACATCATACTCAACAGTGAAAACCTGAAAGCTTTTCCTCTAAGATCAAGAACATGACAAGGATGCCCAATTTTGCCACTTTTATCCAACACAGTATTGGACATAGCCACAGCAATTAGGCATCCAAATCAAAAAGGGAAGAAGTAATACTCTCACTATTTGCAGATGACATGATACTATATAGAGAGAGCCCTAAAGACTGTACCAAAAAAAAAAAAAACAAAACTGTTAGAACTAATAAATTACTTTAGTAAAGTTGCAGGACACAAAATGAATATACATAAATCTGTAGTATTTCTATACACAAATAACAAACTTTCAGAAATAAAAATTAAGAAAGCAATCCCATTTACAATTGCATCAAAAATCATAAAATACCTAAGAATAAATTTAACCAAGGAGGTAAAAAACCTATACACAGAAAACTACAAGACATTGATGAAAGAAATTGAAGACAACATAAATAAATGGAAGGTAGTCTGTCCTCATGGATCAGAATAAACAATCTTGTTAAAATGTCTGTACTTCCCAAAGCAATATATAGATTAAATACAATTTCTATCAAAATTCCAATGCCATTTTTCACAGAACTAGAACAAATAATTCTAAAATTTATCTGGAATCACAAAAGATCCCAAATAGCCAGAGCAATTTTGAGAAAGAACAAAGCTGGATGTATCAAACTCTCTGATTTCAAACTATACTACAAACCTATAGTAATTAAACAATATAAAATATTTTAAAAAAGACACAGAGATAAATGGAACAGAATTGAGAGTCGAGAAATAAACCCATGCATATACAAACAATTAACTTATGACAAAAGAGCCAATAATATATAACGGTGAAAGGACAGTCTCTTCAATAAATGGTGTTGGCAAAACTGGACAGCCACATGCTAAAGAATGAAACTAACCACTTTTTTACACCATACACCAATATTAACTCAAAATGGATTAAAGACTAGAATATAAGACCTGAAACCATAAAATTCCTAGAAGAAAATATAGACATTAAGCTCCTTGATATCTCTCTTAGCGATATTTTTGTAGATCTGACTCCAAAGGCAAGGGAAACTAAAGCAAAAATAAATGAATGAGACTACACCAAACTAAAAATTTTCTTTCACAGCAAAGGAAAACATCATGAAAGTGAAAAGCCAACCTACTGAACGGGAGAACATATTTGTAAATGATTTCTGACAAGGGGTTAATATCCAAAATATATGAAGAACTCATGTACTCAACAACAAAAATACAAACAATAAAATCCAAAAATGGACAGAGGATCTGAACAGATATTTTTACAAAGAAAACATACAGATGGCCAACAGGCACACGAAAAGATGTTCAACATCACTCATTATTATGGAAATGCAAGTCCATAATGAGACAACCATAATGAGATATCACCTCACGGCTGTTAGAATGGCTATTATCAAAAATACAAGAAATCACAAGTGTTGGAAAGGATGTGGAGAAAAGGGAAGACCCTACACTGTGGGAATGTAAAATGGTGCACCACTATAGAAAACAGTATGAAGATTCTTTTAAAAAATAAGAATAGAACTACCACATAATCTAGCTATTCCACTTCTGAATATTTACCTGAAAAATACAAAAACAAAACCAACTGGAAAAGATACATGCACTCCTATGATTATTGCAGCATTATTTACAAAAGCCAAAGTAAAGAAACAACCTAAGTGTCAATCGATGGATGAGTGTATAAAGAAGATGTGGTAAATAAATAAATAAATAAATAATCCATGGAACGCTACTAAGCCACAAAAGAGAGTAAAATCACACTGCCATTTGGGTGGGCAAAATGGGTGAAGGGGGTCAATTTTATGGTGATGAATGGTTAACTAGACTTCTGGTGGTAGTCACTTCGTAGTGTTTACAGATGTCGAATTATAATGTTGTACACCTGAAACTTATTTAAAGTTATATACTAATTTTACCTCAATAAAATATTTTTAATTAAAAAAGTGAACATGAAACAAAAAGCAAAAATGTGTCCCCTCAAACAAAAGACAAGGACAATATATCTTAATTGTGTCTGCCACAGGCAAAATACATTACTTCTCCCAAATGTTCTACTTCTCCCAATACTAACTTCTTCCCCAAAATGAGTTAAACATGACAAAAAAGAAATATTGTCATGTAACAGATATATAATTGGTTATCTACATGTGCAAAGAGACGGACATTTTGAGTTCCCTAATGTGTGTGTTCCCATCTGAAGCTGAACAAGGTGAAACTCTGCCTTATTGTTTCAACTCTCATACTGTAAACAAGTGTCCATTTCATGATCTGCTCAGTATCATGTTTTCACACTTGGGGGTTTTTCCTTGATAATTTTGCTATTTAAAATGGCCCCCAAGCACAGTGTTCAAGTGCTGTTTACTGTTCCTAAGTGTAAGAAGGCTGTGATGTGCCTTATAGTGTGTTAGATAAGCTCTGTTTTGTCATGAATTATAGTGCTGTTGGCCATGAATTCAATATTAATGAATAAACAATGTATATTAAATGAGGCGTCTTTAACAGAAACACACTCAAAACAAGGTTTGTACTAATCAGACGATGGATATATTGTGACTGGAGGCTCACAGGAACCTAACCCTATGTTTCTCCTGGGGGCAATGGCTCAGAATTGACTAATTCAGTGCTCACACTAACATAATATTATAGACTATAACTACTGTAAATAATGAGGACATACATATGACAAAGGTACTTTTTTATAATATATTTAATTGGAAAATAATTTCTTCCAGGCTGTGATTATCTTTCCATGTTCTTATCAATGTCTTTCAAAGAACAAAATGTCTTCATTTTTATAAAGTCCAATTTACATTTTTTTTATTTTATGGATTATGTTTTTGGTGTCTTATCTAAGAAATCTTTGCCTAACCTAATTTCAGTTTCTCCTCCGTTTAGTTTAGAAGTTTAACAAGTTTTGGTTTTATGCTTAGATCTATGATCAATTTGGAGTAAATTTTTGCATACAGTTCAAGGTATTAATCAAAGTTCACTACATGTGGATATATATTTGCTGAAACAATATTTTTTTGGAAAAGACTATCCTTTCTCCATGGAATTGCCTTTGCAACTTTGTCACACATCATTTGACCATATAAATGCAGGTCTATTTTTGGACTCTATTCTGTTCCTCTAATGTATTTGTCTAACTTAATTCTATCCTGTTTGTTGTAACTTACTAAGTCTTGAAGTCAGGTGATATAAGCACTCCAACTTTTTTTTTTTTACAAAGGTCATTTTGTTATTCTAGATCCTTTGCCTTTCTATAGGCATTTTAGGATCTGCTTGTCAATTTCTAGGGGAAAAAAATGCCTGCTGGCAGTTTGATTGGAATTGAGTTGAATCTGTAGATCAATTTGCATAGAATTGACATATTAACTATACCCATGTTATCCTATCCATTAACATGGTACATCTCTCTATTTATGTCACCTTTCATTTATCCAGCAATATTTTGTAGTTTTCAGGATAAAATTCTTTCATTTCTTTTGCCACATGTACTCCTAAGAATTTCCTGGTTATCATGCCATCTCAAATGATGCTGCATTTTTTTGAATATTTTGATATCCAGTTACTCATTTTCTATGTATTAATCTTTTATCCTGGAACTGTGCTAAAATCACTTTTCAATTTTCAATATAAATTAGTGTCAAAGGAGGAATTCTAAACGATAACAATATGCAAAAATTCAGAGTGACTACAATGTGCACATTGAAGCAGCACAAATGCAGTGTCTTGACAATACACACATTGTCAGAGGATGAGAAAAGACAGTGAGTTTACAAAGAGATTTGTTAACAAAATACAAAGAGAAACATACTTTCATATGATGGCTGAATACATGATGAAGTGAGTCATGTGATGATTGAGTGCAACAATTTTGTTTCCAAATTGTGATAGTTCATTAATAGTTATTAATGAACAAATTAACCCAGATTGTATATTCAAGTCAAAATCAATAATATCCACCTTCAAACACTGATTTATTTACATGATAAGCTTTTTTTGTCAATCAAAATCTAGCTCTTGCAAACTTAGAAAGAGAGGAATGTCAGACAAGAGGTAGTAAAATCTCAGAAGGAGCTACCTTCAATAGTGCTACCAAAAGACATAAAATCAGACAGAAAAGGAGGAATTGGAGAGGGACAGCAAGACAGAGATACAGAAAGATAGAAAAAGTTCTACTCTGACTAATTGATTTTGCGGGGCAAGGGCAGGATCAAAGCTTCCAATATATTAAGCCTGAAGTAATAATGGTCCCTGAGTTATATACATGTTTTTCCAGGTCACCTATTATCACATAGTTTCACAGAATCATCACCTGTAAGAAGGGAGGAATCTATTTTCCAATCACCTCTATGAGAGGAAAATATATAGTCCCCTACTATTCAACCTTTATTTGTGGCTTTACTAGCCAAAATAGCATTTGACGTGATTTGAACTTGAGCATTTTACAATATAGACAAGAGGAGAATACAGTTCTAGGATTTCCCTAGGCAATCTGGATACAAATCAACTAAGTCATTTTTTAAAGTTAATTACAAATAAAGAGCACAGAAAATCCACAAGATGAAAGACATCACTTAAAATCGGTTAGGGCTACAGAACAATAAAATAAGATGGACTGAATAATTTTCTGTATTTAGGAACATCATTTTTTCTTTATAGACATATATTTTATTGTTCTTCCCACTTTTAAAAAGTTCAAGGTTTTGTTTTTTATGTGAATTTTAAACTTGTTTACATGCTTATTTATTTAATAGAAATCTGATCAATTCTATACATGTAAATAGTTGTACACTCCAGTTTCTTTCCTTCAAATTTAGAATCAGTCCTTATATATTCAGATATTATTCTTCAGCATGGTAGGTAGGATACAGTTTTATAAACTAAATTAGAACTTCTTGATCCTTGTTGCATACCAAATCTCTAAGTGCCTTTCAAAATATGCTCATGTCCAGGTCTCATTCTTGATCAATTGGTACAAAATATCTGGGGGAAGAATTTGGACATAGGTATTTTGGAAAAAAATTTTGAGTTGATTTTTATGTGCAATGATTAATGTAAATCTTCAAGGCCATCATCATCCATGACAAAATACTTGTTGGCTTATGCATAGCCTTATATCTTGGGTTAAATAACAGATATGAGGAAGGTTGCCTCAACAGGTGTCCTATAATGAAATCCGGATACTGCTAGGAAAATAGTAGAACGCAGAGACCTGACGTGATGAAAACTGGGAGGATATGTCTGAGAATCTTGAACCCAGGATTCTCTTTTTTAACCTTGTGGAATACTTTTCCACTTGCTAGAGGAGAATAGCCTCCTTTCTCCTAGAAAATAAGTAAAGACCGCACATGAGTTGAATACCTTACCAAAAGATGCTTGTTATTTTCTTAAACCACCCTAGCTCCCTTCAGAGCTTCCAGGCAATATTTAGCATTACAGCAGAGCAGGGAAATCATTTCCCTACTAGGGGAAAAAAAACAGTTTAGTCAACAAATTATTGCATGTCTTGGTTAATATATATACAGTCAGAAACTAGGAGGAAATGAGAAAATAATAAGACTGAGTAGTGGAGACTTTATAGACATGGTAATACTCTTTTATATCTCAGAATTTAACCTGAAGTTGAGCTTAATACAATGTGAGAAAGGCTTCTTCAAGCTTAAAGATGATGGTAATGTGCAGTAAATGACACGAGATGGTAGATCTGCCTTGGCAGAGAATTGAGGAAGGTGTCAGAAGAGTCAAGACGGTGGGTAAATTAAAATAAATGTGTTACACAAGAACAGAAAATCCACCATGGGACCATGATCCCCAGAAGGGTCCAAAATGTGTTTCCTTCACTAAGGCAGTAAAGAGCACACCAGTGAAAGGGGCATGGTCATCGCTGAGAAACCCAGTGCAGCTTGTCTTTTCATACTAGGGTTGACAGTTGATGATATTGCCACATTATTGGGTCCTTAATGTGAATAAAGTTGATAGATTCTTGGAATAGTCAGAGGCCCAGTGTAAGAGGCATGTAAATATCAGAGGCAACATGGCTATAATTACCATAACAGGAAACAAAGCCAGAATAGTACTTTGGCTGAAGACTTCTTTGGTATTTACTAATAAAACATCATGTTCCTAGATGTGAGATAGATGGGAAGCAGAATACAATATTTCACGATTTATATAACAAAGAAAATCAAGAGTTGGCAAGCAAAAGTTTGATGTTATCCAAATAAAATATGAAAACCATTCACCTAGCTTCCAGATCTGTCATTTCTCATACTCAGTGCTCATCAATTGAAAGGAGTCTAGAGTGTCTTGAGAAAGGATTCTGTAAAGCTGTGGCAAATATAAACAATAGCATGTTCAGTTTTTATTTTCAAAGGGACTGGTAGTAATTGCATGCAGGAGAAGAAGAATACCAAGATCTTTTGAGTTCTACTGAATACAATAGACTGACTGATAGTAAGAGAACTGAAATGTCATTATAGTCTTCAAGTTAGAGTGTGGCTTATGGAGACAGATAATAAATGGAATTCTGACCTTACAATATTACTAATTGGTCTGTGGACCTATACTGTGGGCATTTTTCTGGTTCCTGGATTCAAAATTGGGAGAGATATACTTACTGGATGACATATACCTCAGGTTAGTCCTCAGGTATGGTACTAGAAATGGTCAAAGGGAAGTCCATAGAACTTCCCCTTGCTCAGGAAAAATATTGTCACAAACTATATGGTATCCAGATGGAATTGCAGACATCATATACTGAAATTCTAAAGATTTATAGGTTTCTGGGGTAGTGATCCCCTTCATATGCTCTTTCAATACAACTGTACCTCTGCTGCAAAATGAGCTGGACTGAGGAGATTGACAATAGCCCACCATAAACTTGATCATGAGGTAGCTCTAATCACAGATGTTGAGTGGATATGTCATTGTTTTCGGAACAAAACAACACAAGTCTCTGATACTTGATATGTGACCAATAATCTGGTGAATGTGCTCTGTTTAATCCCCATGAACAACAACAACAAAAATAATCAAAGAAGTTTGCATTTACCTTCACATGGGAAGGAGAGCAGTATACATTCACTGACCACCGCAAAGCCGTGTGGACTTATCTGCTCTTGCGCTCAGTATACTCTCAAAGACATTAATTATCTCGGTATGTTACACCTGTTATTAGACTTTAAAGCACTTAGTTCCTTTAATAAGATAAAAAAATTTTAATGATTTTTTAGCCCAACTGCTGTCCTTTAAGAATTTACAACATAAAGCATACGTATTTCTACAAAGACAAATGAATAAGAGAGCATAACTCTATCTTCTAAGCAAAACCCTACTCAACATTTCCTCATTGTCTTACTCATTACCACCCTAGCCCAAACCACTTTCCTCTCTTGCCCAGATGAATAAAATACCTCCAACTGGGCTTCCCTGGTGGCGCAGTGGTTGAGAATCTGCCTGCTAATGCAGGGGACACGGGTTCCAGCCCTGGTCTGGGAAGATCCCACATGCCGCGGAGCGACTAGGCCCGTGAGCCACAATTGCTGAGCCTGCGCGTCTGGAGCCTGTGCTCCGCAACAAGAGAGGCCGCGATAGTGAGAGGCCCGCGCACTGCAATGAAGTGTGGCCCCCACTTGCCGCAACTAGAGAAAGCCCTCGCACAGAAACGAAGACCCAACACAGCCATAAATAAATAAATAATTTAAAAAAAAAAAAAGAGTTCCTTTAAAAAAAAAAAAATACCTCCAACTAATCTAAACATTTGAAGTCAAACCTTCAGACAGGTGCCAGAGGGATCTTTGCAAAAGGAAAATTAAAATACACCATTTGGGACTTCCCTGGTGGTGCAGTGGTTAAGAATCCGCCTGCCAATGGAGGGGACACGGGTTCGAGCCCTGGTCCGGGAAGATCCCACATGCCGCACGGAGCAACTAAGCCCGTGCGTCACAACTACTGAGCCTGCACTCTAGAGCCCGTGAGCCACAACTACTGAGTCCGCAAGCCTAGAGCCCGTGCTCCGCAACGAGAAGCCACTGCAATGAGAAGCCTGCTCACTGCAACGAAGAGTAGCCCCACTTGCCACAACGAGAGAAAGCCCACGTGCAGCAATGAAGACACAATGCAGCCAAAATAAATAAATATAAATAAATAAATAAAATAAAATACAGCATTCATCTACTCAAAACCTTCAATCATTCTCCATCCTCCTTAGAATAAAATTTAAATAATTCACCATGGTCCTGATGTCCACCTTCACTGAACTCTTCTACTATTTCCTACTTCTCTAACTTATCTCCTACCACTCTCTCCTGATTTAGCCTTCTTTAGCCACGTCCTTCATTCTTTCAAAAATGAACCAAACTTGTTCCAATCTCAGGGGTATTGCGCTTACTGTTCTCCTTGCCTGGAAACTTTTGCCCTAGATTTTTCATGACTTATTCAATTATTTTTTTCAGGCCCCTGTTCATATGTCATCTCCACAAATAGACCCTTCCTGGCCCTATCTATATTATCCACAGCCTTTTCTCGTCATATATTCCATCACTTTTTATCCTCTTACCCTGCTGTTGAAGTGATATTATATTATATATTTGTTTATTTTTAAAAAATCTAATCCACCTTCTAGAATATGAGTTCCATGAAGGTATGAAGGTATTGTTGATTTTGTGGTTCATCACTGTATCTCTAGGGCCCAGGGTAATGCCTAGAGCAAAGTAGGTGCTCAATAAACATTTGTTGAATAAATTAAAGAATTAAGGTTATTCTGTAACAAAGTGAACACAGTAGACTTAAAAACTTACATAGGCTCATATTCAACATAAACTTAGACAAAAATAAACATGATCCATTTATGTTTCACGTGATATTTTGTTCTTGTCTACAAAAAATCCTTTGGCTAGTATGATGATTAGGATTTCAGGATGGAAG
Organism: Balaenoptera borealis; assembly: GCF_965194805.1. Taxonomy (NCBI): domain Eukaryota; kingdom Metazoa; phylum Chordata; class Mammalia; order Artiodactyla; family Balaenopteridae; genus Balaenoptera; species Balaenoptera borealis. The sequence continues at coordinate 61,363,722 of NC_138876.1, read as the reverse complement.
ATACCCCTTTTCCCTTCTGAGTTCCTTGTTTAGGAGGAAAAATACAAGAATCATCGATGTAACTTGGACCAAAGCATGAGTCATTAAAGACTTGAATGAGCATTCTAAAATTTCTAACCTAGGACTCTGAGAAAAACTACATTGGAGAATATGGCTTGGTTAAGAGGCTAAGGTGGAGTTCTCATACCTACAGCTCTGACTCTATGTGTTGAGACCCACATTCCTAGGTGTTTTATTTATTTATTTATTTATTTATTTATTTATTTATTTATTTATTTAGCTGTGCCGGGTCTTAGTTGCGGCACTTGGGATCTTCATTGCCACGTGCAGGATCTTTAGTTGCATCGTGTGGGATCTTTAGTTGTGGCGTGCAGGATCTTTAGTTGCATCATGCAGGAATCATTTAGTTGCGGCATGCAGGCTCTTAGTTGCAGCATGCGGAATCTAGTTTCCTGACGAGGGATCAAACCCAGTCCTCCTGCATTGGGAGTGTGGAGTCTTAACCCCTGGACCACCAGGGAAGTCCCCCTAACTGTTTTTAAATGATGATTGTGTTGGTAGAGCAAAGTCCATACACACACCTCACGTACCCAATAACCAGCATATTGAAGGAGACTGTCGGTTTCTGCCAAAGTAAGCCATGTCAATTTCAAACATTTCATTCTCTCTTCAAACATGTAACATACCCCAACTCCAAACTTACTTTCAGAAGATAACTTCACTTTCTAATTTATAGAGAAATAGAATCCATATGACAGAAACTCTCTCAAAATCTTTTACCAGATCTGTAACTTTCCCCATATCTATATACATTTTCTACACCTACCTCCTTCTTAAAGTAGACAAGGTGTTCCTTCTCAAGTAAATGACTCAGGTTGTGATTTGAATCTCTCTCCATTTGGTTTCCCAAAGAGACTTACTTCATCATTTAACTGGTTTGTGTTTTATGTAATATTTTCAGTCATTTCTGTTAGATCTTTCCCAAATCCAATATGTTCAATTCTATTCAATATTTAAAAAAATAAATAAATAAACTATTTTATTCACATATTCCTTCTTACAAACTCCATTCCATCTTTTTTTTCCTCCTTAACAGTCAAGCTCCTAAACAATTAACTTTATTCACTGTCTCTATTTCCTTCTCCTTATTCCTCCACACACATACTGTAATCTGGTTTAAACCCCTTTCCCTCCAGCAAAGGAGATCTTGTTAAAGGAACTGAACCCTATAGACTTCCGTCAGTCCTAAATCTCAGAAAACTCACCACTGGTTTTCCTCTCTCTTCTGCTTACAGCAGCCATCTTTTATTTTTCTTCTGTAATACCAGTTCTCTTGATTTTTCTCCATTCTGGATATTTCTTCTTCATCTTCTTTTCAGGCTCATCTTTCTTTACCAAATCAATAAATATTGCAGCTTCTCAGGTCTCAGTCCTAGGCCATCATCTCATGCTCCAGTCTTTCTCCCATATGATTTCAGCCACCCTCATGATTTCAATTATCCTGTTTAGTGATAACTCCGAAATGTATACCTCTAGCACAGATTTGTTCTCTAAGTTCCATATACCTATATCCAGCTGCTTATTCAGCACCTCCACTCAGGTAAGATGCTTAACTAAACATGTTCAAAACCAAAGCCATAACATTTTTAGCCCCCAGATCAAATCCACTACTACAGTTTTCTTTCAGCAAATCACCATAACTACTCTTCAGCAAGCCAAATATCTAGCAGTGCATCTCAGTCTATCTCATTCCCCGTAGAAGTCTGGTCAATTTTACCTCCAAATTACTCTCAAATCTGTACTCATCTATTTCCACTGCTTTTACCCTAATTGAAGTCACCCACACACCTCTCACCCAGAAAACTGCAGAAACCTCTTAACTCATCTCCCCACATCCACTTTTGCCTCCTTTCAATTTGTTTTTCATGTTGCACCCAAGCGATCTTTTCAAAATAAAAACCTAACCATGTTTCTCATTACTAAAACCTGTTTTCAAAGACTTCCTCTTACTCTTAGGGTAAAAATCAAAGTACTTAACATCCCCTCTACCTACTTCTCTAACCTCATCTTGTGCCTATAAGCCCCTTACCTTTTATGTTTCAAAACCTTGGGCTTTCCACTTTTCAAGTGCACCATTATCCCTCTTGTTTCACAGATATTTCCTCCCACTTCACCCAGTCAGCTTCAACTCATCCTTCTTACCTTATTTCACTTGTCCCTTCTCAGGAAAGCCTACTCTGATACTAGCACCCTATGTTAGGCATAGTATATGGTAAGCACTCAATAAATATTTGTTGAATAAATATATAAATAATACATAGATATACCAGATAACAGGAAACAAGACCATCTGCCAAACCTGAGGCAGAAATGAAAGAAAAAAAGCAAGGTGACATTTCCTGAAAACGCTTAGGTACAAGGATCCCACCACTAAGTCAACAGTTCAAAAAAAATCAATCTCGGACCAATTACATACCGCTCTCTCAGAGAGGATTAAGTATGCACTTGGAGCTAGGTGCTAAATTTTTGCAGTTTCCTTCTTTTTTAGGATGAGGTAAATTTTTGAGTGGAATGCACATTCTTCTCTTTAATAATAATTATTATGATGATAATTCTCATCTGTTGGGGTGTTCTTGCCTGAAAGTTACCCCCAAAACCCAACTAAAATAGTCTAAAATGTAGAAAGAATTATTTCACAAAGCAAAAATTAGGGAATTTTCACAGTTAATATAGTGGTTTTGAAATATCATCAAGCCCTGGAATTGTTCTATCTTTCATTCGGTCCTATTCAGGGAGTTAGCTTTTTGCCTCATGAGACGGCACCAGGAAAAACAAGATATATATATTTATATAATAATATTAAAGGTTGAAAAAAGAAAACTCTTGCTTTTTGCTCTTACTTAAGGAGCAAGAAAGAACTTTTCAAGAAATCCTTCCACCACTCAGAAGACAACCCCCTCAGGCTTACTGATCAAAATCATGTCACAAGTCCATTGCTGAACCAATCTCTAGAGAGAGAACAGAATAATTACAATTGGTTAGGACTAATAGAGCTTCACTCCTAGGGCTGGAGAAAGGTCCTGAAGCACATGGCCTGCTGTCAACTGAGCAAAATGAACACTCTTTTATCCAGGAAGGGGGAGATTGACAGCGAACTCTGCCTGCCACCCTGTCATTTAGTGAGGAACCCCTATGAACCCATTATTCTACTGTATTTAATGTGCATCTTTTATAATCCTAACAATAACCCAACAAGACTGGTATGATTTTTACAGATGAAGATATTGAGACTCAAAGGTTGAGCTCTAGTACACTAGGTTATATAATTAATGATGTGGGCAAGATTTAAATGCAGGCCTGACTGACTTAAAAATCTGTTGTAAGGAATAGCACGATGATGATTACTCACATGTCTGCTGAAAGCATATTATCTACACATTGAGATTCCAATAATAAAATTCTAATTGCTGTTCACTAAAATATTCAATTTCAAATATTCAATAATCAATGTCTCCTAAAGTTTCTGATACAAAGATAGGTGCTCATAAATATATGCTAACTTTTTATATTAGACATATAACACTAGGTTGTTTACTTTAAAACTTAGGCAAATTACTTAACCTCTCTGTGTCTTAGTGTCCTTATCTATAAAAAGGTTTAATAATACTAGCTTCCAGTTCATAGGTTTATTGTGAAAAATAAAGGAGCCTGGTACAGAGTAAGCGCTCAATGTACATTAACTAATATCATTCCCAATTCAAAACTGATGCCTAATCAGTATTAAGAACATTAGACAATAGAAAAAAAACAATTAAAGCAAAATAAAATCAGAATTACCTCTTTTTTTTTTTTACTTTGTTTGATGACTTTTCAAATGTGTTCTTTGAGATATGTAACCAATTTTTATTTATAACAACCTTTTATAGGTTTAATATAATAGTCACATTTAAATGGCCCATAGTCTTTTTCCAGGTTTATTGAGATATTATTGACATATAGCGTAAGCAAATTTAAGATGTGAAATGTGATTTGATGCATGTATATATGGCAAAATGATTACCACAATAAGGTTAACACCTCTATCCCCTCACATAATTACCATTTTTTTTGCGTGTGTATGTGTGTGTGTGGTGATAACATTTAAGTTCTACTCTCTTAAGTTTCAAGTATATAATACAGTACTGTTCATTATAGTCACCATGTTGTAATTAGATCCCCAGAAATAACTGGAAGTTTGTACCCTTCCACCAACATCTTTCCATTTCCACCCCACACCAAGCCACTAGCAACCACTATTCTACCCTCTATTTATTTGTGATTTCCACCTTTTAGATTCTGCATATAAGTGATATCATACAGTATTTGTCTTTCTCTGTCTTATTTCAGTTCCCATAATACCCTCAAGGTCCATCCATGATGTCACAAAAAGCAGGACTTCCTTCTTTTTGATGGCTGAATGATATTCACATTTTCTCTATCCTTTTAGATGACATGTAGGTAGTTTCCCTATCTTGGCTATTGTGAATAATGTTGCACTGAACATGGGGTTGCAGACGTCTCTTCAAGACAGTGTTTTCGTTTCCTTCAGCTACATGCCCAGAAGTGGAATTGGTGGACTCTACGGCAGGAGTCAGCCTGGTGCTGGGCAGCCAGCTCTGGGGCTCAGGGTAATGTCTGGCACTCACTTCACTCTTCTTCTCTCTGGATGGTATCTCTCTCCTCGCTGGCTGCTGGGGCTTGGGAGAGAGGTAACGTGAGTCATGAACCTATCTTTCCTACCATCTTCATTGTATCCTTTCATATTTCTGTGCTTCACCCAGGTGCTGTAATCCCTTGCCTGGAATCCTTGGCTCTTGTGAAGGTATTTTCTTGAGCAGATAGTTACTCAAACTGATGTTTCTGGCAGGGGAGAGGGGAACTTTGGAGGGATGGGCACAGGTAAATGAGTGGTAGAAATTCCTACCCCACCAGTTTTTAGCCTACACTTTTAAATAGTCCTCGTTTTGAAAGCTGAGAACTAAGGTAGCGGCTAGAACACAAACTACTTCCCACTGCCTAACCAAACTCTAACACTTTATTCAATTCAAGATATATTCAATTTCAAAAGCTTTTTTTTTTAATATGACAAGGATTTTGAAGTGAGATCTTGCTTTTCATCAAGCTTGTCTCTTCACCATGAAGTTTTGGCTTATTCATTCTAACTCCGTATTCTTTTTAGTCTCGGTTTTCAACCTGTGAGTTTGTCTTACTTTATCCAATTCTGAGTGGGCAATAACCTGCTTTATCAGGTTTACTGAATTGAAAAATCAATAAAATACACAGTGGTAAATCTTCCCAGACAGGATAAATTCATAAACCATCATAGACTCTCTGCCCCATGAGACAGCACCAGCACAGGTCAGTAATAAGAACCACTTATACCTGAATGCAATAAAAACATTTTCACTGACCCTACAGAGCTCAAGGCCCTTCTATTTCTTCCACTATAAGTGAGGGTAAAAACCCGAGTCAGATAAGTTCATAGGAATTGAGAATTTCAACACATCTTAGAAATCATTAATTCCAGCCCTTTCATTTCATAGATAAGTAAACAGTATCCAAGAAATTAAGCCACTTGTTCAGTTCTGCCAAATAATTAGTGATAGAAATGGAATCAGACTACAAGTCTCTCAGTTTCCGGGCAAGCACGTTTTACTTTTTCTGGGTTTCCTCTCCACAAAAACCTCTTTTACAATAAATAAATAAATAACAAATTCGGGTTTTTTTAAACTTATATTTGCTTGTGTGTTTTTTCTTGACTTGTATATATATTTTTCATACATTCACAACAATTCCCTCACCAGTGATAAAAAGCTTCACTTGCCATGGAATTATCTTATTAATTGCTCTTCAAATAACTCCTCTAAAATTGCTTTAAAGCCATTTCTGCTATTAGAAGGTGTATACCTCTGACTATAAAATAGGTTTTTTTATTCATTTATTTGACATTATTGAGAACCTACTCTATGCTACATACTGCAATTGGTGCTTGGTGTTCAGACAAAAACAGAGAAGTAGTGTTCACCCTTATAGTAATGCAGGTCAAGTGAGGGAAACAGATAGATACTAAAATGATTATCATAAAAGTAAATACATGTAATAAAGAGTCTGACTCCATTTTTGATGTTTGATTGCTGGCAGCTTTCAAGACGATCACTTCCTCTTCCCTTTATGTCCCACATCTGGGCAAGCAGATATGAAAGCTCCAGTATTTCCTCCTTTCTTTGATGCCAGTGTGTGTGTGCATATATATACATATATATGAACCAGTGAAAAATATATACATATATACATGTATATGACTCTATAGAGGCATCTATATTATTTATAAGTATTTATATAGTATAAAAATGAAAAGTGTCAAAAAGAGAAATGGATTTAATTTTTAGCAACCACTCAATTATTCCAGAATATTTACTGAGTACCTTTTATGTGCTAGAGACAGTACTAGATATTTGCAATTAAACAATAAACAAGACAGATGTTGCCCCTACCCTTACACCCATTCCCACACATTTTCCCCAGATTTCCACTTGTATAAATTAGAAAACTCAAGTAGTTCTTTTGGAGTGTAGCTACCTTTTCGTGGGTCACACTCTACCTCACCACTAAGGGCCTGTTGGGACTCAAGTCTAGTTATAGGTCTAGAAGCAAAGAGGGATGGTGAGGGTGAGTTTGAGAAGAATCAGCATTGTCTTGGATGGCAACTGCCTCAGGGAGTCCATTACGTTCCCTCAGGCAATGCAGAATTAGTCCCCTCAGACAGAGGTGGAAAGCTGCAAACCACTGGGGGAGGGATGCCCCTTGCCATTGAGGGTGGGGAGACCTCTCCCACTGGCACGGAAGACTAATCATAATTTAGGGCTCAGCTTCACGAGGGTCTTCCCACAGATCCCCAACACAACTTGAAGAATCCCATTTTTTCCCAATCAATGTCCTAACTTTAACAGTAGATGCCTTAGGAGGCTGGGAGCTCAACTTGAATTTCAGCAATTTCAGCCCTGTGGTTGTAGGAGATAAGGGTGTCCTTCAGAGCACTCATGGAAGCTCTTAGGTCATTTCTGTGGCTTGAGTTGGGAAGTCAAATACCTGAACGCAGTCTTTTGTTTCACCACTTTGTCCAGTGGCATTAGTAGCAACCAACTAATGTCACTATATTACTTAGTTTTCCAAAATGCTCAAAAGTATCATATATGGAGTTACTTAGCTCCTTGCTTCTTATAAGTGGTTGATTAGGAGTAACCAAAGCAGATATTTTGCATATCCCTAAACAATTCAAGCCAAGGACTCTCAGTGCTCTCTACTACTGGAGATAGAGTCATTAGCATCTAATCAGATTAGAGAGCCAATATATCATACTATTACCGAATGTCTTACTCTTTGTGGGTATATTAGATTCCTCCATGTGTCTTCAAAAGATTCTTAATTATAACAGAGTCAATAAAATTTTGCAAACCTATTTCACAAGGTCATCAGGAAGTATTTATTTAGTTATTTATTTATTTGGGGCTGTGTTGGGTCTTCGTTGCTGCGTGCGGGCTTTCTCTAGTTGCAGCGAGCGGGGGCTACACTTTGTTGCGGTGCGCGGGCTTCTCATTGCAGTAGCTTCTCTTTGTTGTGGATCACGGGCTCTAGGTGCGCGGGCTTCAGTAGTTTTGACACGTGGGCTCAGTAGTTGTGGCTCACGGGCTCTAGAGCGCAGCCTCAGTAGTTGTGGTGCACAGGCTTAGTTGCTCCATGCGGCATGTGGGATCTTCCCGGACCAGGGCTTGAACCCGTGTCCCTTGCATTGGCAGGCGGATTCTTAACCACTGCGCCACCAGGGAAGCCCCAAGAAGTATTTAAATTACAGTAAAACTATAGACAATCAAAGGGCATGATAAGAAGTTTGATAAAAATGTTAAACTCTGTTTTCTTTTGAATCAACAAAGATTTGTACAATTGTTTGTTGTATTGTTTACTTTGCTGGTCCAGTGAATTTGGCAGAGAAACAGTAAACAAGAGATTTTTATTCATCTATTTATCAAGACAGTAATGAACTCCCTTATTGCTTCAGGATGTAAAGCACGTTTCCTGTGAAGGATTCATTAACAAACACATGTATACTTTTCTTCTCTATTGACAAGCTTTTAAACTTAAAGTAAGAATTGTCCTCTAAGATTTATATTTTGATTGACAAAGAAAAACTAGTTCAGGTTAAAATTTAAACTTATTTTCAATGATCTTAAGGTCAGCACATATCCATATCCATCTAAATGATACTGTGCTTGTCCATTAGGATAAGTAGGAATAAAATATAATATCATATGCAAATATTCACAATTAAATCATATATATTTTATATAGATGAGCACAGTTTGAAACAGCATAATAAAGGAAAGATAGATAAAAGATGGTAAAAATTATTTGTCTACAATAATACTATGAGTTTTATTTTCCATTAATTGTTTCATGTTGAATAGGAAAGTGTTTTAAAGTTTTTAAGTTTGTTAAAAAAGCAAGTCAATATAAGAAAACAATCTTAATGTAAACCCCAGATGGCAATACAGATAATAAAAATATAAATAAGAATATAAACAAAGTATAACATAAACCTCATAAAAATTTAACATCATACAAATTTATCATATAGAGTCTGTTCTGTACCAAAAAATTTCAATGATTGGAAATTGAATAAACATGAATTTGAATCCATCAGGACATATAGTTAAACATCCCTTGGGCAGAACAATAAACTTTTCTTAACTTTATTTATTTTCATCATCCATACAGTGATATTAATCACTCCAACCTTAAAAGATTGGTGATTAAAATACATAATATATATCAAACACCTGATTGATAGTAGTCGCCTAACAGGCACGGTTCCTTTTCATTAATGAGGATACAGCATGACTCAAATATTTTAAAGTAGAGAGTCCATTCTCTCTTGTATTCATAGTCATTCATTCTTTTTATCATCCATTCATGTACTTATTTATTTATTCACAGGTGTTTATAGAGTGCCTATTATGTGTCAAGTCCTGTTAAAGACACTGTGGAACCCAGCAGTGTAGAAATGCATTCAATATAAAATTTGTTGACATATCCTAACATGCCCTAAAATCACATTGTGGTAACCCTCTAGAACTAGAAAAGAGGAGGGAAAAAGAATAAAATTATTCAGATGAATACAAGATTTTAATCAATGAGATTCATATAATATGCTTTTTAAAAATATTTATCTCCAAAAGATATCAAAGCTCTTTAAAATATAATAACATAGTACAAATAATTTTATTGGTGTGGAAAATGCATAATATCAGCTGAAAATATTAGGGAAACTACAGAGGCAACATAACCTCATATATTTTCATATATTTCTGTATAAAATTTAGTATAGATTCAGCCACAAATTGTAGAAACCTCAACTCAAACTATCTTAAATGATAAGGAAATTAATTACTTTACGTAAGAGGAAATCCAGAAATATGGCAGCCTTCTAATTTGATTGACATATTGGATTAACAATGCGATCGAAGAATGTAGTTATTTCCATTTTTTGATTCTGTCATTCAGCCAGTTTTTATCTGTTGACTGTCAGCAGACCTCTGCACTACCTTTGTACCCCACTCTGTGTTGCAGGGGACTGGAGGCCTCAAACTACATTTCTAAGGTACCTATGTCAATTGGAGCTCCTGATGGGAGATTGTAAAATGGGAAGAGAAGGAAATTTATGTGTTTTCTGATGTTGCTTTTTGTTGTAGCAACATCTGTGAGTGTGCTTTGAAGACAACTGACCAGTGCAGAGAATTCCAGGCTTTATTGGCATTTGTGGGGTTTTCAGCAGTGAGGTCAATGGCACAGGCTCTTGTGTTACTGCTCTGTGGCATTAGCACTGCCTTCAGCAAATGGCTGGGAGGTGTAGGGTCGAGGGCTTCAGCCAAAGGGTGAGAGCAGCATTCTGATATGCGTTCCCACTTTCTTCTTCCTTTTGCTCCTCCAGCCTTGCTCTTTCTTTCTTTGCTATTCCAGTCTTTCCAATGACTTGCTAATTAATTTCCTGCATTAAATCCTCCTCTGTTTGAACACCTTGAGTCACTTCCGTTTTCCTGACTGGACTCTGATTCACAGAGCCAGCTTCAGGGATGACTTTGTCCTTAGGCTGCAGCAAGATGACAAGAGCAGTTCCAGGCATCACTCTGGATATGACAATCTTCACAGTTAAAAAAAAAAAGCTCTTCCTGCAGCTCTCTTAGGATCTTAGGAGTGAGGACCTTTTTCCTAGAATATTCATACCAGATGGCCCTTCATGACACACTGGACTGGACTGAGTCTCAAGCTGTGTGAGAGTAAATTATGTTACATATAACAGACCCAAAATAAATAATATGTCTCTAGAGGCAGATTTTTTTCTCTCTCTCACTTAAGCATTCAGATGTGGACACTTCAAGACTAGTACAGTGGCTCTGATGTTGTACAAGACAGACTAGTTCAGCTTCTTACTTCACTGTGCCTAGGATGTGACTCTGATCGTCATAATCTGAGATGACACTCCAGCCTTCATAACCATATTGCACCAGGAGAGAGGAAGTGGAGAGGAAAGAGCATCGTCCTAACTTTAAGGACACATCCCAGAACTCACACAAGTCATTTCTGCTTATGCGCTATTGGCCAGAACATAGGAAAAGATCTTTATTATGAGTATATTTGTGCCTGGGTAAAAATGGGGAATTCTATTAAGGTATAAGAAGAGAAGAGATATTGTGGGAAAACTATTAGTCTCAGCCAATCTTCCTCTTTAGCCATTCAAATATCAATATGCATCCTTCTTTCTACCAAAAAGAACATTTTCAGGGCTTCCCGGGTGGCGCAGTGGTTGAGAGTCTGACTGCCAATGCAGGGGACACGGGTTCGAGCCTTGGTCTGGGAGGATCCCACATGCCGCGGAGCAACTGGGCCCGTGAGCCACAATTACTGAGGCTGCGCGTCTGGAGCCTGTGCTCCGCAGCAAGAGAGGCCGCGATGGTGAGAGGCCCGCGCACCGCGATGAAGAGTGGCCCCCGCTTGCCACAACTAGAGAAAGCCCTCGCACAGAAACGAAGACCCAACACAGCCATAAATAAAATAAATAAATAAACATAGAACAAAACCTGTTTAAAAAAAAAAAAAGAAAAAAACATTTTCACTCTTTTCCTGAGAGAAACAAGCACCAAGCCCTATGACAGTAGTGCATTCACCAAGAAATCCAGGATCCCTTCGTGATTCAGTCATCTCCACAAAGTGCAAATGTAACTCCTCACGGCCAGTAATCTGTAAACTAAAGCTATCTGCTGCCAAAACAAATAATGCACAGTAAAAGTTCACATTTGGAAAAGTTCCACAGTAATTTTAACCCTGCTGGGCAGTGATAACAAACATGCTCTTCGCTGTAAGTAGAATCAGTTCCTTCATTGACTCCTTTCTCTGCAAAGAACTTTTTGTTCATTATCCTCCGTAGTCCTACTTGACATGAACTTTAAAGAGAAGGGTATCCTAGAGACTTTCATGGGCCATTTCCTGCTGGTGCAAGTTTAGGGACCAGACAGTATTTCAAGTCAGGCTTGGGGATTCTTTGTGAAACAAGCCCATCAAAAACTCGGTAGAGTTGAGGTTTGTTTCCTGCCAGCCCCATGTGTGAGTTACCACTGCCAAAGTTTTCCTCTAGTTATAACTATTCAGCCTCACAGCTGTGGTTGTGCGCTAACTGATCTCTGCGTGGTGCTCATTCCATCCTATCTCAGCTCTCGGGGAGCCCTCTCAGGGTACGGGTTTGGGTGGTGTTTTAGATGAGGTCGCCCTTATACTTAACACAGAGCCCACAAGATTCTTCTGTGTGCCAGTAGTTTATTTGGGAGGTCTGTTGGCAAGGAGCAGACATGAGGGGTTGGAGACTGAACAGGGGAGAAAAGAAAGTGGTTTCACTAGAGGCAAGGCCGATGACTGGTTTTATGTGTGACTTTCTAAAGAACCTCATGAAATGATTCTCAAAACTTTTCAGTCTGAGGAGACATGGAGAAGCATTCAACAACTGGCTCACATCTCCTATTAGTTTAAGGCCACCCAAATTTCCCCAAGTTGTAAGGCTGAAGGGGCTGCCGCTGGGGTCTCATGCCAAAGAGTTAGAAAAGCCCTGGGGCAGGAAAAGAAAAATACCCTATACATTCTTTGAGGTAGGGTACTGTCAGGCAAAGAGAGTTAAAGCCTGCACAGGATTTTTCACTATAGCTTTGGCTATAGTCAGAGGTGAAGTTGAGAGGAGGTAAGGCGAAGTATAGGCGATGACTGGGCACGTGGGAATGTATTGTCCTTAATCTAGTCTTTGACGCTGGAGTGGCTTCCACTGTCTAAAATATAATAAAATATAAAGAAAGATGCTTGAAAGAGACTTGCGGTCACAGTCAAATCTCCTGCAATGGCTGCTGTTTTGCAGCCATGTCTTGTCACCACTTCCGTTTCAAGCAGAGAAACAGTTGGATTTTTCTACCCTGCATGGTCCTAATTTACCATAGTCTCAATCAGTTTATATTACAGGCCACAGGAAATAGCACCTCCATTATTAAAGCAACATTTTCTTTCATCTCTGTTTGCAGGTTGGCTAACTCTAGCCTGAGTTCATCTCTCTTCTAAAGACTATACTGATAGCAGCAAGAAACAGCATTCTGAAATTTCCTTCCATATAGGAAATGCGGGTTAAGCCGGTCCATGGCTGCCCTTCAAAATATGGGTAGCCATAGTTTTACCAAGAACGTTGCCTCAGCACAGCAAATCTTACCAACTGTCCAGGAGACCGCACGGGTTACGCAGAGCAGGATCGCCGGGTAAAGAGAAGAGGTCTTAACGCCTGGAAGAGGAAGAATGTCCAGTATACGAGACTCAGATAAAATGATTAGTGAGGCCAGAGGAAAACTAGGAATGGGGGTTGTATCAAAGCAAGTGCTTCAAGGAGGGAATGATTGTGTCCAATGCTCGTAAGAGGTTGTAAATTAAGTACTGAGAACTATTGGGCACAGACGAACATGAGGGATAGTGATGGGAAATACTTCTTCTGAAAATAGGTGCCTAGACTTCATGTTTTTCAGAGAATTTCCATCTTTCCCATAGAAACTTTCTACACAGTCTCCTTAAAAATAGAAAAAAAAGAGCCCTTGCTTTTTAGCATAAAGGGGATGATTTGGAACAAACAGCACTAACTGACAAGATTAGTGAAAAAATAGGTCAATCCTCAACCCTAATGGCCTTATTTACTTAAAATATAATTTCAAAAGTTTCATATATTTAAAATAAAACTATTGTTTACTGAAGCTTTTTGAAAAATAAATATGTGCAAATAATGGGAAAGAGCCTCAACTTCTAACTGTTAAAATTATAAAATCATTAATGTAATCTAAATAAATGTCACAAGAACCTTGTCAATACTCAGAAAATAGGATTTTTAGTAATAAGTAATTTTGACAACTTCATGAAGAAAGTCAATGAGTCATCATGATCCTAAATTCTAATTTTCTAATATTCCTCTAAGTTCCTCAACCGTATTGTGATATGCACAATCATTTATTTCACTTCAATTAAAAATGACTATCACCACTCAGTATTTGGAAAGGAAGGAGAAATATGTCACTACAGGGAGCCTAATCAAAGAAGTATAGATAAGATTTCTCATTGATGTTATATACATATATAACTGTACATTACATTCAAAAATTACATATATAATAACAAATTATGGCAGACTTTGAACTGGACCTTTAAATGAGTATGATTTAGACAGTAGAGCTTCCCTACCAAATGCAAATAACTCACTTGAACTCTCTTTTTTGTAAAGGACAGACCAATTCTTCCAAGGGGAAATCTTGAACTCATTAGATATGTGATATTCATTATAGTTTCATTTAACACCACAAAAAGGACTTGATCAAAGGCTATTTTACTCTCTTCTTCCTCACTGGATGATTAGATAGGTTCATTTTTAAATGGAAGGTATACGCTAGATATTTAAATGTAGGACATCTCTTCCTTTCAAATCTCAGAAAGAAAGGTGTGCTTCAGTTTCCCTACAGAAAGCTCTAGTATCTTGCCCCTCTTTTGAAAGAGGAACTAATCCTTCTTTCTCTATTCTTTGTCTTCTTCCCTTCATCAGCAATGAGCCTCTTTGTCATTTTTGTCAGCCCAAAGAATAATTTTTCTCTTTCCAGGCCATTCAAATATTGTACACTACAAAGTAAATGGAAATAGCTTTATTTATAAAAATAAAACAGCTATGGCATTAGTTCTTAAAGAGTATAAAATTTTGATCCCTCATTCCAACAAAAAGTCTTCTTAGCATTTAGGGTTCAATGAGAGGCAATAAACAAAAATGTTTTGGTGACTCATTTGACATCTTTACTAATAAGTTTTAATTCATAATGGTGAATATCAGACATATTTGTGTTAGGCAATTAAAATTAAATTATATCTAGACATATTTTAAATTACCATATTAACATTAACAATTAATCTTAGAACTCATCTTGAAGGTAAAAGGTACTTTTATACTTTATAATGAAAAAATCAATAAAATGTGCCTTTATGCAGAGAAAATGTAATTATAATACCAATTAATGTTAACTGGTCACTTTTTTATTGAAGTATAGTTGACATACAATATTATGTTAGTTTCAAGTGTTCAACATAGTGATCCAACCTCTAAATACATTTGAATTGGTCACCATGATAAGTCTAGTAACCATATATCACCATACAAAATTATTACAGTATTATTGACTATATTCCTTATGTGGTATATTGCATCCCCATGACATTTATTTTATAACTGGAAATTTGTACCACTTAATCCCCTTCATCTATTTCTCCCAATCCCCTATCCCCCTTCCCCTCTAGTAATCACCGGTTTGTTCTCTGTATCTACAAGTTTGTTTCTGTTTTGTTTTCTTTGTTTTATTTTTTAGATTTCACATATAAGTGAAATCATACAGTATTTGTTCTTCTCTGTCTGACTTATTTCACTTAGCACACCTAGTACTCTAGGTCAATCCATGTTGTTGCAAGTGAAGATATTTCATTCTTTTTTATGACTAAGTAATATTTCATTATATATATGTGTATATATATACCACATCTTCTTTATCCATTCATCTAGTTATGGACACTAGTTTCTTCCATATCTTGGCTATTATAAGCAATGCTCCAATGAACAGAGGGGTGCATACATCCTGTCTTATTAATGTTTTTGTTTTCTTTGGATAGATACCCAGAAGTTGAATTGTTGGATCATATGGTAATTCTATTTTTAACTTTTGGGGGAACCTCTGTACTGTTTTCCATAGTGGCTGCACCAATTTACATTCCCACTAACAGTGCACAAGGGTTCCCTTTCCTTCACATTCTTTTCAACACGTGTTACTTGTTGTCTTTTTGATGATACCCATTCTGACAGGTGTAAGGTGATATTTCATTGTGGTTTTGATTTGCATTTCCCAGATGATTAGTGATATTGAGCATCTTTTCATGTGTCTTTTGGTCATTTGTATGTATTCCCAAAGCAATGTAACCCCTATCAAAATACCAATGGTATTTTTCACAGAATTAGAACAAATAATCCTAAAATTTGTATAGAATCATCCAAACAAACAAACAAACAAAAAACCTCCAATAGCCAAAGCTATATTGAGAAAGAAAAACAAAGCTGGTGGTATCACATGCACTGATCTCAGACTATACTACAAAGCTATAGTAATCAAAACAGTATGGTATTAGCATAACAACAGACACATAGGTCAATGGAATAGAATAGAGAGCCCAGAAATAAACCCACAGTTATGTGATCAATTAATCTACGACAAAGGAGGCAAGTACATACAATGAAAAAAAGACAGCCTCTTTAATAAATGGTGTTGGAAAAACTGGACAACTACTTGCAAAAGAATGAAACTGAATTATTTCCTTATACCATACATAAAAATAAATTTAAAATGGATTAAAGACTCACATTTAAGACCTGAAACCATAAAACCCCTAGGAAAAATACATTGGCATCGGCCTTAGCAATATTTTTGGGGGGTCTATGTCCTCAGGCAAGGCCAACAAAAGTAAAATTAAACAAGTGTGATTATAGCAAACTGAAAAGCTTTTGCAGAGAGGAGAAAACCATCACAAAATGAAAAGGTAACTTACGGAATGGAAGATTTTTGCAGATGATATATCTGATAAGGGGTTAATATCCAAATTAACTAAAGAAATCATACAATTTAATATCAAAAACCCCCAAATATTCCAATTTAAAAATGGGCAGAGAACCTGAACTGGTCACTTTTTAAAGTGTTTGATACAGTATTTAGATGCATTCTTTTTTCATTAGCCTTGAATATCAATACTCTTAACATCTCCATTTATAAATGAAGAAATTAAGGAATGGAGAGATAAATGACTTGTCTAAGGTACAAAGCTTATAAAAAACAAGATTATATTAAACCAGACCTCTGATTCAGATTCCTATACTTTAATCATTATGGCATACTGAAGAAGATTAGAGACAGAATTTGACATTGAAAGCTTAGATTCCAGTTTCTAATGAGACTTCTTCACCATGCCTTTATGCCTAAGGGAAAAAATCTGGTCTGTACTGCCATTAATGATAATACTACTTTAGAGAAATGTTCTGGAGGGAAAGGATATTATTCAAATTTATTAAAAAAAAATTTTGTTTTTGGTTTGACTTTGTGTCTTAATTTTCTCATGCTAGGATGGGAGGGCAAACAAAGCCTAAACTAACAATACCAAATGTACGTGTGTGTGTGTGAGTGTGTATGTACTTATAAGTATGAAAATACAACTTACAAGAAAAGGCAAGGCCAGAATCCATAAGGCTAAAGATTTTGACTTTATCTTAGATGCAAGAGAAAGCAATTAAATGAAAAGATAGTTTCATTTAAAAGATAGTTATGTAGCTACTAGGCTGTTCAAGTAGAACAAAGGAGAAATGGTAGTGGCTAAGATGGTGGAAATGAAGATAAAGAGAAACATTATATATGTGATGAGAGAGAGAGAGAGATGAGATTCCAGAGGACCTAATGATGCAGTCTATGCAGAAAGTGAAGAAAAGTAAGGAATTGAGGATCATTCCCAGGTTTTTGCATTGAGTTAGTTATTGTGTGAATCATGGCACCATTCACTGAGGAAGAAAAGATTTGCAGGATGGAACAGTTTGGAAGAAGGAATAATTGAAGTTTCATTTTAGACATCTTAATTGTAGAGACGTCAAGCAGTGTTCCTCAAATTTCTCCAATGAAAAGAATCACCTGGGGATCTTATTGCACATAAGGATTATCACCTTTTCTGCTAGAAATTCTGGTTCAGTAGTCTGAGTTGAACACAAAGTACTGGATTTTCTCACACTGCAGAAGAAAAAAACCACACTGAAGGAGGTGGGAAAGAGCTAGCTTAAGTCACTTTGGAGAACAGTATTTTAATATACTGTAATTAACCATGCACAATATATACTGAAAGGCTAAAGACAAAAAGAAATGTACACAAATATTGAACTTGTTAGTAAATTTATTTTTCACACGTGTACAGGTTAATGATTTTTAAATATTTTATGTGTATTCCAGAATTGAGCAAATGAATAAATAGACTGCAAATAATGAGAATCAGGTTTCTAATTGTTAAAGAAAAGAGTTACAAATAAGGAAAGGGTAAGGGAGGCTAGAATAAACCCTGTGGTGTTGGATTGGAATCAAAGTATCAATTTGAATTCATATATCAATTTGAAGTTATATATATATATGTAGGTAGATAGATGATAGATAATGTGTGTGTGCACACGTGTGTGTGTATGTATACACACACACACAGATAGATAATATGAAAATAGAGATATTTGTATATTTGTATGTATTGGTATATATATTTTTAGCTCTCTCTGCTGAAAATGCAATGAGGTAGCTTGGATAGCAATGGGTCCACCTCATACCAAGATTCTGGTTTCTGAATACCATTATTAATGCAAGGAAGAAGAACTCCATGGAGAAATGACTGATTCAAGGCTGAGACAGAGGAAAGTAAAAGATGGGTCTGGAGCATTTTGTGGTGCCAGAAAGTAAGATATTACTCCAAAAATTGTATGGCCATGTAGGAAAAATATAGGAGACAGCTTGAAGGAAAACCAATGACCAAATATAGAACACTTTGAGAAACAAAATAATTAATGATAGTAATAAATTTTAACCCATAGAATAAAATAAATATCCACAAGTTCACACTGATATATGTATATATATAAACAACCAGAAAAATACATAAATGAAGGAGAAGAACAGCTCTTTCTTATAGTCAAATTACAGTTAATAAATGTAGAGGGAATGATGGGAATAGAAAATGAACAATCATCAAACACCACAGTAATTGGTGGAGCCAAAAATTATTGATGGTTGCTAAAATTAGTATGGGAAAATTAAACAAGAAGCAGAATATTTGAACAATCTCAAATAATTACAAAGGGAAAAATAGTAGTTTTGCAGCTATCATTATAACTAAGTCATCAAAGTTAGCATCACCAGTAGTGAGACATACAGATTTTTTTATAACTCTAATATGTACTGAAAATGGCATAACATCTCACCTGAAGTGTTCTTGTCAAGAAATACATATCCTCAGTCTAACCATGAGAAAATATCAAACAAACCTATTTGAGAAAAATTCTACAAAATGACTGGCTAGGATTTTCCATTAGTTCAAGGTCATAAAAGACAAAAAAAAGACTGAAGAACTATCCTAGATTAGAGAAGAATGGGGAGATAAGACAAGCAAATGCAATAAGGGATCCTAGATTTGAATCTGGACCACAAGACAATAGGCAATATTTGAATACGAGTCTATAAATCGTTAGTAGCATTGTGACAATGTAAACTTTCTGGTTTCAATAATTATACTCTAGTAATATAAAATGTTGACATTTGGGGAAGCTGAGTAAAGGGTATATGGGAACTCATACTGCTATGTTTGAAGTTTTTTGATAAATAAGATTTGATAACACAGTTTTATAAAAAAGTTTGGGCATTTCTGAACCTCTTTTTTGTTTCCTTATGGAAGAAAGCTGCTTGTTTAGGGTTAATACTAATTCAATGGGGGTAAGATTTACACAGGACCAACCCTAACATTCATAGTGTGTGGCACAGGAAACAACTTTGAATAGCCATTTCAAGGAACAATATACTTAAGTGTATACAATGAGTAAAATGGACGAACTACACAAATTTATGAGTTGAAAAACCATAGAATCATAGAATTTTCTCACTGTAAAAGGCTCTTACTTTTCCAACTGCTTAACTTCAACCTCTGTTAAAGCACTTCAGTAACAGGGAGTTCTTGAGTTTAAAATGCAGTTGGTCCATTTTATAGTTGAAAGGTTCTACTTGTCAAAATATTTATCCTTTTATCAACCTAAGCCTGTCTACTTGGTCTAAAATCTTCAGTGTGGGACAGTCTAATCCCTTTTTCATAGGACAACTCCTAAAATAGTTTAGAGCGACCACCTACTTCTCTCCAGGTCTTGCTTCATCTCATCTATTCCCAGTTCCTTCAGTTACTTCTTATATAACAATATTTTAGATTCCAGACACTTTACTGAATTCATCACTTTCTTCAGTATAACTCATTTGCTGAATGTGATACTTTAAGCCTAAAAGGATTTGTTTACTGTTTTCTGTAAAGAATTAAAACATAAAATGTCGGGCTTCCCTGGTGGCGCAGTGGTTGAGAATCTGCCTGCTAATGCAGGGAACACGGGTTCGAGCCCTGGTCTGGGAGGATCCCACATGCCGCGGAGCGGCTGGGCCCGTGAGCCACAACTACTGAGCCTGCGTGTCTGGAGCCTGTGCTCCGCAACAAGAGAGGCCGCGATAGTGAGAGGCCCGCGCGCAGCGATGAAGAGTGGCCCCCACTTGCCACAACTAGTGAAAGCCCTCGCACAGAAACGAAGACCCAACATAGCCATAAATTAAAAAAATAAATAAATAAATAAAAATTAAAAAAAAAAAAACATAAAATGTCCAATCAACCAATAATTCTTCACCTAACATGATTCATATACACCAATTGATAAGGAAAATTTAAAAATTCAAATTACTTCATTCTTAAAGAGTGATCATAGTATATACTTATTTATAATGTGCAGGAAATATGAATTTTCTTTCTGTGCCTCTATAACATTGTCCTCTTGCAGGGTACAGAGGATACTCCATTGATGCTGCCTAATGATGTGTATGTGATATCCTGATATTTACTAAGAAGTTAGACATTCAAGAGGATTTTTTGTTCCCAACAGACATACATATATGAATCTTTATTCTCTATTTTTTGTTTGTTTCTCACTTTTATTATTCATCTATTGGCACTTAAGTGCATTCACCAAACTGCATCATAAACATCAAAGCAGATTACTTCACTTTACCCTTTATGAGATTATTATACTTATCAACCAATATTTGAGCCCTTAATATGGGCAAATCATCTTAGCCTGTTAAGCACAGAGGTACAGAGCATGGAGTTGAAAGGGCACACATCAAGATTTGAACAAATTACTTAATCTCTCTAAGTCTTCATTTTTGTATGTGAAAAATGAGAATAATTACAATGATTGAACTCATAAGGTGGATGGTAGAAAACATCTAGGTGCTACATGTAAAGAGCTTGTTTGACTACCTGGCAAAAATATCCATTCTTTATTAACATGATGGTGATGATGATGATGGTGATGATGATGATGATGAAGCTACCAGCAGGTGCCCTTATTAGGTCAGTAAGAATGGTGAATAAGCCACAAGATCATGTCTGTGAACATTTGCGTTCTAAGGCTACACTGCCTTTGCCTTCCCAACTCCGGCTCCACTCCTCATTTGTTTAAACATCTCCCAAGATAGCTCAGGTCTTCTCCTCTCTGAAGCTATTCTGAACTACTCTTCTAGAATGAACTTAAAATACATTGCTTGCACTTATATTAATTTATATCAAGTACAAACTTCTGCAGTGGAATGTATTACGCTTTACTGCAATTTTTGTCTCTATATCAACTTGCAACTCTTTTGAGGAAAGAAACTGGGTCTTATTCCTAGAAACTAAAACAGTGCCAAGCACATAAGTCATAAATGTCTAGTTCAGCACATTGAAGTTATTTTTTCTAGAATGTTAGGGAAAACACTTAAGGGAAAGTCAGATTCATTGTTGTTCACACAGTCCTAAGAATGGATTTTCTCATAACTTGTATAATTCTGTACGACGCAAGTGAAGATTAATCAATGGCAGGTTTTCCTTTATTTATATTTATATAGTCTTAAACTAATTTAAGAAAAGCCATCTCATCCTTCCGAGTTAAGTTACAAACATTAAGCATTGTAATATTTAAGTAAGAGTGAGACTAGCTTTCTTCACAATTCTGTGTTCTCATATTCTAAAAGGATATCAAAATTTAAACTTTTTTGACTATCATCTTCTTCCAGATTCAGTTAAAGTGTGGTTCTTAACATAATCCCAAGTTTTGAAGCTAATGGAAGAAGGTTAAACATCTAGTGATTTCAACCTCTTTTGGTCAGCCTCAACATTTCTTCAAAAATAATTCCCATTGACCATAATATCTACACTTTCAGTCTATTTTTCCCTAATAAACACAAGCAAAAATTCATGGTGACAGTTCCAGATTCATCCATGAGGGGGCAAACATGTCTCATACACACAATGAAGGGAAAACTAGTAATAAACTAGTTACACTGGGAAAAAAATGGACATGGTGTCAATAGCAAGATTTGGCCCATATTAGAAAGAAAACAGTGATACATATCTGTTTGAAGATAATATGTTTGTTTAATTTTTACATTTTACTCCTATTTTCAATGCCAGAGGAAGAACACCTGAAGGATGGAGCTAGGTGTAATAGTCAAACAAATGTCTCTTTAGAGAAAAGCAAAGCACTTGAAAACATTGCAAGCTCTGTTAAACTTATTTCTAGTCTAACAACTTTAAAATTAAAAGTAGTCTTGTAAAATACATTTCTGAAAGACTTCATCAAAAATGCATACCTCACCTCAGATAATGTCACTGAATTAAGGATCAAGAAATTACAGACAGGAATTCAGCTGAAAGAAACATGGAGAATTCCTGTGTAACAGAGTGAAATGTGGAGGTCCCAGCTGTGTTTGCTCTTACCATACCATTATCAGTCAAGATTTTCAGTTTTGTGTTCCAACATACAGTTAAAATCAAGTGCAGTGCTCAAGGAGTAATTCCTCAGTTCTCTGCTTACCCTGATTAGAGCCCATGGTCTGTCATTAGAATCACTCTTGCATAGACACCGTGAAGTCCCTTGGCCCTCACTATCAGTCATATTGGCGGTACAAAATGCCAGCCCTAGTGAAATAGAACTTATGCCAATTCAGCATCTGGGCCAAACAACTAAACACGGCTGGAGAAAAAAACGAGCAACCTTTCTAATTTGCCTCATTTAAATTCATAATCATTTTACCCCATGTGAACTCTTAGTACTTACTAGAAAACTGACCACTTAATCAATTCTCTTTTCTTCTGTCCTAGAGAACAATTTCATAACTCCCCTTTCTTTACATCTATAACATGTCTTCCTCTAAATTCTCAGCTGCTTCCTATTTCACTGAGAATACAGGAGGGA
Source organism: Balaenoptera borealis (assembly GCF_965194805.1). NCBI lineage: Eukaryota > Metazoa > Chordata > Mammalia > Artiodactyla > Balaenopteridae > Balaenoptera > Balaenoptera borealis. Next base: position 61,340,990 of record NC_138876.1, on the reverse strand, counting down.
TCAAAATAGAATATCCGTGAACTCCAAACACCAAGTCTACCATCCTACCTGGATCTATCTGAAACTCCATGTTCTGTCTTCCTTCTTCCTTTGGCAGAAGAAATGTTTGTCCTCTGTTCTAAGGCCGAACCCTCTACTCTGCACTGGATACCTCCCCTCTGGCCTAATCAGGGATTTCTCTTCTACTGTGTCTCCTCTTCCCTGTATCTTCCATTATTTGCTCTCTACCAGATGCTCTCATTATCATGCAAAGATCTAATACCTCCCATCTTAAAGGGAAAATTTCTTCTCATATCCAATTCTAATCTTTGCCCCATTGCTCTGCTCCTCTTTATAGCAAAACTACTCAAAAAATATAGCTCTACTTAATGTTTCATTTTTTATCTCCCACTTACCTATTTTTGTCCTCTCCACTACATAGAAACTATTCTTCTTAAGGTTATTAGTGGTATCTATTATATGTTGCCAAGTCCTATATTAAATTATCAGTTCTCATCTTAATCTACTAGTAGGATTAATAATAACTCCTTCTTCCTTCTAACACCTACCACTTGGCTCATGAGACAATTCCTCTTATCTCCCTGCTCACTTCTTCTACCCTTTGCCAAATCCTCTAGATAATGGAGTGTCTCCTGGCTCAGTCCTTCAACGTCATGTTTTCTCTGCCTACACCTACTTATAAAGTGATTTCATCTTTAAATCTAAAGACTTTAAATACCATGATGATTTACCGATTTTCATCTACAGCCATGATAATCTCTTGCTGCTGAATTTCAGACTAGTATATCCAGTTGTCTACTTCACATGTCCACATATGCCATCACAAATTTAGTATGTCCAAAAACAAATTCTTAATCCTCTGAAGTTCTCTCTTGACCATTGCCTAAAAGACACTAAGTGATTTTTCGCTAACCTAGCTTTCTAACCATATCTTCTAACAATTTCCCCTTTGATCATTTCACTACAAAAAAACTAACCTCCTAGTTTCTGGAACACATAAAGTATAAGCCCAACCACCTGCATACACCAAGCCTCTTTTTCAGTGTATTCATATGGTTTGCTCCCACACTTCTTTCAAATCTCTGCTCAAATGTCCCCTGACCACCCTATATACTTGCCCTAAACCTTGCATCATTACGCTGCTCCTTCATGGTCCTTCCACTAACTAACATGTTATATTTATGTATTTATGGTGGTCTCCTTCCACTGGAACATAAGATCCATAAAGAAGAGATTTATTTGTTCACTCCTAGAGCCTAGTGCTCTAGTGCCTAGAACAGTAGCACATATTAGACACTCCATCAATATCTGCTGAATGAATGAACATCAACTTGCCTGATGATCAAACACAGTTCATTGAAACTTACTTTTTAATCAAATTTAAATTTCCTCTTCTTATTAGCTTAAATTTGATTTGAAAAGTTGAATATTCATTTTTATAAAAAAATGAATAATTATAGACATAATTCTTTATAAATACTATTTAATAATCTATTCATTACAATACAAAAGTTTTCTTCAAAGTATACCTTTCTCCAGAAGGGATTTTTTGGTTTTCTTAGATTCTTTAAAATCTTAAGGTTAAAAAATTTAAAGAGCAATGCCTAAGTACATTGTTTTATTTCATGACTTTCACATGATGATTTTTTTAAAAAAGGGTTTATTTGAGAATTACTTACCTCACACTATTGAATGTATCATATGACATTTACCAAGCATCTCACTTAAGTAAACATACATTTCACAATTAAATCTAGAGTTCCAATTATAGAATACTACCTATATTATATAGATCTGGTATTATATGTCAACTCCTTACCAGTAAAAACAAGGTGAATTCTTAGCAATGTCTAAAGAAACAGTTACTGTTCTGTTTGTAGTCATTTCCCTTCTTCCATTTTCCTATTTCTGTTACAGATATTCAATATGAAATATCAATCTTCATATGAATGATCATTTTCTTGTACTCTTGTATCTGTGCTTTCATATTAATGCAGGAAATTTTTAGTCCAGCTATAATTACTTGAATGCAATTCTATTTCTATTACTATAGCTTTGCCATCCCTGGACTACATTTGTGCATATTTTACATGATATACTTTCTGGTCTCATTGAAAGGGTAGATGTTTGTCATAAACTTTTAAGATTTCTGTAGAGTATGATTAATCAACCTAAGCTGAGCAGCTACCACACACACACACACACACACAGGTACTATTATTATAGAAATTCTCCTACCCTTTCTCATAAGTCAAAATTATGTAAAACAATATTGATTGTCATGCAGTAAGTGCCCAATTCTTTCCTAGTAAACTAAGTTCAGCTTTAGGCAGACCCCTATGTAGTGAAGAGGGCAGGAGACCTGGCAGTCAGTGGATGACAGATGCCTGGGCCAAATCACCCTGACAACTCCTCTCCATAATAAATCTAAGAAGCTAATCTCTGCTAAATTGTTAATGGCTGCTAATCAGATACTGGATACATGGTTACCCCTCTTGATAGTATATTTGCATTTAAATGAGTCCTTTCTGGAAGGACTCCTTAACCCAAAGGAGTGGTTCTAATGCTGACAGCTTCAGGCACCCAGGGCCTCTGGCTCAGGTTTTCATATTGTCCTTTGCAGAGACCCATGATATCATTAGGCCATTTGATCTCTAATTCCAGAATATTAGAAAGGAATTACGGCAGACCTCAAAGTCATGATCCGAAGATAGTTTTTTACAAAAGGGCTGTTCAATGAAAAGTCATACATTAAAAAACTGATCTATTTCACCTCACCCTAGCCACTATTCATTAAATTAAATTATCTGGCATACTGGTGTATGTCAAGTTCCAAGCAGATAGATTCAAACCCTACATGTTGATGTAAGACATTTCTCATTTCATTTTTTTTCTTTCTATTTCCCCTATGTCTCTCTCCATGGTATATAATCTGAAGCAGTTAATTCCTGCCATTTAATATCTTTAATTTTTGTTTTTTCCCAGCACCATCAACACTGATTGTCTTCTGTGAGTAAAAAGCACCTGGCAAGAGTACTTTCATGGATGAAGGAGACTGAATTATCATGAGAAACTATCTATACCTCCAGTGAGTCTGGCTTCACAGAGTGAAAACTCTACAAGGAAGGACAATCCAATATGTTATGTAACTAACTGTCCCAAATCACCACACTTAATCCCCACTGTCTCAAACAAATTGAAAGAAAAGATTAAACATCTACTTTCACTATTAAGGACAAGCCTATTTAATAGCCATTGTTCTCCTTATTTCAAAAATGAAACAAAGTCAGGCTGTGAATGGAAGGATCCAATCCCCAGTCTGTTCAACTACAAAACCCCTGACCTTCAGGGTCATCCTTGTCTTCCTCTCATCCTCCATCAACCTTATATGGACCTTTACCTCCAACACTGATACCTAGCAAATCCTTCCACTAAATTATAAATTATTAACCATAAGGTTTAGCATGTTCTCTCTTCCAAGGTATTTAGAACTTTAAAGGAGAAAGAAGCCTGCCCAAGTGGACGAAGCCAACACTTATCAAGCATGAGCTCCCAACATTTGCACCAGACAATTTCACATCATCTCATTATAAACTGACAATAATCTTTGTGAGGTTGAGATCCTAACCTTCTTTTTACTGTGGATCCCTTTGACAATATGGAGCAGCCCATTTAAATAGTCTTAAAATAACACTTTTAAATTCATAAAATATAATATATAGAATTTCAAAAGAAACTAGTTACTATTTTTTAAATGCAGTCATTAGAATATTTTAAAAACCAAATTTGTGATATAGAAACTAATGGGTATTTAAACTCATTAAATAACAAGATATAACAGAGACTCTATTAACTACTATACTTAAAAATAGTGATGTTGGGGAGATGGGTTAACAATTCTGATACATGTGTACTGAAATTGAACAATTAAGTAAATAGATGGTGGATGGTGGTAGCCACATTTCTCAATATCGAAGTATGAATTTACAGATAAACGAGAGGAGAGAGCTAAAATAATCTCAGCGTTAATGGATTACAGTTGCAGACATCAGTATACATTCAGCTCAATATAGATATAGTTATATATAGAAATATTTACTGATATGTGTATATACATGGGTTAGTATACATATATATTTCTTTGTTCTTTCAGTTAAGAGAGCCTAATCAAATAATACCCCATTAGCAACAGCACATCTAGAGCCCAGATCTTGGTTTCTATTACTACTCTCCAATAAAAGGAATCAGGGCTCCTCAGAGAAATGACTGACTCTAGGACTGGGGCAGGAAATACACAAAATGAGCCTGGAGCATCTTGTGGTACCAGAAAGTCAGGAAGTGTTAAACACACACACAAACATGCATGCTAAACACATATACACACAGATACACACACACACACAAACTCACACACCCCAAAGGGAGTATGTCAAAGAAGCATAGGCACCAAAAGAAAAAGCTCCCAATGGCCAAAGCTGGAACAATTCAAACAACAAAATAAAGTAGTATTGGATTATAACCCAAAGGATGAAATAGATATCCATGAGTCTATACTGATACAAATAAATATCAATAATTGAATAAATTAATATTTAGGTGAAAATAGACAAATCTGTGCAGAAGAATTCCAAATGCTTTACGTACATACTCTGTCCTCAAGGAGGTAGAGCATAACTCTCCACTCTTTGGGTTTGTGCTTCACATAGTGACTTCCTTCTGACAAGTGTAGTGTGGAAGGGGTGGAGGAGTAACTTTACAGTGGAGAAATCTGAGACACTACCTCAGCCAGGTTATCAAGGTCAACATCAACAGTCAAATCACGTTGATAGTATGTACCCTTGACATGATGTTATAAAAAAGGCACTTTATCTGGTTGTCCTCCCAATAAACCACAATCCCAGTCTTACCATGAGAAAAGCATTGGACGGATTACATTAGTGAGGTATGCTACAAAACACTGGATCACTGCTCCTCAAAACTGTCAAGGTTATCAAAAACAAGAAAAGCCTGAGAAACTACCACAGCCCAGAGGAGCCTAAGGGGGTTTGATAACTAAATGTAATGTGGTGTCCTGGATGGAAACCTGAAACGGAATTAAGGACACTAGGTGAAAGCCAAGGAAATCTGAATTAAGTACACTCTGATTAATATTATTGTATTAATATTGGCTCATTAATTGTAAAAACATTACCACACTAGTGTACGGTGTCAATAATAGAGGAAATTGGGAATGAGATATATAAGAACTCTGTATTATCCCCTTAATTTTTCTGTATATCTAAAACCATTCTAAAATATATAGTCTATTAGATAAAACAGAAAAGGTAATGATGATTTGATTGTAACATCAGAGTAGTGATACTTTGAGATATATATATAAAAACTGCCTTAGGAAATTGTCTGTGACATCGGCTGGTGATATAGTCACAGGTACTCCTAATATTATTGTGGTTTGTTGTCTGCATTTAGATTTAAAGGAAATGCTAAATACTAAATTCCAGTTAGAGGTTAGTGAAATTAAAGATGTAATATTCCCATCCAGATTCCACATACACTTTGATACATATTAAGAATCCCCTGCTCTTTGGTGAGGTCTAATTTTATGAAAGTGAAACTCAGAGAGATGAATTAGGTTGTTCCAGCATTCAAAAAGCCCGCATTCTAGGGTCAAGAATTCTTACTGAGTCTTGTTGAAACTGTTTGCTACACTACCTCCTAATTTTGGAACTGCTAAACAGAGAGTTGGGAACTCTTCCTAGATTAAAAGTACTGCCTTGGCCTTGTGCAATTATACTGTTTAGGTTGCTGGACAAAACCAAGGATAAAACTGGCCTGGACCTAGTGATGGGTAATTCCAAAAGCAAGCTGAATGTGAGAAGTTCACTCACAGAGAACCCTAGTGTCAAAGAGCCTCTCTACTTGGGAATGGCTCAACCCTGGGAAAATAAACCCTGGTTCAGCTGTAAAGAGGGCACATCCTTGGCCTTTTTTCCCCCTTAAGTCCGGAAACTGATGATCTGGTCAGCTTAGGAGAGGGAGGGAGGGAAGGAGGGAGGGAGGAAGATGAGAGAGAGAGAGAAATCTGTTAATAGCTGGTGCCAATTTAAAGAGAGAAGGAAAGGGCTTATTATATACGTATATGCTAATATTATTCCTAAAGCCAATTCTGATAAATCCTTCGGGAAAGAAAGAGATGCAGCCATCTGTTAATGTGGCTTCAGCTTCTTTGTTTCCAAATGTTACAGCTGTCACCAGACCAGCCATTCCACTTGGGGCGGGGCCAGGGGGTTAGAGGGGGAACATCTGTCCACTAAGGACACCACTAAACAGCAACAAAATCTTGGGGCGACCCCTCTCTCTTTCCTCAAGTGCTTTCGCTAGCCGGTCCTACTTCCCCACTCCTTTGGGAGTTTCCTGTTCCATTACGTAGGCAAGAGGGCGAGAGGTCCCAGCTTTCATAATTGTGAGTGGTTTGGCTGGGTGTGTACGTGCGAGTAACTGTGTGTGTGTGTGTGTGTGTGTGTGTGTGTGCGCGCGCGTGTTAGGGGAAAGTGGAGCTTGCTACAAGGGGCTTAGAAAAACTAGTCGCCAATTTAAAATATTTTCGGAGTGTTTGAATGATATCTTAAAAGCTAATCCCACTCTCAAATTCAGCGAAATGAACAATACAGATAAGGAAGATGAAGAGGGTGGAAAACCCACACAGCGGAATGGAGCTGTCCATGCCGCGGGAGTGACAGGGGAGCGCTCAGAGGAAAGGCGCTCTGCAAAGAAAGCCATTCTGGCTCTTCTCTCTCGGTCCACCAGCCGGCGACGCTTCTTCTGTAAAAGCATTCCTAGAAAATAACCCTAACACCGGGAAGGGTAGCGATCGTTGAGCGCAGTTTCCAGGAGCCGGTCCCCGCAGCCGGGAGAGGTCCCTCTCCCCCCGCGGCTGGCGCGGAATGTGGCGATCCGGCCCGGGGCGGGGGATGACTTCATGCGGCCGGAGCTCAGCGGCGGGAGCAGCTGCTGCAGCTGGCAGGTGGGGTGGGGGCCGGCCGAGCTGACCACGCACAGACCCGGCGCGGCGGCACTGCGGCCCCGGGGCAGCCGGCGCCGGGGACATGCACTGATTCGATCCCTCCGGAGAAGGTAAGCAGCCCGGCTATTATTAGCCTCGGCCACACTGCGCTGTGCTTTCTGCTTGGTTAGTAATGGGGTTTGTAATACAGAGGGAAGAAGGGGAATATCCCTGCCGCCTTCCGCAATGGGAAAAGGAGCAACAACTGGAATTGAAATGTTAATCAGCCAAGTGCTTGAGATTATTGGAGGAGCGGTGTTACTGGGCAAACAAAGAAGGCGGTCAGCCTCTGAAATCTTAAAATAATCAACCATTGCTATGCCACACTCGCTTAGATATTGAAGAGGATTCAAAATGTAAAATAATTTGAGTTGCACTTTTACGTTGCTTCCTTCAACCTTCGCTTGGTTAATTTCTGGTTCGCGAGCAGCAGGTTCTTGTCAGCAGCCTGGAGAAGTAATAGGAAATCTTCCCTCTCCTTTTGCCTTCCTCAGTCTTCTCCCTCTCCAGTTATCAGAATGGGTCTGCACATTTCAACGTCAAACACCCACTTCAATACTGAACCTTTAGAAAGAATCTCAAATTAGAGGAGAAACTTACCTCCTGGAGTTCAGCTTGGGTTGAACAGCACTTGTCCCCACTTCTCCCTTCATTTACCATCTTCTCTCGTCAATCATTTCATTGATTTTTCCCCCCCCCCCGGGGTTGCTGTGCCCATTCACAAGCCAGCTCTTGTCAGCTCCTGTTCACCACCTCTGTTCCATGACTGATTTTTCAAGGACCCAGAAAGGGCATTGCCTTATACCACGTTTGGACTATTATCTGTGTCCTTCCCCAAAATGCATGGCATGAAAAATCCTTTAAGCCCAGTACCAACATGGTTTCCGATAACTCCCTTCATTGTAGTCACTGCAGCTACCAGATGGGTTTCGAGGACAGCAGAATCTGTTGGGGTGTGAGAAAGAGGGCTATACCTACATATTTTGCTCCATGTGCATAAGAATAGGTGGAAGTAGAAATGCAAATGTCAGTCTATCCCGTTTTTCTTGAAGCTTTTTTAGTCCGGCTAGGTTGAGACACCCAGCTGGGTAGGGTATGGGGCAAGTCCTCTTGCAAAAGCAAGCAGTGTGTTTGTCCTAGGATTCCCCCAATAACCTCAAAAGAGTTTCCAGAGAGGCTTTTCCCACAGGCAATCAGAAAGCCAGGGGAGGTGTCCAAGGTAAACCTCAGGTTATTTGGGCATCCTCAAGTTAGTCTCCCCTTTTAGGGGTTCTGACCTAGGATTTCCCCACAAACGCCTTGCTGCTGAGCTCAAGTGCCCATTCTTGTTGCCCACCTAGGGATGTACATTTGAATGATATTCTGTGAAATGGTGAAGATGGCTATGGTGGGGATTGCAAATGTGCCACTTCACCAACAGAGAACAGTTGCAATAAGCCAGACTGTGTGGTGTCTGTGTGCCAATATTCCATTTAAAAAGAGATTTGTTATCTTTAAATCTGAAATTAAAGAGACAGTTTGACTCAAAAGGCCATGGATTTTATTTTAACAAATTAAAATAGGAGATCAATGAAAAAGAGGGCCAGAATTTATAGCTAAAATAATTTACCTCCACTTACCTTCTTTTTTAAATATTGCTTTTAGACCAAGATACTGGTTCTGAAAAATCATGTTACTTCTATTATATATCATTATTGATTTTCTGATTACAAATTCTCTATTTATAAATACACTTTGGAAAGATTTGAGTTGGTTTCTTTGTCTCTATCTTCAGTATATGAGGCAGAAGGAGTGGAGGGGGGTGGGCAAATCCCACTCCAAATGGCCCACTCCGAGAACTGTTCCCTGGACCATGCAAACCTTTGGACCGAAATTTTTTTGGCTTCTTGTTATTATTATCTTTAACTGTGGTTTGGGTTTGAAATATTAAATTTTCAAGATTCTAAAATTTTGACTCAGGCACACCAACTAGAAGAGAGAACAAAGAACAAGAATAGCAAAACTATTTTACCACCTTTCTTACCTAATTGTAAAATATTTAATTATATGAATAATGATTCTGAATAATAAGTGAAAAACATATGAAAGTAATAATTCATTTTTAAGGAAGTAGCCCAAGGTTTATGAAATACAGCTTAGTGCAATTGATCTTAAGTACAGTAAAAATTTCTGTAATTTTAAAAGGTTTTTATGTTGAGTATTAGTACATGAAAATATGCTAATGATGGTTAGAAATTGAAATGTCTATTACTTGGTTTCTGAAGAAACTGAATTCTTTGGCAAGAAATGGGTCAGGATTAGGGGACTGGAGCTGCCAAAGCTGGCATCATACCTGCCAGTGATTTTATAGGTGAGATGAATGCATTAAGTTATGGATTAGGGCTGGAGAAACCTTTTGGGGAAGAAAGAAAACAAGATAGAAATATAATTTGTTATTTTAGTGCAACTAAGATAATTAAATTTAAGGTATTTCAGAATTTGGACTTCATTATATTTAAACAATTTCTGAGGAAAGTTTCTAAATTCAAAGCCCTAGGTAGAAATAGTTGTATGATTTCCTAACCGAAACTGATTTATGACTCTATTTCCTTTCTTAAAAACGTTTCCCAGAGAAAGGAAAAATTAATTGCCCGGTGTTAAGGAGGAGGAATACCAAATAGAAGGATGTACACTATTAGATGCTAAATGAACTGTAGGAACTCTTTCGTAGACTTGAGAAGATAGAATTGAAATCAATCTGTTGCTTTCCAATCACGTAAAAAAAAACATTTAGTCTGGTGGGTGGTCAGTGTTATCAGTAATTTAAGACTTGAGTACAGATTTAGGATTCAAAGTTGCCCTCTCCTTACAAAAGGCATTTTCTGGTGCTGCATTACTGCCATTAGCTACAATTGAAATAGACTTATCCTGAGATTTTGAAAAACGGAAAAAGAAATAGTAGGATTAATAAGGCTTTACCTCCACTGAGAATGGGTAGAAAAAGTGCTATTTTGAAAGTTATCAATGGCCTCTTAATTGCCAGATTTCTGCGCTGTTTCAACCTGTTCTTTATGTCTTTGTTTTTAAGTTCTCTTTTAAGTTCTTTTTTAAAAATTTTACTGCTTAGTGTTTTATTCACTAAAATAGCATTTTTAATTGAAGTATAGTTGATATATAATATTATATGTTACAGGTGTAAAATATAGTGACTCAATTTTTAAAGGTTATACTCCATTTATAGTTATTATAAAATATTGGCTATATTTTCTGTGCTATGCAATATATCCTTATAGCTCATTTTATAATAATAGTTTGTACCTCCTAATCTCCTATCCCTATATTGTTCTTTTTTTAAATTAAATACTTGTGTTTAAAAGTATTATTGGGCTTCCCTGGTGGCGCAGTGGTTGAGAATCTGCCTGCCAATGCAGGGGACACGGGTTCGAGCGCTGGTCTGGGAAGATCCCACATGCCACGGAGCAACTGGGCCCGTGAGCCACAATTACTGAGCCTGCGCATCTGGAGCCTGTGCTCCGCAATGGAAGAGGCCGCAATAGTGAGAGGCCCGCGCACCACGATGAAGAGTGGCCCCCGCTTGCCGCAACTAGAGAAAGCCCTCGCACAGAAACGAAGACCCAACACAGCCATAAATAAATAAATAAATAAATAAATAAATAAATAAATAAATAAAATTAAAAAAAAAACTTGATTCCTTTATAAAAGTATTATTAATAAGTAATATATAAAGAGATATCTCTGTATCTAGTTTCTCACTAATCCCCTTAAATTACCTCATGACCCGCCTAGAACAAGTGATATTTATTTCTAGTTTCTGCCGCATGATATCACGACTGTATGTCTTCATTTGTTCCTTTCACTCACCCTACTACACGTTGAAACCTTGCTAACACCATACACTGCCTCTTCCATGAACCCTTCCCCATACCCACCTTCCTTCTCATTTCAGATGTGTTTCTCCCTTGTCTAAATTCCTATGGCACTTTCTATTTTGGTCTATCCTTTAGTTTGAACATGATTTGCTGTTCTAAAGTAACCCTAGAGAGCAGAGTCTTTGACTAACAACTTTTTATTACCTGCAACTCATAATACAGTGCCTAGCTATGTATATGCAAAGTAGATGTTCAGCAATTTGATTTTAGCGAAGAAATTAGTTATTATTTTCCAGGGGTATATATCCACCTACTCTAATATCCAAGTTAGGCTCTAAATAATGTGTGCAAGTACATTTTAGTTTAAAGTCCCTTTATAATAATATAGTGAAAGTACATTCAAATAGTTATATTCAACAAAAGTTATTGGGAGCTTACATGCCCTTAAATGGATATTGGCTCATCCATATCAAAAAGCATAGTAAGCATTACAAAACAAAACTTTAAAGAAGACGTTGTACCAGCTTTCAGTATGCTTTCATTCTATTGAAAACAAGTAAGCAGGGGAAGGTGTCTTGCATAAATAAGTACTAGTTTTAAAGCACTCTGCTAGGTACTTTCATCTATGGTATATAATTTCATCCTTCTACTATATGCTAATTTTACACTGAGACTCAGAGATGTTACCTAAATGGCAGAGATTCTTTCCACATTAACATGCTATTCTTTGAAGTGTTAATGAGTGAAGGAAAACTATAAAAACATAATCAGAGTAGTTTAAAATTGTTTTGTGATCAGGCTTTCCAGTGCTTTTTAAACTTTTGTGTCTTAACATCCCCTTTAATAATTCAATAAAGGCTATGCATCCACTCCCCAAGTACATACACAACACACACACAGAGAATTTTGCCTATAATTGCAGGTGTTTACGGACCTAATAAAGCCCTCCTTTGCAAATGCTTTAAGGACATCTACTCTGGGCTCACTTTTTTGTTTGCTTGTTCTATGCTTAATATTTATTTTTGTACCTGTTAAAATTAAACAAATTGTTATCTGTTATAGATTGAGATATAAACCTAAGCAGCTTCGTACTTTACAACTTTTCTTTTTGCATTTTTGTATTCTGTCCTCTCTCACACAAACATACAAATTTATATAAATGAGATCAAATAATACTTTTTTGTGATGAGAATGCTTAGAATTTATTCGTAGCGATTTTCCTATATATCACACGTCAGTGTTAGTTATAGTCATCATGTTGTACATTATGTCCATAGTATGTATTTATCTTACAATTGGAAGCTTGTACCTTTGACCATCTTCCTCCAATTTCCCCTCCCCTGACCCTCTGTCTCCTGTAACCACAGGTCTGATCTCTTTTTCTATGATTTTTTTTTTTTTTTTTTTTTTTAGGTTCCACATATAAGTGAGATCATATAGTGTTTTTCTTTCTCTGACTTATTTAACTTAGCATAAAGCCTTCAAGGTCCATTTCTGTTGTCTCAAATGGTAGGATTTCTTTGTTTTCTTATAGATGAATAATATTTCAGTGTGTGTGTGTGTGTGTGTGTATACATATGATGTGTATATATCTATCTATATATAAAACAACCTCTTTACCCATTTGCCCATCAATGGGCACTTAGGTTGTTTCCATGTCTTGGCTATTATAAATAATGCTGCTATGAACATGGGGGTGCAGATATGTTTTTGAGTTAGTGTTTTCATTTTCTTTGGATATATTCCCAGAAGTGGAGTTGCTAGATATATGTAGTTCTAGTCTTAATTTTTGAGGATCCTCCATACTGTTTTCCATACTGGCTTTACCAATTTACAAACCCACCAACAGCACAAGGGTTCCCTTTTCTCCACATCCTCACCAGCATTTGTTACCTCTTGACTTTTTGAGGATGACTGTTCTAACAGGTGTGAGGTAATATCTCACTGTGGTTTTAATGTGCATTTCCCTAATGACTAGTGGTATTGAGCATCTTTTCATGTACCTGTTGGCTTTTTGTGTGTCTTCTTTGGAGAAATGTCTATTCAGATCCTTTGCTCATTTTTTAATTGGGTAATTTTTTTTTTTTTTTTTGCTATTGATTTGTATGAATTTTTAATTTATTTTGGATATTAACCCTTATCAGATATATGGTTTACAAATATTTTTTTCCCATTCTATAGGTTGTCTTTTCAATCACTTTGTTGATTTGTTTTTGTTTTTGTTTTTACTTTTCTTTGCTGTGCAGAAGCTTTTTAGTTTGATGTAGTTCCATTTTATTTTTTATTTTGTCATTTGTGTTTTCAGTGTCATATCCAAAAAGTCATTACCAAACCCATGTAATGAGCTTTATTCCTATGTTTTCTTCTGGCAGGCAGTTGCATAGTTTCAGGTCTTACATTTGAGTCTTTAATCCAATTCAAGTTAATTTTGTGAGTGGTATAAGATATTGGTCCAATTTCATTCTTTTACATGTGAATATCCAATTATCCCAGGGTTCCCTTGTATGTAACTTCTCAAAGAGAGAAAAGATTTCTTGCTGGTGTTAAAATTCTTTCTTTGTTTTTGACTTTTGATGATTTAATTGCAATGTGTCTCAGTGTAGCCCTATTTGAGTTCAACATATTTAGGGTCGTTTGGGCTTCATGGATCTGGATGTCCATTTCTCATCCCAGGTTTGGGAAGGTTTCATCCATTATTGCTTTAAATATACTTTTTTCCCCTTTCTCTCTCTCTTTTCTTCTTCTGGAATTCCCATAACATGAACATTGTTTACTTTATTGTGTCCCATAATTTCCATAGGCTTTCTTCACTCTTTTTTATTCTTTTCCTTTTTGTTCCTTTCACTGGGTAATTTCTAATGTCCTATCCTCCAGTTGGCTGATTCTTTCTTCTGCATGGTCAAATCTACCTTTGAAACTTTCTGTTGAATTCTTCAGTTCAGTTATTGTATTTTTAAAATCTAGTGTTCCTGTTTTCTTGATGTTGCTATTTCCTTGTCAAACTTCTTGTCTTGTTCATGCATTGTTTTCCTAATTTCACTTAGTTGTCTGTGCTTTCTTGTAGTTCACTAAACTTCCTTAGGAGGATTATTCTGAATTCCTTGACAGTTCATAGATCTTCATTTTTTTAAGGTCAGTTATTGGAGTTTTATTACTTTCCTTTGGTGGTGTCATATTTGCCTAATTTTTGTCATCCTTGATTCCTTACATTGGTATCTGCATATTTGAGTAATTGGGCTCTTCCTCCAGACTTTACTGGGTATTATATTCAATAGTAGTAGTAGATGGGGCTATGAATTAGTTTCCTGGCAGAGAATCAGGACAGGGCCCAGAGCCTGTATAGTTCATTGTTTGGGAACCCAAATCATGCCAGAGTGTGCACTTAATTCCCTGGTCAGGTGAGGACATTAGTTTTGCCCTGCAGATGGGGGAGGCCACAGGCTGTGCTCTCTGTTCAAGTGCCACTGTATCTAGGGCTGTTTAATGGGCTGTACAGCTTCCCATGTTCTCTGGTTAGGTTCCCCAGTTGGACATGCTGAAGGCTGTATTCAGTGATGAGTAGGGCTATAAATTAGATTTCCTGCCTGGGTGCAGCAGGAGAAGCAGCTCTAAAGCCAGTAAAGCTCTTGTTGTCTTAACTCAAGCTGATCCACACCCCAAGTTCTGTGGCTGAACAAGGCCACTGGCTTTGCTTTGCAGACTATCAGCTCTGCCTACCCTTCTCTAGGCTTGAGCACTGCTGGGCCACACAGTTTCTAGGAGTTGTCACCAATCCTTCTAGTCAGATGGGCCAGGAAGACACTCTCCACAGCAGATGGGATGGGGCTAGTCCCAGTTCCTTTGCCTGGGTGGAATGAGGAGGGGCCACTCCAGGCTACTCTTAATTTCTCAAACAGCCTCCCCAGTTGGGAGGAGCTGGAGCTACTCTCAGCCTTGGATATGAATTAATCTCCCTGCCTGTACATAGTACAGGATCCCTCCACACCTGGTACTGGCTCTGCTTTGGGGGTAATGAGCTCTGGCTGCCTGCCTCTTGGCTGGAGCACAACTGGGCCAAATAGCTTCCAGGATTTATTGCCAGCCCTTTTGGTCAGATGGCCAGAAGACACTCTCCACAGTGGGTGAGCTGTGACTCTGCTCTTTCCCTGGGTATGGGCAAACCAGGCTCAAGGGCCAGATGCATATCGGGTGGATCTGTACCCTGCTGAGTTCCCTGGTTGTAGTGCCCCGCCAACCTGGATCTGTAGATAAGCAAATATGCCAGTTGTGATCACTACTTGGGCACTGCAGGTATGAATTCCATCTGTCATAATCCATGTGCTGGCTGTTGCATGCCCCTTCCCCCTTCATCACAGTCCAACTTTCAGTGGTCAAACCCTGCAGATTCCCCTGCAATCCCAGTAGAGCAGATTAGAGCATTGGCTCCCACAAAGCAACCGCAATGCTAGTGGTGGTGCTTGCTGTCCCCCAGTTCTCTTCTCCTACTGGAGGAACCAGAAGTTCAGGGGAGACCTCACCCATGGTGCTCCACTGGCCTGGGGGAGGGGCAATGAGGTCAACGTTTAGCTGCTTCTCTCACCCTTCTAATGTAGTCTGTCTTGGTCTCTGTGGTGCACGGGGGTGCTTCAGCCTCACCTCCATGTTCTAGGATTCTCTCAAATAGTGTCCTGTTTCCAAATAATTGTTAGTTGTTCCTCCTGGAGGGGGGGTCGGGGGCGGAGCCAGGAACAACCTTGGTGATGTCACCCCACTCTGGGCTTACTTTGACAATATGTGTGTCCTTTATAGCCCAGACATTTCTGGTACTTGAAATGAGGTTCTCCTTTTATTGTTCTCCCTGCTTTAGGACCTAAAATGGGAGCTCTTCATTAGCACTGGCACAAAGGCAGCTGAGATGACTAGGAAGCAAGTGCCAAGGAGAATAGTGAGTCAAAGAACCTTGATTCATGGAAAAGGAATCCCAGAAGGAGCTCTAAACGTTACACATTCCAAATGATTTATTCAGGGTATTCCAATCAAAACCATTTTTACAAAAAAGAAACAGTTCTCAGACTTAGAGTACTATACTGCCAAGTATGTAGAAGAACATTGCCAGCAGTTGAGTGGTGTGGTCTACTTTGAAATATATTCAGTTTTCTTAGGATGGACATATGTCTACTTCAAAGTTACTATTTCTTTCTAATAATGCTGTCTACAGTAATATATTTGCTTTTGCCAAGTTAAGAAAACAATGACATCCCTCCCAGTTCTAAAACAGTTACCAGCATAAAAATACATTAAAATTTTTAGCTGATACTTAAGGAAACCAGTACTAGCTAGCATTCTTACTGATGCTAGTATTCAAAGAGAGGTGTGACAAAACCATTAATCTAGAAAAAACCGGGTTGGAAAGATGGAGAGAAAGAACTCAAGAGGACTACTTAAGCTGTTGCTTTCTTTACATGTCCCCAAATATGATAATAACCATATAAGCTCCTAAAATAAGTGCAATTTTATGCAAACTTCATAATACGCCTAGTATGAGGTAAATTTTTACTTTATTTTATAGTATACTTTTATTTTTTATTTTGGTAAAATGTCCTATAACGTAAAATTTACCATTTTAACCATTTTTAAGTGTATCATTTATTGGTATTAAGTACATTCACAATGTTGAGCAACCATTACCATTATCCATTTTAAGATCTTTCTTATTATCCCAAACAGAAACTGTACTCACTAAACAATAACCTCTTATTTCTCCCCTCCCCTCAGCCTCTGGTTAACTCTATTCTATTTTCTGGGTTTATAATTTGCCTATTCTAACTACCTCATATAAGTGGAATCATACAATATTTGTCCTTTTGTGTCTGGCTTCTTTCACTTAACATAATGTTTTCAAAGTGCATCCATGTTATAGCATGTATCAGCATTTCATTCCTTTTTAAAGCCATACAATGTATAGTGATTTTTAGTTGCAAAACACTTTTAGTACATTGTGTTTCTATTATATTAATGATATCTAGCATATATCACTACCATATTACCTTTAGTAGATGCCCAATAACGTATACTATGAGTGAGCCACAATTTCATTCAGTCAAAACCCATTGATAAACATTTATTAAGTTCCAAACAGTTTTATGATTTCAAGAAATGTGGTAATGGACATAGAGGTTCATGTCTTTATGTGCTGGAGCTTTTACTTTTGATGGAAGAATTCTTGGAGTGGCATGGAATGGTATTGTTGGGTCAGAGATTATGCAGAAATACTTATAATTTGAATACATACATTGACTATTAAAAACCATAAACTTCTTCAACAGATAGTATTCCTGTATTTTACGTTACCATTTATGACTATCTTAAAAATGAATGCAAGTAATATAAGGGAATCCATTTAACGTGATTTGAGCAAGGAAACATTCTCACTTTTTTCATTTCTAGTTCATGGAAGAAAATTCCTATACACAAGTATTGAAATATTTCAAGTCTCTGGATCACATATTTCATCATTTCAAAAATATTACAGAGTACATCACGGATGTCAGTCAAGTCTTGTAACAACAGTGTAGAAAACTAGTAACATTTATAGCTAGTTTTTTTTAAGCTTCAGCAATGGATCATTTCTATCCAGCCTAATCTGAAATTTTAATTAGATTAATTTTTAAAATAAAAAATATTAATTTTTAATCTAAAACTATTTTTAGTTCATATTTATGTACCTGCATTATGGTAAATCTTTTATTTTGTTGGTTTTTTTTCTTAGTTTCTCTTTAGGGTATCTTTTACAATTTATTTTGAAACAGAATAATTAAAGCCCAAAGATGAGAGTGTCTCATTTAAGCTAAACTAAAGACTGCTGGAATAGCTGAAGTATGAACACAATTGGCAAAACTTTTCACTACCCTCCTTAGAAGAAGACTGTTTTGATTTGCATTGTCCAAGAAAGGAGAAACAGATAACTTGCTGGGGATTGCATCCTGCTTTACTTAAATTAGACATTAACAGGCTAAAAGGGCAAGGATGAAGCAACATGTTTATAACATATTTTTGAAAAGCTACTTAAAGGTGAAGGGTTGCAAGAACACAGACAGACACACCCTAGACATTTCACAACAATATTTTAAGGTATGCCTTTTCTTTGGTTGATAGGTATGGAGGGACCTATTAATAAACATTTCTCCTATTTACTTTTGTCTTTATTGCTGTCTGATCAAACCCTCATTAAAAAACAGACATAAAACAAATAAGCATTCTGACTTTTGCCTGAATAAGCAACAACAAGCTCACATCTTAAACAATGGACTGCAATGGCTATGAGACTGAGGATCCTTGGTCATTGCAACAGTAGCAGCAACACAACCTGCTTTGTTCCTTCTGTTGTATACTGCAGAATCTGAGTAAATAGCGAGAAGTCAGTGATACCTTTAGTGCCATTTCTTACACTCCTCTCCATGATCTTTCACACTCAGGTTCTCTGGTAATCGCAATGTAGTGAAAAACAACCAGGATGCTAATACCCTCTATCCATTCACAAAACTTAATGCTTCTGAGACTTGCAGAAATAATGTTGAACTGAACTGGTGGTACCCAATAGAGTCACTAAGAATAATCCGTCAGACTCACCAAATCCAGATTCAGATTTAAAGGCCATCAAATTTTAAAGATTACGAAGATTTTCAGATTTCAATATTTGTTATATACGGTCATATGTAAAAATTTAGAAAAGTAAAATTATATGTATAGGTTTCTAATTATAAGCTATATTCACTGGAGAATTAATGCATTTTTAAAAGGATTCATTATGAAAAGATTACATTAGCACTTTTTTTAAACCACTACCCTCAAAAATAAATTGTGACAAAGCATTGTTCATCCAAGTTTATCTCTCCTCTCAAGGAAGTGAGTTGTTCTTGGGGAAATAGCTTTCATCTAATTTGTGCTTTCCTGCAGTGGATCAAGCTGAAATGAAATGGGGATGATATTCTTAACTATTATTACACGCCCACATTTACCAGAATTACCTAATGATCAGTACCGAAGAGTTTTATAATAAATAAATATGTATGTACTGAGAGTCTCCACTGATAAAAGTTAGTTGAGACATGGCTGGTGATCCCATAGAAGAGATATCTAGATTATATTTCTTACATCATCTCCATATTAGAAAGCAATCCAGGATTGCAAAGCAAGGCATGAGACAGTAGCATTTGGTGTATTTTATAAATGTTTAGATTTCTAGGGAGCTTATTGGTATTATATATTATGGTAAGCACTCAAATGTAAACTGTTACTTTAAAATAGTAAAATATCAAGAATGTAAAAATTTCTGCAACTTAAATGGTCATTTTGGTATTTGGCTTTATTATAGGCATTTGCAAGATATTTATTAAACAACCAAATGAACAAATACCATTTAATTTTGAAAACTGCCTTCCTAATACAAAAGAATTGGTATTCTACACAAGTTCCTTATGATTATTTTTGTAGGTGTGGTGGGAATGAATTATGGATGGCACTACCCTTTCTCCTGTTTCTTGTCTGAGGTTTTGGCAAGGTGGAAATTAGAGGTGATGGACCTTAAAGTTTGAGCAGTTCAAGACATTCAACCAAGCACAGTCCATTTACCCAGGACAAGAAAACATATGACATTACTCTTCTTTTTTCAACCACAATGGATTTGGACTTTTAGAAAATTCAAAATGCAAGATACAGATTTTATTTATTTAAGTTATTTATTTATTTATTTATTTCTGGTGGCGTCGGGTCTTCGTTGCTGTGCATGGGCTTTGTCTA
This sequence comes from Balaenoptera borealis, assembly GCF_965194805.1. Taxonomy (NCBI): domain Eukaryota; kingdom Metazoa; phylum Chordata; class Mammalia; order Artiodactyla; family Balaenopteridae; genus Balaenoptera; species Balaenoptera borealis. The sequence continues at coordinate 61,321,280 of NC_138876.1, read as the reverse complement.
GTTGCGGGGAGCAGGGGCTACTCTTCGTTGTGGCACATGGGCTTCTCATTGCGGTGGCTTCTCTTGTTGCAGAGCATGGTCTCTAGGGCACGCCGGCTTCAGTAGTTGTGGTGCAAGGGCTCAGTAATTGTGGCTCACGGGCTCTAGAGCACAGGCTCAGTAGTTGTGGCACATGGGCTTAGTTGCTTTGCGGCATGTGGGATCTTCCCAGACCAGGGTTCGAACCCGTGTCCCCTGCATTGGCAGGCGGATTCTTAACCACTGCGCCACCAGGGAAGTCCAAGATACAGATTTTAATAAGAAAATATTAGTCAACAGTTCTCTTTTCTCCATGTTTTTTTCTATCTCATTGATTGTGAAGAATACAGTCATAGAGAAAGCAAACTCTACATCAATTGAAAATGTTTTCCACCTGCATGCATGTTATAGTGGATGTGTAACATCTTCACAGGGTTTGTGAAATCACTCTTTCACCACAAAAATTAAATATGACACTAAAATGATCTGACACTAATTAGTCCACTGAAAAAGGGGAGGAGTATTGGCATCTTGGTTATCGTTTAGAAGAAAAAAAAAAAAATCATTAACCTGTTAGGCAAAATACTTGTCTTTAAATTATCCCTTAATAAATATAATAGAGGGCTTCCCTGGTGGCGCAGTGGTTAAGAATCAGCCTGCCAATGCAGGGGACACGGGTTCAAGCCCTGGTCCAGGAAGATCCCACATACTGCAGAGCAACTAAGCCCGTGCGCCACAACGACCAAGCCCGCACCCTAGAGCCTACGAGCCACAACTACTGAACCCCGCGCGCCTAGAGCCTGTGCTCTGCAACAAAAGAAGCCACCGCAATAAGAAGCCTACGCACTACAACAAAGAGTAGCCCCCGCTCGCCGCAACTGGAAAAAGCCTGCGCACAGCAACGAAGACCCAATGTAGCCCAAATAAATAAATAAATAAATATATTTAAAATAAATAAATATAATAGAAAATGAAATAAAATGGCACTACAGTGTTATGAAAGGAAAGCAACTGGGTTGATCTCAAAGTGAGTGAGTATAAAATTCAATGATTTTTGTTTAGTTTGTTAATAATTTTATTCTTAGAGCTCTCAGGCAGCTAGCTTTTGGTCATTTTTAAGATCAGTCAAAAAGTTCTAAACATTATTTTTAAGGTATGCTGATCACTAGGCCCTCCTCCCCTCCTTTCTCTCTTTCTTTTAATTTTTAAATTTATTTTAGAGAGTTTTGGCTACCATTTATGTTCTAATCATGTTTTTCAGGAAGTGAATTTGAACTTTGAACCTCACCTAGTTTGAATCCTACCTCTATTGTTTTCTATCTCTATGACTTAGGGTAAGTTAGTTAACCACTGTGATTTGTTTCTGGATATTTAAAACAGGAAAATCACAGGGTTGTTGTGAAGATTAAAGAACATAACATAAAAGGGAACTTATTGCAGTGTTTGAAACATAGTAAGGGTTAGTAAATATTTCCAATTTTTATCTTTCTAATTCTCGTGAGCAGTTTACAATGAGATCTCATTACCACAGATTTTCCCTAAAATTATGAACCTTTTCCTACCCCTCTCCATTTTAAACCAAACCTTGAAATGACTGAACCTCATAGGAAGATGTCTCAATGCAGGTAACCCCAGTAGCAGGAGAGGTTGAAGCTACCACAATGCAAACTTGTCAGGCTCTGATCTGGCAGTAGCTGTGGGAATTAGACTTAGCTTCTATTTTTAACTCTGCAAGGAGGTGATTGGATGACCTGGGAAAACTCAGTTGGCATCTTATTTTCTTTCTGAATTTCTTTCTGTATCTTATTTTCTTTCTGAATTTTACCATTTGTCTAATCAGTCTTTTCACTGACTCATTATCAGAAATGATATCAAGGTTGTTGAATAAGGGTGTTGACTTCAGAAGTAATGTTATAGAAAATGGGAATTGTTCCCTTTCTTAAAAGCAATAGCTGACAATTTTATTTTTTTCTGATACAGTGTTGAAGTTCCTGGGAGAGGGCAACTTTAATTTATAAAGGGTTGTTAACATTCACTTCCTCTAACAAAAGCCTTTAAAGGTAATAATACTAATTATCTGCCTTGTACCCCAATCTTTTTTTTTTTTTAATATGTAACTGTTGAAGTTTTTTAATGTTAATCAATATCATTAAGTTGTCCAAAAAGGAAAATTAATCTGTTACTCCATTGTACATCATATACAAAGGAATCTTCTTGGTATATGATATCTTTCTATTTTACTGAATCTCAATGAATTTAGAGAGTACATGTAAGAATTTTAATATTCAGAGTCTTATTCATAAATGTGCGCTACTGAGTAGATTCAATCACTAGCAACACCTTTAAACTGAAATCAAAAATAGAGCCTCAATTAACGTGAAAACTTTAGTACCAGAAACACCTGCCTATAAAAACTGCACTGTTAGTACACAGACAAGCTTTAGTATGATAACAATTTTGTTGGCCTTAAAAAGCACATAATTTTACATTTTTTTCTTATTTGACTTTTTATCATTATGTGGACCATTTAGGTTTAAGGAAACAAGTACAAAAACTGCCTAAAGCCTTCCATTTAATATGTAAGCCATAGTTGTCCACAAGAGAGAATTTTGTGGTGATCAACAACTCTAGCCAAATCGGCAATAATTTATTTCAGTTGGTAGAGTCTAATCATGTGTACCTAACTATGTTCTTTTAAGTAAAAAGTGTAAAACGTTTTCAGTAGTAAGTTTGTCCTGAATTTCCAAATCAATTTTTTAAATCCCTGTTTGAATACTGAATTCATTAGCTATTCACCAGAGGCTTGAGGCATAGATTTTGGGCATAGTCTGCTTCTAAGATGAGATGTAGCAAACAGTGTAAATTCCTGTTTTAAATATACATGTGCATACACGTATACACATATATTATACAAAAACTTATTTACAGACATTCTCCGACTTACAATGGTTCGACTTAACGATTTTTCAACTTTACCATGGTGCGAAAGTGATACTCGTTTAGTAGAAACTATACTTTGAATTTTTTCAAAGTATACTTTGAATTTATAGTAGAAACTGTACTTTTCCCAGGCTACTGATATGCAGCATGATGCTCTCTTGTGATGCTGGGCAGCAGCAGCAAGCCACTCCTCCCAGTCAGCCACCCGATCACAACGGACACACTTACAACCGTTCAGTTTTTCACTTTCAGTACAGTATTCAATAAAACAAATGAGATATTCAACAGATTATTATAAAATAGGCTTTGTGTTAGATGATTTTGCCCAACTTTAGGCTAATGTGAGTGTTCTGAGCACATTTAAGTTAGGCTAGGCTAAACTATGACGGTCGGTAGATTGGGTGTAGTATAAGCATTTACAATTTATGATATTTTCAGTTGATGATGGGTTTATCAGGATGCAATGCCATAGTAAGTTAAGGAAGATCTGTATTTTATGTGTATTATATATATTAATTATATTTAACCAATTATGTGTGTAAATATATACATGCATATATATGCATGTATATATATCTGTTTTCATGAACATTTGCCTTCTATTTCAAATATTTGATTATATTTATTTATTTTTAATTTTTATTTTTTTATTTGATTATATTTAAAATAAACAGACAAGTTCTTGGAGAAGCATTTGAAGAATCTTTTTTTCCAGAGTCAAGTTTTGCAAAGAAAACGTATTTTTTTCACGAGCTGTTTATTTTTCAATAGTTAAAAAAATATTTTTAAAATTTCAAAGTGATTCTTTAATATATGAATACGAATATGTATTTACTTCAGGCGCTATATATGTTATTTATACATATGTGTATTTATATATATTTAAATGTTTTTAAACCTGATCTTACTGGGTTATAACTACTATCCAATTATGTGAGAATAGTGATATTGCTGCCTTTCAGCTTGGAACATGCTTCTGTTTCATTTGATTATATTTTATCCATTAAGTGCTCTGGCCTTCCATTAGCTCTTTTGCTTTGAGGAATACATTTTACAGTGCATTAGAAATATTCTTCTATATTTCATGCCATAATTTTCCAGTGTCTCACAAAATCCTAATTTGGAATGTTCTGACTTGAATAGTGTTTCAGAATAGAGACTTGCCCCTTTTGGAATCATCAGATCTGTTGGTTAGGTACAGTATTTCTTATTTTTTCTGTTGGAGAAAGGGAGGAACGAAACTGCACTATGGAACTTTCCAGTTTTGGTTTTTGTTTTTTTCTTACGCTTATACCTAAAAAATGCACTCTTCTAGTAAAACTAGAAACATGAGAGTGGCAGTTACATAGTTCCAAATTAGGACAACCTAATATACTGTAATTTTTTCAAGTAAGAGAATAACCCAGGTAGTATACTATTAACTAGATTTTTAAAAATAGCCATCTGTTGATTAATAATTCTATTTTTCTTCCATTCTTAGTTTCATAACATTTTTACACAAAGGTTTATATTAACAAATGCCATCAGTTGTATTGTTGGTTTCCTCCTGCTTTCTATCTGATTAGTTCTATAATTTAAAAATGCTTAAAGTCCAGACTTCTCAACTAGAAAACATAAGCACAGTAAAAGCAGTGTTTTTAAAATTAATTCTGGAATATATTTCTCTTGATGGTAAAGACATATAAGATTACAGATGTGTATATGTTTGGATGCTTTATAAATAAAAGTAATAAGATTAATCATGTATTAATTTATACTACCAGAAATTCCCTCTAAATCCTTTTTAGGACACAAATATTTATGACATTTCTATATTGTTCTCATTTTATTATTTTAATGAAGTATTATACAGGTAGTATTTCATAAAAACACTGCATCAATTGTAATACTAGTTTAGGAATTTTAATTTGGTATGTAAATATACTAACTTCTGTTGAAATTGCTATAGCTTAGGGTCAAAATTCATTTGAAGGTTATTAGTGTTATTATTCTGGTTTTTATTAGCTGCTGTCTCAAATTAATCATAAGGACAAATATATCCCTGGCTTAGAGTTTCTGCACTATTAATGACATACCGAGATGTCTCTTGGGTATCAGTAAATGATATATTTTAGAGCATAACTTATGAAATGACTTGCCGGTTGGCAGACCACCTTTGAAAATAAAATATATTTGATAGTCTACCTTTGCAAATTCATTGTACCACACAAATGTGATCTTGGTAATTGACATATGACTATTTAGCTTCAATCATTCTCCATAATATTCCTATTACCAATTATTAACAGAATAAAGGGGAGATAACAATTCTATAGTATTTATTCAGATTTTTATTTAAACTCAGGTATAATCTATATTTCTATAGTGCGTTTTTTATCTAACACCTCACTTAAGTAGAAGGAAGTGTTCTAGAGGTTTGTTATCAGCTTTTAAATGAAGTAATCTTTAACTATCTTTTATTTAAAAATACTAAAAAAAGTTTCATGGTCTTTAATTAAATATAAATATTGGAATTGTCTATGAAACTTTTGAAATGGTCAACATAAAAACATAGGGATATCCTTTAAAGCAGGGGTCCCCACCCGCCCACCCTGTTGGTGGAAAAATTGTCTTCCATGAAACCGGTCCCTAGTTCCAAAACAGTTGGGGATCACTGCTTTAAAGCATATGAATTTCTAATATATTTATTTAGGTTATATATGCTGAACTTTTTTTTACATATAGCTCATAGGTAACCTTCACTATTAAGTATTTTACGATGCATAGAATCGGAAACAATACAGAAACTAACAAATTAAAATTGTTTTTTGTAAAATGTCCAGTGAGAAGAGAAGAATGTTAAATAATAAATACAGCATATTCACAACTTGGTTTTGAATATCACACACATAGAGAAAAAAGACCCAAAGAAAATTTCAAAATTATTTAACAATGGTTAACTCAAGAAATAAGAGAGTCAGGGTGACCTTTACTTCCTCCTGTTCTCATTCTGTATTTCCAAATTCATTGCAATGTGTATATATTACTTTTAGAACTGTTTAAGAAGAAATGTGCCAGTTTGGATAATTTTTTTTTAACATCTAAACATTGCCGAGTGTTGTTAAAATGTTCAGTTTTTATGTAGCTTTCTGGAAGATCTAGCTGGCCATAAAAAACTGAATATATTAGAGGAGGGGGAGTTTTCCTTCATCTTGAAATAATAATGATAAATAATATTTTTAAAGCATTAAATAATTTTCAAAGCATTTTTATATACATTTTCTCTGCAGACCATCCTAACTCTCTAGAGTTGGTAGAAAAAGGATTATACTCATTTTGCCCAGGGTGGGGAGTTGGAGGGTGGGAATTGAAATTCATGAATTTTAGCAAATTGCCCATTTAAGCCGTGCACAGTTATTAAGTGGCAGGGCCAGAATTCTAACCTGTTTCATGCCATGGCCAATCTAGTGCTTTCCTCTATGCTGTAGGAACTGGACATATTTAAGAGGTAAGCACAAAAATGGAAATAGGTCTGAATCTTGCTCTAGTTACAAATCTGCCTATAGACCTCACTGGAGCCTGAACCAGGAAAATCTATATGAAGTTCTTTCTTCAACCCAAAGAAATGGCCATGTTAAATAATTCCTAGGTTTAATTTAAAAAAAATCTATACTGTCTTTTTTCACCATATTCCAGTTTGTGTATCTTGTGTCTATCAACTTCTCCAAAGAACCATGTTTCCTACCTAAAGGACTGCATTGCTTAATAAACAAACATTGACAATTCTGATGCTAACCTGAATTAAATAATATACCAATCATTTATGAGATCTGCCTTAGTATTTTTATGCTCCTGAAATATCATCTCTATAACCTGCTTTTTAAAATAGTCTGACACCTACCGAGTACTCTTTCACTTCCTACAAGAAATCAAGAAAAAGAAAGCATTTGTGTTTTTAATTTTAGTGAAGGGTTCTTGATTTAAGAATTAGTCATTTACTGTCATTTGAATTTCAAGTGTGCCTCAAGCACTTAAGGTCCTTTCCGTATGACTTCTCCAGAGTTTTCACATAATATATCACCATTAATTTCATCTTTCACTTGGGAGTAGTAAAAGAAAAGTTTTATTTACTACTATTTCTTAGTTTTCTTCATTTCAAATATTCAGTGCCTTGTCAAAAATAATATTATAGTCTTATACTGTTCATTGATAACAGATAATGCCAAGAAATTGTGATTCTGGTTTTCAGTTAAAAAAACAAAACGAGAAACTAAAGAAATAATTACTATAACAATTTTTTTCTCCATTTAGCTAATCAGATATTCACATCAGTGAGTGTTAGACTTTGAGACTATGAATCCCAATACTAAATGTTTTATATATTCAGAGAAGTGGAAAATAATAATTATTATGCTTCCTCTGTGCTAAATACTGTTTTAAAACCAATTGGAATCCCCCCTCACAACAATCCTAAGAGGTAGGTACTCTTATCACCTATTTTACAGATGGACAAACTGAGGCACAGAATGATTAAATGATTCATGGTCACACAGCTAGTAAGGCGCAGATACAGTATTTAAAATCAAGTCTGTTTTTGTGACAGTCCACATTCCCAACCCCTGTAATGAAAGGGTGTGATCCCTACTATTTGCTATATACCCATTTACTTGCTTTGTGGGAAGAAAGGGATTGAGGCAAGAGGAGGGAAAGGGACGGAGGGAAAGAGGAAAAGAAGGTGGAATGGAGGGAGGCAGGAGAATTGTCAAAATTCTGCCAGCTTATTGATACTGTGTGTTATTTCTTATAATAAGGTTGAAATTAAGGACTTGCAGAGATTTACATAGAAAAAATAACTTTAAATTTCCTTAAGGGAAGTCTCTGGTAATATTATCAGATGGAGACAGCAAGTGAATTTCTGTTTAATTCTGTTCATAATTAAAATGCTATAGCAGGCTCATATTTGGAACAAACACAGTTCTGGTAATTCTCATAGTAATAATTCTACATTTTCTTAAATTTGGTATCATTTTTTTCACCTTCAACACTCTCAGCTTATTTAATTTTAGTACCTACTCTTTTTCAAAAGTCCATAACTTTTAGTTAGGCTAAAATCATAGGAAAATTGAAGAAAGTTTAGAGCCTGTAACAGAAGGAAACCACCCCCTTCCCACCCCGAGCCCAGCTCTGTCCATTTCTATCAGAGCTACTCCACCAAGAAAGGAGGAATTATTCTGATTGGTCAGATATATGACACATTCTATTACATAGGGTGACTGTGTTTGTTTAGAGGTACACAGCAACAGTTCCCACATTTCTTCTTGTGCGTTGCCTGGTCCTGTGAAAGCATGTAAGTGGAGTGAAGATCCTCAAAACCTAGACCTCAGTCTCTTGTTTCTGTTCCATTCCATTCACGGGGGTGAGCTTAATTCAGCAGAAGAGTGAGCCCTTCTGTGTTTCGCTGGATGTTTCCATGCAGATGAGTCAAGTTCCATTTTGAGCCTGGAAAATCTTGCATGCTCTCTCATCAACTTCTTCCTTTTCTGAGTATGTACTCAGAAAATGGTAACATGCCCCCAGTAAGCCTTTACCACAGCTCTGACTCAGGGTTATTAGGAAGTAATTCCAAATCTCAGACATGTTCTGTATTTTAATCAACAGATAATTTGTACTTATAGTTAACATTTACTCTGGATTATTCACGTGTTCTTATGCAGTTGGAACCTATTTCTGTCTTCATGTGCTTAAAGCTAGGATGAGTATGGATTTTAATCAAGATAATTTCGAAATTTTATTAAGTGTTTCTTATGTGGCAGGCACTGTTCTAGGTACTGGTGATAGAGTGTTAAACAGAGTGGTTACAATCCACACTCTAAGAAAGGGTACTTAACATTAAAATTCAAATAGGAAAGATGTACAGAAATCATACGCAAAAAACAAGAGTCAGTTTAATATGCATGGTTGGCATTTTGGGGATAGAAGAAATCTAACACAAGGAGTTTTACAAGACTGATGATATATAGTCACTTCAGTTGAACTTTGTTTTATTTAAAACAAGCAACTATTTTTCAAACCAAGTAAAAAAATTATTGACAGTAATTGTACAACTTTATAGCTCCTTATTTAGTAAAGAGAGGGTGCTTTGACTTATGATATGAGGCAATTTCAGTATTTTGATAAACTAACCTTCAGCATTTTAGAAATTAAGCTTTTTCATTGATGGAAATTCTAATATTTGCCCATCAGTTTTATTTCATGCCTCCGAAATTAGATTAAATTTTCCAATTTTAAATGAAAAACTGGCATGTTATCTGTTGACACTACAGTTCCAAGTTTTATCATAAGAAAAGGTGGGTGAGAGGAATCCCCAGCTCAAAATCCTTTCCAAATTTGAATTCTGAAAGTCTTTTTTTGATTGATTAGTAGATGTTGGTATCACATTATTTGCAATGACAGAGGACATTGTCAAGTTGTTATTAGCATTCATTGCAGCACCGGCTTCTGAGAATGTAGTAGTTTTTTTTAAACCACGTTTTCTCCTCTTGATCCATGACTCCAACTCTAAAAATATCTTGACTCATTCATACATCATACATTCAAGAAATAATTACTGATCGCATATACTATTCCAGATACCAAGCTGGTCACTAGGGAGTCAAAATGACTAAGGCACAGGCTTGGTTGTCAAGGAGACCCCAATGTAGTGAACCTTTGCTTCTTACTCTTCAAGTGGCATTGATCCTGTGTAATCAGAAGTAATAGAGAATTAAGTAGCATTCATATTGTAATTAAATGTAGATTGAGCCAGATGATTTTCAAAAATCAGGTTTAATCAGAGATAGGGCAAGAATGTTCTTTGGGATTTTTCCTTGATGAGCATTGTTAACTATCCTTGAGATGCAATAATAGAAGTCAATGAGTAATTTATCAATTTGGTTTCCTATGGGAACCAAGATGAAGGACGTTATCTCCTTTAGTCATTGACTTTCTACAGAGATAGCGAAGGCGCTTCAACTTTCCCAGACAAGAAATCACCAGTAAACAGCAGTGATGGTAGATGTGGGTTATTTACTACCATGGGGTTGAGAATATTAGTGAGCTGCATTTTGACCACTTGTCAAACATTTTGACATCTTGGAACAGAAAGTGTTATTTAAATATAAAAAGCATTTTCTGTTGAATTGCTGTTAGTCATCCATATGAGGAAATGACCTATTAAGTAATAGATCGGGAATAAGATTGATTTCTGCTAAAGAGTCCTTAAAGTAGCTACATGTTTCAATTTATGGGGTTTTTTCAACCATTTGTAAGTTACCACAGTAAAAACCCCATATAAAAAGCTATCTGAATTTACTTTCCAGCATTCTTTCCTGGGCTTTCTCTATCTTTCCCCCTCTCCCTCTCTCTCAGATCAGAAGGAGAGCAATGGGTCTCAAGCTTTAGAGAGAATCAGAAGGCTTGTCAAAACAATGATTTCTGGAGCCTCAGCTGGGAATTTGCATTTCTAACAAGTTTCTAGGAGAAACTTCTGCTGCTGTTACATATTTGATGAACCGCTTCTCAAGTAAAAGGAATGGGAATTTAGGAAGTAGAAAGATCGAGAGCTATGAAAAGCTGAAGTCAGCCTCTGATCTTCTTCACCAAGCTGCCCAAGCTATTGGGAAGATAATCACTACTGCCCCAGGGAAGCGTATTGAAAGTCACACAGATTAGAATGGGCATCATCAGAAAATCTACAAGCAACAAATACTGGAGAGGGTGTGGAGAAAAAGGAACCCTCTTGCACTCTTGGTGGGAATGTAAATTGATACAGCCACTATGGAGAACAGTATGGAGGTTCCTTAAAAAACTAAAAATAGAATTACCATATGACCCAGCAATCCCATTACTGGCACATACCCAGAGAAAACCATAATTCAAAAAGACACATGCACCCCAATGTTCATTGCAGCACTATTTACAATAGCCAGGTCATGGAAGCAACCTAAGTGCCCATTGACAGACGAATGGATAAAAAAAACATAGTACATATATACAATGGAATATTACTCAGCCATAAAATGGAATGAAATTGGGTCATTTGTAGAGACGTGAATGGATCTGGAGACTGTCATACAGAGTGAAGTTAGTCAGAAAGAGAAAAACAAATATCATATATTAACACATATATATATAGAATCTAGAAAAATGGTACAGATGAACCAGTTTGCAAGACAGAAATAGAGACATAGATGTAGAGAACAAACGTATGGACACCAAGGGGGGAAAGTGGGGCAGGGGTGGTAGTGGTGGGATGAATTGGGAGATTGGGATTGACATGTATACACTAATATGTATAAAATAGATAACTAATAAGAACCTGCTGTATAAATAAAGTAATTAATTTAATTAAATTTAATTTTTAAAAAATGTAATTGGCCCTCCTCTGAGTAAGTGATTGGCCGAGGGCCTCATGTAGAACACTCTTGACTGTCCTACTCTTAAGCCCGGGTTTGCAGTGAATGAATCATTTAACCTCTCTTTGCTCCAGTCTTTCTCAGATTCAAAATAGTAACGGTAATTTCCCTTCCCTCTTGTTAAAAAACAAAACAAAACAAAAAATACACAAATCCTGATGGTGCTTTCCCTGTGTGGAAAATTCTTTGGATTTATCCATCTATTACTCTGATGTAGTAAAGAAGATATTTAGCAAAATTTCTCTCTGTCCATAAAGATTTTAGGCTTTTAAGCTTAACACTTTAGCAAAAACTACCAAATGCCTATTCTCCACTGCCTGGGGCTAGACATTTCCTTGACTCTGTCTAAGAGGTGGGGAGCCACAAGGGAACAAGTACTTAAACAGACTCTAAAAAGCCCTATCTATTCTGCACCCCCTTCACCACCACCAGCTCTCCAGTTTATCCACTGCTCTTCTCACTCTTTCCACACCAGTAACACCAGCCTCTTAGCTTGTACTTTCAACATTCAATGTTCTCCCATCCCAAGGCCCTTGCATTTACGATTTCATCTTCTGGAAATGTTCTAGAAAAGTAATCCATACACATATAAATAGAATATGATACTAGAGGTTATGATAATAGACAGGATATGACTACCTTCAAGTCTCTGGTCAAATGTCACCACATCAGTGAGACCTTGATCATCCTATAAAAAACAACTGTTGTGCATCCCCATGCAGGTGCACACATTAACCTACACATGCTCTATTCCATCCCTGATATATTTTTTTCCACATGTTTGTCCCCATCTGCCAAAAAATATATCAATATTTTGGTATTGGTTTATTTTCTGTCTCTTCCCTAGGTAGAATGCAAATTCCGTGCAGGTAGAGTCATGGTTTTTTCACTGCAGAACCTACAACAATCATTGGCACATAAGAGTCACTCAGTAAATATTTCTAGAGTGAAAAAAAGAAAGGTGATATATCCTTACCTTAGATTATCCACTGCAAATTTTGGTATCTTTTGCATTACTTGCTCAAATGATCTTATACTCCAGTCATACTTATCTATTGGCAGTTCTTTAGAACCACCATTGCTCTTTATGCCCTCTTGCCTTTTTTAAAATTTAATTTTATTTTTTAAACATCTTTATTGGAGTATAATTGCTTTACAATGGTGTGTTAGTTTCTGCTTTATAACAAAGTGAATCAGCTATACATATACATATATCCCCATATCTCCTCCCTCTTGCGTCTCCCTCCCACCCTCCCTATCCCACCCTCTAGGTGGTCACAGGACATATATACACTCACTACCAAATGTGAAATAGATAGCTAGTGGGAAGCAGCCACATAGCACAGGGAGATCAGCTTGGTGCTTTGTGCCCTCTTGCTTTTTAAATCTTGCTGTAGCCTCTGCCTAGAATGTTCATTTCTGAAACTTTTTTGTTGTCTTTCACACTTCTACATTTCCTTCAAAACACAAATCAGGTGTCCTGTTCTTCAAAAATATTTCATGATAAACTCGTTCTTTCTCTGTGTCCTCCTTCCCACCCTGGCACCCTGTCCTGGCACTTACCTACTCATTATGTTATACTATTCTGTCCAGTTGAAACTCCTCCCAGCTTTACCAGAGACCACTTGAAAGCAGGGACTGCTTCTGACATCAAAAGCACAATGCCCCAATGCCTGGCATATGACAGCTACTCATAAATGATCAATAAATGAACAACAATCCACCTTATTCTTTTTTCTTATCCTAAGAAGCTACTCTTCATTGCTTTAAACTTCTAAAATTGCCCTGAGGGATATAATAGTAATGAGTGTTCCTGAAAATCAAGAGAATGGGCACTTATGATAAGTAGCTTGAAGATCAGCCAAGTAAAAACTGGAATAGCTCTCAAACAAGGAAAGGGAGTGAGGCATTCAAGCTCCTTTAGGAGTAGCAAGTAGCAGTGATGCTGGTGTTCACACTGCCATGAAGAAAACCACTGCCATGTGAGGCTCCTAACACGAGTAAATATGTAGTATCTCTGAGGTATGTGATAGTATGTGATAGTAGATCATGATAAAACTCTTCAGCAACCTTGTTTCTGGATTTTACCTCATCCAGCATCACTTGGTGTATGTTGAGGTAATGCACAAATTTTACTAGGTAATTAGTCTAGGAATTATTCCTCTAGGGTAGAAAGATGCTATCATCTTACTCCAATCGTGTTGCTATAACAAAATACCACCAACTGGGTAGATTATAACAACAGCAATTATTGCTCACAGTTCTGGAGGCTGGGAAGTCCAAGACTGAGGTGCTAGCATGTTTGCCTTCTGGTAAGGACCTTCTTCCTGGTTCATAAGCTGGCACCAACTCCCTGTGTCCTCACATGATAGAAAGGGCAGGGGATCTCTCTGGACCCTCTTTAATAAGGCACTAATTTCATTCATGATGGTTCCACTGTTACGACTCAAGCACTTCCCAAAGGTCCACCTACTAATACTATCACATTGGGCATTAGGGTTTCAACATAGGAATTTCAACATAGGAATTCAACATATAAAACATTCAGACCATAGCAGATACTTGGGAGTCGAAGCTTGTTCTAAACTTTATAGCCGGGAAGACTGTGTGAAGGTAGTATGTGTGGCTGAGTCATGCATGTTTGAAGATGATAAAAGACCCATCCCAGCAGAAAAATCCTACACACAACTGAGAAACCACTGGGCATTGTGAATGACTGTATGCCTTGGCAGAAAGATGTTACAGCTGTTCCTCCTCACATCTGTGAGTGAATTATGCATGATGTTGCAAGAGGACTTTTTAAATATGAGCAATTTGGAGCAAAAATGACAGAAAAGAGAAGTGCAAAGAAACAAGGTGAGTGAGTGTTAAAAGGCAGAAGTGGTATATTGGTAGGCCTGGAAATCAACTGTGAGTAATTTAAATTCATTAAATGTAGCATAGAAAATGTACAAGAAAAGGTTGACAGGATCAAATTAACAGGCAAAAGAAACAATTTTCTCAACAGTAACATTTTTGCTGTATCAAAGTAGAAAGCAGTCCATAAGAGATTGAGAAAATGAGTATATTTCCTCATTCCTTTGTCATGTGACAAAGGAATAAAAGAATTCCTTTGTCACATGACTAGATCTAAGGTGAAAATTAGAACTTTATCTCAATATAAGGAGGCAGTCATTCTTAGGAAATAACATTTAAATTGAACAAGAAAAAGGAGATCAGAGGCATGAACCAAGAGATAAGAACTTGTCTCACTTATTCGTAAACTATGGGGCCCAACTGTCGAACAATAATCAGTATCGAGGCTGCAGAGAACAAAGTTTTATTTGGGGTCTTAATAATTGCAGTCCTGGAGACACAGATTCAGGTAAAACCCAAAGATGTTCTTTGGAAGAGAAAGAGTCAGGGACTTATAAAGATAAAAGGTACAAGGTTGTTAAAGCTGTCTGGCAGGAATTATGATTGACTCTGACGCAGGAAAGGAAATATTTGTCCTTAAGGGATTCTCTGTCACAAGTTATTTTAGGGTAAGGGTCCGATAAGTATCTTGAGTTTCTGGAACGTGGGCAGATGCTCTGGATGCCTGTGTCAAAGCAATAGGTAGTCAAAGTTCAGATTCCATCTCAGCTGAGATGTGCCTAAGTCACACTTACTCAGCGGCTTCCTCAGAGGCTCCATTTGAGAGACCTCTCCCTACCAATACTGACTCCATTTCTATTTTCCTTTCACACAACTTACCTTCACCCCTCAGATCTGTTGGGAACTGATAAGCATATTCTCACCATAGTACTTGTTGTCGCTCACTTGCATTAAAGTGTACCATATCCAACATCAATAACTGATTATTGAGTTTTGTTATATTTTTCTCAAATTCAGAGTTATTTATTTTAAAGCATCAGTAAGCAAACTATGGCCTACAGGTCAAATCTATTCTTGGGCTAAGAATGGTTATTACATTTTGAAAAGGTTGTAAGAAAAGAAAAAGCAAAAGGAAAAAAAGAAAGAATATGTGTTAGAGACCTATGTAGCTCATAAAGACAAAAACATTTATTACCTGGAGGGCTTAAATTTAAGGGGATAAAGTTGATATTCACATTCATTATATATATATGAATATAATAAATATATAATTAATAACAACTGAATATAATAAATATATATAATGAATGCGAAGCTTTATATATACACAGTTAATTATAAGAGAACAATTTTGTCTTACACATTGTAGGATTTCACACCCTAAAGGGTGGGTTTCTAGATAAGAGAAAGAGAAGATATATATTTACCAGTTCATAGTTCATTGAGGACAAGAGGGAAGAGGATTGAGGCAAGTTCACTTCATTTTTGCAATTACAACATTACAGAGGAAAATGAAGTAAAAAATGTGAAACAGAAGTCTGATTGTGGAAGATGCATGAAGGGAATGAATAAGGCAATGAAAGGGTATAAACTACTTTGAGAGCTCTGATACCAGGAGGAAAGTGGAAAGTAGTAATGTATGTCCCTGCAGGTATTTGTAGATTGTCTTACACTCTGAGATTTCTCTGCTGCTGCCCCTCCCCTAAACAAGTGTCAGAGAGGATTGGAGCTCTATCTTCACAGCTCTTGCTGACTTTTCAAGAGAAACATTGTACAGATAGACCCACAAACATACTTAAATATATATCCACAGCTCTGTTGGATGTGTAGTATTTAGCTTCTTCGGTCTGTGTGTGAAACACTTCTAACATGCTTCCCCTACTCCAATGCCCACAGGGCCACCAGTTTTCAACCTGTTTTCTCTGTCCTGTTAAACACACCTCTTTTTCTAGAAGCTGAATGGGAAGGAGGACCCCCCTTTCAGTCGTTATCTTCCTCGAAACTGTTCATTCTAAACGAATTCTCATATTTCCCTTCTGAATCTATCTACCATCTCCCTGTATGTCCAAACTCCTCCTGATAGACAAATTTATTGAGCGCTTAAATGTATACCAATTACTGTTTGTCAGTGGCATTTAACTCTCACAAATATTATCCACATTACACAGTTAAATACTGAGACTAAGAGAAAGTAAGAAACTTGCCAAAAGTTGCACACTTAACAAGTGACATGTCTAGGATTCAGGCACAAAAGATTTGAGCCCAGAGGCCATGCTCTTAACCATGAAGTTAAACCCTCTAGGAAGAAGTTAACACCTGTTCAAGGGAAATGGAGGGTCTGATACTAGCTCCCTTATTTATACCAGCCGCCAGAGGGGAAAGTTTAACAGAAAAGTGTTCCCATTTAATTTTTCTATTTCTTTAACCATTGAATTAAACAATAACACATCCTTCTTAAATGTAATCTCTCTTTGATTCAAGCTTTCTGATTATTTCAGAAACTTCAGTGAATAGTTTATATCTTCATAACATTTTTCTTTAATTTCAGAACTTTGTGGGAAGGATAATGCTATTTTCTTTTAACTGATTAGATAATTTGGTAATTTTCTATGCTGAAAAGTATACTTATAGATATCTATATCTATCTTTATACTATACTATATATAAAATTCTATGTATTTAATGTGTACTTTTGTTAAAGCATTGTAAAATAACAACTGAATTGTACTCAAATTAATACATCATTTTTCTCAACATTGACTTAATGTACACTATAGTTCATATTTTTTTCTGATTAGTTCAGAATTATCAAATTAGAGAATTATCATTTTGAGACTGGTTTTTACTAACTGTGCCATGTTCCTAATGAATAAACTAAGCTTTATTTATCCTTAATATTTTCTGACCTCTTCACTTCAATTGAAATCTGGATTGTTTCAAATGATTCCCCTACCATCTCCACCACAAATTTAGCTTTCTCTTTCTCTAGTATAAGAAGAGCCAGCCTGCTTCTTACATTTATGCCACTTTCTGATTATTAGTCTATAATCTCTGTATTCCCCTAATTTTAATTTACTGTTAGGAAGTAAAGTTGGCCCTCTCTCTATTCAAACCACTCCTGTATCCTCCAGAACCAGTGCCCACTTATACTTTCCTGAACGAGATCAACTACAGTTCACCAAGCTTACCATTTTTTAATTTTAATTAATTAATTTAAAAAATTAATTTTATTGAAGTATAGTTGATTTACAGTGTGTTAGTTTTAGGTGTACAGCAAAGTGGTTCAGTTATACATATACATATATCTATTCTTTTTCAGATTCTTTGCTCATATAGGTTCTCATAGACCAAGCTTACCATTTTTATAGTTTCATTGCCTGTCTTCATCTATGCCATGACCTCATTTCTCATTCACATCTCAAAATTAAACTTTCAGAACTCTATTGCAACAACGATCAGTGGTCTAATGAACATGTATAAGATGACCAGAAGTTGAAGTATTGTAAGCATTAGTAATATAAAAGTCCAACTACTGTCTGTTCTGCAAATGAATATATGTTTAATACTAAAATTTGTAGTTTCACCATGGTAGTGTGAGTCTTTCCAAAATTTATTACATTCCTATTATATGCCAAGCACTGACTTACTCTTTGATTTCATTTTTCCCCCAGTTTTGTTTTCCAAACACAGAATGACAACTTGGTGAAAAAAATCCTGCGGTACATACCAAATACCAAGATGTGCATCCTCTGCCCATCCTCATTTCTGTATTCCCACTCATCCCATTGTAATTAGATTCTGCCACTTTTCTCCTCAGCCCTTATAATAGTCTCATGTCTACTCACTTCCTATCTCTTCCCCATCTTTTAATCTCAAATACAGTTCATACATACAGAACATCACCTGAATGATGTTCATAACTGATGGCTGCTTGCTTTCTTAAGAACGCTTAAAAGATGCAGTGTTGGAAGAGAAAGCTGTCACCACCTGCTGACTTGTGCTCAAAGTCTCAGAGGCTGAAACTTCTGCTTTCATAAATGGGGAGGCCCAGCACACAAGTGAAATGAAGAAGTGCCATAAAAGAGCTTATTAGCCTTTTAAAGACTTCCCAGGAAATATACACACACACATACATGTACACAAGATGTTCAGTGTGATTTCAGAGAAATTCTCAGAGACCTCATATGTCTTGAACACTGAGTAAGACCTCTGCTTCCAGACATTCTAAAATTTACTCTTGAATAATGCAACCCAGAGAGCTGTGTACTTGGACCAAATTACTTATATCCCTTATAGTATTATTTCTGGCAAATTACCCCATCCACTTTTGGCTTGCATAACAGACAATTACAAGAATTTCTTTTCTATCTATTGGTAGAGGTCCTCTTCCATCACATCCTTTATACAAAGACTAAATAAATGCACATAATGTCTTAAATATTATTTCATAGGGTTAACAGACACTTGGTGTCCAATGTAGAATAACATGGACTATGGGCTAACAATGTTCTATAAAGAATAAAGTAGTTCTTTGTAAACTAGACTGTTTATATATTTCATACACACTCTGTTTCCCAGTTATTCTCTCTTATCATTTAATAAATTCTTTTGATGTCTTTTCTATATCATTTGTACTAAAGTGAAACAAAGCAAGATGTTTTTGATTGCTCCATACCTGGACAAAAGTGTTAGAATGGAAGCCTAGAGGCTGCTATGGTGGTAGCAGTCATAATGAAAATGAGAGAACCCCTAAATGGACGTGGTTTTCCTGCTTCAATTACCTGGAGATTGTTTTCCAGTGCTGACACCAGGATGTTCTGAATTTTGCTTTAGTGAAAGGAATTAGTGTTTCCTCTACAATTTTAATTATAATTTTTGTTTCCTCTAAAATTGCTATGTAATTTCATTGACCATTGAATTAATACAAAGTGAACTCCTTGGCCTGGCCCTCCAGGCACTTCAACTGTTCTAACCTATCACTGCAGCTCCATCACCTCCCCTTCTCCTACACATGGGCCTGTGCTGCCATCAAACTGCACAAACCTCTCTTCTCTCAAGTGCTGGGGAGTTTTCTAATCTCTGTGTCACTTTTCATTCTGCTGATTATGTCAGGAATTGGATTTTCTTAGATGCGATGCATATTAAATCTACATGTATAACATGCTTATATAGTTAATAAATTTGACAAAAAATTATTAAATGATACCTAATGATGACTACATTATAAAATCATATATATATATATATATATATATATATATATATATATATATATGCTTTTTCATATATATTCATGTCTTTCAACACTATTGCAACAACGATCAGTGGTCTAATGAACTTGTGTAAGATGACCAGAATACATGATATTTAATGGATACAATCTATATTTAATTTAATCAGATCCCTATTACTAGCTATTTGTCTTCAACAAGCCACAGTCACACAACAGCTCTCCCAGCTCTCGTGCTACTCCCTTTGATCTACTGGTTAGAATGAAGGCTAATTAGTCACCAGATTAGGACCCATTCTACATTCTCATAATACTTAAAATATGCTTGCTTTATGTTTTCCAGGCCATTGCATGTGGTATTATCTTTGCCTGGAGTTCTCTCCTTCCTCCGTACTTCTACTTGCCACCACTTCCCCATGTAATGACCCGATTTGGAGAAGACTTGTTTCTGCCCCTCTTATGGGTTCCCTTAGTACCCTATTCTAAGTTCTATTAATTCACACTGCATTGTAACTCCCTGTTCATCGTTGTGTCCCCAATGCCTATACAGCACCTAACGTTTGGAAAGTACTCGAATAAATGAAAGTTGGTGACATTGAAATACATGTATAACTGGTTTAGAAGAGTTAAATGATAATTGTTATTGAAAGTCATAAAGATACTTACGCCTTTGACCCAGTAATCCAGGAGTCAAAAATTCAAATGCTTTCAGGGTCAAGCAAGTAATCTAAATGTGCAGTGTTGGCCTGGGGGAAGACAATGGGGAATACAGGTTACTGTACTTGCCTCACCTAAACACATTCAGATTTACACTTTTATAAATACTGTCGATACAAGCCAAACAAACCATAACCCCTGGCTCATTCTAAAGAAACAATTCTGTAGAAGAAAAAAAATTCATAATAATGTTATTTGTGAATCCGTCTGTAATAAGGAAAAAAATGACGACAAATAGCTAGTAATAGGGATCTGATTAAATTAAATATAGATTGTATCCATTAAATATCATGTATTCTTTAACATTAAAATAATCCCCCAATTGTAATATATGAAAAATGCTTTCGTTATTGGAAATAGTGAAGGAATAACACAAAACCCTATGTTTGCTGTAATTGCAACCATGTAAAAATGTACATCCTTGTTTTAAAAAAAAAAAGGATTATGCAAAATGAAGATAACTATGTTAGGGTGCTCAAAATAGAAATGATTTTTTTAAAGTTCAGCATTTAATAATGCCATCATTTTCCCAATCCCAGTCTCTGGAGAAAACTTTGGCAATATCTCTTGGAGTCTTAGAAGATGATACCTAGCAAGCAGAACCAGGTTACTTTGGGTAAAAGCTGAAGAATATGAATTGTGGGCTGAGCTACAAATAACATTGTCATAGCAACCTCCAAAGATTTCATAGAAAAGGCATGGCTTGAATTTCTCTTTTTTTTTTTTTTTTAAGGAAAATGACTAACAAGATCCCTTTTGAAACAGTTCCGATATAGTGAGGGATAAGATACAATAAGTTTGATAAAGAGTTTTGTTGAGAAATTGGGATAAACTGGCATAACCTTGAGATCAGAAGTGAGACTCCCTAGTGTAGCCTTAGCACATTTTTTTGTGTGTGTGTCTTGATTAGTTTTCAGTGATGTAACACTTATGTGATGCCAATCTGCCTTCCCTGCAGATAATAATTATTTATTTAATAATAAAATATTAAGAATAATATAATAATTCTATAATGATAATAATGATTATTATAAGTAAAAAAGTTCAATTCTCCTTGTTAAGAGACATTTAATATATTTCTCTGGTTCTTTACAAAGGCTTGATTATCTGTTCTGAGGGTTCTTCTGTGATACTATATATAACCTCCTGGAAACAGAGGACTGTGGAAATACTGATAGTTATCAATGGAAACCATTGTAACTTCTTCCTTGGAAAGGGCATATTCCATCAGTCTCATTGCCTCATTTGTTAAGCTGAATCGCCATCCTAAGTGACAGATCTTTTCAATGTCTAAACTTCCTGCAAGGATTTATGTATTAACCCCATTCTGTTTGAGTTTAGATCAGGAGTGTCCCTTAGGTTATTTTATGAACCCAGGTTTCCTGTAGTTTGCAAAAGCTGGCCCAGCCCAATGGCAGAAAATCTGCTTCTGATAACATAGTCTTGTGGTAACAACTTTGGTATCTTGCACAAATAAGCAGTCTTGATATAGGTCCATGTGGTTACGGAGTAAGACATTGTCAGTAATTACTTTTACGGGGGAAATTCTACTTAGCAATTTTTTTCCAGTTCGAGGTAAACATGTAAATCTGGGCTTATCATAAATAGCAATATATCCAAAGTATCATTCTCATACTACACACAAATTTTTGACTCTAGCTTTCTGTGTAACATTAAAAAAACAAACAAACAAAAAAGCATAGTCAAATCACCTATTACCTCAAAATACGGAGCTGTGTGGCAGCATCAGGAAGCATAATGAGTTAAGCCAGAATTAACAAGTAGCAGGGCTGAGTGTGAAACCCCTGCAGTTCAGCCCTTATCATTGAAACTGGCACCTTACAAGTAATACCTGTTCACTCAGTACTTGAAACAATCAAATATATACCATAAATATCATGGTTCTGCTAACCTCTTTTGTATGTTTTCTGAAGCCACTGGTAGAACTAACCTTTTTAACCATCTGCTGAGGACAGAAGTCACGTTATAAGTCAAATGGAACTTTGACTTCTATTTCCATTTCTAAACCTTTGACCACAAAATTAAACCTCAGATTCTTAAAGAAGAATTCAGTCTTCTGTGTAAGTGGGATCTGTCCACTTGTTCATTCAACATTTACTGAGCTGCTGCTTCATGTAGACTGTACAAGTGGGTTAAAAAATGTTTGAGGAGATTACTGTCTCATTAGCCATCCAACTAATCATCACTCATGCTGAAGTTTTGAATCAGAAAAAAAAAAAAAAGAGTTGAACCAATATTTGTTAAATTTTGCACACAAATAGCCCTAGGGAGCACAGAAGGGAAGACTTTTTCCACTGAAAAAATGTATGACTTTTCTGAATAAATTAATATATATCTTAATCATCTATGTTTCAAATGAGGAAAAAATTAATTTAACAGAATCATTCTGTAAAACCCCTACTGCTTTGAATCATATGAAAACTTGTTGCTAATTTGAGGCTTTCAAATTTAAAGTCATAAGATAAGTTGAGCAATTAATAACCTTGAAATTTAGGAAAGTGACTGACATGGACTAGCCAGAACGTTTTTTGCAGTAATTTGATTTATAACTCTGCCCTAATCACTCTTAAAAATCAGCTAGACAGTCAAAAGTTCTCTACCTTCAAACCTCTTGATGAAGTTTTGCAGATTAATCTGAATGGGTTTAAAATGTGATGAAGGGATGGAGAGCATCTAAATTTAGTTTCTCTGGATAGCCACATGCAAAAGAATGAGACTAGACCACTATCTTATACCATACATAGATATCAACTCAAAATGGATTAGAGACTCCAGTGTAAGACCTGAAACAATAAAACTCCTAGAAGAAAACATAGGCAGTATTCGCTTTGACTTTGGTTTTAGCAATATCTTTCTGCATATGTCTCCTCAGGCAAGGAGACAAAAGCGTAACTAAACAAACTAAAAAGCTTCTGTACAACAAAGGAAACATCAACAAAATGAAAACCTACCAAATGGGAGAAGATATTTGCAAATCATGTATCTAATATCCCAAATATATAAAGAATTCATACAACTCAACAACAAAAAAGCTAACAATACAATTAAAAAATGAGCAGAGAAATTGAATAGATATTTTTCCAAAGAAGGTATATAGATGGCCAACAAGCACGTGAAAAATGTTCAACATCACTAATTATCTGGGAAATGTAAATCAAAACCACAGGGAGATATCACTTCACACCCATTAGAATGGCTATTATCAAAAAGACAAGAAATAACAAGTGTTGGAGAGGAAGTGAAGAAAAGGGAACCCTTGTGCACATTTGGTGGGAATGTAAATTAGTGCAGCCACTATGGTAAATGACATGGAGATTCCTCAAAAAATTAAGAATAGAACTATCATATGATCTAGCTATTCCACTTGTGGGTATTTATCCAAAGAATACAAAAACACTAATCTGAAAAGATATATGCACCCCTGTGTTCATCACAGCATTATTTAGAATAGACAAGATATGGAGACAACCTAAGTGTCCACTGATGGATGAATGGATAAAGAAGATACACACACACTTACAATGGAATAATAGCCATAAAAAGATGAAATCTTGGCATTTGGGACGACATGGATGGACCTTGTGGGTATTATGTTAAGTGAAATAAATCAGATGGAGAAAGACCAATACCATATGATTTAACTTATATGTGGCATATAAAAACAAGCAAAACAAAACGAATGAACAAACCAAACTGAAACAAACAAATAGATACAGAGAACAGAGTAGTGGTTACCAGAGGAGAAGGGGGTGGAGGGAGGGCAAGATGGGTAAAGGGGGTCAACAATATGATGACAGATGACAACTAACCTTTTGGTGGTGAGCACACTGTAGTGTATATAAATGTCAAAATATAATATTGTACACATGAAACTTACATGTTATAAACCCATGAAAATATAAATAAATAAAAATTTAACAAATAAATTTATTTTCATTAACTTATGAAACAGCAACATACTTTGCCCAATTTACTTAGCTTCAGAATTTTCATTTGTACAATTTGAACCAGAAGAAGTATCTTTATTGGTCTATTTTTTTTTCTAAAATTCTAAGACTAAATTGTTATTACAATGTCTTCAGAAAATTATTAATAGAATGCTTTCATAATTATCTCACATAAATATTTAGATAAATAGCTATGTAATAGCTGAATTTTCTCAAACTGTTGAAGTATTATTTCTAAAGGTATATTTCAAGTTAAGAAGGATTACGCTGCACAGATACAATGTTTAATGATATTTCTCAAGTGATAAGAACTTACTATCAGAAGCATGTAATATATTAGTACCCTCATTATGGAGTTCAGATTCTCTCTTCAGCAGAAAATGCTCAGGGCATATGTGAGTGATGATTTATTTTTTTTTCTTTGCCTATATTCCTATAGCATTTCTTATCATGATCTCATTGTGTAACTGCATTTAAAGTGTGCTCTTAAGCATTTGCCAATTAAAGAAACTCAACATAATGACCCAAAGACCCCATCTGAGTTTGCTAAGTGATGCAGTGTTAATAAAACTGTGGCTCATTGGAATCTAGTGTGTTACAGGATTTTTTGCACACTTAGCTCTTCAACTGATTTGCTTTGGATTCTAGTCAAATTACTTGGTACCTTGGTTAAGTGGGCTTGTGAAAAATACCTGATGTATACAACCACTTCATATGGAGCTAATAGCTATGTGTTTGCTAAGTATTTTGTGAGAAGAAAAGATCAGAGAGCAAAGAAAGCTGGATTTCCTTAAAAGCACTGAACTGTAACATGTATGTAAAGACTGGTAATTACTGGGCAGAAACAGGCCTGCCAGTAAAAGCCAAATATATGCAACTCCCTTATTTTGCTGAAAATCTGTCCTAGTTTCATGTTAAAGTATATATTAAAAGAATACTGCATTTTTCTATAATGATGTTTTTATAATATAGAGGGTATGTTTCTGACCAAAGACTCTACATCCACAATATATGATAAAAGCAAAGGTATAATTATAAAATATCATACTCAACTCATTTAAGTAGTAAAGTATATTCTAAACCTCATAATGGACAAATATAGGCACTGTGAGGTGGTTATATAAGTCTCTAATATATTTTAAAAAGGTATATATCATGTTCAAACCATATTTCTACTGTATCTTAAATTATAACTATATAAAATGAACACATTAACTTTAATTACCACTTACTTACACTAATATGTCTGTTCCCCAACAAGAAAGATGTACATATGTATATGGGTGTTTGTATGAGTTAGGTAACTGGCATCTTTTTAAAAACTGTCCAAGAAAGTTTGAAGTAATAAATTTGCTTGTAGCATGAGGAGGTAATCAAACTCATTCTCCCATATCTCCTTAATTCTAAGGTGCCATATGTCGTATATGTCCTTAAGTTAGTGAAACTTTTTTTGGAAAGAAAAAGCAAGTACAGCAAATGGGCACATTAGAAGGAAAATTCTGGTTTTATAAATTTTATAATGAAAAAAATGAAAATGGAATACATATTTTTATTTACCTTAGAATTAAATTTGAATTTAAGCTTAATTTCTACAGTAACCTTTAGAAATTTTTATCATGCAGTCTTTCTTGATGATAATTTGTAATTTGCTATGATTGATTTAGAATTTCCAAATTTCCATCCCTTTTTAGAATTCAAAATTTTGGCTAAAACCATCAATTATTTGAAATCCTCTCTCAGTCTAGACTGTGCATCAGACCAGTACCTGAGCTGATCCTCTAGAGAGCTTCATGGAGAGTATAATAAGGGGAGCCCTTGTTGAGTAATTTATAGTTGATTAACATCATCACGAATTGCTCCCAACTTTATTCATGATTCTGAACCCTTGAGATCATTGAAATACCAAAAGAATGAGTATAAAGCTATTAGGACGAGTGGATACTTGAGCCTACTCAGAGTCTCTTTGAGGCAGAGGCTCATTTTGTGCATAAGTGTAAAGAAATATATTTTTGGAAAAATAATTCTAGTTCCAGTTAGAAGATGGTGAACTCAGAGATTTCATTTATCACTGCTCAAAGTGTTTAGAGCCATTGAAAACATTTCCCCCTAGACACTGACATGATGGACTTATTTTAATCAGCAATTACAAAAGTTGACCAAGTGCCAGGCATCAGTGAGTAGATTATTGGGCAAAAATCAATTTTTTCCCCTTGTACAAAACCTGGATGCATCCTGTCAAAGGACAGACTTAAACAGGCAAGGGAAAGTTTATTCAAAACTATTGCAATTGGAGAGAGAGATTGGACTAAACTCTGCTGAAACAAAGGTGGGAGAGTTTATCAATTCTGGAGTGAGCTAGTGGATTGGTACTGGAGGACATTAGGAGGAGACTGGTTAATGTGATTAGGCCATGTGTGTTTGCTAATCAGCACTTATTGAAGTTAGACTCTTGCCCTCCCACAGAGAATGCGATGCTATCTTTCTTGATGATTACATTCCGAAAAATGGCTCCCATGTCCTTGAGAAAGACATTCCTGGGTTGTAAATCCGGCAAGATTACTAGAAGAAGATTTACGTGTCAAAGGGGTGAAAAAGGAATTTGCATGTTTTTTAGAGTAAATGTTCTAAATAAGGGGAGGTCAAGGGCCTATAATTCAGGAAGAAACCTGTCTAAAGTTTTATTAAGCTGAAAGGAATGTTAAGGCTGTCTTGGCCAATCTAAACCTTGAACACAGGTACAGATGTTTGCCAACTCTAGAGAAAAGCCTACAAGTACAGCAAGCTCCTTTACCTTTAATCTCCCATCCTCCCTAATCTGATTTAGATATTTCACTTGTGTTGTCACAGGCTTACCAGTATCACAGAATTTATCAGGTCAAATTGCAATTTTTTGTCTGTTTACTACTCTTGACACAAGACTATAAGGTACCTGAGAACAGGGATCCTGTTTACATTTGTAACCACAGGACCTACTGTAATTCCCCTTACCTCAATGAATGCCTGCTAAAATAAACTGAATTCTAAAAAATTAACAGAAAAGTAGCTGAGATGGGAAATAAGAATGTGGGAATTACAAAAAAAATAAGAGCCTTTAGTTTAGTAAAATGAAGATGGTAAGGGAATATGATCAGAAGCCATATATTCCTAGAAGGTATGAAATTTTCTAGTAAATCCTAGAAAACTAGAAGTCGGCCACACCCAGTGAAGATAGGAAAGAGGGCTCACATTTAATGTACACTATATGGTAGACACTATGTTAGCAT
The DNA here is from genome assembly GCF_965194805.1 of Balaenoptera borealis. NCBI lineage: Eukaryota > Metazoa > Chordata > Mammalia > Artiodactyla > Balaenopteridae > Balaenoptera > Balaenoptera borealis. The sequence continues at coordinate 61,293,856 of NC_138876.1, read as the reverse complement.
ATCAAATTTAATCCTTTATCTGTGAAGAAAGCACTGCAAACCCTATTTTATAAGTAAGAAAACTGATGCCTGGAGGGGCCATATACCACCTACAAAACAGTGAACCAAGATTTAAACACTCACCTTTATGGCCCCAAGTCATAAAGCTATTAAACTTGGCTGCCTTAAACATAAATTATAAATTATAATAGTTTAAGTTTTAGAAGAGAAAAATGATCAATACTTTTAACTTTGCATATGAGGTGATATCCCTAAGAAGGGATCACCCTCAAAATATAAATAGAATCAATAAGTATCAGATGTATCTTTAAGTACTAGAGACAAGCAAGGTTGTAAAGAAAACTGGTGATGTTTGGGGGTACCTTCCAAAACTTTTGAAGGTGGTGTCACCACAAGGAGACTCTGTCTCTTGGTAGCACCATCAGCTCTGCTTCTGGATTGGATGGATATTGAGATGACATTAGAAGTGCTCTTCTCTTGGAGTTGGGACATTCTCTGATTCTTTAGTAATGAAATACCTTTGATTCTTTGCTTTATCACCAAAAAAGATTGTTTAAAGGAACAACCTTTTTGTTTTTCCAGATACACACTGGGAATGCTATCTACTAACTCTCACTACATGCTAGAGATATGATGGTAGTCCCCTTATATATCCCAGTATACCGTACAGAAAATATTAAGGCTACTGGCATCAGTCCCATATGGTTAAATAAACTATTTAAAGGAGGATATTCCTGAACTGGAGAGGGATGTCTGGGACAAGAGCAAGCAGGATGGAGAGGATTTAATCAACAATTTAGTTTTATCTGGAAGCCTGATAAAATTCAAATACCCATGTCTCGCTTACATGGGACTTATTTTTCAACATAATGGCTTGACAATTTTTCTTAAGAATTTGGGATGAGAAGGAAAAAATAATAATTTAATCTAGTCAATAAAAGGAATATTGATGTTCCTCATATTTCTTTGAAATCCTCTGGTAAATTTCTTGACTTGTAATCTGACTGATTTTTACCCTTTCCTAGAAAAAAAAGCATACTGGGAGGAAGTAAGACCTAGTGCTTTTCTAGTGTACTCTTGGCATTCTTCCAACTCTTCTGGAAAACATCATTCTATCACTTATATTCCTGTAGAACTGTAAGTTGAAATGAAGAACCCTCTTACACAGCCTCTTAGACAAAAGTATCACGATATTCTTAAAGAGACCCTATCCAAACAGACATATTTAAAATAATTATTAGTTCATCATCATGCCCCAACAAGACTGCAAGGTTGCTTAGCAACAGAAGCAGGCACCCTTAACAGGAACATGCATGGATGGGAACAATGGTGAAAAGTGATCGAAATCTTACAAAGGCAAATTCTTTGAATTAAATCTTTGTGAAAAGACGTCATGGGGAAAATGAGTTTTTTAACCTAAGAATTGTTTCCTGAGATTGATACATTATTTCATAGCTAAACATCAACCACTTTCCATAGAATAGATAGAACAATGGAACTTTTAGTCTTTACATAATTTAGGGCACTTACAAAACATTATTTATCAGTGTTAGCTTGAAAATGAATATTTCTGTGTCATCCCATTATCTTTAAAACTGTACAGATTTATATAAAGAAAGGAAGTTACTTACAAAAATAATACTACAAATATATTTGATTAACCACATGTTTTATTTTTATGTCATACATAGTTAGACTATAAAAAACAAAATTGTATTCTTTTAAATTTGAACAAGATGTAAGTATATATATATATATATATATATATATATATATATGTATACATACATACACACAAACATGCATTATCTATCTAATTCCCATTTCCAGTGAAAAGAAAAGAAAAGAAAAGAAAAAGCCTACAAAGCATTGTCTCTTTGGGACTCCTAGATTGACTAATTTTTGACTAGTTTGACTAAATGGGCTGATTTTATACTACAATACCTGTAAAAGCACTAACTTGCTTCTAATAGTAAATGGAAGAAAATCCAGTACATATGGGCTCTCTTGATGCAATATGTAAACACCCAGCAAGTTCAAAGAGTAAGCTCAACATCCTGGCAGAAAACCTCAACTTTGACCCTAGTCCCATCTCCGGCTTGGACAATTCTCTTAACCACCATAGACCTCATATTCCTCATCTATAAAAGGAGGCCTCCAAGATTATTTTCAGCTCTAAAATTCCTAAAGTTCATGTCCATCAACTCTAAGTAGCATCACTCTTTTTTCTCATAGAAGAATTGTTTGTTTTACTGAATTGGTTATTTGACTACTGTCTTTATGTAAATATTAGAAGTAGCAGGCTTGTTCGCCAATACATTCACGTATCAGGCAGAAAATTTTCAATACTGGCTTTTTGTTTGTTTGTTTGTTTCTTCATGTCTGATTGCATGTTGCAGAGCTGATTTTTAGTTTCTGCAAGTTAAAAACATGCAGGTGCAGATATAATATGCTGCAGCCATTTATATCACCAGCCATAATGTTTTAAAACAACTGGCTTTTTTGCATAGTCTTTAGAAGAGGGTTAGATGAGCACTTCTGTTTTCCTTTTCTTGAGAAGTTTTATAACAACACCAAAAGGTCATCTTTAAAATGTCAGACAACATTAACAACAAAATCTTGGAAGACAGCCAGTCCACCAAGGAAATAAACCCAAAGGACTCTTTACAGATGCAAACCTTAAATAAGCAACAGAACCTGAGAGCTGGGTGAGGGCAGGGGAGAGAAATACTTTGTAGCAAAGAAATACTTTCAAGAGATGCCTCATGGCATTGAACTGTTGGAAACCAGTGGCAGTAAACAAACCTGGCCCCCATCAATTGCTAAAGGGCACATTCATCAGGAAGTTGGAAGCAAGAAGTCTAAGATCATGAGTCAGAGAAGCAGAATCATGAGCCACACCCACACTGGGTTCTATATGCTATTGTTAAAACAAAGAGAAGTTGATGTAAATATTTGAATTGCAAGGAATTGAAAAAGTGGTTTTTAATCCCACCAGTTGATGCCAGGCCAGGTTTTTGATTATACAACTGAGGATGTAGCTCTATAGTCCTGACAGCTGAGTAGTACAGAAGATGCTGTTTTCTTCCCACAAAAATACCACTTCTACTAACAATTCTAAAGGGAGAGAAAGCCTTTAACAGAGGACACATTAAAGGAGAGTCACAGTTATTTAAAACCAGAAACTTAATATTGATGTAAGAAGCAAGTAGGTTTAGGAAGAGAGCAAGCTACAGAAATTGATAAACGCTTTGCACTTTTAGTTGAAATTTTTAAAATTATGAACAGAAATAGAGGATTCTCTGCAATTTGTATTTTATCCAGTATTCAACTAAGTGGCCTATTAGTTGAGTAGGATGAAAAGTATCTTGCTGGCAGATGTGGAAACTAATACTGAAACAAAATTATAAGGCAGAGACATATTTTTGTAGCAAAGGATTTCACCAGCTTTGTCAAGATTGACACCAGAATCATATTATAGTTATACTTAATATAAATGTTAGATTATGAAATACATAAATGTATATTCAGGAGAAATAGTCAATAAATTGTACATAATGTACTACAGTAGTAAATGTTAGGTTCTTTTCAGTGAATACCTTATAGTGTTTTTGCGGTCTTTTTAAAGAGCCTAGTTTTTAAATAAATACTATTTCAAATTTGGGGAACGAGAAGTTTAAAATAAGATGAACCAGATTTCTACAATCCATTTTCTGATGCTCAAAGTGGGCAGACTACAAAATGGAGCATGGCTGAGGCCATGTGGTAATCTGTGTGTTCCTTGCACTGTTTGAATTATATTATACATCCGTAATATGCAGGGGCACAAATCACTCATAGGTTATGCTTTTTAGGCAAACTTTTACACACGAATAACAACTAATTAGAATAGACCTTAAGCAAAACCGTGATGTTTGCTTGTTTCATCAAGCTCCACTTTCTGAGTTTCCCCTGGGAGTCTATTTATTGCTCTGTCTTCTCTATTCCCTAATACCCTCTGCAGAACCCTCATGCCCTCAAGTTCTCTTCCCTCTTACACATCATCAAAACTTGCTTTTGGATCATTCAAGCTGAGATAAAAATGACTAAGATCTTAAAGCACAACCAGTATTTGAATTTTAATGGGAAAAAAAGATTTAAGGTAAAGGGATGAGATTCAGAGATAAAGGGAAGAGAGTTGAGTGCCAGCCATCAGTTAGTAGATGAGAAGACATTTTTAGGCATCAAAACTTTTCTGCATCTCTAATCGTAATACTAATTCTGCAAGCTATATGGTTGGAGAGATGCAATCATATGAAAGGCTCAAGATACCAGAAAATAGAAACAAAAACTATTTCTTCTTAGTTCATAAATAGGGTGTAGGTTTACTAAAGAGGGCATTAAAATTGCTCCCTGTTTCCTGAACCCAATCCAGCCAGCAAGGGAAAGGAGTTGAATAATGTGGCATTTGAGTTGGTTAATGGCAGGGAGAATTCAGAGTGGAATTACAGATGTAAAATGGATATCAGGATGTTATTTGTGTGTATGTGTCCATTGTGTATGTGTATAGAAGCCACCTCTGTCATCTAGGAAAAGACATTTAAATCTTCCAGAGTTATTAATTCACTGAGAAGAAACGATAAACTTCAGCATCATTTTGTTGCTAAATTGGGTCATATTTGAGGGATGAATCAATAACAATGATTTCCTTGAAAGGTCTCTCAAGGCTATTGATTTTTTTATGGCACTGGTATGCAAGGGCATTGTTCTGAAAGGACACAAACAGGTAATACTATCTTTCAAGAATTTTGGTAGTAGTAGTTGAGCAAAAACTACAATATGATAGAAAGCACTTAGTTTTCTTTGTCTCATATACAGAGTTAAAACTAAAAAGTGAAAAGACCCTACATTTTATCATTTTATATTTAACACTTATCTACATAAGTGTTAAAACAAATTGATCTTACTACCCATTATGATTATTAAGGTACCAAAAAAAATTCACTTTGAAAACGATTCCTGAATATGGATACATTTTGTATTCAGAATCACATGGAAAAAGAAGCCTCTTAACTTACATGGGCCAGTGTCCCATAGTTATTGATAATTATTCATGGAAAATAAATTAATTTTCTAACATTCCATCATTTGCTATTTTTTTAACAAAAGAGGGATTTTATTGTTCAGCACAGGGAAATATAGCCATCTTTTTATAATAATTAAATGTAGTATAATCTATAAAAATATTGAATCACTATGTTGTACACCTGAAACTAATATAATATTGTAAATCATCTATACATCAACAAAAAAGAGGGATTTTAGTTTTCTTATCAGCTGTTCTGTTCTTTGTTAAGAAGTGAGGAAAAAACCACTTACTGATTCTAAGGAAGTCAGATTCTTGATTTGCCTGATGATTATGAATATGAAAAAAGTGTTCTCTACAGAACAGTAGCTCTTAATCAAAAAAAGGCCGGCTCTAACATATTCTACAAAGAAGAGTGTGCCAAGATATAGCAATCCTTTTTGATTTTTTTGAAGTTTAAACAAATAGTGTACTCTGCATGAATTTTATCTTTCAACTAAATCATTCTACTGTGGAATTTATGATGCTATGGTACTAGTTTACGAAGAAAGTGTAGTAGGCTTCACATATCTCCATATCTTATATTGATGGCATTTAAATTCTAATACCAAACTGTTATTGTTTCATAAACTAGGAGAAAATTGCACTGATAACAAGCAGGAGAAGCTGGCAGAAACAATAGATTTTCCACTCTTTGCTTTCTATTGTTTGTAAGCCTAATTACCCTAGTTGACCAATTAATGACAACACATGACAAAATTTTCCTGACTGCTAATTAATTAGCTCTAATTTCACTAGTTTTGTTACTGCTAAGGCTTCCACTAATTCTACGTGTGAATGTCTTCTTACCCTACTCATCCTATTTTCCTCTTTGAACTTCCCCATATGTAGAGAACCCATTTGATTGACTTAAGAGTCAGAAGATACTTATAATCAGAGAAAAAGCAAAAAAGAATGACTATAATGCCAATTAGTATAACTATTAATTAGAAATTATGTTTTGAGGATTTTCAGACAGAAGAGGGGTAGAAATGATAATAGTTTAGTTTTAGGAAAGCTGTAGTACACAAATATAACCCCAAATCACACCACAGATAATTTTCCAGGAATTTAATATATCTGATACACACTCAATTTGTGCCCATGAATGGTGAGCAACTAGAATTAAAGGAGAATCACATAGTTACATTTCTGGACAAATCAGGTTATCAGATGATGTAATAATGGCAGTTTACCTCAATCACTTCTTAGGCTTTCTTATTTACTATGCTAAATGTTAAATGAGATTTCTGAGTAAAAGCATTACAATGACTTCAGCATTGTGGGACATGAAACACAGTGAGAACTCAGAGCAGGGAAGGAAATAAGTAAGGTAAGAAGGAAAAAGAAATGAAAGAGCTGAAAGATGTATTACTTGGCTGTCAGGTGTTAGGAGAGTTTATTTGTGCTTTTTCTTAATCTTCATAATGCTCTTGTCAGAATGGTAGTAACATAGCCATTTTTTTAGATGAGTGACCTTTAACTATAGGTTGCACTTGATTGTCTGCCAGGTTTTCAAGTCTGCGATGGGGACAGTAATGTCAGAAATTTCAATCCCAGTCAAATCAAGACCTGGTAGAAACACCATTATGGAAGTGCATAGTTTTGACCCAAATTTGACCACATTAAAGTGTTGTTCTTTCTTCTCCAGGACGATAGTCTATATTTCAAGAAGAATTGTAATTCTTGCCCCATAACAATTTCTCTGAGTTCTTTGTGCCAACTAAAGCCTTTGATTGATTTTCATATTAGCAAAGCCCTGGAATTATTTGCAAAATGCTATGAATAGTTATCTACTTATCTAATTATTTTTAGCAAAAAGATGCAGAGCTGTTATCAGATTCTCAAAACTCAATCAGATTACCTAACAGTTTACATTAAATGAGGTAATGAATGCCCCTTCTGGATCCAAACATTATAATATTTTTAATCCTTACCGTGGTCCCTGAAACGTCTATTATCTCTAATTATCAGTAAGGGAACTGAGGCGTAGTAAAGTCTAAGTAAGTGAGAGGTCTGGAATTCAAATCCAGGTCAGTTTCAGTCTTGAACACCACTAATTCTATAGCCTACACTGCATTCCATACTCTCACTGTAGATAATCAATAAATGTTCATTTATTTCCTTTACCCCAGTTGGGGACAAAGAACATGGGTGTGTGAAAGAAAGTACCGATTAGTTTTAATGTAAATGATATAATAATAATGCTAGTCAGCAGTTACGGAATATTCATATTGTGCTAGGAGTTGAGCATTAAGTACTTTACAGGCATTCTTTTATTTAAAATCTCATATATATAATACCTACCTTAGGAAGTAGGTAATATAAATGTGCCAAGGTGATTGAAATAACGTGGTCATGTACAGGCAATGAAACTGGGAAAGAGTTTTCTGGGCTGATGGCTGAATTTTGGCCAAGACATTAAGGGGAGAAGGGATGAGCACTGGTGGGGAGACTGAAAACTTATTCATCGTAGGGAGAAAGCACTGGTGTAAGCATTGTACTGCTTGCTTAAGAACTGTTACCCTCATAACCCGAAAACTGAGGTTTTGCTGAAAGCTGAAGGCAGATTTCTTGCAGTGTGAAAAAAAATTTACTGATATCTATTCATCTCTTCATGTTTGAACATGACTGTTTTGCAGATTTGTTGAAATGACTCAAGTTCTCTTTCAGATCTGGACTAAATGTCTGTATCACAGCATTAGGGCCCATGGAGCAGCATTTGCAAGCCCACACTCACCTCCCCCCTTTTTAGTGTTCTGCACTCTGGAAAAGCAAACAACAGCAACAACAAAATCTTATTTCCTTTTATCTATAGTTATTATTAATCTTGTCAAGAAACCCAATTTGATATATTTATGCTAAAATATAAATGAAATTTTTCCAGTTTTATTCAGATTTAATTGATATATAATATTTTATTTGTCCAAGGTGTACAATGTGATGATTGATATATATATAGTGTGAAATGATTACCACAATAAGTTTAGTTAACCTTAATTCACATAATTACAAATTTTATTTTTGTGATGAGAACTTTTAAGATCTACTCTCTTACCAACTTTCAAACATAAAATACGGTATTGTTAACTGTAGTGACCAAGCTGTACATTACACCACCATTACTCACTTATCTTATAACTGGAAGTTTTTATCTTTTGATCATCTTCACTCATTTTTCTCACCACCAACCCCCAGCTCTGGCAACCATCATTCCATTCTTTCTATCATGAGTTCAGTATTTTAGATTTCACATATGAGATCATAAAGTATTTATCTTTCTCTGTCTGACATTTCATTTAGCATAATGCCCCCCAAATCCACCCATGTGGTCACAAATAGCCAGATTTCCTTCTTTATCATGGCTGAATAATAGTAGGTTGTATGCACCCCATTTTCTTCATCCATTCATCCACCAAAAAAACACTGAGGTTGTTTCCATGTCTTGGCTACTGTATTGGGTTGGCCAGAAAGTTCATACAGTTAATGAATACACTGTTCAATAAAACTTGGTGAAAATGAAAAATGTGTCTTTTATTTTTACTTAAAATAAATCTTTGACAAAGCCAGCTAGGCATCCCTTTGAGTAATGACATATCACATTGAAATATTTTAAACATATGAACAGTAATAGCTTAAATGACAAATGTTACTAATATTGACACAATTTATCAAGGAGAATATGTTAGAATATGTTAAAATGCAGATGGACAGTGAAAGAACAAATATAACTTTTAACTAAATATTGTCTTGATATTTAGACCATTGGTTAAGAACATGATAACAGGTTTCATCCATTTCAAGAAAGCAGAATATTTGCAGATCACTTAACATTTACTAGGTATGTTCTCAGTCTGGAAGGATATATTTCATTTACATGTGTCATTTAATTTAACCACATCCCTCTGTAATAGATAGTGTTATCCCTATTTGCAGATAGGAAACAGGCTCAGAAAGATTAAGAATGTTACCTAATTCTAGTAAGTAGCCAAACCTAAACTGATCTAATTCAAGGGCAAAGCTCTTTCTGACACATCAGTGTGGGTCTCTATCTCTTTGAGAATTGTTGAACATTAAAAGCCTTCTTCCAGGTAAATGCATAAAGAAACAACATGAGCAATGATATAACAATACAAGTCTCACTAAATAATTGGTGTGTTTGGCCTTGCTTTTGCTGATAGATCTTTTTGCAAAATTGCTTTTCTCTGAGATAGTGGACTTTAAATATTTTCTTTGAAGACTTTCCTAAATTATACCTATCAGAAAATTACTTTGCTTTAAGGCTAAATAAAAATGAAAGCTTACTTAACTACACTTAGGTGCCAGGGTCATACTATGAACTCTACACCTGCCAGGATTCACGCTAAGATAGGGTGGCTCTGCAAACTGTCCATAGTACTGTGATTTCTTTCTGATATTTTGAAGTAGAAATAATTTAATAACTCTTCACAAAAGAGAGAAACACTGTTTCTTGGTCCTCAATATCATACTGCTGTAGGCTAATTCTTTCTCTCTTTTGTTGCCCCTTAGTACAGAGAGTGTGTTTTGGGGACCCTCCTTCACAATCTTCTCCATTCCAAGAGCATCTTAACATAAATCCAGGACTTCTCAACAGCCAGTTTTGCCAGATGGTCTTAGGGTTGGTTGTACCCATATATGTATAATCCTGAACTTCTCAAGTAAGGTCCTTATAGAGCATAATGGCTAAGAGAATTGGTGCTGATACCAGACCTGAGTCCAAATACTGCCTATGCCCCTAACTAGCTGTGTAACCTTGGAGAAGTAACTTAAGCCCCTTAAAGGGATCAGATTTCTCACCCGGAAAATGGTATGATAAATGCATCTACCCCATATGGTTAGTGTGTAACTTAATGTAACTTGAGATGGTGCATGTTAAGCATTAGCCCAGTGCCTGTCTCTTGTTAGTAATACCTGCTTTTATTATTAATTATTCTCTTTATATTCCCAGTTTCAGCTAGGTGCCTAACATATAATAGTTGTTCAGCAAATATTTACTGGATTGAACTAGCTCTGAAATTTAAGCATTGGGTCAACAGCAAAGTAGTCACCCCATCATCATTTCTCTCACAGAAAGGGAGAACAGATGGAAGCCAGCCATCATACTTTCTTTTCTTATTCTAAACTTCTCATCCAGCCCCAGCAATAAAATAATCTTCCTGAACCCCAACAATTTCGAGAATTTTTCAAATCACACTATTTGAAAATAGTTGGGTTTCCCTAATCTAATATGTCCCAGGACCCCAAGGTCACCAAGCTTATATTAATGAAGTCTAGTTAAGATAAATGATTAGTTAGTAAACCAACTGCTTATGAGCTCATTGGGCTTTTTAAAATTTACTATCTGCACTTCATAGAGACACAAGTATTTTGCTTTTGTAGGACACTCAACAGTCAAAGTAGTCTTTTAAAAAGCACAAATGAGATGCTATTATTGCACTGCTTCTAACCTCTAAAGGCTATCTATTGTAAAGAGATTAAATTTTCAACTACTTAGCCAGGCTCACAGAGACCATGTGCTCTGGTCACTTACTAAATCTTTCCCTGACCTTCATGGGGTTCGAGGCACAGTTGTCTTTTTCAGTCCCTCAGATGCAACAAGCTCTACTTCTTGCTCTCCCAGCTTTAGATTGGCTAATCCTTCTACCCAGACCAATTTCCCTCTGATCATTAAGGTCTCGGTTCAAACGCCACCACTACTATCTTGACCAAAGAGACCTGCCTCCTCAGTGCCTCTCCATCCCATTGTCCAGTCGTATTTCTGTCACTGTACAAAATTTATTTACATGTTTACTCTGCCTTCCTCCACCACTGGACATTTGCTTAAGAGCAAGGACTTTGTGATTTGTTGCTCACCACTGAATCTTCCAAGGCTTGCATAGAAGGTGAGTAGGAAATGTGTGTTTAATAAATGAATAAATATGTGAATGAAAAAAAACTGTGAAACACTAACACAAGAATATTTTTCTTTCAAAAGAATAATGAAAAATAGTTTCATTCAATAAGAGTCATTCTTAGTTACTGATACATGACTTAGTAGTTCCCATTCAATTTAAAATGTTCCATTTTTTTCTGATACTTCACAAGTCATTAATTAAATGTTGCTCACTTTTAAGGCCAATCTGTGAGACATTATTTAACTTGTCTACTCTAAAGTTCCAGCATTAACTCAGGCAGGGCTTCACCAAGTACTGAGCATGTGACCTTGGCCTCTCATTGCCTCAGTTTTCTCATCTGTAACATGGGTATAATAATAGGCTTATTTCATAGGCCTATGAGGAGGAAAACCTCACATATATGTGTGTGTCTATATATATGTATTTAAACAGTGTCAGAATAGTGTCTGGCACATGATAAGCATTATAGAAGTATTGACCGCTGCTACCAGTACTGTTATTATGAGAACTAACTGTTGAGAATAATCCTTCATATAGTGGTTTATTCCACTGAAGATAAAGGAAACTAATAGAATATTTAGAAATCAGATTAAACACAGAAAGCCAGTAAAATATACCAAGACAGAAGATGATGAGAGTGTAAAAGCATAGAAGAAAAAAAAAACGGTTTTTGTTTCTGTTTTTCTTTTTCTTTTTTAAAGAAGGAAAGAGCCTAGAAATAGGACAAAAACTATTCCTTGGCTATACTGACATGGAGATCGCTGGTGACCTTCATAAGTAAAATTTCAGGACAGTGGGCAAAGAGATTATGGTGAGAGAAGTCAGATGGATGTAAATTATAGAGTAAATGGGACGTGAGGAAATGGAAACAATATATGAAGATAACAATTTTGAAAAGTTCAGACATGAATTGGCTAAAGAAGATATGCAGGGATTAGGGGAGGAGGGAGGCTTTCATGTTACACGTATAGTTTTTAACATTTTAAGTAGGAGTTACTAGTCTAGAATGAGGTTGAATTTTGGCAAGAATCATTCATAAGCAGTAGATGGGTTGTAGAAAATGCAGTGCTGTGAAGTACTTGAGAAGATGAGAGAAAATGAAATGCTATCTGTAGTGCACATGGCCTTTTAACTTTAACTCCTGTAGTAAAAGGGAATACAAAGATCAGTGCAAATGCTAATGAATTAATGGATTTGGCAGTGGACTATTTACTGACTTCTATGTTCTTAATGAGTTATGAAGCACCTCACCAGCTCAGAGTGAAGGAAGTAGAGAGGATGGAGGAAAATTTGAGGAGGGTAGGTAAAGCTTCTAAGAAAATAGTCCTTAAGGAGAATTAGAAAGAACTTACTGTAAGTCAGAGCAATATTTCCAGTCTTGAAAACCCATTTGAAGTTAGTGATTATTAATTTATTGGAATACCAATTTGCCCTGCCACATGATTTTTCTCCAGCTACCTGGATATAAGTTACACAGAGGCAGAGAAGAGTGAGAGATAACAATTGAGGGAAAATACAATTAGTATTTTTTTTACCTTTTTCCACTTCCCCGCTCCAACTCTGGGCAGCCTTCACGGACATGGCTTCCCTCCCAGCCTCCAGGAGCACTCTGTTATCAAAGAATTCAAAGAAATGGAACATAGGTTTCCAACTTATTAATTTAGCAAGATCGAAAATTATATATAATGTCTTCTGTTGTCAAAGATCTTTGCAATATAATTTGGTTCCATCTTTTGACAAGTAATTTGGCAATGTCTAGCAAGATTAAAATGTTAATAGCTTTTTACACATTAATTCTAATTCTGGAAGTTTATGCCAATAAATAATTTATAATCCAGAAAATTATTATATAAAGATGCTCATTGTCATGTCATTTGTAATAACAAAAAATTGGAAACACCTTTAATTGTTAACAATAGGAAAACAGTTTAGGAAATTATATCCACTTAGTAGAAAATCACACAGTTACTATATTATAATTACAAGACGATGGAGCAAAATAGAATAATGCTTAATAAAGAAAGAATGAAGAAAGCCGACCTAAAATTGTGTCTTCCTTATGACAGTAATTATGTAAACATATGAATAGTTATTAAAACTTAAAACCAAAATAAAGTTTTAAAAGCTCTGTACCAGTAATGGGGATTTTATGTTTGTTTCAAAATATTTTTTAACATGACTCTTATAATTTTGTTTTTTCTACTCCTTTTCGTAAGAATTTCTGATTATTACCTAATTTTTCATTTCACAGTTTCAAATAAAGTCAGCAATTTTATCATCAGAGAAGATTAGACTTATTTGACAGTTCATAATTCCAAGTTATTCGGTATAAAAAGACCATATGCACTTGTAGGTGCTTTCAAAATACAATTTCGAGAATTTTTTTTTTTTTGCTTAGTCTTTCCTAGTATGGAGATTAAGCAAACTACCTAAAATTGCTAGCCATTCTTTTTTCATTTTTCTCATTTTATTCATTTATCTTGCCCTTCACAGAAATGATAACAAATGAGTCTGCAGTTGCATCTGCCAATTTCTTAAATCCTCTATTATCCACATTATGAAATCATACTAATATGAATGCTTCCAGTATTTTCAGAGCTCTTTAGTTATTATACTTTAGCATTCTGTATGAAGTATCTTATGTAAGTGTAAAATTTAGACTCAACTTCTGGAAGCTTTTGATTTCTTAGTTCAAAAGTGAGAGATCCTTAGTTCAGCCATATGATTAACAATTACTTGTATAGTAAGAAGCTCCTAAATTATTGTTTTATGGATACTTGGCAGTTTTCTTGCCATTTCTCAGAAGTTCTCTATTAAACACATTCTCTCTCTTCTCCCCCCCTCGCTGTCACACACACACACACACACACACACACACACACACACACACACACACACACACACACACATTGTGATTAAAAGCACAGACTTTGGCATTATGAAGTCTAAGGTTCTATTTCCAGTTCTGTAGTTTCTGGGCCACTTCACTTTAGGCAAGTAACCTAATGTCTCTGAACCTTGTTATTTTCATCTGTAAAATGGAGATTACAATTATATCAGACAATCCTCAAAACATCCGTAATGATTTTAGAGTTTCAGAGTCAGGTACAAGCAGGCACTCAGTAAATGGCTAGTGCTTTTATTACTTTATCATTATTTAGGTCTTGGTTTTCCTTGAGTCTGTGAGTCCCCATAATGAAATGTAATTTCCAGTAGATTGAGTAACACCTGTTTTCACCAAAAATTTTAACTGAGTTCATTGCTTTCTGTGCAACCCAGATTAGTTTTCTGCCTTTTTTTCTGTGCCATATGTAGGTGTTCAATAGGTTTATTTAATAAATGTATGGATGCATGAATGTGTAGATGAATTTTTAAATGCTTCTTTTTGAGAAGGTAGAACAAATGTGACACAGTAGAACAGATAAGAAAATAGTCCATGGAAAAAATGGCAAAGTCACGTATGTGCCCAGGGCCAGCCTAAGAAGAATTGCTTTTTTTTAAAGGAAAAATGTGTTGAATAGCTTATTTTAATTATTTTTAAAAGTTAAGTACAGGGATTTCCCTGGCTGTCCAGTGGTTAAGACTTTGCCTTCCAATGCAGGGGTTGTGGGTTCAATCCCTAGTCGGGGAGCTATGGTCCCACATGCCTCGCAGCCAAAAAACCAAAACATAAAACAGAAGCAATATTGTAACAAATTCAATAAAGACTTTAAAAATTGGTCCACATCAAAAAAAAAAAAAGTTAAGTACAAAAATTTGCTGATGATTTCCATATTTAGCGCCAATAAAAATAATGTGAGATTAGCTGTACTAAAACAGAATGTTGAGCTACATTCACATTAAGTGACATTATATAGTCTAAATTTATGGAAAACTTCTGAGATAGCTGATAAAAAGTAAGATGGTGAGTGACCTTTGAGCAGAAAAAGACAGAAAGAGAAATGGCCTTTTCTACATTCTATTGTGCCTCTAAGTAAAATGCTTGGTAATCTAGCTACAAAGCTATATGTCATTTGGCTTTAGGCACCTACTGTGATTTACCTTGTGAAGATCAGATTTTGCCATGGAGAGGATTTGTAAAAGTATCACATATTCCAGTACCATTGGCAACCACAGCTACCAAAAACTCCAATTTAAATTGATGAACCTAATATCAGATGATAGTATCATTTCCTTGCGGGTGTTTTGGGAAAAGGTGGGTAGGAAATGTATAAAAGTGAATCCTTTATTGACTGAAATAACAATTCATCATTTTGAAAACATAAAATACATTAAAGTTGTTATAGCATCATGTATTAATATTTCACTGTACTTTAGACATTGCCTACAATCAATGTTTTCTGCCCTTTGAAACAGAATCATGCTTGTGGTATGCATTAATCATATAAAAGATTAAACACTGAAAAGAAATTCAGCCTTTAAAGACAATTTGCTTTGATTTATTCAGTGGGTTCTTCCAAAAAGTTAATACCAAGAATTCTTGCTTGTTGAATTGGAGTTACAAATTCTTTCAGAGTTACTTAGTATTTTCTTTAATATCAGTATCAAGGAAGGTAAAGCAAATTTACATATTTATTAGGAAATACAGGCACATAATCATAAAACAAGAAAACACAACTTTTTTTATAGACTTTAGTTTTTAGAACTGTTTTAACTTTACAGAAAAATTGAAAAGATAGTATAAAGTGTTTCCATATACACTATACCCATTTCCCTCTATGATGATCAACTTATATTAGTATGTTACATTGTTATAATCAATTAACAAATATTGATACATTATCATTTACTATAGTCTATACATTAGTCCAATTCCTTAGTTTTTACCTAATGTCCTTTTTCTATTCCAGGATTTCATCCAGAACTTCACATTATATTTAGTTGCCATGTTTCCTTAGGCTCTCTTGGGTTTGATAGCTTCTCAGATTTTCCTTGGATGACCTTGACAATTTTGAGTAGTTAGGTTTTTGTAGGATGCCCACTACTGGAATTTCTTTGATGCATTTTTCATGATAATATTGGGATTATGTGTTTTGGGGAGGAAGACCACAGAGTAGAAGGGTTATTTTGTCAGATCACATCAAGTGTACAAAGTATCAATATACATTATGAATGCTGAGGTCGACCTTGATCACCAGGCTGAGGTAGTGTTTTTCAGGTTTCTCCATTGTAAAATTACTGTTTTCCCTTTTTCATACTGTACTTTTTGGAAGGAAGTCAATATGCTCAGCCCACAGCTAAGGAATAGGGAGTTATGCTTAAGATGGAGTACTACATAAACTATTTGGAATTCTTTTGCACTGGAGATTTATCATTTCTCCCTCATTTATTTACATATCCAATTATTTATTTATATCAGAAGAACTCATGGATTTTTACTTTATACTTTGGGTTATAATCTAATTCTACTTTATTTACTTTGTTCCTCAAATTGCTCTAGTCCTGACCCTTGTGAACTCTTTTCAGTTGGCTCTTGTGCCACTCTGATGTATCCCCATCCATATATTTTTTTTTGGAACTTCCTTACTTTCTGACACTATAAGATGGTCTAGGCTCATCTTGTATATTTACTGCCCCAGTCCTAGAATCAGCTATTTCTTCAAGGATAAGTAGGTCTTTTTAGTGGAGAACGGTACCAGACAGCAGGATCTGGGTGTGGGGTGTGCTAATTGCTGCTCGGATGTCATTGCTTCTAGATCTCAGCTGACAGAGCAAAGAGATAATATGTGTGTACATTACCCATGTATATGCACATATCTATAAGTATCTCTCTACATAACCATGTGTATTAAGGTAATATGAAGCAATATTAAGCTGAACATGAATGTATATTGATGTTTCCAACTTTAATCTGTTACCACATAGATCATTTTAGCCTCATCTCTTGCTTATCTTTAAATTTCAACTCCAGCAAAACACTTGACTTTTAGAAGTATGAAAATCAAATTGTAGCAACTTTGGGAAGCCACATCATCTAGCAGAATAATTCTTAAAGGGAAAGGTGTATATCATCAAATTTTAATTTACAGTCAGCAGTACTTTTTAACATCAATAGGCCTCCAGACCTCTGCTTCCAAGAAGATGAAGTAGCCCACTTCTCCCAGGTTCTCCCACTTAAAACTAAAACCCTGAACATAACAACAAACAAACATAGGAAGACACTGAAAGGTGGAAATGAGAAGGCAGACTTAACTAGGGACTTTGGGACTTGAGGAATAACATGGTGATGAGTCCCCTGTGTTTCCTGTTGCTTCCCATACATCCTGGAGAGGGTATTACAGGAACCCCCAATCAATAACCACCAACACAACAACAGACAAAAAAGCTTCAAAAAAAACCCTGTTCCCCCTAGCCAAAGTATGAGGAAAGGGGTTGCTAAAGACAGAAAACCATCTGGGCAATAATATACACACTACTCGAGCCAAGTGCCAGTGGAATATTGCACCCATCCCCTACGTCCTGTGGTTTCAGTTGGACCAAGCTAGGGTTTGATCTTCCACACCACCCAACTCCTGCCCTCCAGAAGAGGCAGCGCTCTGATTCCCCACCAGGGTTGTTTCAGTGTGGTCCAGTGGTGAGTTGAGCCTCCACCCCTTTCCATTAGCAAAGAGACTTTAAAAGGTGGTGCCTGACAGGCTAGTTAACACTGGGCTGCCCTCACACAGTCGTGGGGTCCAATGGTGGGACTTAGCCTCCATCTCTCCCTGACTTCAATAATAACAGGATGTTACAGGTTGGAGGGAGTAGACACCCCACTAACCCTCAACACATGGTGTCAGTGAGACCCAATGGGGTGCTGAATCCCCATAACCATCCTGAGGCAGTAAGACAGAATGAGATGGCACAAGCAGAGCTAGACGGCAGTTCTCTTCCTCTTACCCTGGTGTCAGTGGGGCCAGCAGGTAGCTGACCCTCTACCCATACCCGGCATCAACAAGATGGAATGAAGTGGGAGGAAGGACAGCAAACACTTCACTTCTCCCCTCCCCTGGTGTCAAGAAATCTACTGGGGAGATGAACTTCCACTCCTACTAAAAGGCAACACAATGATATTAATGTTCCCACTTTTGGGGGGAAGGTGTCAGAAGGGCCAGTAGGATAGCTGAACTTCTACTTGATCTGTCTTCAGTGAGACAATGTAAGTGCCCACTTTTGCTGGGGTATTGTCAGTAGGGCCCAATGGAAAGCTGTATGTAACCCCCCAGTCCTCATACTACACCTCAAATAGGATGACTTCCTGCTAAAAAGTAATAATAAAATTAAATGGGATACAGAGTCGTATAATAACTCATGATGTTTAGAATACAATTGAAAAATACTCATGACACCAAGAACCAGGAAATCACAGAATAAATGAGAAAAGACAATGAACATACACCAACACTGAGATAAAACATCTATTGAAATTATCAGACAAGGATTTTAAATAAGCTGTCACATAAATGCTTCAATTAGCAATTATGTGTTCCTTGACAGAAATGGGAAAAGTAGAAAATGTAAACAAAGAACTAGAAGTTATAACAATTAAAACAAATGGGAACAGTAGAACTGAAAAATACAACAATCAAAAAACTTTGCTCAAGAGTAGAGTAGAGATTACAAAGCATAGAATCATGAACTTAGAAGAGATCAATACAATGTACCAAATCTACAGAGAAAAATAGACTGAGGGGTAGAGATGGGAGAAAGAACAGGATCTCAAGAACCTGTAAACAGTAACAAAAGCGCTAACATTCATATCATCAAAGTTCCAGAATGAAAAAAGAGAGCAAGTAGGACTGACAAAGTATTCAAAGAAATAATGACTAAAAAGTTCCCAATTTTTTAGAAGACATAAACACAAATCCAAGAATCTGAGCAAACCCAAAGAGGAAAAACACAAAGATATCCTTGCCAAGACACGTCATAATTAAACTTCTGAAAAGTAGAGGCAAAAAAAAATCTCGAAAGTGGATAGGCAGAGACAATGCATCACTTATTGAGAAACACCAATTCCAATGACAGTATATTTCTTGTCTAAAACTATGGAGTCAGAAGCACTGACATAACATTTTTCAAGTACTAAAAGAAAAGAACTCTCAGCCACAAATTCACACATTTTATATCCACTTTCTTGTTTGACTTATATTAATGGACTACTAACTCATCTTTCTATATCCGGGACTGCCATCACCCTTCTCCAAAAATCTAGTCACAGTATTTCCAGAGTGATCTTTCTGAAAATGAAACAAATTTTTCTTATAAAAATACCTGATTGTGTTATGAAACTTTTCTCTCTTCTAAGTTACCAGTTAAAATCCTTCAATGGATTCCCATCTTTCTTGGAGTAAAATCCCACATCCAAACTCTCTTTGTCCTTTTGGGCTGCTGTAAGATTATACTGCAGGTTGGGTGGCTCATAAACAACAGGAATTTTTTCCTCACAGTTCTGGAGGCTGCAAGTTCAAGAATAGGGTGCCAGTATGGTCAGATGAGGGCCCTCTTCTGAGTCACAGACTTCTCATTGTATCCTCACATGGCAGAAGAGCTTAGGGAGCTCTGTGGGGTCTCTTTTATAAGAGCACTAATACCATAATCATTTCCCAAAGGCCCCACCTACTAATACTATCACCTACGGAAATTAAGATTTCAACGTATGAATTTGGAGGGGAACACAAAGACTAGACCATAGCACTTACTATACATACATGGACCATTCATGATCTGGCTTCTACCACCCTCTCCATTGTCTTCTTTTCTTACACTCCAGTGAGCATTTCTTATACTGATTATGAATGGAATTCCTTTCTGGACTGATCCTTAACCATTCATTTTCTGGCAACCATGGATTTATCTTCTCTTTTCCTCAAAAATTCACCCTTCCTTCGTGTTACATATCCATTTCAATTGCCTTCTACAGGAAGCCCTACTGATATCCCCCATATACTACTGTCCACAGCATGAATTAAGGTCTTACTGTGTCTTCCTATAGCACTCTGTAATAATTTTTACGGTAACTACGGATTTTCTTATTTGAGTGTCACAATACATTGAATTCTAGGTGGCACGATAATGATTTTAGTAACAGTAACACTGGTGCCTAGTTTAACCCATGGCATACTACAGGTGTTCAATAACTGTTTGTTGAATGAGTGAATGAATGAATGAATGAATGGTCAATTTGAAATCTTAATCATGTTACTTTTCAAAAATCTGTTAAAAGATACCCACAGTTTTCCAGAAGATTAGGGACTTAGGATCTTAAACTTGATTTAATAGAGGAAATTTTTACTCATACATCATGCTTAAATACCTCAAAGTAAAAGCATTAACCCAGGAATTTAAGGTTATCCATTTGGACTTGCAAGCCAGTAATTAATATCTCCTGCCCCGACTGTATTAGATGGTTTCAATGCTCCACTCATATCTCCCCAGCACTCATCATTCCAGTATATGCTGATAGAATCATGCGATCACCTGCAATTATCCACCTTAGGGCAGGCCAAAAGTGTACAGGAGTTAATGTATCTGGGGGTAGCTTTCAACCAAAGACAGAGGGGACTGGAAGATAAGTACTTCAAGTTTCTCACCGATTCTTGGGATAACTCTGAGACATGTTCTATAGAGTTTCACAGAACTCCCCTGAAGTACTGGCAGCAGTTCCCTGCAGGAGTAATTTGTTCAGTAATGCACCTCTGTTGGCTTCCTTCCATGCCTCCAATTCTCAATTCCCACTCCACTTCTGAGTTTTCTGGAAGCACCTCCCAGATGAACAGTTTGCATTCAAATTATTGCCTCAGGTTCTGCTTCTAGGGGAATTCAGTTTTTAGCCTCCTCACAATCCAGTGCTCCTTACAGAGCCATCACTGGTACAAGCACCAAGGCATGGCACATTATCACTCCTCCTAAATCCTAATATTTTTAAACAGATAGGAAAGAGCATGACCTTGAAGAGAAAAATAGTTTATATGAGAATGGCCAATGGATAAAGGGAAGGAGAGACAGTGCCATTTGTTTTCCATTAATGATAGTGTGAAATTTATGGGCAGATGGTCTAACAGGTGTGACTATAATTTGAGAAGCCTGCTCCCTTGGTTACTCAGAAGACTGCTATTGTTATTATTATGGAACCACAACCTCATGACTTTATTGCTTCACTTGATGTAGCCTTTTCCTTTACGCTTAAATCTTTCTAAATCACTGAATTGCAGCCAATAGATTTATTTTCTCCCTGTGGCTCCATCACAAAAAAAGACACACATGTGCACACACACACACACACACACACACACACACACACACAGAGTTTTGTGTATGCCAGTGCTAGAAAAGACAAGCTCATGGTGCATGTATGCAAAGGATATTGTACATTACAGGTCTCTGTGAAATAGTCTTCTGCAGGTTCCTATGTTTATTTTATGAATAATTAACTTTAGTAAAGTTAATTTCCTGAAGATCTTGATGAAGACTGAAGAAAGGAAGTAAATTTTAAAGAAAAAGACTTAGAAACTTGCCCTTTTTGCCCTCTCTTTATGTCTTAATGAACAAAGGATAACTGGGCCTTTTTTGAAGTCTTTGCTTGAGTTGAAGACACAAAATGCAACCTGTACTCTTATCATAATATGTTCAGTTTATGAGTACACAAACTTATAAACTATGAATTTCCCTAAAGTTATTATACCATTTAGAAGATGTTTGCTTGGATATTTACTTAAAACGAAACAATTGAGGTCTATATGTCCAAATAATTTCCTTCTGTCTTGCTGTCTCCATTTCAGTTTCCTGAGCTTCTGGGAAGGCCTGGTTTCCCCAAAGGAACGATTTCTGGTAGAAGTCTGAAGGTCTGACCCAAGAAAAAAAATCCAGTATAGCCAATGAATTGAGGACAAGAAGGTTTCCAATCAGGTAGGAACATTTAACCTCATACATTACAATCACCTTAAGTAAGGTGTGCTGATAGCTGGATATGATTTAACTGCTTGGAAAAAGATGCATATATAACCTACCCCACAAGGAAGCTGTTCTCAATTCCCTTAGAGGTTGTGGTGTTTATCAGAGAGTGCCTTGGGGGAAAATGAATACAATAACAGTATGATGCTTTTTTTTTTCATTTTTAGCTCATTGTTGCCAAGTACACTTGGTGATCTAGTGCCTGTGGTTTAATTCCAGGAGGTTAGGCATGTGGAACAGCACATTAACCCTTTTTAGTATTTTCTCCCAAGACAAATCATTTTTATAGGTTGTCTCCATGATCTTCTAGTTGCTTATCAAAATTAAGCATCAAGTCTTCTAAGTGAGCAATAGCCCCAGTCAGTGTGAGGAAATCAGCTTGGTTCTTATTGGGGCACATCTTCTTGGTCTTGGCACCAAGTGAGTTCACATAGGGAGTTAGAAGGAGGAGAATGGGGCATGCGAAAGAGGAGTTCTGTGCTCTCATTTACCTATGCATTTTGAAACTCCACTAACAGTTTTATTTTCATTAGCAATTTGTGATAAAAACTTAGGGTAAAGGGAATAATGAAGCTGTCCCATTATATGGCAGGATAAAAGATAGTAGTGACATCAAAATCAGGGCCTGTCCATCTCATTTGCAGTTATATACTCAGTGTTTAGCATAGCATTTGACCCTTCACCAGTATTCAATAAGAAGAGGCGTGTTGAATGACTTAGGGATGAATGAATGAATGAAAAAAGTTAATATGGTAGAAAATGTGTTTTATCCTTATATTTTCTTGTGTGTTGACTTCTGTATTTCAAGACCCAGCACTGTAACTGACACATAGAATATAAGCAATAAAATTTGTTGAAAGAATGAATGAGTCCCCACAATTCTACGAATAATTTTAAGACCAACACAGACCCCATATTTGCCAAGATCTATGACAGAAGTATCCAGAGATGAAAGCCTGGATCTCAGCTAGTGGTAGAGCTGACAGAATTTATCTAGTTTTAATAATTTACAGCTCATCCCATTACATTTAGGCATAGTACCTACATGAGCCATACAATTAAATGTGGACTGAAAGAAAATGCACAACCTAGAAGTTGAGAATTATGTTTTATTTGGAGGACATACTGAGGACTTACGTCAGGAGACAACCTCTCAGATAGCTCTGAGGGACTGTTCTGAAGAGGTAAGGGAGGGCACAGGATATTTAGGGGTTCTTGCAAAAAAAAAAAAACAGGTAGTTGGAACATCAAAAGATTACTGTTAATTAAAGAAACTAGACATCTTAAGTTAATAAATTTAGCACTTTTCTGTATATGGTGAGATGCAAGAATCTGGTCTCATGGAAATCATTCCCTTGATATGCACTTTAATTATCTAGGACCAGTCTCCTGTTTTCTCCATCCTGAATCCCCTCAGGGTGCAGCTTTGGGGGTGGCTTCAGTGGCTGATGGCTTGATGGCTCTAAGGTCCTTTGTTACTGATATGGCAGGCTACATTCTTTGTCCACGTAAATGACTTGAATATGGATAGTAAATCTGTGGATTTGCAAAACGTAATTCTTGGAGCATTTTTATAAGGGCAAAGTTAAGGGCAATTTCAGAATCACTAGCAGCTAAAACTGCTATTTATACTTTTCCACAGGTAGGTAGTAATCTGCTGTTGCTATCTTCAGTATTCCCAAGGGATAACAAAAGCCATTTAATTCAAGAAGGAAATGTAAAATTTAGCACAATGCAGCTTCCACAAAACCAAACACACAAACACACACCCAGCTCTCGCAGATATGAAGTAATAATCTAAAATAGAATCCTGGAACTAATTGCAAAAGAAGAGCAAATGTACTCATATTGGATAATTTTATTCTTTTATTAATGTTTGATATATTTATGTATTTATTAGTAAAATTCAGAGTTGCTATATGGAGAAATAGCTTTGTACCAATATTGTCTTTGTATGTGTTTATCAATAATGTATGAGATTGCCTCCTCTGCTCCTTTTCCTTTATTCTCTTGCAGGCAGTAGATGTAGTTATCAGTTGTTTTTAAAATTTCTAGACAGCCAAAGGACTAGTATCACTTAAATAAAGAAGGCAAATTGTCCCAAAGTAGGAACAATTTTCCTTCATTATGGAACATAAAGTCCTCATATGAAGGGGGAAGAATTTCATAGCTAAAAGCTTTCAACTACAGAAGATTTATGAGTAACTGTGTATGTTGTTTCAAAGTGGACTCTCTATAATTAATGTCTAGGGGTTATCTTTGGTATATAATGGATTTTGATTTTTTAAATATTATTAGATAATATACAAAAGAATATATTTAATTGTATGTAAGTTATGAGAAATAATAAACTCCTGCAAACACACCACCAAAACTAAGAACTAGAATCAAAACTGCTGAGTCTTCTCTCTGTTCTCTACCCTGATCCCACCTTCCTGCTTTCACCAAAGAAATCACTCTGATCTTGGCTTTATGTTCAACATCCACATAATTTTTATCTGATTTTGCTTATTATTGAGATTTATAAAATTGATATCATACTTTAGTTCTGTGCTTGCTTTTTTTACTCAACATTATGTTTCTAAGGTTCATCCACTTTGCTTTAACTAGTGTTCATTCATTTGTACTACTGTATAATATTTTATTGTATAAATACAAGAAAATGTGTTTATTATTCTATTAATGATATTTGGGTTATTTTGGACCTATTACGGACAGTACTTCCATGAACATTTATTATAATGTTTCCCGGTACACATGTGCAAGATTTAACATAAGTAAAAGAGTAGACATACTAAGAGAAGAATTGCTGAGTTGTAGGGAATTCAAATATTCAACTTTAAAAAATAATGTCAAAATGTTTTCCAAAGTTATGGAATCAATTTTCAGTCCTTTTGCTCTATAGCTTCACCAGTTAGAATGGCCAGTCTAGTCTTTTGTTCCCTGTATTAGTCTGCTCAGGTTGCCCTAGCAAAATACCTCAGATTCAGTGGCTTAAAAAACAAGAGATTTATCTTCTCACAGTTCCGGAGGCTGGAAGTCCAGGATCAAGATGTTGGCAGTTTGGGGTCCTCCTGAGGCCTCTTTCCTTGACTTGCAGATGACCACTGCTTTCTTGTTATGTCCTCACATGGCCTCTTCTCTGTGTGTATGCATCCCTCGTATCTCTTCCTCTTCTTACAAGGACACCAGTCATATCAGTTAGGGCCCCACCATTATGACCTTATTTAACCATAATTATGTTTTTAAAGGCCCTGTCTCCAAACAGCCACATTGGGAGATGGGGCATCAACATACGAATTTTAGGGAACACAATTCAGTCCATAACAATTTTAATTTGTATTTCCCTAATTACCGATAGGTTGAGAATCCTTTCATTTGTTTAATAGTTGCCTATGTTTCCTATTCTGTGAAAGTCCAGAGAGTATCTTTTGTCCATTTTTCTACTGTTTACCTTTTTCTTACTTATTTCTATTGTTCTTTAAATACAAGCAAATAATCCTTGGTCAGCTATATATGACACAAATAAGTTATGTCATGCCTTCTCACTTTTTTAATGTTGTCTTGTGATAAATAGCAGCTCTCAATTTTAATGAAATCAAATTTATCTTTTAGCTTAGTGCCTTTTTGTTCTACTTAAAATGTCCTTCCCCAGTTTAATGCCACCCAGATATAATAGATTTTCTTTTGAAAGTTCTAGTGTATCTTTGTTTTATATTCAAGCCATTAATGCACTTACAATCGACTTGTCTGTATTATCCAATGTCTTTGTTTTCTTATGAATAATTAAGTTTTCCAGGACCACTTTGGAATGAATGGATTTTTTAGGTGTGTCTGAGCTGTTCTTGACCATTCACATAAATTTCAGAATTGGCAATCCTGTAAAACCTCTATTAAGTATTTTTATTGTAATTGTATTGTATGTATAAATTAAGTTGGGGAAAATTTACATCATTATGATGAGTCTTTTCTATCCATAAACAAGATGTATCTCTCCATTTATTTAAGACTTCTTTAATATCTTTCAGTAAGGTTTTATTTTCTCCATAAATGTCTTGCACATCTTTATTTAGATTTATTCCTAGGTAGTTTTTTTTTTTCCATTTTAAATAATTTTTAAGCTCTCTCTTTGTTCCTGGATTATAGAAATCCAATAGTTTTTTGCATCTTGAGCTTATATCTAGCCATCTTGCTAATATTGTTTATTAGTAAGAGAGAGGATTTTCTTAGCAAAGAGGAATAAATGTAAAATTAAATAAAAATGTTATGGTTCAGCTCTGGTCAATAGAACGTTCCATGATAATGGAAATGTTCTTAGTGCTGTCAAAAATTATAGCCATTAGTCACATGTGTTTTTAAATTTTTAAAAGTAAATTCAATAAAATTCAATAAAATTAAAATTTCAGTTCCTAAGTCAAACTTGCCCACATTTCAAGTATTTAATAGCCACTTGTGACTAATGGACACTATACTGGACACTGTAGCTCTAGACTATTAGACTGTGAAGCCATGCCGTCCCGGGATTTTATCTTTGTCAGTGGCATAGTGAGATCTTTCATGTGACAGTTATTCTGTTATTAAAAAGAGAAGTTACTTAACCTAGTCATCCCTAACTTTGTGAAACAATCCAACATAGCTTTCACCATCCAGGAATTTCTTGAATCATATTTATGTTTCTAAACTATTTCTTGCATCAAGTGTTCACTTTGTAGCAAGTTCATTGTCCTAAAATGGCACATACCAAAGTATCAAGAGGTTCCCTTATTCCTGAAAAGCTGTGATTGGATGAAGAAGACCTTGTTACCCTGCCTATATGATTTTTATCATAATCAGATGTTAATCTGTATCAGTCTCCATATTCAAAATTCACCTTCAAAATTATATGTTATTCACATGATGGTTGTCTTTATTTCATTTAGCTAGTATCATGACCTTATAAATGCAGTTTGGGTCATTTTCTCCTAAAATCTCATATTTATCCGTGTGAAAATACATCTCCTACTTCTTTGCCCTCTTATAAACTCTTCCTGTAATTTAATCCTCATGAGCTTTATTTTCCCTAATTTTAATTACTGAATATTTTGTAAAACATTTAAGAGATCACTGGTACGCTCTTTTTTTCAATCATCTATGCATTTAAACAGTGTGTTGCAATAAGAAATAGTACTGTTAATCAGAAGACCAGAGTCCTAGTTTTACCCATAAAAATGAACTATATGTGCATTTAAATAAGGTTTATATAAGGTTATATAAGGTTTATTCTGATTCTAAAATTGTCATGATTATTTAGAAAATTATGTTTGAAATATGACATTATTCAAAACCAATAAAGGTTTGAAATCTATTAAAAATCTACAAAGAATTCAAGTATTTCACCTTTTCCCCTGATTTGATATTAAACTGTAATCCTTCATCTTTCACTTACAGCATGCTGTAGCTGCTATTGACACAAAGACAAAATATAATGTCTAAATATTGTGTACTTGTTTTTTAAACGAATACTTTTGTTTAAAATTGTCTTTTACATAAATTCTTGATTCCCTTTTCACAACTTTTCCATTCCCCATGCTACTGCAATCAATCACTCGTGATAGAAAATTATTCTCTTTTCTGTTTGCTAAAGCTCTTTTTAAAATACCGAGTTTCAAATTATCATCAATTCAAGAAACTTTGGAAAATGAACTTCATAATTTCCAGAATGAATATTTTGTTTCACTGGCTACCAGGACACCATCCTCTCCTAGATTTCTCCCCTCCTCACTCACCATTCCTTGGCAGTCTCCCTTGGTGATGCCTCCCATCCCTCAACGTCTGTTAGAATGCCCTAATGCTCATTCCTGGCCCCCTTCACTCTCCATCTACCCTCACCTAACCTCCAGACTCCTAATTCCAATTTCCCACTAAATATCTCCAATCTATGCATAATAGACATTTCAAACTTAGCAAATAAAACTAAATATTTTGCTTTGATCCATCCATTGCACTCCAGTTTTTCCTGGTTCCATAACTCATCCAGTTGCTCAGGCCAAAAATGTTAGATTCATCCTTAAACTCTCACTTTCCCACAATTCCTATGTCCAGTCCATCAGAAATTCTTGCCAGCTCTAACACTTGAAAATACATTCTGAATCCACCTACCTC
The DNA here is from genome assembly GCF_965194805.1 of Balaenoptera borealis. Classification (NCBI taxonomy): domain Eukaryota; kingdom Metazoa; phylum Chordata; class Mammalia; order Artiodactyla; family Balaenopteridae; genus Balaenoptera; species Balaenoptera borealis. Next base: position 61,265,767 of record NC_138876.1, on the reverse strand, counting down.
TCACCTTACCCTTGCCATCTTTACTTACTCCAAGACATCATTGCTTGCCTCATGTAATGCAATAGGCAGCCTCTTCCACAACCTCCTTGCTGCTTCCCCTCTTGCCCCAATCCTTATAGTCTATAACCAATACAATAGCCAGAATAATCAAAAAAAAAAAAACCCATAAATCATATCACATTATTTCGCAAAACCCGTTGCCATCACTCTTAGAATAAAAATTAAACTTTTTACCTGTCCTACTTGCTTTATTCAATGTTTCTTCTGCCCGACTCTCCAAACTCGTTTACTACTATTATTCTCTCACACACACATCCAGATTTTCTTTCTGCAGTGGCTTTCCCAACATCAGGGCCTTTGCACTTGCTATTCCCTAAAACCTGGAAGATTTTAAAAATCTGTAAGATTCCTCCAAGCAAGATCTTAGAAGGTATTTACATTTCATTTTGTAGAGACATTTGGTAGAAGACATTTTTGCAAAAGATAGATACATTTTACTTTGGCGGCTATTCACACATCTAGCAATTTCCAAGTTGGTTAAATAACAAATGTGAATTAATGAAGCTAAAATAAAAGAACTGTAGTTGGTGAGACCTATGTGTTTTAAACCGTGAACTTTGAGGAATTGTAGACATGCAAACTACACCATGGCTTCAGTGTTAATGTGTGAGAATTAGCTAAGGTATTTTCCAAATACTTATTACTCTCTAAAGAGCTTCTGAGCAGGAAATCAAAACAGGGCCTGTGGACCTGAATTTTATCAAGTACCTCAGTTGATTCTGTTGCAAATGGTTTTCAGTCAGCCCTTTGAGAGACACCAAGCTGGGGTATTTGCCCAGATATGATTACCAATGGTCATTCAAGTCACCAATGAGATACAATCGAGAATCAACAAATGACTGAAAAGAGTGACAAAAGAAGAAGAGGATCCAGTAAGGACCAGTAGAGACGCTATCTCAAGCACTCTTGGCTAGGAGTTATACAAATCCATTCATATAAATGGACTGATAGTTAACAGCCAAATGGCACTGCATATTTTTTTAAGTTGCTGAGTATTAAAGTGTATGGCTAAGCATCATAAGTTTTGTTAAATTATATTTTGGTTACTATAAAAGTAGGTGTACATTGTGTGTCATAGGTGTAGGGATATAGGTGTGTAAATACATGTTGTCGTTTCAGTTCTTCAGCTGATACTTCATAATGTCTTTGTAACTTCTAAATGAAGGACCTCTTCAAATATTGTTTAGGAAAAAAAGATATCTGTTCATCCCTGTCCACCTCCCTTTCTTCATCCCCTTCCTTGTCCCTTCCCTTCTTTTTTTTTTTTTTTTTTATATCTTTATTGGAGTATAATTGCTTTACAGTGTTGTGATCTCTTCCCTTCTTGAACAAATTAGTCCATTAAGTGAGGTAAAATAACCCTTTGTCAGCATGGAGGAGGTGGGCATTCAAGGAACCACATGACTTGGCATTGGGTCTCAGAGTCTGAGAAAGGGGAGAGGATGTCTGCATAAGGGAGCCTGGAGTTGACTGCTGAAGTCTGATTCGTGTGAAAGGGCATCCACATGAGGAAGTGGCCTTGGCAACCACTCTGTACAGATAGTCATAACCCGTGCCAGGTGGAGAAAATGTGTGGGATGGGAAAGTGGCAGCTACAAGAATTTACTTAAATACAGGAAGATTGATCAAATAAGTAAGGATATTAAGGATATGGTAATCAGTGTTTTTTTAATATCTGTGGAGGGAGTTAAAATATGAAAAGGGCAATGAAATGACTGAAAGGGTGTTGAAAGGGAATGGAGGATGTTAATGTGAACACATGATTTTCAATATAGAGACATTATAGAACTAAACATAGACAATATGTATGCATACGTTTATGAATACGTGTAAATGGTTATGAATATGTGCTTTCATATGTGTGTATGTATATATGTACATAAATCCCCTAGCTCTGCCTATTGAGAGTACCTGGGACCACTACTTCCCAAGAGCAATGAATACACCTAGTGTCCAGATCTTGGTTTCTAAATACAGCTCTCCAACTGAAGGAACTAAAGCTCTTTGGAGAAATGGCTGATTCTAGAGCTACTACAGGGAAAATATAAGATGACCCTAGAACATATTATTGTTTCAAGAAGTAAGGGATCAGCCATAAAAAGAAACGAAATTGAGTTATTTGTAGTGAGGTGGATGGACCTAGAGTCTGTCATACAGAGTGAAGTAAGTCAGAAAGAGAAAAAAAAATACCGTATGCTAACACATATATATGGAATCTAAAGAAAAAAAAAATGGTTCTGAAGAACCTAGGGGCAAGACAGGAATAAAGACGCAGATGTAGAGAATGGACTTGAGGACATGGGGAGGGGGAAGGGTAAGCTGGGACGGTGTAAGAGAGTGGCATGGACATATATACACTACCAAATATAAAACCGATAGTTAGTGGGAAGCAGCCGCATAGCACAGGGAGATCAGCTCGGTGCTTTGTGACCTCCTAGAGGGGTGGGGTAGGGAGGGTGGGAGGGAGGGAGATGCAAGAGGGAGGAGATATGGGGGTGTATGCATATGTATAGCTGATTCACTTTGTTATAAAGCAGAAACTAACACACCATTGTAAAGCAATTATACTCCAATAAAGATGTTAAAAAAAAAAAAAAAAGAAGAAGGGAGATATCAAAGAATAATTGGGAAACATCAAAGGATATAGAAGCCAAACTGAAGGGGTTTCCACTGGACAAATCTTGAACAATCTAAGCCTCAAAATAAATAATGGTAGAAACATATTATAGTCAATTGAATAAAATAGGAGTCTATGAGTTCATACTGATTTAAATAATTAAATTGAATAAATTATGTTTGATGAGGAACAGGATATTTACATAATTACAAAGTGCCTTACCACAAAAATTATTAATAATGAAGGAGAAAAACATAACTTTACAATGGAGATGACTGGGTGATAAACCTTAATCAAATGAGTAAAATAATATTCCAGTAAGGTTACAAGTTAAAAGTTTGCCGAAATTGTTTGATAGGAAGCAGTGAGAAGAACAGAGCTTCACCACTGTGTTAATCCTGCCAACTACACATATCCTGAATAATCATGAGACAAATACAAACAGCTAAATCCTACAAAATAACTGATCCATATTCTTTAAAATTTTCTAGTTCATGAAATTCAAGGGAAGTCTGAGAAAATTTTCCAGATTAAAAAACTAAAGAGACAGGACAACTAAATGCAACATATGACGCTGGGCTGATTCTTTTATTATGAAGGACATGATTGGGATAATTGACAAAACTTGAAAGGGGTCTGAGGATTAGTAGCACTGTAGTAATGCGTCAGTGTTAATTTCCTGATTTTCCTGATTATATTTGGATATATGTTTGTAGGAAATACTAGAGGATTTGGGGGAGACATTGCATTGTGTTGGCAACTACTCTCAAATGGTTTGGGAAATAAATTATTTTTATTGTCATTTCAACCTTTCTTTAATTTTTGAGATCATTCAAAAAAGGCAAAGAAAGAGGAGAAGACCCATGAGTCAGGTAATCCTCCTTTTCCTGGCGACTCACATAGTTAAAAGCTCAGTTTACAATGGTGGTCAGCTTTTCAGTCTATTTGTGCTAATTTGTTACTAACAACATAGCATCTTATTTTCTATTTGAGGTTTTTGGATTTTTCCTAATTATGCTTTTGCTTTTTACTCTATCAAATGTCTATGAATTTGATAAAGTCCTCGGTATTAAAACAAAATCAGTAAGATTCATAAAAATAAAAATCAGTTCTTGGAGAAATTTATAAATTTCTACCTGCATTCAAATTGGAGTAAGTTGGCAAGAAATTTATAAGGGAAAATACTATAAGGAGCACTCCCATTCAGAAACTCAAAATGGTTGCATGTGTTTATCCTGTAAGAGGTCTGTGATGAAACAGCAGGATGAAGGCTCTATGTCCAAACTTAAATGCAATCTTTTAAATCACCTTTCATGTCAGGCCATGTAAGAACTGGGTAATTCAATAAGTAAATTAAAACAATTCTTATTTTCAATAATTTCTTAGGTCAACACTTAGAATAATGAAAAACGTATCTTTAACTCCAAGAAATCTGGATAGTTATTAGTTAAAGCAAATGTGTTGTCCTACTGGCCTACACCTGGTTATAAACAGCAGTATGACTTCAGAAAACCCTGGACACTGAGTGGACTTTCTAAATATAGCTTTTTCTTTCTATAAAGATGTTTTACAAGAATGCTATCTTTTGTGAAAATGTGGCCTTTATAAAGGGTACACAGACACTAAGGTCTGTGACTTTTAGACCTAGAAAAGATTTGAAATATTTTCTTAGCCTGGGAATCCACATTTTAGAGGCATAGAAAGAGAAACCCAATGAAATTAAATATTTTGCCCACCATCAAATGGCAAACAAGTAATAACGACAGCACTCAAGACTCTGTCTTCTAAATCCATTGAATGCAGCATAAAAAGATTGCAATAACTGCTTATTTTCATTGTCCTCAACACCACATTCCTTCTGTGCCTTATCCCTCTTCTTTTAAGAGGGATGACAACGTTATCTGCAAACTTTATCTATAACTAATTTTTTTTTAATTTTGCTGTTTTGTAACTCATTTTTGAAAAATTCTGTTTCTATGTTGAAAATGTATAAGGACATTTACCTTCTTTCTTGAAACACCTCTGCCTGCATTTATCACATTTTATTGTTGAACTATTGTGTAGCAATAAGTACGAAAGCACATCTAGTAGAGGAGATAATGTCAGAGGCAACAAGGTGTGTGTATGGGGGGGGCGGGGTTAGAGTTGACATACCTTAAAGGGAGATGAGGAGAGAGGGAAGAGAATAGAAATTTTATTTATTTGAAAAAATATGATGGCAAGTTAGACAATGTTTGGCTAAACTTAATACAATATAGCTTTCTTTAACTTAAATTTCAGGTTAACTTCCACTCTTTACATTGCCACAGACTAGGGAATAAACAAAGCAAAAAGATTTTTGTGTACCACCATTTTGTGTTAATTTCATAAAGATTTCTACAAGACTTTTTAAAAATAAATTGAAAAACGAAAGTCTTGTCTTTAGCTTATTTTCCCTGCATGCTTGCACTTTAATAAGTTGATAAATGATATTTAAACTCAATAGTTATGATTAATTCTGTCCCACAATTTTTAAAAGCACTGGGGATTGTGTGCGCATGCATGCGTGCACCTTTACAACCAGTAAAATAAAGTTCTTGATCAAAAAATTATTATCATTTAGACTATTGAATAAAATCAGATATGATAGAGGGGCCAGCTGTTGGTAGGTTTAAAAGTCACCCTAGGTGATCAATTCATGCAGCAGTGTTGCAGGTCTCTCTTTAGATGAAGCACTTAGAAGTATAACCAAGCATGGCTCTTATTTCATATCTGAGACCTGTTTTATTTAGAGTTCTTTGGCAAGTGCTTGCTCTATGTGTTTTTATAGTCTTTGGTTGTGCTATAAAAATATCAAAATTATGAATTAACAGATATGCAAAAGTGAAATCCTAGAAGATAGGATAAACATAAAGTCCTCTAATTATCACTCAAATAAGTTTCATTGACACAGAACTGGGAATCAGATAAAAACATTAATAATTCATAATGCTGAAATTAAAATCTTCTAGTTACAGTACAAAAGAAATCCTAATTTGTACCACAAGGTAATGAATTCAGTACTTTTCATTTGTTAAATATTTGCTTATTACCCTGCACCGTGTATATAACACTGTTCCAAAATTTGGAGGACAAACAGGAAAAACAGAAACTCTCTACCCTCAAGTTGTTTATACTGCAGTCAGTGAAATTTCTCTACTTTGAGATCTTTTAATTCCTCAGTTCATTGTAACATCTTCTTCAGATGAATTATTTTTTATTTGTTAAAACCAATGTTTAGCACTTTTAAATAGTTTCTTCAATGTTCCTGACAGTGAAATAGAGTCATAAAGCTAATTTCCAATACTAATTATAGAGTTGATAGGAGAAATGCTCAAGATTGATAGTAAAGTGATTTCGATAATCTACAAAATGTTGTGAGGTTTCCCAGATAACAACTTGTCTCCCAGACAAAAATGCACTTATTATTTATATTCCAAGCTTATAAAAATTTTTGTATTTTAATCATATAGAGATTTTACAACATCTTTTAATTCACATTTTAAGATATTTTGTTCAGTAGATTATCTCATTTTAAACTATTGATTTATATATACATACTATGTAAATATTAGTATATATTTCTCAATGGCTAGATTAGTGCTTTCTTAACTACTTAAATTTGTTTAATTCATATTGTTGTTCTTCAGCATTTCTTTTACTCACTGGAGCCTATCCTACTGACTTCAAAAAGCCTGAAAAATCTGAAAATCCCATTTAAAGTAACTGTATGGAAAATCTTTAAAAAAACATATAATAATGGTAGACAAGAAGAGTATTTCACATTGTGCTGAAGATCATTCCATTAATAAAGAGATTAATCAATAATGCTAACATTCAGACATATAATAAAAATGAAAAACATTAATCATAATACTGAGCAATGACACTTTCAATAAAGGGAGATATTAAATATTGTATAGGAAACTAGTATCTGCAAAGCAGATAAGTTGGCAATGATTATACATATATTTAAAGTATGTTGAAGCAGTCATAGACAGTTTTTCTTTTTGGCTGAAAAGAGGCATATTGAAGTGTTTAAGCACTACTTCAACTGGAATAGATATTTAGACACTCTACAGAAAACACATGATTGCAGAAGAGCAGATATTAGCAGGTGTGTGAATGTGTATGTCTTTAATTAATGCATTTTCATTCATTCAAAAAGGGGAAGAATGCCAAATTTACTTTAAAGGTGGCATTGTGTTATGTTAAAGTTCCATTCTTAGACTTTTGCTGCTGTTGCTGTTCCTTTAGTATTCACCAAAGAGTACTGTCCAAGTTAGAAATCTAGAAGCAATCCTAGGATTCTCATTATAGGGTCCCCTACCTTCATGCTCCCCACTCAATAAGTAACAAATTCTTGGCTCTCCTACATAGGAAAGCTCTCTCCAATGTACGCCTGCTCTGTCACTCTCCAGGTCCAGCATCTCTGCCTCAGCCTCCCACTGAAGTCACTTCTAGTTCATTCTGTGCAGGGCCATTTTTAAACCTTCCTCAGTCCTAGGCAATTGCCCTTTTAGAAGCTTTACCCTAAATGTTATCAAATGCATTAAAATGTGCCCAAGTCACATATCCAATATAATTTATAGATAACTATATGAAAGCTGAGTAACATTGCTGTTGTAGTAATATTAGTTGAAAATATTAATTACACAAGTTTTTAATCTCAATTTTGCAGATTTTTTTTCATATTCTGGAGCCATATTTTTCAGGTGTCAAACAATTTTCTAAGTCCCTCTCAAACTCCTATTCCCTAGTGAGTGTGCTTTTACTGTCACAGGGTTGAACAGCCCAGACAGCAAGATGTCTGAAGATGAAGACCATCACATGGATGAGTAAATCAGATATGTGGAAGTTGGAATGCAAAGTGTTTGTAAAAAAAAATATACAAATCAAGGAAGAAATTGCAGTGTCAATTAATATGATGTATATCAGATGATAGTATTAAAAAGCCAGGTTCTGCAGGGATGTCAATAAAATATCACCCTACACAGTAATGTCTCAACACCACAGTATGTGAACTGCTTACATATTTAAAAAAAAAAAAAAATAGGGATGGCAAACCATCAACAAAAAATTAAGTACAGTATGTTCCAAAATGAATGTTGGAAAATGGCAGCTGGTTTTGTAAGTGGTTAAATCACCTATCAGTTTCATGACAATATTTCTAAACCTTTAATATTCCATCTTTAAAACTGAGATAATGAACATTCCTCTTTGATAAATTTGTTGATGAATTTAAACTATACAATTCACATAAACTTCTTAGTGTTGTATCTGGCAAATACTTGATATTTTTGTTATTATTGATAAATAATTAGTAAACAATAGCTGTTTTGTTATTATGGTCATTATTACAACTTAGAACAGACCAGAAAATATTACTGAGATTGATTTGATCTTTCATTGTGCTTTTAAAGACGGAAAAGTTAATAATGAGTTATTTTGAGAAGAAATGTGTCGATGTTCTAATGTCCTTGCAAAAACTAAATATTTATTGGATGTAGAAAAAATAGTCTTAGTTTAATGAGAAGGTATAGATTTTAAAAGTATCTTTCCTCCTTGGACTCAATAGAGAGCCAGAAAAGATTAAACAAAGGATTTAGAAAGTATAATATAATAAAGAACAGCACCAGCTCTCGATTCTTAATGCTTTTGTGGTTTTGATGTGAATAACCCCAGGTCCCCATTCTGACATCAGTACTACCACTCACTGTGTAAGACATGTTCAAGTTGATTAACCTCTCTCTGCTTTAGTTTCTTCATCTGTAATGTGCAAGTAATATTATTTGTCAGTTGCCAACCAGTAGTACTTCTTCAGCTAATTGACTGTCTCAGCAGGGATGCTGCAAAGATTAGCTAATAAGTGATTTATAAACCTTTTGAAATATTAAATAAATGATGTAAAAAGCCTTAACAAAAGAAGGACAGAACAAATCATTCCATGCATTAATTCGCTACTTTAGTCATATATATTTTATAAAAAACTTAAAGAGAGGTAACCTTCCATAAAGTGAAAATAGGATAGATTACTTGGAATTCTACAGTGCTTTTTGTTGCTGTTATTTTTAAAAAATCTTCTGTCATAATTAAGAATACACAGAAGAAAAAGTGTATTAGAGGAAATGATTACAGTTCATCTCTTTATATTGATGATAAGTATTATGAGACAGGAAAATGAAATGAATAAGAATAAAGAAACATGCTTTCTGAGCTATCAATACTTTTACTATTGACAATGGGATAACCTTGACAAATTTACTTTACCAATAAGGATCTTGAGTATGATGATTAAAAATAAATCTACAATATACTTTTTGCAGATGTAAGAACAACATACAAAATCCTGTGCCAAGCATTCTGAGGGGACTCAAAAATCAAAGACCCAGATCTCAAGGAACATATAATATAGGAAGAAGAGCAACATGAAAATAATTAATTCTTGCATAGTGCCAAATTAAATAAATATTATAATAAAGTTATTCATTTTACCTGGAGATGGGGAGGTGTTGTAGCTTATAAACCGGGCTTGAAAGATGAGGAGGATTTTGTTGTCATTGGGAGAGACGGTCACTCCAGGTTGAGAAAAACAGCATGAGAAGACCAATAAGAGAACACCAGAGATATAGCAAGTGTCTGCTATGATCTAACTTAGTATACATGGGAGAGATAATATAGGGAAAAAAGCTAGTAAATTAGGTTGGGTTCACATTCCTGAGGGCCATGCAAATAAAGTTACAACTATGTTTTGAGGGTTCCCAGGAGCCACTGAAGATTTTTGAGTATTTTATGTTTAATAAAGTTAATTCTGGCAAAAGTGTAAAGGGTAACTTGGAAAAGAATAAGTTTAGATAAGTAAGTAGTTAGCCTATAATTGCAATAGTCAAGAAAGAGATGATGAAGGGAGTGACCAAAGAATGGAAATGAAGAATATTTAAGAAGCATTGAATGGATAGAATTAAAACAATGAGGTTTGAGAATTGATTAGATGGGAAGAATTAGTGAGATGGAAGTAATTGAACACAATTCTAAGATTTCTATTAATATCATGGATACCTAAGAAAATAGTAGTAATATACACTAAAATGATAAGGATAATAAATAGTTTGGGGGAGGTGGAGGTAGAGATGCAGCAAAGAGATTCCATTTGAACTTACTGAATTTGAGTTTTTAAGGATAAACATGGGGGAATATCCCATAGGCAGTAAAAATTCCCAAGCTACGATTCAGAAAAATATCAGGCCCCCAAATTATAGATTTGATAGCCGTCTATACACAGTTGGAAATTAAGACAATTGAGGTAAATGAGATTACCAAACAGAACATAAAGAACAAAAGAGAGAAAAAATATTATTTAATAGTTAAGTGAGGGAAAGAGCAAGAAGAAATATAAGAAGATTATGAGGGAATCAAGAGTACAGTAGGGCTTCCCTGGTGGCGCAGTGGTTGAGAATCCACCTGCCAATGCAGGGGACACGGGTTCAAGCCCTGGTCTGGGAAGATCCCACATGCCACGGAGCGGCTGGGCCTGTAAGCCACAACTACTGAGCCTGCGCATCTGGAGCCTGTGCTCCGCAACAAGAGGGGCCGCGATAGTGAGAGGCCCACGCACCGCGATGAAGAGTGACCCCCCGCACTTGCCGCAACTAGAGAAAGCCCTCACACAGAAACGAAGACCCAACACAGCCAAAAATAAATAAATTAATAAATAAAAATTAAAATGGAGATTTCTTTAAAAAAAAAAAAAAAAGAGTACAGTAACTATCAGAGCCAAGGGAGAAAGATGTTTCAAGAAGAGAGGAATAACAATGTAAAATGTTGTATACAATTTGATATAGATGATTACTGTGAAAAACCTATTGAATTTTGTGATTAATCTGTAATGGTTTTTCTCTGAGAAAACAATTCTGGTAAATTGATAGATATGTAAGTTAAATTGCAAAGGAATTAAAAATAAAGCATTGTAAAGGATGCAGGAAAATTAGTATCTACCTCTTTTTCTGTAAGTTTGAGAGTAAATGAAAGTAAAAGGTGAGTGACAAAAATAACAGAGCTAAAAGATGAAATATATTTTATAACAGGGAAAATGTAAATAATTTTATAGGCATTGGAGAAGCAGGGAAAAGAAAGACTCCAGAAGCACAAAGCAGGATTGAAGGAAAAATAATAGGAGAGAAGATAGAATCAAGAGCACCAGTCAGGTATTAATGTTGGCAAAAGGACTCAAGTAAAAAGATGGCAATTTTGATGTGATGATAAAGAAACAGCAATTGAAGGAATTTATATAGGATGACCTTGACATTCTCCGTAAAGTCATTAGGCAAGATTTTCTATAGAGCGTAAGCAGATGAAATACAAGTGAGACTTAAGAAACACAAAACAATGAAGAAATTTCTGTTTTTAAGGATGGTGAATGGGTCAGCCAGAAATCAAGAAAGGAATTTATGAATAGCTTTGAGGTCACTTGTTGCCTAATTAGACAGTGAAAATATTTTCTTAAGATAGCCTGTGCTTCTGGCTTTATAACATTTTTAGGCTTAGATTTCTCATTACAAAGTTTTGATTTGTTAAGCACTGTGGAAAGAAAAAAACAAAAAAGGATTTGAATCTGGGCTAAAGGAAGTTTCAGAGAAGAAGTTAAGTAATAATACAATTGACTGGGTCATGAATTTTCAAAAACAATATGAAAATGTGCCCATGTCAAAACAAGGAAAAATATATATATAATCTTGAATGAAGGCATAAGGATCGCAATTATCACATAACTGGGGATCAGAGATGAATTGATGAATAGAGAGAAGATTGAGAAGAATAACCATTAGTATCAAATGTTAGAAATTTTTGAACTTGAGAATTTTTATTATACACTGAAAATCAGGGAAGAAGTGAAGAACTCCCCCCAACAAATGTAGATGGGTTATTATTTCTAGTAGTATTAGTCAAAAACTTACTGTGAAAACCATCAAAGACTGCCTATTTTTTCTCATATTAGGCAAAATTTATTCTAGCAATATTTTGTGATTAAAAAAGTCAGTGCCTTGGATTTAGAACAAAAGAGGGTTTGACTTCGCAGAGTTAATATGTGTTGGCATCATTCTGTGATACAACTCAGTATATGAGATTACTTTTTTTTAAGTGTGCTTTTGATAGGACACTATTCAAACTCTTCTAAAGGACAATACATGTCCCATTATACCAAATGGCATTCTAGACCATGCAATGTCATGATCTGGCGCAGGATTTATAATTATGCCTTAACAGAGGAGACTTCTGTGGAAATTTTCAAATGGTTGCTATTAACAGGTATGGTTCTTGATTTCTTCTTTGTTGTCACTTACTCCAAAATGTGACTAGAATATAGCCCAATTCAAGGAAAAGGGGAACTAAGGTAGCATCAAGTTCTGGCACCCTGTCCTGAGCTCATGAGACTTAATTTGAAGCCCTCTGATTTGTGAGATTGTGGGGGTTGTTCTTAGAAATAAGCTATTAGATTGTTTGTAAGCCTGAATTAGATAAATAAGTAATATTCTTATACAGGAAAAGGAAAGAGAAAAAGATAGGTAGTATTGTACTTAGCATGGAAATAGCTGATTATTTCCAGAATATTTTAGGAATCAAAAACTTGCTTAGTTAAGTTCTTTACAAAAGGGTTCCCTTCTCTAATCCGTAGTGTTTGTCGGATAGCTTCCTGTTACTGTGTAGAACAACAGTTCTCAAAATTTGGTCCCCCCAACTCCTGCATGTCCCCAAAACCCTTTCGGTCATTCCCTGAGATACTTTCAGTGGATTCACAAGTTTAAAATAATTTTCATAATAATACAGATGCTATTTACCTTTTTACCTTGGCTGCCATTTGCACTAATGGTGCAAAATCATGGTGGGGAAAACTGCTGACACCTTAGCACGAATCAAGTCAGTAGCAGCAAACTCTACTAGTAAGCCTGGTATTCTTCACTGCCACACACTCAGAGTTAATATTTTTAAAATGCAAGATGTACCTAAGAATGTACTTGATTAAGGAGTAAAAATATACTAATTTCGTCAAATCTTGACCCTTGAGTAGAGGTCTTTTTAATATTCTGTGTGATGAAATGGTAAGTCAGTGAAGATGTACCAAATTGCATGGTTGTCTCAAGTAAGTACTTGTGTGACTGCTTGGGTTGAGAGCTAAATTAGCCACTTTTCTCATGAATCACCATTTTTACTTGAAAGAACAACTGACAAGCAAACTGTGGTTTTTTCAAACTTGGATATTTGGCAGAGATTTTCTTGAAAATGAACAAAGTGAGCTTGTCACTTCAAGAGAAGCAAAATCCAACTGTATCTGTTGCCAATGATAAAATCTGAGTTTTCAAATAAAAATTACAATTTTGGAAAACTTATTATCGGCCCCTGTGAACTTGTCAGTTTCTCAATTCTTAAAGAATTTTCTGTTGAGATAGGTGGCATTACTAACAAATGTGATATTGTATAATGAAATAAGCTACTATTTGGAAATTTTGCATAACCTAGTGAACCAATATTTTTCCAAGTGACCAATACCTGATATTTTTAAGAATACACATGGGCAAAAGATCCATTTAAGGTGCAAAGTAGACAATAGATTTTAATTAAACAGTAAGGGAAGCATATTGATATGGTTTTAGATTCCACATTGCAAAATTTAAAAATCCATAATTATCTGAAAAAGCTATTAAAATTCTCCTCACTTTTCCAACTAAGAAATCTGTGTGAGGCCAGATTTTCTTCATATACTTCAACTAAAACAACATATTGAGACATTGAATGCAGAAGCAGTTATGAGAAACCAGATGTCTTTTATTAAGCCAGACATTTGCAAAACTAAGCCAGAGAATTTCAAAATGTAAAACAATGCCATTCTTGTCACTATTTTATTTTGGCTTTGGAATATATATTTCATTTCACTAAAAATATACTATTTATTGAAACGTAATGGGCTTGTTATTTATATTTTAAGTGAATTAATAAATATTTAAAATTTACAGTCTTAATTTCACATATGGTAAATATTGGCAGATATAACTATATAAACAAAATCTCATTCGGGTTCTCAGTAATTTTTGATAATGTAATGGATATCTGAGACCAAAACGTTTCAGAAACACTAATGTAGACCAAGTCTTAAGCACATAGGAAACTACTCAAGGACTTTTAGCAAACTTCACATGATTTCATAAAGTAACAATGGAGAAGTCATGTAACTGCATTTGTAATAATGGTAGAGGAAGAATTTTCCTTCTCTTTTAAAAAAAAAATCATACCATTTATATTAGAGAGAAGACTTCAGTGCCTGCTGATGACATTCTCTCCATTCTTTCTTCCAAGTCTGTGAGTCTCATTTCATGTGTCCCCATTTACAGGAGTAAAATTAGCATGTTATCCAGTCACCATTTGGCTCATGACTCAATGTCACTATAAAAATCATTTAAGCAGCTTCCTAGACCCAACCTCTTTTAGAATACATCTATGTGGACGCTTCAATTTGTTTAATACAGGAGACGTAAGTACATACTTTTTCTAGCCTCTTGCAGTCTATCTAAATCTATAAATTATGCTAGGGTGAAATCTGGTTTATTCTCTCAATTTGTGTAAATGATATTTAAAAAGATAAAGGGCATAAATAAGGGAAAGACCAACACAAATTATGAATCTCAGTTTAGAAATCCATTATACAAACAAAACAATTTTAGAATACCAATATACTGTTTCCTTTGTTAAAGAGAGAGAAAGTGAGACTTTTTTAAGAAGGGGGAAAAGAAAGCAAGGTTATTTCTTAGTCATGAATTTTGATTGGATTTTTAGATATCAATATTTAGAAATGTATGCTTAAAAATTTAATCAAATTTTAAATAGTACAGTACTTAAATAATAAAATGTCTTTTCCTCCCTCTAATCAGACTTTGAATATTAGTATAATTAGCTCTTGTATATAACTAGATACAAAAAATAGCACCATATTATCTTGTTTATATCCAATACTACCATTTTGTCATGTCTAGAAAATTCTAATTATAGCAACATAAGTAGGAAGCTTTAGTGAAGAGTCAAAGCCCACTTTTGGTAAATTTTTCCAAGTTTTATTCTGATTAGTTTATTTTGCATAAGGCCAGAATGTGTGCTAAGTGCTACTCTATTAAATCTCTACCAGCTGCTGACACTTATTAGACTTTTTTTTTGACTTTTGTCATTTTTGGGTGAACATCTGTCAGCCATAGTCATTTGGCAACAGTTTCCCCAGAATTTCTAAGCTAACTACAAGTCATTATACAGTGATTATATTGGTGTAAAAGTTATTTCCAGTCTCTGGTAGTCATATCAATAAATTGAAAAGCTGTGTCAAGATATTTAGCTGAAAGGAAAAAAACATAGCTGCCATGCATGTAAAAATTACTGTTTTTGAGCACCTAATGGGAATTCATTAAGGAAGTATAATCATGGAGAGAGAGAAAAAGATACAGAGTTTATAACATGTATATGTTTTGTTTCAAAATGTAATTATATTCTTCATGCATGTATTTAAATATGTGCTATTTGTCAGCTATCTTTCTTTTTACTGAAAATTAAGTTTATTGTCTGGAGAAAACAAATCTAATAAAAGTGAAATACTACTTTATAATAATAACTATTATAATAATAATTATAATGGCTACCATAATTGAATGCCCAGTACTTTCTATGTTACCTTAGAGGTTTACAATAAGATGCACATCAATCTAGCAAGTATATTTCATAAATGCTTAAGAAGAAAAGGAGTTTACAGAATAACCTATTCTCACAATTCTCATTATTGTCTTTCACTCAATCCAATTGAAATCTAGATACACACATTTCAAAGGTGAACACAGTATACACATACATCTCTCATAACCCTGTTTCTTCTTCCATGTGCTCATTACTTAGGAGTACCCTAAATGAAAATTCAAATTAAGTTTTTGGCTCCCCTCTTATAAATAGAATTACCACCGTCACAGAAATTAACATTCCCAGTTATACAAATCATAACACAGTACTCCTTTTAATTCATATCTTCTCATGGAAAATGTCACCACTTTTTTCTCTCTCACTCTGATATTTCAAATCTTCTTAAAACTATTATCAGCAAAGTGAATTAGATGTAAACTCCCACATACACGAGTATTATTATGACAGTCTACATTTTAAAAAATGATAATGGCAAAAAACAAGGAACTTTATTGCAAAATACAGTGTTCTTTATGCAAAACCCACAGACCTGGGTTCAAGTCATAGTTCCGTGTGTTATTTAGCAGTCACTTAACATCTCTGACTTATCTTCTTCAAATGAAAATGAGGATATTTTTGCCTACTTCATAACATTGTTATCAGATGAGAAATAATAGCAGTTGTGCTATTTTTAAAGCCTATGTTTTAAAAAGCCATAAAGAGACTCAGAATGAAAGACAATAACAATGACTTTGAGATGAGCTTATTCCTGTAACCTACTTCGCTTTCTTATCAGATATATTTGATAGATAGAAGAAGGTCAATGACTGATTCTAAATTTCCACAAAATGTGCCCTTATTTCAAAATGTGACCATGGAAAGAAATCGGTAAAGATATCCAATTCTAAATCTTTAAAGTAACATAGAAACTAAGTACTGCGTTGGTTAATGGTAGTGGAGTAGGTAATGAAAATATCATTATAATAGCACCGAATTCCTTCAAGGTCAAAAACTTTATGCAAATTCGTAGCTTACTCACAGACAGGCAACCTGGTAAAACAGAAAGAGTGGACTGAGATTTGAAGACCTTCATTCCAACCACTTAATTAATTAACTATGTGAAGATGGGCAGATCACTTGAACTATCTGGTCCTCAGATTTTTCACCTATAAAACCTTCCAGAGTTTTAGGATTTGGTGATTTAGTATAACCCAGGGATAGGGAAATTCTCTGTGGCTACTGATGAAAGGTGATTAATGTATTTCTTCCTCATTGTTCAGTTCTATTCAACATACTTTTATTCAGCACTGATTATGTGCAAAAGGCTCTACTAGGAATTCTATGTAGTTAAAATATTAACAAAATGCATTTCCTGTCTTGTCAGAACTTGTGATCTGTCTAGAAGGAGAGGCAACCATGATGCCAGTTAGAATTTTAACGCCTTGTACCGGCACAAATCAAGGCCTGTGGGAGTGCTAGGTGAAGAGATAGGGGAAAGAAGACAAAGAGAAGATGGCATTGGCTGAATTTTGAGGGCTAAATCCATTTCAACAAGCAAGTTTGTCAGGAGAAGGCATTCCAGGTTGAATAACAGACTTGAGCAAATGCACCATCAGAGAAGCTCTGGGGAAACACTGTGCATTTTTCTGTAGCATACCAAGTATGAGAGTGAGTGGTTAAAGTTAAAGCAGCAAAAGTGGGTTCTTTTCAGATTGTGGGAAAACTCAGCAATAATCCTGGTAAGAGTTTTTTCTATGTTTTACAGAGAATAAATATGAGTGACATCAAATAGAAACCAACATGACCTGGCAGATGATTAGACATGGATATCAAGTGAGAGAAATAAGTCAAAATATGCCCCAACACAGCGTATTAATGAAGCCAGTTTTCTCTATTTATGTGTTTTGTTGTTGTCTTACTTTGTTTTATCGAATTTGAAATGTTTGTGCAAAACCAAGTGGAAGTCCCTATTCAGCAGGCAGTTGCTCTTGTGTGTGAGGAGCTTGGGAGAACACTCTAAATAGCAGATGCAGACTTTTGTATTATCCATAGTGAGGAATTAGAAGCATTGGGATTAGATGAGTTATTCAAGTAAGTAAGTAAAGAAGGTCAATGACTGATTCTAAATTCCTACAAAATGTGCTCTTATTTCTAAAGGTGACCCTAGAAAGGGAAGTCTGTAAAAAATACAAAGGTCAAATGGGATGGAACCAGGATAGTAAGGTATCATGAAAGCTAAGAAAGTGACAGTTTTTTTTTTTTTTAATCAGTACTTACCCACCATGTGCCAAACACTGTGTTAGTCTCTTGAGATACATAATCCAAGTAAATTCTCATAATCTTGAGAACTAAGTATATTTATCACAATTTATAGATGAAGAACTGAGCACAGAGGGATTAGACCTAGCATAACAAGTAAATGGAAAGTCTAAATTCAAATACAGATAAGTCTGATTCCTATAATTATTTTGCCTCTATAACTTTTAATATATGCTAGGGGAGAGTTTCAAGGAGAACGTAACTGGCAGTGTCATGTGAGCTCAAACAGGATAGACACTCACAAGAACATTTCACACTAAGCGGTTACTTAATGTTAATACAGATCATTTCAGTGATCTATATGAAAGTAGTCTCTGTAAAACATACTATATAAAGGCCAATAGAATAGAAAAATTCTAAAGGTTGGTTCAAGGAAAGTGAGAAAATAAAAGTAGTTGAACCCTTCTGAGAAGTTTAATGAAGGAAAGAGAAGGTAGTGCAAAGATTTATGAAGGTTGAGGAATGGGTATTTGGTTGAATGGTTGGTTCATTTTTTTTTTTAGTAAGGAAAGACTTGAACATGCTTATAAACTTAAGGGAGAAATCCAGAGGAGAAAGAAGACTCAAATTATTGAGAAAAAAATGGATGGAGAAAGGTCCTACAGGAGGTAATAGGAAACAGAATCAATAGCATGCCTTAAAAAGAAAGCAGCTAGTTTATCTAGAAAAGAAACAATAGTGATTTACAGAGAAATGTATTTGAGAAAGGAAGAAATGTAAGAGAACTTGCAGCAGATGTCCTATATCTTCTCCAAGAAGGAAGATGCAAAGTCACCTCTTGAGGCAGGTAGTGTCTGGTTGTGTGGACTACAAAGGGTTTGGAATCCTTCCCACAGAGAGAAGCCATACGGAAGATTCAACTAGAGGTGAACAAAAGAATTTCCGTTCAACTCAGAGTGTATACTAATAATAGAGTAAAAATGTTTAGTTGAGCCAATTGGCACAATTTTGTGACTTTTTTGGTAACACTTATCCACCCAGTAATGAGATCAGAGAAAGTGTACCGTGCTGTTTTCCAGGTGAGGCTTAGGAAAGTCAAGGTGACGGTAGAGCAAAGGTACTTCTTGATGCTAATGAGAAGCTACACAAAACGGTGGGCAATTGATCCAGACTGGGCCTAGAGGAAACTAAAACAAAAAGGGTTAAAGGAATTGAAGATATGACCAGTGTGAAGAACAGATTCATTGTGAGTAAGAGGAAAAGAAAAAAAAAATTGGTGGTTATGGTCACAGAAGGGAATTTCCAAATTCAAGATTCTAGAAATGATATAGTTTTGAATGATCATTGTTTTTACACTTTCACTTAAAGTGCCATTAATGATTATGTCATCCAGCTGTCCTGCTTTACTTATTAGAAAATGGAAGGCCAGGAGGTCAAGTGATTTTCTGTCACTCCATGACCCAATGTCAGGGGCAGGGTTAAATCCAGGATCTTCTGAGGAGCATTTGGAAATTTTAAGTAACATGGTAACAACCATTAAATCATATTCCCATAAAAAAGAATGGTGGATATAGTCAAGTGATTGGAACCATAATACAGTCACAGTAAAGCGTGCAGTATTCATATATTTCCTATTTCAAAACTTGTATTGTGCTATTCCTCCCTCTTTCCTCTTTTAGCTTCCTCTTACAGAAGAGAGAGTATAAAAGTTTTCCCCAGATTAAATTAATAGCTCCCTCATTATGCACTGGGAGAAGAACTAAGCTTTAAGGAAAGTGCTACTGACTGCCATCCTGGATTTCACTGTAAATGGCATCAATTTATTTCAGAGTGACAGTGTGCATGTCCATGATAGTGTATGGGTTCTACCATTTTAGCTTCTTCCACATTTCGTATATTTTGAAAAGACTCCTTTCTCTTGATTATTGGCATGAGTTTTTAATCTTAAACTATAGTAAAATTTAATTGGAATGTTTAGGAATAGGAGGGAAATTGTGCTACTTTAAAGTTCTGTTTAAACAAAATTAATCCAACAGAAATTCATTATTCATATCTTAGTATTCATCCCTCTTTTGACCTTCAGGAAAGAATATGAGTTTTTAACATAGAAAAAGAAATTAAAGATTTACATTTGATGATCTTTTGTTATTACATGTATCTCATGTTCTACCTTGAAAATATTTTCTTCATTAAGTCTTTAATTAAGTATGTGTGTTACCAGGTTTGTTTGGGGAAACTCACTTTCATTGAGTCCTTTGTAATTTTGAAGATTTTATTTCAAAGTTTCAGTCAAGAAAGATTATTATTCCTCTCAAGGAATGACTCACCAAGGAGGCAACAAGGGAGCTGTCCTCCTGGACTGGGGGCAGTATTTGATCACTGGCATTGTTTAGAATTGCTGGTGCATGATGATAATAAAAAGGAAACTGGATTTTGGTCAATTTCATTATCGTTCTTAGGTCCTCTGCAAACAATGCCCTTGCTTACTGCTTATCTCTAGGATGGAGCACTTCCACTCCACCTCCCACCACTTTGGTATGCTACTGAGCTCAAGTTCTTCTTTCTGGAGTTGAAGACTGACTAAAATGGTATTAGAGAAGGAGAATTTTATGATCTAAACTGGATGTCCACAAACTATGGCATGCAGGCCAAATCTGGCCTTATGCCTATTTTTATAAGTATAGTGTATTACTTTTATTTAATGTATTCTCTTTGAGTACTTTTGTCCTACAACCATAGAGTTGAGTAGTTGGATAAAGACTATATACCCTCAAAGCCTAAAATATTTACTATCAGGCCCTTTACAAAAAATGTTCCCTGACCCTTGATCAAGAATCAAAGCATTACTTGCTTTGTGGACATGTAAGCAAGACAGTTATTTCATATCCATATTATAGGCCAGTAATTTAACAAGTGTCTTTGTTAAATGTTTACCATTGACCAACATTATATTTACCTATTAATTTTTCTCTGTTTTGTAGCTCCTGCTATGTGGATATTTGTTAGCAATGACTGATGTGGAAACTACATATGCAGATTTTATTGCTTCAGGAAGAACGGGTAGAAGAAATGCAATACATGATATCCTGGTTTCCTCTGCAAGTGGTAACAGCAATGAATTAGCCTTGAAATTAGCAGGTCTTGATATCAACAAGACAGGTGAGTCGTTTGACATCCATCTCTATGAACATGGAATGATTTGCAGCACTTCGTTAAGTAGGATTAAGTCATGAAAAAACACCTTTGAAAGTAACCTAATAGAGTTATAAACAGTCTAAGGCAAGATAAAAGGCAGGTACTAATCTCTTAATCACTCCCACTCTGTTTTCAATGACTGCACCTTACAGGGTTTCCCACTCAAATGCAGAATCCTTAATCTGATTTTACTAATGCAATCAATAAAACACATGAGTTTTTTTTTTTTTTAATCCTAATCTCTATCAAAGCTCTGAAATATCTTATGTAGAACATTTAACAAAGTTGGAGCTCCTACCTTTGACAGTTTGGCCACCTGTAACATTTAATAGCATTAGATATTTAACAAGATTCACAGATGAGTCTGACGGATCTCGATTCCAAGAACCATTTCAAAATAAAAGGGTCTCCAGGACCATTTTTATTGAGAATGGAAGTAAAATAGTCTATTACATAAATAAGTCTTAGGTAAGAAGTTCTTTTAGTTTTCCTTTCATGATAGACTGAGTTTGAAAAATTTGTCTTACTATTGGGCGTCGAACTCCTACCCACCAAATCTAACTTTACCAGTGAAAAAGTAAAATAAGTTTGACATGTCAAAGTACTTCTGAATCCCCTGATGGTTCTTCCATCCATAGCTTTTGCAAATATCAAAGCTGAATGTATTTCCCTGAAAAACACTTGTGCAAAAAATAATCTTTAAAAGTAAAAAGGAGTTCACAATTAAGGAACCACAATGTTATATATGTGAAAAACACTGATCAGTTTCTGACTCATGGTAACAGCTTGATAATTCTTTGCTATTAGAATTTTCAGGGCAAAGCCTTCCAGTTATTGGAAAACTGAGTCAGAGTATATATATATATGTTAATGAAATAGCTCAGCAACATTACCTTAAAATACCTACTGACAGAACTTTATTCAATGACTACAGATCAGCAGGTCATAGATTGGTCTTTTAAAACTCAGGTTGAAAATAAAACTTTAATAATCACTTCCATGGAGTATATAGACTGATGTATATTTTAGGTTTCATTGTTTCTCTGTTACTACCAGGAGTTAATTTTCAAAATAGCTCTGAGAAAAGCTATAGGGAACTATTCCAACTTGGTGGCATGAAGTAAGTAAATATATTTTTTCTGCAATCTTTGAGAATTTACTAATCTTTTTCATAAAATTTGTATTTTATATGAATACTCTATTTTAAATAATCTGCATTAATTTTAGCCACCCTTACTATGAGGACATTTTTATTCATAGTGTAGTTTAATTTCTTCTTTTTTTGTTTTCACTGAAATTAAGACTCATTAACCTCAAGACCTTTCTTATACAAGAGACTATAGTATCTTAACATAGTCTATTAGACTATGTTAAAATTTAAAAAGGTTGACATTTTATATTAATAAATAATTGTATATTTGATATTAATATGTTATAATTAAATAATTTTAAATAATTCAAATATCTTTATGCTTCCAGATATATTCTTTTTCAAATATTTCTACATGTTAATTGCAATTCTGTAGGCCCTGAAAGAATTTTCTGTTTCTCTTCAAATCACAAAATCCAGAATAAGGCAAAGTATAAACAGCACTGACTTTATTTATTATTCTAAGTACAAAGAACTAAAAGTAATAACTGTACAATCAAAAGTCTAAAACATAAAAAAAAAGACAACTGTACAATGGCAAATTAAATATCACTAGCTGAGAATAGTGTGGGACTTCCTTTGTAATTCCTGAGTATTTCAGCTTCTATTTTAGTTTATGCTCAACAATATTGTTGTCCCATGTTTATCTTGACTTGTTAACAAGCATCTATTTAGCCACAGGTCTGTGTTTGCAGCATTATTCTGAGCCCTGAGAAGTATCCCTGGATACCTAGAAAGTCCCAAGCCCCATGGGAATTAAGATACTCATCTTGTATTTATGCCGTCACTTTCATCCTTAATATTCTACTGTCTTGCATCTGCCCTAATATGACTTCATTCCTTTGGTTGACAAGAGCTTCTCCTATTTATCAAGTTCTCATTTCATGCTAATCTATACATCTCAGATTCAGGCCATCTGCATACCTTGGGGGCTTGTTCATTTCTCTAATAGTGAAGATAGTACATGAAAATTCTATATAATGCATCATGATATTCTTGGAACCCCTTTAGAACAGAATATGATTTTTATGTGGAAAAACTGCTTTTAATTTCCCTAAAGTATGGTGCATGGTGAGGTGTCTTGTGTGTACTTGTTAAGCGTAAAGGAGAAATTACCTTCAACATTTCCATCTAAATAATGGACAACCTACTTATCTCAATTAATTTGAATTATGGTAATAAACTCTTAGCAAAATTTAATATAACACACATTATTGCAACACCCCCAAATATTTTGTCCATTAAGCCATATTGGTCACTTAGTAACAAGCTAACACATGCAAATATTTGAATCTTTGAATCAAGAATTGCCTGCAGCTTGCACCCAGGTAAAGTGACCTAATATGGAGAGAAAGCATTGTTTAATTTTAGTGTTGCTATGGCTGAGATTGTTGCTAAGGGTTCAGTTATGAAAGTGGTTTTATTGGATTTGTACATATGTTCTGTAAGGGCAGGCCAGAGGCCATCATGACTATTTGACAAGGGACTAACCAGCTGACACAATGTCCTTCCACTGTTGCTTTTAATTTAAATTAATTAAACCTATGAGAAGTCAGCTAGGTTATCATCAAGTGTTCAGAATAATGTAAAATGTAATTTTAAAATATTTCTTAATATAAGATAGTCAGGCATCAAAAGGTAAACTTGTTCCCTACTTCTGGTTTCTTCCTAAAGACACATATGATTTCTGCAACCTATGAAAGTACAAGTGCCATGCCATGACCTGGCCATGAGATTTCCCAGCTATTTATCAGAAGCATAGAGCATCACTAACCATTCTAAAAATTCAGTTATTATTTTGTTTTTGAGCCATGCTGTTCCAGAACCAGAATTAGTCAGCCCTTGAAACACTTAAGCTGTTTTCTTGATGGGGAATTGATTACCAAGAAAATATACTTGTCTCTATGAGAATTTCAGACTTGAGTATTTCTGAAATCTCCAATATGATATATATACTGAGAGTCAGTAAATATAAGCAGTCATTTTTATTTTGCCTGTATCCTTTTTTATGTCCCTAACAGAAGGTGAAGAAGATGCACAGCGAAATTCAACAGAACAAAGTGGGGAAGCCCAGGGAGAAGCAGCAAAATCTGAAAGTTAACACTCCACTTTGATCGATCTTCATCAACACCTGACAATGTCTCAAATCTCCAGGCCTGGCTGGAATGCATTTATTTCCAAGAGTGAAAAGGGGGAAAAGAAAATGGCTGTGCTGCATTGCAGGAACCTGCTTGTTATGTTAAAAATGGGGGCAGAGGCTGTGGCTGCAGACAGACTTTTCTCTACCTCTGGCATCAGCAATGGTTGAAATCATGTGGCTTGTGTTTGGATGTCATTTTTGTACGGATCCTTTCACTTGACCATATGATTAAATGCTTGTAGAGAGTAGCACCGACCTAGATGATGATTCTTCCTGTAGCATCTGGCCCCTCACAATGTCAGAGGATTTAATTATGTCTAATCGCAAAGGGTTGGTTGAACCCCAGAGTTTAAATATCTCTGGCCCAAGTATTCACCCAGTAAAAGAACCATCCAGAAAGCACTGTTTTTAGCATTATGTATCTGTGTGTTCCTGCTGTGTTATTTACACTGTTTTGTATTATACAATATAGATGCTCAGCACTGCCCCCTTCTTTGATTGCTTATGAAAAACAAAAATGATGTACGTTACTGTGAATTTTTATACTACTCATTTTTAAAAGGGCTGCCTAAAAATTCTGCTCCATAGTGTGGTGGTGTGCACAGGACAGAACACACATTTTTTAAAACTTAATCTTTCCCCTTAATTCACAGCTGATGAATTAAGTCTAACAGATTCATCAAGGCTCCTTTGCTTATTATACAGGCATTTGAAAATATCCATTAATGTGAATATTACCTGAATTCAGTCTGTTTGGTGTCTACACAGACCAGAATTCAAACTGCAAATTTTGTCTTATTCCCAAGTGGAGAACTTTTTCCAACGAATATTTTTATTTCCAATTACGAGGATTTTTGAGAATTGGGGAGGTGGGAAAGAGAATACAAGATAATACTAAGCATGGGAAATATTTTCTTCTATGGAATCAAATTTATCACAGTGCTGTATGATACTATTAAAATTTGGAGGACAACTTATCTCCACGGAGCAGCAAAAGATGTAGAAAATGATCTTTCAATCATGTGGACACCAATCACAAAAGTAAAGCCCTTGTGTTGTGTTTTTCTTGTCTTTTTTCAGCCCTATCAGATCCAAATGTTATTATGCACTTTCTAATGTTTGTAAACTTTTACTAATAATTAGTGTGAATTACATTCTGATACAATAATAATCATCATTAGAAGCTGACAAAATCCTCATTAATACTGTTAGTGGCCTCTGCTGTGTTTTGACATCATGGTTCTTATATGGAAAGTTTCTATGAGCTGTGTAATCCCACTGGTCAGTATTATGAAATTATTTCTCGGTGGTAATATATAAGGCACCAGTAATATGCCAATGGCTCATGAATTACTGGACAAATGGCAGGCAACAGGAAGACCCTTTGCAATAAAGACCCCACTTAACTGTCCTTGAGGTCTTGGATACAATCCCATGTGAAGCAGGCTAAGCAGCGTTTCAACAGATAATCTATATGGACATACCAGGAACTCAGCCCTCCTTTGTAGTTACATAAAGGATGAAAGGTAAGTCTGCCCTCATCTCCCTTTACAGTACTTTTTGAATGAGTGGAATAAGGGGATGGGTATCACATGGTCCTCAATCACATATTACTAGAAAAAATGTTAACAGTGTGAGTCTTTGAGACAATAGGAAAGATTAAATTTTAGAGTACTTCCTTCTGCTTAACCCAGTAGGATCCAAAATGTCCAGTTAACATTCAAACAAATCCACCTATTAATAGACTCGCAAGTGGGAAAAGAGGTTCCTGGGGCTATTTTAGACAGTTTCTGCTAGACTATTTAGCACATCCAACCCATACAATCACTTTTTAATATCCTTATTTATTATCCTCATAGCTTTCTTGTGATTCTAGGTAAAGTTCTCTTCATCCTTAAAATTGTGGAATTCCAAACTGATTTCATGTGATTCTGTAAAGTTTAGGACTAGTGCTGAGTATATGTGGAGGATTTATATTCCTGTGTGATATACTATTATTAATGCATGTGGTATCATGCCTGTCTTTGAATATATAATAGTTGCTAAATTGTGAAGTCATATGGAGCTTTTGAATTATTTTTGACCTCTTACTGCTACTTTGTCTGCTATATTCAAATCCAGAGGTATTCCCAAGCCAGAAAATAAAAATCAGCTTTCCAAAACATTCACATCCTACAAATGTTGCTCAGCAAAAGTTCATAGTATCTTCCAAATTTTATCATAATATCTTTTACTTGCAAGTCAGTAACATACAAAGAATTGAATTTTTAAGGAGAGAAAGAAAGAGTAGAAAACTAAGACACTGATTTGATAATACACATTAAATTCCTGTTAACCAACTGACTTTATGCTATTCACTTCACAGCACATACTATCCCATTTAATTCTCAAACAATTCAATTAAAGAGGTAGCGTTATTCCATTTCACAAATAAGGAAATTAAGGCTCAATAAGGTATAACTTTTACAAGCTTGAAAAGCTAATAAATGATGAATAAAATTTGAAACTGTGTTTATCTGTCTCCAGGGAGGTTTCTACTGCACACTCCCTAAAGTTGAAGCCAGTTTACAGAGCATGTTTATCTGGAAGGGAACTTTTAGAGATGGACTAGATCAGCCTCCATATTTTAGAGGAGGAAACTGAGTCCCAGAAAGGGCAATTGTTTTTCTCAAGGTTACCTAGATGAGCAATGACACAGATGTGAGTAGCACTTTTATCTAAAAAATAATAATAATAAATTTAATTTCAACTTATTTTTTTGTGGTATACTTCCCAGAAGACATTTTTCTGACATGGAGCCTGTAAACTTAGCATGGTTCAGACTTTTTATGTTCCATGCTACTCATTTTGTTTAATTAACTAGAAATTGAAATTTTCCGTTTTTCAACTTACTTGCAACAAGTGTAAACTTTTCAAATTTACCTTTTATCAATTGTAAGTATCCTATGCTGACATATTGATATCATAAATTCATAGAAATGTTTTTCCAACAGATAATAGACAGGCAGCCTCCAGTTTTTAGGCAATATCCCCAAAGTTGTGTACTGTAAATGCCCAACACTTGAGTCTTACTCAGGCACAGTGGAAATACACCGTTTTAGAAGATGACTGATAATGGCTATTTCTCTTCAGAGAAGCATTAAGGGGTAAAGAAATGTAACTGCGGGCAATAGAGTTTCTGAGTGAAGCCAGTAGTAATAGGGTGAAAATGTATAGCCATAGGTGAAAACAGGAACGGATCTATGTTTATGATGTCTTAATAGGGCCTAAATTGTTCTTTAATTACAAGTGGCAGTCTCTGAAGTCATTTGTGAGCTTGTATGACTTTTGTATTTAGCAATGTTGCATGCTCACATGATTGATATTAAAAGTAATACATTTTTCTGAAATGTACACAGTCTATTAAGAGTATTTATTGAACACACACTATGTACTTGATGCTCGGGGAAGTGTTACAGGTAATAAAGGAGAAAGCCAAAGCTCACCCACCCTGTGGTGGACATACCCAGCATTCCAGCCTCATTTTTCCCGACCTCTACTCCAAAACTTTTCACCTCCGTTCCACCCTGGTAGCCCACTTCCTGGACTTTATCACCTACCAGAGCCATCCCACCTCTCAAATATTAAACTCCAATGTCATTCCTGTCTTCTTACCTGCTCACCTGTAGGACAATGATTTTCAGTCAGAAGAAAGACAGGTGTTTATCAGTACCCCCTGAAAGTTTTTACAATGCTCTCTCCTCCTCCTGCACACACAGAGATATGAGCACTCTCTTCCCCTTGGAAACATTCCCTGGGATACTTTCATATCTTTTTTTTTCCCTCCTACCCTCACCTCCACAACTTGAGAACCACTTATCTAGAAGAAGTACAAGGCTTCCTGATGCACCCAACCTGTTCACTGAAAAACTTTAAAATGAATCAACAAAAAGGAGTGCTCACAGACACACAGGGTTTTACTATATTAAGGATAACATCTTGGAATACAGGAGCAAAGACTTTAACTTTTTTTTATCTTAGTGTTGCTCTCTTTTCAAAATATTACTGTTACCACATACAGGCAGTAAAGACCAAGCAGAGACCAAGGCAGGGCTCAGGAGAAAACAAGCATCAAATAGCACTCAGCCTGGATCCAGGGAGGGACTCAAGCCAAAGAGGCAAAAAAGGATGTAGATCTTTAAGTTCTTCTTACTCAGGTCATGAGGATAAAACACTACATAGGGATTTGGGACAAAATACTAGCAAACAGTGCCACCAGTTTGCATTAGCCTCTCATGTCTCTTCTTGTAAATGTTTTGCATCTGTCTAGTCCAGGATATAGGAATTTGGGGTCCTGGCCATCTCTCATTGTGAAGTCAAAATTAAAAAAACACCTGACTATCACCCATTATCTTTCTAATTTGCACCACATTTACTTCCTGACCATAACAAGATGGATATTTTCTCAGCAGCTCTCTTCTCAGTCTGGAATCCCTGTTAATCTTTCTCTTCAGTGCTTTCAATTTCCTTGCTTTCTCGTCTTTCTCACACTCTTGTCCGATCAAAATCAACCAAACCATCTCTCTTTGCTTGTCCTCTGGATGACTGTAAAAAGTTTATAACAATGTTTATTCATTGTTTACAACCTCAGTTTAGACATAAGTGCTGCACAGCTACTTTTTTCATGTCCCTGGGGACAGAGGAAGTTTTCCTCTTCCTGTCTAAGATTATTCCTTCATCTGAGGTTTTTAAACCATTTTCTTTCTGACCTTAACAGGAGATCTGTTAATTATCCTTTCCTCTTCACTGACTTTACCCTTTTCCGCAAATGTGCTCAAGTTCTCAAGTTCCCCTCTTTCCTTCACTACTTGTTTCCCAAAATAACAATCTACGCTCCCTGTTTTCATGCTTCTCCTTATTTCTTATCCTTTTGCAATTTGACTTCCAGCTAAATTTTTTTCATTACCAATGACATCTTTAGTAGCTCCTGGATTCTCAGTAATTGTCACTGAATCCCTGGCCAATGTGGAAGTTAAAATGATGATGTTACAGAGATCTCAAGCTTCACCTAAAATCAAAGTTAATGATTTTATAACTTTGATTGATATTAGTATGGAACAGTATAGTTGCATAATAAAAGCCTTCTTAAGGATGGAATCTACATATCCCAAGAAAAAGTCTGTTTTCTCCTCTAGGTTCATATCTTCCATTACGTATGTATGTGTCCTTTCTCTCTGACCACATTCTCCCCATAATGTTTCTTTGCTACATTCCCAGATCCTACAGTGTTCACTTCTTCATAGGAGTGGTTGTTACATGTATAGGCACTAACCTAGGGCCCATACATCCAGAGATGGGCAAGATTATCTTGTGATGTTTTAGAGTTCTCTGTTTCATTATACCCTGGGATGACTGTCAGTGATATTACCAGTTCCTCTAAACAGCAGCCACATACAAGCAAAAACACTTAACATCTTTGTACCCAGTCCCACTCTAATTCTCTGAATTAGACCTAGATAAATATATCAATCCAAGTGATGAAATATAATGGATAGTTTATATATATTTTATTAGCCTACCCTATGTATAGCATTGAATCTTACCGTGGAATTTTTTTTTTTTGAGATGTTTCATTTGCCTTCATTATTTTTTCCAGGTGTTTTAAATTTAGTTATCTTTTGTCCTTTTCTCTCTGGCAACTCCTCACTCTCCTTGACTAGTTCTTCCTTCTCTACGTCCCCACTACCTCCCTGGAATTCCATCCTTTTTCCTCTTCTCCAATCCCACTCTTCACTCCTCTTCCACTCCAACACCATCAATCACCATATTTACCATGATGAATCCCATATCCCAGGCCCAGGGATTTTCCTAATCACCTGACCTATTGGATAACTCAACATGGATTTCCCAAAAGAGTCTTAAAATTCAACATTCAGACGCTAAATCCAGTATATGAGACCATTCCCACACCTGCTTTCCTTCATATGCTACAGATCTCATATAATGGTAATACTGGTTCCTCAGCAACCTTAAATCAAAATTCTCAGACTTCTCTTAACTCTTCTTCCTCCAATTTTTTTCAGTCCATCAATTCTAATTTTAACTACTTCTTGAAACTTCCCACTTCTTTTTGTCTACACTTCAACCCTTTAAATCATCTCTTATCTAATATAATGTCTGAGCAATGGCCTACCTTGTCTGACACCCTTTCTATCCATCTTGCAACCAGAAGTATCTTTCTAACACATAAGTCTGATGGTTTCACTCCTCTAATTTAAAAAATCCTTAAATTTAGCCAGACAACACTTTTTGGTATAAGTGCCATATTTTATTTTTATATAACTCCTTGCTCTGTGTAGCTGTTTTCCTTTTCCTAAGATGTCCTTCTTCATGCTTGTTGGCAAATTGTCATTGATCCTTTCACACTATGCCTCACTTCACCCTTTTTTATAGAGCCTTTTGGACTTGCATCCCCATTCCCAAACCCCATCCTGGGAAATTAACTGTTCTATATACTTTGCTCCCCTAACACTTGGTCTGCAAACATATCTCAGTAGACCATAGCAATTTGTTTTCATGTGTATTTCTCCAACTAGAATATGAGTTCCTTGAGGGTAGCAGCCCTCCTTTATTTATCTTTGTATCCTTGTTGTCTATTAGATACTCAACAAATATTAATAAATAAATGTCTGCCCCCCGAAGCTCACAATATAGTTGAGAGGTTTACACACAGATCTATTAGGGGGAAATGCAATTCAGAGATAAAGTTAATGTTTGAAAATAGTAAAAGCTACATAATATTGCATTACAGAAGATAAACACTTGATTTCTATCACTTTTTTTCCTAGTGTGTGCAATAAACTATCTTTAAATTTGATCCTCAAACTCTGTGCTGCACATTTACACACATACACACGAAGATTTGATACAACTTAATGAAGATGAGCTGTATAATGGTACAATATAGAAATAAATGAGCAAGTCAGAGTATGTCATTTAGTTAAGTAGTGACCTTGGTATTTATTGGCATTCTGTAGTATGAATTCCCTTCAGTTTGCTGGAATTTTTATTAGCCAAAAAAGGAGGTTGTATCTTAATCTCCTGGCCTAAGTAAAACATTAGCCAGAGAGGAAGATCTCTGGGGAGATGTTTGTGGGCCTTAAACAAGGGTACACTGGAGTTTCTAAGAGTATTCTTTACAGAAATGTACTCTAATATACAGTAATAGCCTAAAGAAATGGGAGTTCTGATAAGAATATGATGAACTTCAACAGCAGGACTTCATAGAAAAAAAGGGGGAAATAATAAAAGAAACATGCTTTTATATACTCAAAGAAAGCACATTGATATATGCTTTCTTTGAGTATATAAAAACATGTTTCTTGCTGATATATGTGTGTATATATATATATACATATATATATATATATATATATATATATATATATATATGTATATATATATATATGACCTTAAATTCTTTTTCCTGAATATTGTATCAATTGAAAAAAACAGAAAAATAGTAGTAATCAAATTAACACTGGAAACCTAACAGGACTAAAGAAGTATTATGTACTTTTTTGACTCTGAAACCAAGAAATAAGAAGGTGGCCAAGGTAATGGTGTAGGTAATTTTTAACAGAACACATGTTTGCACTTTGGCTGCCATGATTCATTTTACACATTTCACTTGAGTAGGATGGTGTGACTATTATGACTGTCCCGTTAAATTTCTAAGTTTTCTTTTATCCCACATGCTTTTTGAAATCCATAAAACAATACATAACTGTGAATTTTAAGAGCAAAAAGTTATGTAAAAATAGCTATAGCTAGGGAGTGACAACTTAAACAGAACCTGCTTTCCCAGATGGTCCTAAATAAAATTCGGTAAGTCATCACATTTATTTAGGAAGTATTTAATGAGCTTTTAGTAAGTTTAAGTCTCTGTGTTAGGTGCAGTAAGGAGTAAAATTTTTTAAAAAGACCACAAAATCTTTGACCAATAGAAACTGAAATAAATGATGGTACCCATAGTTTTTCTATCAGTATTCCCAGCCTTCCCCATCACCACTCCATTCCTTGTTATAAGGAACTTTTCTTCTATTCCACTGTCTAATGAGAATTTATTTTTTGCTCAGCTGACTCCCAGGCCTTTGTAACACAAAAGTGGGAGAATAGATCTAGACACAGGTTAGAGTGATAAGAGGAAAAAGGAGAATTTTTTCATGAAGAAACAGGACCACAGTTGTTCTTTATTGGGGGGTAAAACAGTTAATGATTGAAGCAGACAAGAAAATTATCAAGCTAGCATTTTTAAGTCAATTTGTATAATGAAGAGCTAAGAATTAGAGGATTAGAAAAAGCTATGAAACTGAGTTTCCAAAAGCAATTTTTTGGGGTTTGACAAGTAAGAGGCTTCAATGAAGAAACAGAGAACTGTATCAATGCAGTGTGGACAGAAGGACAGAAAAGAGCATTCTTATAGGTTGTTAATTAGATATTCTTTAATATTCTCAAAGAGATACATGTAAATATTGGGAATACTTTTCAATTATTTCTGGTTTTTGGATGATACTTCTTTTGAATGTGGCTCCATACAAAGACAGGGCCACGTGGGACCCTAAGGTTTATTAAAGTGTACTCATTTATAATAGAAATGGTAAGCCAAGTACATACATATCTATAAATATCTAAGTATAATGAGTAATAATAGATGAACATGGAATATCCCTTATAGATTCTTGGGGAGAAATGTCACTCAATAGGAAAGATCATGGGGAACACTGGAATGATTTTTTTTGTAACAGATCTTTATTGGAGTATAATTGCTTCACAATGCTGTGTTAGTTTCTGTTGTACACCAAAGTGAATCAGCCATATGCATATCTATGTCCCCATATCCCCTCCTTCTTGAGCCTCCCTCCCATCCTCCCTATCCCACCCCTCTAGGTCATCACAAAGCACCGAGCTGATTTCCCTGTGCTATGCTGCTGCTTCCCACTAGCTAACTATTTTACATTCAGTAGTGTATATATGTCGATGCTACTCTCACTTTGCTCCAGCTTCTCCCTCCCACCCCGTGTCCTCAAGTCCATTCTCTATGTCTACATCTTTATTCCTGCCCTGCAACTAGGTTCATCGGTACCTTTTTTTTTTTTTTTTTTTTTAGATTCCATATATATGTGTTTGCATACAGTATTGTTTTTCTCTTTCTGACTTACTTCACTCTGTATGACAGATTCTAGGTCCATCCACCTCACTAGAAAAAACTCAATTTTGTTTCTTTTTATGGCTGAGTAATATTCCATTGTATATATGTGCCATATCTTCTTTATCCATTCATCCCTCATTGGACATTTAGGTTGGTTCCATGTACTGGCTATTGTAAATAGTGCTGCAATGAACACTGTGGTACATGTCTCTTTTTGAATTATGGTTTTCTCAGGGTATATGCCCAGTAGTGGGATTGCTGGGTCATATGGTAGTTCTATTTTTAGTTTTTTAAGGAACCTCCATACTGTTCTCCATAGTGGTTGTATCAAATTAAATTCCCACCAACAGTGCAGGAGGGTTCCCTTTTCACCACACCCTTTCCAGCATTTATTGTTTCTAGATTTTTTGATAATGGCCATTCTGACCAGCGTGAGGTGATACCTCATTGTAGTTTTGATTAGCATTTCTCTAATAATTAGTGATGTTGAGCATCTTTTCATGTGCCTCTTGGCCATCTGTATGTCTTCCTTGATGAAATGTCTGTTTAGGTCTTCTGCCCACTTTTTAATTGGATTGTTTGTTTTTTTGATACTGAGCTCCATGAGCTGTTTATATATTTTGGAGATTAATCCTTTGTCTGTTGTTTCATTTGCAAATATTTTCTCACATTCTGAGGGTTGTCTTTTTGTCTTGTTTATGCTTTCCTTTGCTGTGCAAAAGCTTTTAGGTTTAATTAAGTCCTATTTGTTTATTTTTGTTTTCATTTCCATTACTCTAGGAGGTGGGTCAAAGAAGATCTTGCTGTGGTTTATGTCAAAGAGTGTTTTTCCCATGTTTTCCTCTAGGAGTTTTATAGTGTCTGGTCTTACATTTAGGTCTTTAATCCATTTGGAGTTTAGTTTTGTGTATGATGTTAGGTAGTGTTCTAATTTCATTCTTTTACATGTAGCTGTCCAGTTTTCCCAGCACCACTAATTGAAGAGGCTGTCTTTTCTCCATTGTATGTTCTTGCCTCCTTTGTCAAAGATTAGGTGACCATATGTGCGTGGGTTTATCTCTGGGCTTTCTATCCTGTTCCATTGATCTATATTTCTGTTTTTGTGCCAGTACCATACTGTCTTGATTACCGTAGCTTTGTGGTATAGTTTGAAGTTGGGGAGCCTGATTCCTCCAACTCCGTTTTTCTTTCTCAAGATTGCTTTGGCTATTTGGGGTCTTTTGTGTTTCCATACAAAGTGTAAAATTTTTTGTTTTAATTTTGTGAAGAATGCCATTGGTAGTTTGATAGGTATTGCATTGAATCTGTAGATTGCTTTGGGTAGTATAGTCATTTTCACAATATTGATTCTTCCAACCCAAGGACATGGTATATTTCTCCATCTGTTTATGTCATCTCTGATTTCTTTCATCAGTGTGTTATAATTTTCTGAGTACAAGTCTTTTGACTCCTTAGGCGGGTTTATTCCTAGGTATTTTATTCTTTTTGTTGCGATGGTAAATGGGATTGTTTCCTTAATTTCTCTTTCTGATTTTTCGTTGTTGGTGTATAGGAATGCCAGAGATTTCTGTGCATTAATTTTGTATCCTGCCACCTTACCAAATTCATTGTTTAGTTTAGTAGTTTTCTGGTGGCATCTTTAGGATTTTCTATGTATAGTACCATGTCATCTGCAAACAGTGACAATTTTACTTCTTCTTTTCCAATTTGGATTCCTTTTATTTCCTTTTCTTCCTTGATTGCCGTGGCTAGGACTTCCAAAACTATGTTGAACAAAGGTGACGAGAGTGGACATCCTTGTCTTGTTCCTGGTCTTAGTGGAAATGCTTTCAGTTTTTCAACATTGAGTATGATGCTTGCTGTGGGTTTGTCATATATGGCCTTTATTATGTTGAGGTTGGTTCCCTCTATGACCATTTTCTGGAGAGTTTTTATCATAAATGGGTATTAAATTTTGTCAAAAGCTTTTTTTGTATCTATTGAGATGATCATATGGTTTTTATTCCTTAATTTGTTAATGTGGTGTATCACATTGATTGATTTGCTTGTTTTGAAGAATTCTTACATCCCTGGGATAAATCCCACTTGATCATGGTGTATGATTCTTTTAATGTGTTATTGGATTCTGTTTGCTAGTATTTTGTTCAGGATTTTTGCATCTATGTTCATCAGTGATATTGGTCTATACTTTTCTTTTTTTGTGATATCTTTTTCTGGTTTTGGTATCAGGGTGATGGTGGCTTCATAGAATGAATTTGGGAGTGTTTCTCCCTCTGCAATTTTTTGGAAAAGTTTGAGAAGGATCGGTGTTAGCTCTTTTCTAAATGTTTGCTAGAATTCGCCTATTGATATATTTATTCATTGAAGAAAGAGATATTAGACATTCTACATAGAAAACAAAATGACATAAACTGAGGTACAGAGGTAGGAAAACACGGGGTCATATATTTTAAAAGTTATACAAATTAGCTAGAGCACATTCTGAGGAGAGACACCAAGCCAGGTGGAGGAGTAGAAATCTGAGACCCTAAGGAAGGGAACCTGGGAGACCCAGAAGATTATGAAAGTCACTGAGAACTCATGGGTGTGTCTGACAGCTCCTCAGCAGCTGGCAGACCAAGCTCCAAGGGATCACTCATAGGGAAGAGTGTGGGCATTCGGGCATGTCTCAGGCACAAAGACCCTGAGAAACAGTTGGGGTCCATGCCAAAGGGCCTAACATAGAAACAGAAGAATTTTGAAAGTGAGAGTTAAGTTTTTAAAGGCAGGCTAAGGGCTTCAAGATGAAAGCAGACACAAGGACTTATACCAAGGTTAAGAATCCAGCAGCTGAAAAAAACAGACGTCAGAAGAAAAATGAGAAGCAGGAAAGATGCGTGCATCCTGGCAAAGAATCCTGCCTGGCAAAGCAGCTGCTGCTGTCCTTTATCGATGATTTCTACTCATGCCCTGATGTACCCCTCAGTTTCTATAGACACTATATCTCTCAGCTGACAACATGTGGTGCAAGTGTGAGGGAAAAAATGTCTTTTAGCACCATAGGAAGGGGGGAGAAGACTCGATCTTCTCTCAGGGTAATAATAGCTATCATGTTCCAAACATGTGTTGGATGCTTGATTATATTAACCCCATTTCTCACAATTACTCTGAAATATGAGTATACTATTTCCTTATAAATTAGCAACATAAGGCTCAGAGAGGTCAAGTGTCTTGTCCAAGACCACGCAGCTTTTGTGTTGTAAAGCCAAGACTGAAACCTATGTCTATCTTCTCTGACATTTCCCATGTTTTTCAAACTATACCAGAGCTGTCTAATAGAACAATAATACAAGTCAAACATGCAATTTAACATTTTCTAGTAGCCACATTAAAATAAAAAGAAAGCAGTAAGATAAACCAGTATATCTAAAAATATGTCCATTAATATGTAATCAATATAAAAATCAATGATACATTCTTTTTTCATTTTGTTTTGGTGCCAATTCTTCAAAATCCAGTGTCTGTTTTATACACATATCTCAAGTCAGTCTAGCTACATTTCAAGTGGTCTGACTACCATATTGCACATCACAAATTATATACCCTATTCTGCTTTCCAAGGATTACGCAGAGAAAGGATTCACTTTGGGGACATAGGGGAATAGAGTGTGCCTATATGTGTATAGTTCTTTCTCAGTGATTCTCAAATCTGGCTTCTTGTCAGAATCACCTGGAAAACTTTTAAAACATATTAAGAATGTGGCCCTATCTCCTTCGATTTTGATTTTATTGCAAGGTAATGCCCAGGCATCAATATTCTTTTAACTTTGTTGAAGTAAAATTAAGTAGTAAAAAAAAAGTGCACATAAGTGTGCAGTTGTATGGATTTTTATTAAATGATCACACTCAGGTAACCAGCATCCAGATCAAGGATCGGAACATTCCAACACCTGAGAAACCCCAGTCAGGTTCCCTTCTAGTCACCATGCCCTGCAAAGTGTTACATCTCATGAGACTGATAAAATGGTGAATCCACATCTGCTCTTATAGAACCATCACCTAATACAGGTTGCTCTTCTGCAGGGTTCTAGCCTGGGGTTTGTCAGGTCAACTTGTAGCCCAGAAATAATAAACCTTGTGCTAACCCATCTGTCTTCTAGAGCAGCAGTCCCCAGCCCTTCTGGCACCAGGGACCATTTTGGTGGAAGATAATTTTTCCATGGATAGCGGCGCCGAGGGTTGGGGGGTGGGGATAAGAGGAGGGGATAGTTCAGGTGGTAATGCGAGCGATGGGGAGCTATGGGGAGCGGCAAATGAAGCTTCGTTTTCTTGCCCACTGCTCACCTCCTGCTGTGCGGCCCTGGCCACAGACCAGTACTGGTCCTCGGCCCGGTGGTTGGGGACCCCTGTCCTAGAGGATCTCTACCCGAGAAAACACAGGTCCTTCAAACCACTGTATTCCCTGGTCCATGCAGGTCCAGTTTCCATTCAGTCCTGAACCACCGGCTCCGTGTCTGCTCAGCTCTTCTAAGTTGCATGATACTCGGCATTTGCTCTTCTCCCCTCCTTTCCTGGATGATCCACCTATTTTCTCACCTGAGTTTCACCTCCCTGATCATCAACAGATCAAATGGACAGCAACTTTGTGAAGCCTGTAACAGTGATTTCAATTTCCTACTGAACAGGCTTAAGTCCCAGCAGGCTTACAACCTTTTCCTTGGTACTTAATTCCCCAAACTTTTGCTCCAGCCCTTCTCATTACTATACACACCCTCTGGTCCTATAAATTCAATTCTTTGGAAACAGCATTTGTTTTCCTAGTCATTTATCTTCTGCAGATTCAAGAGATTTAAAATACATTTCTAAGAAAATTCAAATTTTGTGTGTTCCACAGGTGTTCCCTCATTGGCTTAATCAAGAAAAAAACAAACAAAAAACTCAATGAAGACATTTCCTAACTCCAGCCAACTTGAGCAAACATGAAAGTGGACTGCATCCTTGAGTCCCATGCTACAGTGAATCCTGAGTAAACAACTTCTTGATGTGTTAAACACCCAGCAGTATTCAGCCTGCTACTTGTTGGAATCACAATTGCTTCACAGTGTTGGTTTTTTTTCCCTGCTCTCAGAACAGTGCCTTGTTGTGCTTCCAGCCCATACAAGAATATTTTGAATGAGTCTGACTTTGCAAAGACAGCATTTGCAGCTGAAAATAGGAAAACATGACCATCTGTTCCTCCCTTCATGGTTCAATCTGACAATATCCTAACACAGCTGTCTTCCTCTTTGACTCCATCCTACTTGGCCCACCTGCCTCATTCCACCAGTTTCTCACTTAAGCTTCTTCACTTACATTTTGTCTCTCCACATTCCTCTCCTCCTACTCACTTATCACTACTTTCCTCTGTTTTATCGCTTCACGATTCTTATAATCTCAGGAGTACCTAATTAATTGCTTGCCATTTTCCATCCTCCCTACCCTAGCTTTTTCCCTCAATCCCTCTGCCTAGCTCTTTCTGCACTCTTTAGCCACTACCTAACTTCATGTGGGAGAAAGAAAAAAGGAAAGGAGCTCCATACCTAAGCTTCTAGGATCAACATAAAGTTAGCTGGAAGTATGGAGATAAGCCCTAGGTCCTGGGGATGGAGAGGGGCATAAGGAAAAGTGACGGGGAGGAATGCATAACTGACACTGGTGGCAAGAGTAATTTTCACCTCTATCACTACAAATTTCCAATGAGTCATTTACCAACTATGGGAGAGGTGGTAGAGGATACCAACTGCCACCACCACCAGAAGTCAGAAATTTCACAAGTTCCCCAAATATCAGAGAGACACCTTGAGTTTTCATTTGTCCATTCAGTGGAACTCCCAGTGACTGACAATTTTAGGAAACACTTGGCAAATATACAAAGGAGAGACTGATTTTAATAGCATGGACCCAGAACCTAGACTTCTTACTAAGTAAATGTATGATTTTGCCCAATTTCCTTAACCACTCTGGGTATCAGTTTCTTGTCTGCAAAAGGAAGTAATAATAGCATCTCTTAGGGATGTTGAATAATAGTAGATAAGAAGAATGTTAAAAGGTTGAAATTAGTTAATACATATAAGGCACCGAAAACAGTGCCTGGAATTCAGTATAAATATTAGTTACTAATATTGTTGTTGTGTTGTTTTATGAAATATGTATTTATAGTCTTAGATAACTCAGAGAGAAGAGTTAAATGGCTTTTGCTTCTTTATGGGTAGTGCTATCCAATAGCACAGAGGTTTTACTTATTCACTTACTGAACAAAGATTAATAAGTCCCTTCTACGTGAGAGGTACTTTCAGGATGCTTTCTATACAATGGTTTAACCATAGGGATGATCTCCAACCATGTGAAGCTTACAGACGAATAAAACCCAGTTCAGTTGGATGCTAGCAAGTGAAATACTTAGAACATTTACCCTAGTCTACTATAGGAAAGTCAAACTTTGAGGGGCAAAATTTGAACATAAGTACTCATAATGAAATAAAACACGAAGCCATCAGGGACTGACACTAGGAGGACAGGGGGAATCATTGGACAGGCTCAATCATTTGATGACGTTGATTTCTTACTGGCACCTCTGAGAGTTGTTTTCTTTTTAGCCTTCTGATTTAAGTGCAGACAAAATTCCTTTCTCTTGGTTCGCCTTGGTAAAACTGAGACCAGGCAAAGAGTCTGATAAACACCAAGGAAATCAAAAAGAGGAAAAACAGAGAGAGTATAAATTAATTGGGTCTTCCCTGGTGGCGCAGTGGTTGAGAATCTGCCTGCCAATGCAGGGGACACGGGTTCGAGCCCTGGTCTGGGAAGATCCCACATGCCGCGGAGCAGCTGGGCCCGTGAGCCACAATTACTGAGCCTGCGCGTCTGGAGCCTGTGCTCCGCAGCAAGAGAGGCCACGACAGTGAGAGGCCCGCGCACCGCGATGAAGAGTGGCCCCCGCTTGCCACAACTAGAGAAAGCCCTTGCACAGAAACGAGGACCCAACACAGCCATAAATAAATAAATAAAATTAAAAAAAAAAAAAAACTGAGAGAAAAAAATAATTGATTTATTAAAGGAAGGTTTCTTATTTTCAATCTAGTTAACTTCAGTTCAAGATCTCCAGGCCCTCCTATTACTCATGAGGTCCTCCCATTACTCATGAGGTCCTCTAAAGAGAGATGAGACACTACCCCAAAAATTCTCCCTTTTCATCTACAGACTTTTTCTCCTATCCCAGTTTCTAGACTGAGACTCCTCTTCCTCTAGTTAGATATATCATGAAAGCTATCTTTAATAAATACCTATTTCCAGCATACAGTATTAATTGTAATATTGATATAACACTCACACATCATTCATACATACTAAAGAAGTATTTTTTGTTGATTTAAAAACAAAATGGACCCGAAGCCCTCAAAATCTCAGCCAGCATATACAGGGGATATGAAGTTATTTACTAAACCAGCAGAGCTGACTTTTAAATTTTTATTGTTGTAAATAATTTTTAAATAAAAAGAATTCTCCTCTTAATCCTAAGCAAGTTCTATATAATAGACATTCTGATTAATCAAATGTTTTCTATAATTGTCCTTGAATAAATATTTGTGTTAAATAAGACACGTTTCTCAGATAGGAAAATCAAGTTATTTAATAATAATTAAATCATCATTCATCTATCTCAAGGGTAAAATAAAAATATACCTTTATATTTTTCTATATTTCTATTTTCTAATCATATTTCTGTAAATATTGATAAATAATAAGCAATAGATTTCTGCCTCCTGGTGGCCATATGCGGTTCTAAAAGAAAAAATAGCCTGTGTCTCTTAAAATACAGCAAAGAGATTCTGTTTTAGAATTTTGTTTAAAAAGCTACTCACTCTGGAAAGCAATGGTGGATCAGCTTGGTACCAAGAAGGGAAAAAGCCAGCAGTGGCAGCCAAGGACATGAGTGCCTTTCAAGGACATTGTGGAGCACAATTCCCCCTGTTCACTCAACTGGCTTGTAAACCATAAATATATGCACATAAATTTGAGTCCTCAGGAAACTAGTTTTGATCAAACTAAAATGTTTGCCTGGTAATTCTAATACATTTGTCACAAATATCTTCCCCTAAGCCTCACAGTCCTAAGGTTACAGTATGATTTCCCTTTGTTACCGTTAACCAAGTGGAATATTCTTTATATACATTCTCCTGAGGTAAGGTCTCTTGTGTCAATCAGAGATGGCCAGAGAAATGTATGCTTCTTTGTTTGGTTAAGTTCCTTTACTTGGCAATAGAATAAAACCCTTTGGGAAGTATCAAACCTGGCTTGACAGGAACATAGCATTGCTTACTAAAACTATACATTAGAAATGCAGGAGATTTTGTCAAAATAAAAATATACTGAGGTTATTTTTAAAACTATGATTTAACAAAATCTGAGTCAATTTTTGAAATGTTGCCTCAGTAGAAATAATAGTAAAATATGTTGTATGTCATGTCATTAATAAATATTTAACTTAAATACTTATAAGCTCATGATAAAGAATAATTTTTGAATAGAAGGAGCATGTTTCAAAAGACAATCTTAGCTGCTAAGATTAATTTGTAAATATCTGTAATTCTGAAATTGTTAGATAAATCAACACAAGACTAATTAAGCACCTAATCACTTTTTTTTTCCAATATGAGGGTTTAGTTGGAAAAGAAAATATTTATGATTTATTCTACATATCTCACAATGTTCCTTTGATTAGTGCTGGTCTGCAAAAGGGAAAGAATAGAATGGCTATCATTTAAACATAAGTAATAAACATAATAACTTAACTGAACCCAAATCACTGAACTGACTTGTACGTAAAATATTTTGTTAAACACTATTGGAATTTTTTGTCTTTTTTTTTAGCTATTGTTTTGAAACATAAAAGGATTGCATTATCATAGAAGAATGCCCTCTTATACAATTGAAGAACAATGAATTCATGAGAAGAAATAATATATTTGACATATAAGGGCAAATATTCATTTACTCATGAAGCTCTTTAATATAAACTTTAATTTTAAAAAATGTTAATAGAAATATTTAAATATATATTAAGTAAAAAGTAGTATGATGAACTCCTATCTAGTCATTACCCAGGTTCAACATTATCAATTCTTGGGGAATCTGGTCTCACCTACACTCCCACACTCTACAACCCAACTGGATTATTTTGAGGAAGGTCCAGACATCATATAGTTTTAATTTGAAATACTTCAGTTTGCATTTCTAAAATATAAAGACTGTCTTATATATTATTACAGTAGCATTATTGCAACTAAAGAAAAAGAATAACGTCTTCTTATCAAATATTTAGTCACTGTTCCAGTTTACAATTATCTCACAAAATGACTCTATTGTTAGTTTGAATCTGAATTCATAATAGGTCTATATATTGTAATTATTGAGAAGTCTCTTGAAGTTCCTTTTTAAATTAATAGCCTTTATTATTTAGAACAGTTTTAAATTTGCAGATTGAGCAGATAGTACAGAGTCCCCGTACAAAACTGGAACAGTTTCCCTTATTATTAACATCTTACACTATTATGGCATATTTGTTAGAATTGCGAAACAAATATTGATATATTATTAATAACTAAAGTCCATATATTATTCATATTTCGTAGTTTTTACCTAAAGCCCTTTCTCTGTTCTGGGATTTTATTCAGGATACCACATTATGTATATATATTGTCAGGTCTCCTTAGGCTCTTCTAGCTTGTGGCAGTTTTTCAGACTTATCCATGTTTTTAATGACTTAATTTTGATGAGTACTGGTCAGGTATTTTGTAAAATATCCCTCAGTTGAAATTAGTCTGACGTTTTTCTCAGGATTAGACTCAGGTTCTGGGTTTTGAGGAAGAAGATCACAAAGGTAAAGTGCCATTTTCATTACATCATATCAAAGATACATATTAGCAACATGCTATATATTTGATGTCATGTTGATGTTGACTTTGATTTCCTGGCAGAAGTTCTTTTTGCCAGGTTTCTCCTTTGAAAAGTTATTTTTATTCTTTTCCCTTTCCATACTGTACCCTTTAGAAAGAAGATGTATGATCTTTAGAAAGAAGATGTGTGATCATCATGCACAGCCCACGCTAAAGAGTGGAGAGTGATGTATCCTCTCCTTTAGGGCTAGAGTGTCTGTATAATTTATTTGGAATTCTGCATGGAGTTTTGTCTCTTTTCCCCCATTTATTTATTTATTCAGCATTCATGGACCATATATATTTATTTTATATTTTGGGTTATATTCTAAATAATACAATATATGATACATAACGCAAAACAATACTATTTAGTTTATTACTCAAATAGTTCCAGCTTTGGTCACCGGGGATTCTCTCTGTTGGCTCTTGTGCCCCTTTGCCCTATTCCCACCAATGTGGATTTTTTTTTTTTAGCGCTTACTTACTTTCTGGGAGTATAAGATGATCCTGGGATATTTTGTATATTTCCTGCCCAGTCTCAGAATCGGCCATTTCTCCAAGAAGCCCTGGCTCTTTTATTGGAGAAGGGGATTAGAAACTAAGATCTGGTTGCTAAATGTGCACGTTGCTACTATAGTCTCCTCAATTTGCAATAATATTTTTTAAATTTGCATACATTAAAGCTCAAACTTTGTGCTGTAAAGTTCTATGGGTTTTTACAAATGCATGGTGTTATATATGCATTATTGCAATATCATATAGAATAGTTTTGCCACTCTAAAAATCACCTGTGCTTCACCTATTCATCAAGTCCCAGCCCTGAATCCCAAGCAACCACTTAAGTTTTTACTGTATCTATAGTTTTGCCTTTTCCAGAATGACACATAACTGGAATTATATAGTATAGTATTGATACATAGCATTTTCATACTGTCTTCTTTCATTTAGCAATATGCATTTAAGCACTATGCAGTTATCCATGTCTTTTCATGACTTGGTAGCTCATTTCTTTTTATAGCTGAGTAATATGCCATTGTATCCAGAGTTTGTTTATCCATTCACTCACTGAAAGTCATCTTGGTGACTTCCAGC
The DNA here is from genome assembly GCF_965194805.1 of Balaenoptera borealis. Classification (NCBI taxonomy): domain Eukaryota; kingdom Metazoa; phylum Chordata; class Mammalia; order Artiodactyla; family Balaenopteridae; genus Balaenoptera; species Balaenoptera borealis. The sequence continues at coordinate 61,221,388 of NC_138876.1, read as the reverse complement.
TTAGGCAATCATGAATGAAACTCTTGTAAATATTTCTGTGCAGGTTTTTGTGTGGACAAAAATTTTCACCTCAAGTTGGTAGACACTTAAAATCATAATCACTAGATTATATGGCTAAACATACAAGACTATGTTTAGGTTTATAAGAAATTGCCAAACTGTCTTCCAAAATGTTTGTAACATTTTGCCTTCCCACCAGCAATGAATGAGAGTTCCTGGTGTTCTGTGTCCTCATCAGCATTTGGTGTTATAAGTTTTATGAAATGTTGTCATTCTAATAGGTGTGTAGTACTATCTCAACTTCCTCATAAGTTGCAATTCCCTAATAACAAATAATTTTGAGCATCTTTTTATATGCTAATTTACTATCTGTATATCTTCCTTGGTGAGGTGTCTATTCAGATTTATTGCCCGTTTTCTAGTTGGATTGGTTGTTTTCTAATTTTTGTTTTAAGAGTTCTTTCTATATTTGGGACAGAAGTCCTTTATTAGACAGGTGTTTTGCAAATATTTTCCCCAATATTTGGCTTCTTTCCCTTCTCTTAACTGTGCCTTTCACAGAACAGAAATCTTTATTTTTAGTAAAGTCCAAATCATGCATAATTGAGTATTTATAATTCTTCTCTCCCCTCCCTTATAACATTGTTGTCATTCATTTCATTTATTCATATGCTATAATCACCCAAAAATTGTTGCTATTACTTGAAGCAGTTACCTATTAAAAATAAGAAAAGTAAAATAATTCTTAACAATAAGAATATAAGTAAAAGATAATATAAATACATGTATTTATTAAATAAATAAAAATAAGTAAAGGAAAATAACTCATTGAGAATAAGAAAAGCAAAAGATTTTCTTTTACCATCACTTATTCCTTCTCTTCCTCATGTTCTTCCTTTCTTTATGTAGATCCAAGTTTTTGACTTTTATCATTTTCTTTCTCTTTGAACTCCTTTAGCTACTGTTTTTCTGAGAAAGTCTTTGTCATTGATTTTTGAAGGATAATATCACTTGATATAGAATTCTAGGTTAGTATTTGTTCTTCCAACACTTTAAATATCTCATACCACTCTTTTCTTTCTTACACTCTCACTTTCCCATTAAGTAAGATACAGGTTTTTGAATATATACGTGTATATATGTATATTTGTTGAATATATACATATATGTATGTACATATGCGTGTGTGTGTGTGTGTGTGTGTGTGTATATATATATATATATATATATATATATATATATATATATATATATATATACATACATACACACCTTTACCTTATCATGTTAAGGAGGTAGCCATCAATTCTTATTTATTTCAGTTTTTTTTTTTAACACAAATTGGCATTTCATGGTTTTCTCAGTCTAAGAAGATGATAGTATTGATATTATTTTTCTCCATTGGGCGTTTAAATTGATAGGTTTCAATTTATGGTTTTCTAATATTGCCTCCTCCTTACTTCCCTGTAACAAATCCCACTTGGTCATGGTTTATTATTTTTTAATGTGAATAGATTCTGTTTGCTAATACTTTTAAAAAGAAATTTTGGATCAATATCTTTAAGTGAGAATGGTTTGTCGTGAAATCTTAATTTTCTGCTAAGTCTGGCAAGGATTTTATTGAATTTTAGAAAATTCACAGTTATCCATGAGTTAGCCTAAGCAATTATCTGAGAGACATGTTGGGCCTTCTTGAGTCAGACCTGAAGCATATCTCGATGAAGTAAAGAAGTTCCACCCACCCTCAATTCTGAGGAAGATTCCAATGTCCAGACATCACTTCCAGGGGTCCTCGTTTTGAAAAACTAAAACTCCCATTTCAAACTCCACAAAATACTGGTGTTTCAATTTCACAAGATATAAATAATATGAAATTATGATGTAAGGTCTGATAAAACCCTCCTTGAAAATAAGGCATAGAGGAGAGGCAGCTTCATGGCCTCACTGAAATAGTCACTCCTTATGACCTAAAAGCTTTGGCTGTGTGTGAAATTAAATATTCAATATGCAATACACTTGAACCACATTACTCAATTTCCCACTTAACAAACAATACCCTCTCAGAGTTAGTATTTGTCCTTAAACTCTCAGCACTGAGAGAACAGTATAAGACTTCACCCACAATAAAAATATTTCTCTATTTTTGTCCAAAATCACAGTTGAAAACACTGAGCAATGTTCCTTATACATAGGCCCTCAGAACAAATTCCTCCTAAAGTTAATATGACGTCAGAAAGAATGCATTTCCTCAAGACATTAAATATAGTATCTGGTCTGTGGGAAATCTAACTTGAGACATAAGTGAAACATACAAGATTTGAATAAAACAAAACAAAATAAAACAAGAGCAACAACAACGAACCAGCGATTCACGTAAAACCAAATAGAAATGGTGAAACTGAAGGGACCACTCTCACCACAAACACGTCTGACCCCAACATTCAAACAACTTCTTTCCCTAATAGGATTCTAGAGTACACAATTCTACTTAGTATCATTGGCCTTAACCCTAACCTGATTGAATATAAATTGTTTGACCCTTCTTGGGTGCTGCGGACAAAGAATGTTGCCTGCCATTTCAGTAAGCAAAGGATGTTGAGGCCATCAAGGCATCAACCACTTCAGCTGCCTCTTGTGGTACACCCTGAGGGAAAAAACAGGTTTCCTGCCACCAAGACATCAGCCTCTGCAGTCACCCGCAAAAGTGCACCCTGAGGGAATTCAGGATGGAGGAAAACAGGATACTGGCCTTAGATAATTAAGGTGCATATCAAAAGATTAATTTCAATAAGCTCAGACTCTTGCATCTTCCCGTACATAGAAAAGCACTAAATTCATTAGCTTGAGATGTCTAGGTTTTTTTTTTTGTTTTTTTTTTTGCAAAAACTCCTGTATATCCTGACTCCTCCCTTAAGTCTTCAGAACAGTCTCTCAGAGCTATCTGAGAGCCTGTATCCCAGGCTTAAGTCCTCGGTAAGTCCACCGAATAAAACATTAATTCTCAACTTTTAGGTTGTGCATTTGTCAGTCAGCAGCGCTCAATAAAGGTTTATTCGTGTCTTAACTGCCAATTAAACCTCCATTTTCCACTTGATTTTTCACTGCACAGCATTTGTGCCCATGGCAGCCGACATAAATAGAACCAAAAGTAGTTGAAAGACACACATCCACAGTCACGGACTTTGAAAGGTTCAAATTTATGGAGTACTAGTGAAATGCATTAAGAATTTTAATCTGAGATTCATAAATTCTCTACATTCTAGAATTTTAATACAGGGATAATATCTCTTAATTGTTCTTATCTACCACTTCTGCCAGGTTTAAGAAATGTAACGGCTAAATGTAACGTGCTTTCTTTCTCTTCTCCTACCACACTGTACTTCTGTTACCATAATAGCAACATAGCCAACAAATCTCACATCTGAATATTATTATATGCCTTCTGCTAACATGAAAATGGATGCTACTGTACTATTGAAATAGTTTCTTCTTTTCAAATGCCAGGGTAAACTCTGGCTGATTCCAATAAAATGATCTGAATTTTCAAGCACCGCACATGTCAGCACTCCAGTGAAGAACTAGGACAGAAGGGAGTTGTTTCCATTCACACACAGAATCCACAGAGTTGAGCTGACTTGTCTTTTGTACTTAACAAAACCACAAGTGGTGCTATCCTGCTGAGAACCAAAATACTTCCTGCTATTCTTAACAGAATTTAAATTTGTCTCCTGGCTGTCCTGCAGTTATCTTTGTCTGTGAGGCAATATACCAAATGGCCCCTGAAGTCCCAGTTTGCCTATTAGGATAGGCTATTTGCTTTGCGGATAGAAAACTGCTTACTTTAAAGAATAGCATTATTATTCTTTCCAAATTTTGGTTGAGAATGACCACATTTATTTCATAAAAAAATAACAAAAAAGCATATGATTGAGAATAATATAGGGTTTAGTGAAAGTTTCAGTTACAAATCCACGGAGAATATGTCCCTTGGAAATAAACTCTTATCTACAGTTGCCTCCAAAGATTTACTATCCTGATGATACGGGATAAAATAATATTACAGGTTTGAGGCAATTATTTTGATTTCAATTGTGGTTGAACGTACCCTGTCACATTGCTCTGAAATTGTCACAGATTATTTTGGTAGACTAGTAGACTATAAAAAGAGCCATACAATGAGTATTGCTAGACAAATTATGGGGTATGTTCTCCTTCTTAGCCCCTAATATTATGCAGATAAAAATCAGGCTAAAATGAAATATCAAGGACAACTTTAAGAAAATAAGTGTGCTACAAATGGATAATTTTAAAAGTAAGGAAGCAGGAGAGGCCAGTATATGCTAAAGGTCTCTGTACCTGGTCCTCATAGCAGCCTTGAGTATTGAATCTAGGAGGAGACTAAGATGTATAGAGATTAGTTCTTCCTTCCAAAGCTATCAACTATAAATGGCCTACTGCACACTCAAATTCAGTTCACTTTGTTAGAAATATTCTTGTACATGCTCCACAGAAAGGAATGAAACAGATACTTCTACCCTTGGTGTAACGGTTGCATAAGCATCAGGTTTATATTTCGCAGCATCTATTGCTATCATTTCTTCAACTCAATGTCCCCAGTGTCTCCACAACAAACTCAGGCCCTATTACAAGGAATCCAGGGAGGACACTTAAATATACAATAATAGTGCAATAATTTTGGCAATAGGAAACCAACATGATATCCAGTTGATGATCTATTCCTGATTTGTGAAGAATTCATATTTTTGTAGTAGATATATCTCGCTTTGATGGTCTAAAGCATATTAGGAAAAAAATACCCCAACCAAAACCCCCTCCTCTCTTCCCTCAACTTCCTACTGTTAGCATGTGTTTGTTTATTACTTTGTGCATTTGTGTATACATCCATCTTCCAAATTGTAAGTTCCTTTGAGGGCAGCAGCTGTAAAATCTAATTTTGTATTCTTTCTGCTGGAAAGAAAAATCTCTTAGCATACTGCTTGGTGTGTATATATATATATATATATGTATATATACATATATATACATATATACATACACACATATATATGACATTTTTAACATTTACTGATCTAATAGAGTTTAGTTGTTTCAATTTCTATTGCTTCAAAATTTTTGACTCATCTTTATACATGCTTTTTTGACTACAACATATAGACTGAAGTAAAAAAACTTTCTACTAATTTTGATGTCTTCTCTTGTTTCTGACCAATGTGTGACATCATGCTTGCTCTTAAATCCTGACAGAGGAAGGATGGGACTTTTTGTGCGTGTGCAAATGAGAATGCTCTTCTCAATCTGAACATATTCACCACTGGTCGTGGTGTGCAGAAGGCAGAGGTATGTTCAATATTAAAAGAGATCGTATTATAGAAATGCAATGATTTCGGTCTAAAAAGTTCAAGGGAAGACCTGGTTGGAAGACATGGTGCTTCGTATATATTATGAAATTTAAAACAGTAAATTTAACATGAACAGAAAATGAATTGGTTCGTATTTTCCTGTATACTCCAATTTTGTAAGTTATATTGTAGCATGATCAACGAAGCACATTAACATCCTTTGGGAGAGATACTGGAAGTCAATATTCAATCACAGGCAGCATGATGGATGGTGCACAACATAAGTGATGATACAACAAACTTTTAAAATCATATTTCAAAGCATAGTAGCAAAAAGATATTTTTCCCAATACAAACAGCTTACAAAAGACATGGCACTGTAACACTACCTTTTTACTGTGATGGGGGTTACGATATTAACCAAGAATGACACACTTGATAATAAGATACATGGTGAGACGGTTCTGTAACATGAATGGGAATAGATGAGTTCTGGACACTGCAAGGAATATTCATGTGCATTGACTATACATTAAACAAATAAGAAGGGCCTCTTCACTACCTATTATTCTAAATCTAGATCAATAAACCTCTATTTATCACATTGGTCCATAAATTTTATTACATATTCTCTAAATCAAATTGTTAGTACAGACCTCACTTTTGACCAAGATGGAGCAACAGGGACCAGATTACCTTCACATCTTGTACATAATGACAAAAACATTATAACTATTTTTATCCAAATATATTATGGATAAAGCAAAACATTTAAATAATAATCAATGAAATATAATTTGACATTATTATTCTTATCATAGTCTCCTATAAGGTATAATGTGTGTCCTTTTACCTATGTCAGCTTTTAGCAACATAGCTCTTGAATTTTGTTTCTTTCTCTTGCTTAGGCTTTTCAGTATTGAACCCTCCCAGAACCACTCAATTTTTCTGGTATGTTTTTAAAACTATCCTCAGAGCCACACTTATGGCATGTATCATTAAGAGAGAGAAGAAAACTTTAGTAGGGAGGACAAGCTTTAAATTTGTCATATTATTCTAAAAGATACTGCCTCCCGGTTTTCCTCCACGTGTCGAGATAAAGGGATTGTGGAAACATAATTAGGATTTTTATGTTTAAAATTTTAACTCAGTAACTTTGACTTTCCAGGTAGAAAAAGCAACTTTCCTTTCCCAGCATGAATTTTACTGCTAGTTACTGTGCTTCCTAGTAGTAATTCAAATTGATTTACTTAGAAATTTGAATTATCATTAATAACCATCTCACATATAGGATCAGTTACACATATTTTCTGAATCAAATGGTCTTCTTGTTATAAATGCAAGTTTATGTCAAGTGTGACTTTAAAAATACATAATCAAAACCTTTCACAGATTTGAAATTTTATTTTCAAAATAGTTTTACCACCAGGAATAAAAGAACAGATTGAAGTTGATTGTGGCCTCTAGCCTTGAAGAATGGTACTAATAACTGACAGAAATTGGGGAAGCTCTGAAAAGAGAAAGACTTTTGGGAGATTTTGATGCATTTAGTTTTAAGTATATTTTGTTTAAGATCATGATAGGATACTCCAGAGTAAACGTCCTACAGACCGTCAGAAATGGGAATGCCTAGAGCTCTGTTAACTCAGCAACTATGTTGACCTTATGACTACTCTTCACATAACCCTGAGAACTAGGCATATGTAAAGTTTTAAAGAACACTTCTTAAATACCTTCTGTACCACCATTGGATTTCTATACTAAAAGTAAAGTATGAAATATATTTCTAAGATCTACCTATAGTCTTGTTAATACCAGGCTCCAATTTTTTTTGTTCTAAAGTAAAAAATAATGAATACAATAATGCTGTAACTATAGCATCTAAGTAACTTTCTCACTTTCCTTCTCCTATTACAAATATTGCCAAAGGTTGCATACTATTTCTACCACACTTTCCTAACATCTATAATCCTTCATTCTTCCTTCAAGTACTCTTTTTTTTAAAAAATCAAATCTCCATTTCACAGAAAGTTCTCAGATTCTGAAACAACAGAGTACTTTTACAGACCTTAGAAACTCTAAATCATAGCAGAACACAAGTTATTCACTTTATAAGTATCTTTCATTGTTCTTTCTGGGCACAGGCTAAACAATGCTAATTAAAAATGAAAATCAAAAAATTAAAGAATTCTAAGGAACGAAACAAAACTCTTTGCTTAGAAAAAAAAAAAAAAAAAAACTAAGCTCATGCTAATATGGATAGAAATACATTCAGGAAAAAAAATCTTAATATTACCACTTGAGCACTTGGTAACTACAAAATACTTGATCTTTATTATATTGGGTTGGCCAAAAGGTTCATTTGGGTTTTTCCCTAACATCTATACCTATTTCTCAATAGAGAAATGTATTTCTGTTTCACAAATGAGAACACAGACATAGAGAGATATAGTACTGTTATTTGTGCAAATCATATTGCTAAGTAGCAAAAACAGGATTCAAAAATCAAACATTTCTCTTAACTGCCAATCATAAATGCCTACCAGAAACTATAAAGTGACAGATAAATGTAGGCACTGCATCCTAGAAACAATAGTAATAATAATTAAAATAAGTAGACACATGGTCCAACCTACAGTTTTTACTTCATTTTTGAAGCCTAAAAATTTACTTTAGCCATGTTTTATATCTTGATCAGAAATAAGATGTGTGAAATTCAAATTTTACACGTGTATAAAATGATACTGAAAATTTATTTATTCATAAAAAAAAAGCATGAAAAATCAGCAGATCCAGTAAATAATGGCGTTATCAACTCTGGTTACATTATTAAAATATAACAGATAATTCCTGAATATATTAATTTGTTAATAAAGAAAGTAAATTAAACACCCTATAATAATTGTAACTTTAGACTAATATTATGTCATTGCCACTAATAGCTATTTAAATACGTTTTATTTTCCAAAAGAAAAATTTTAATTATTTTTTGAGAATCTCTTTTTAAATTATCTATTTCTACAGTCATTTACTTACATCTCAGAATATGATGCAGACAATATAATAAAATGGCCCCAACAGTTGTAACTATTTTACATATATATATAAATTTACATACATATTTATATATACATGTGAATACACATATAATTTCTTTTTGTGTAGTTCCCATACTAGTGCAGTTTCTCCTAGCTAAACCCTAATGAAAAACCACTAGGGGGTGACCAAGCATCATTTCCTTTTCTTCTCTTGCTCTGGTTAATAACATTATTTACATAATATTAACGTTGTATAAATGTTTCACTATAAATTAATTTATTGGTATTTCTGAAGATTTTCCAAGTTACTAGAAACGTTTGAACAAAACTGAATCCAATACAAGTTAGTCACAAGAGGTTTAAGTACTTCCAAATCCCCCATTTTGTTTAGTCTTAAAGCATTCGATTAAACATTTGCAATCATCTTAAAATCTGAATAAACGTCAAATGTGAACTACGAATTGTTTACTACACTAGAAGTGGATTTTTTATTCCCTCTAGGTTTATGTATTACTTAAATTAACTACAAGTTTGAAAATAAAATTTGTAACATGAAAACAATGAGGCTTAGGAACATTTCCTAGCATTTGAAAAATTATGTGCTAACATAAAGATAATAAACGATAATAAACAATCTGTTTTGAGAAAATCAATTGGTTGGCATACAGATGAATTTTTGTTTTATTCTAATTTTGACTGAAGTTTATCTTGAGAAACTTTAATAAAAAGTATATTAATAATCACAAATAGAAAAATTATGTCTTTAAAAAGAAATAGTGTTAATAGTTTCAAGTCTCAAAGGTCTGAAGCTTATTAAGAAATTTGGGAAAATATAAGTTAAATTATCTATTGACATTTCTGAAACAATGAGCAACTATACAATAAAGAAATCTTTTATTTACAAAAATGGAACGGATATTTATTATTTAAATCAGTGATGACAGAAAAAGGTGTGCTTAAAAAAAAAGTACGTACTCGTCAATTCTCCCAGTTTTTGAACCATGAAACAGGCTATTATAAATAAGCAAGCCAATGCCATCCTCTTATTTTCCAGATAGAATGTGCTTCTAGAGTCAAACTACTGAGATTTGAAATCAAGCTTGGTCATTTGCTAATTGTGTGACCTTCAGAAAACTAGTTAACCTCTCTAAGCCACAGTTGGGAGAATAAAGTGTTCCTCACTCATGGGATTGCTCAGTGGGTTAGCTGAGATACTGTGTACGATGCATTAAGCAGTATGCCTGGCACCAAGCTCTGGCTCAATAAATGTAGAATTACTATTACATGAGAAACTCTGCATCTTGATGAGTGGGTTGGACAAAATGCATCATTTTCACAGTACTCCTACCATTGTCTCACAGACAGATTAGTTACTGTTATATACCATCCCTCCTCTCGTATATATCGTATATATCATTTCCTCCTCCCTTAGCTTTCAAATTTTCCCTCACAGGTTCCTCAAAATATACCATTTCAAGGACTTTGGACACAATGTAATATGACAAAATTTTTTGAAATCATAGAATAGAATTGTAATGATTAGAAACCCACACTTAAGGCTTGGCACTATGCTGGATTCAATGAGGGATTGAAGTAGAATATAAAAACATGGTCTCTATCCTTGAAGATGAAAATGAGCTAGAGTAGTTGATGGGAGGAGATGGGAGAAGAGGAGAGAGAAGGAGAGGGGAGGAAATTAAATTTCTGTTGTTTTAAGTCACCTAGTTTGTAATAATATTTTTACAGCAGCCCTAGGAAATGGATACAGAAGGACTTCCTTTCAAATCTTCACAGTTAACCAAGAAAGAATACAAAAATGATTATAGCTGGAAAACTAAAAGATTTAGGTAAGAAATGTGTGTACTGAGTGTCGCAGAGAAGAACAAACCTGACTCCATATTGGATCTAATCCTTTAGCTCTAACCTTTGTGCTTGCTCTATTGCCTGTGCTTAGTCATGCTGGCTCTGCACTGTTGTAAAAGAATGTTGCCTATAGCCTGAAATATACAGCCCTATCTCAATATTGGCCTGTTGTGTGGCGAGCAGTATAAGCTTGGACTCAGTAACATGAGTAATGAAAAATTTTGCAGTTGGATAGAGATAGCCTAATTGAAGTGTCAGTGACAGTTGAGTTTTCCAAAGTGCTCCTAGATTTTCTTTGGTTATATTTTTATGTTCACTGTTGGTGACATACAACAGGTAAAATTGTGATTTAACTCACAATTTAAGGTGTTGACTTCTTCACCTGATTTTTCTCTCAATTCCATCACATTTCTAACAGATATATTTGTTCTGGCCCCCTCCTCCCACAAGTGTAGAGGTGGTGGTACATGTGTTACCTGATGAGCCTTTGATCCTATGCTTTTCAGTCCTGTGTGCTGGAAATACAGAGTACTGTTTAATTTCAAGAAAAAACAGAAATTGGAGTCTACATGAGTCTAGTAATAATGAATTATTATGTGCCAGCCATTCTGTTAGGTATGTTCATGTATTGTTTGATTTACTCTTCACCACAACCTTTTGAATACTATTACCACCTCTACTTACAGGTGGAGAAACAGAAACTGATGACGTTGTCAAAAGTCATTTGATGATAGGAGATAAGATTATGATGCTAATATGGATCTGTCCTTCTCCAGAGACTTAGCAATTAATCAAAATAGCCTTTTATAGATAATATGCCCAACCTTAACAATTTGGCTCAGAGTCAACGTGTTACTAATAATACTTGAGAATGGCTTTATACTGCCCGATGTAGCAATAAATCAGGCAATATCTTGGTAAGTCTTCAACAAGATGTTTTTGGTTGGACCAAAGCCTAGCAGAGCTATTCCTTCCATAAATGGCTACAGAATACTGCTAGAATCACAAAATGTGATGTTTTCCGATGGCATGGATCCTATAGTTAACATTTTTATTTTATGAAGGAAGAAACTGAAGGCAGAGATTGTTCAATGATTTGTTCAAGGATTACATGGCTAGTTAGTAATAAAACTTGGACTAGACTTACTGGAATTCAAAAGGAACAGGATCATTAATGTTGAACATCTTGGCAAACATTTTTAAAAAGTCAAGTCCAAACTACTACAGGAGGAACCTTGCATTTATAAGAAATTTTTACTAAATTTTTTATAAAATATTTGAGTTGTGGTAGAAAAGAATATATACCAAGACACCCCTAAATGTAACCACTAGAGAGAAAATTTTATCAAGTAGAAGTTATTCACATGGTTTGTTTCTTCAACCATTTTAAAAATTCATTCTTTTTTTTTTTAATTGGAGTATAGTTGTTTTACAATGTTGTGTTAGTTTCTGCTGTCCAGCAAAGTGAATCAGCCATACGTATACATATATCCTGTCTTCTTTGTATTTCCATTCCCATTTAGGTCACCACAGAGCACTGAGTAGAGTTCCCGGTGCTATACAGTCTGTTCTCATTAGTTATCTATTTCATACATAGTAGCGTATATATGTCAATCCCAATCTCCCAATCTATTACACCCACCCCCACATACCCCCTTGATATCTATACATTTGTTCTCTACATCTGTGTCTCTATTTCTGCTTTGCAAGTAAGTTCATCTATACCATTTTTCTACATTCCACATATATGTGCTAATATACGACATTTGTTTTTCTCTTTCTGACTTACTTCACTCTGTATGACAGTCTCTAGGTCCATCCATGTCTCTGCAAATGGCACTATCTCATTCCTTTTTATGGCCGAGTAATATTCCATTGTATATGTGTATCACATCTTCTTTATCCATTTCTCTGTTGATGGACATTTAGGTTGCTTCCAGGTCCTAGCTATTGTAAATAGTGCTGCAATGAACATTGGGGTGCATACATCTTTTTGAATTATGGTTTTCTCCAGGTATATGCCCAGGAGTGGGACTGTTGAGTCATATGATAGTTCTACTTTTAGTTTTTTAAGGAATCTCCATACTGTTCTCCATAGTGGTGGTATCAATTTACATTCCCACCAACAGTGTAAGAGGGTTCCCTTTTATCCACACCCTCTCCAGCATTTGTTGTTTGTAGATTTTTTGATGATGGCCATTCTGACCAGTGTGAGGTGATACCTCAGTGTAGTTTTGATTTGCATTTCTCTAATAATTAGTGATGTTGAGCATCTTTTCATGTGTTTGTTGGCTATCTATATGTCTTCTTTGGAGAAATGACTATTTAGGTCTTCTGCCCATTTTTTAATTGGGTTGTTTGGTTTTTTTTGTTATTGAGCTGCATGAGCTGTTTGTATATTTTGGAGATTAATCCCTTTTCAGTTGCTTCATTTGCAAATATTTTCTCCCATTCTGAGGGTTGCCTTTTCGTCTTGTTTATGGTTTCCTTTGCTGTACAAAAGCTTTTAAGTTTAACTAGGTCCCATTTGTTTATTTTTGTTTTTACTTGTATTACTCTAGGAGGTGGGTCAAAAAGATATTGCTGCAATTTATGTCAAAGAGTGTTCTGCCTATGTTTTCCTCTAAGAGCTTTAGAGTGTCTGGTCTTACATTTAGGTCTTTAATCCATTTTGAGTTTATTTTTGTGTATGGTGTTAGGTAGTGTTCTAATTTCATTCTTTTACATGTAGCTGTCCAGTTTTCCCAACACCACTTACTGAAGAGACTGGTCTTTTCTCCATTGTATATTCTTGCCTCCTTTGGCAAAGATTAGGTGACCATAGGTGCATGGGTTTATCTCTGGGCTTTCTATCCTGTTCCACTGATCTATATAAAAATGCATTCTTAATTCCAACATTTTGTCAAATGGTCAACCAACTTGGTCTGTTATGCTGCTTGAAGAAGCCACAAGTTCATCTTTGACCTAATCTTTGCCTGCTTCCTAGTTTTTGCTATTCTAATTAATGAAGTAAATAAAGAAATTACAAACTGGCATTTTGGTTTGCTGTCATAATTTTTAAAAATTTACATGCAGTCACTTTTTTTGTTTGGTATACAGTTCATTGTGGTTTAACACATGTATAGAGTCATGTAACCACCATAACTATCAGAATACAGAATATTTCCATCACCACAAAGTACTCCCTTTTTCCACCTCTTTATAGTTACACACTCTCCCCCCCAACTTTTACTGGCGAGCAACCACTAATGCATTTTCTGTTTCTGTAGACTTAACTTTTCTATATAAAATGAAATAAATAGAATGCAACATTTTAAGACTGGCTTCTCTCACTCAGCCTAATGCCTTTGAGATACAGTCACATTGTTGAGTGTATCAATAGTTGTTCTTTTATATTGCTGAGTAGTATTCCATTTTATTGGGATATCAACAGTTTGTTTATCTATTTTAACTGTTGAAACTTTTGAGTTGTTTCCAGCTTTTGGAAATTATGAATAAAACTGCTACAAAATTCACGTGCAGGATTTTGTATGAACAAAGTTTTTCATTTATTTAGGATAAATACTTTGGAGTGGGATTGCTAGTGTCAAATGGCTAAATTTATATTTAACATTATAAGTTAACTGCCTAACTTTTTCAGAGTGGCTGTAGCACTCTGCATTCATAACAACAAAATAGGAGACTTTCCAGTTGCTTTCTTTCCATTCCAGTCCTTAGTAGTGTCGGTTAGTTATTCTTTTAGCCATTCTAAGAAATGTGTAATATTGTGTTGTGGTATCTCACTGTGGTTTGATTTTGCATTTGCCCCATGGGTATTCAGAAATGTATTGTTTAATTTCCAACTACGGGGAAGTGTTTCCATATATCTTTTTTAAAAAATTAATTTCTAATTTAATCTCATTATGGCAGAGATATACTTCGATGATTTCAATTCTTTAAAGTTTCTTAATGTTTTCATATATTGTGGAAAATGCCCCATTTGTCTTGAAAAGAATTTTTATTTCTGCTGTTCTTGAGTGGAGTATCTACAAATGTCAATTAGTTCCAGCTGATTGGCTCAACTGATTGCTCAAAATTTTTTTTTTTTTTTAGTTTATTTATTTTTGGCTGTGTTGGGTCTTTGTTTCTGTGCAAGGGCTTTCTCCAGTTGCGGCAAGTGGGGTCCACTCTTCATCGCAGTACGCGGGCCTCTCACTATCGTGGCCTCTCTTGTTGCGGAGCACAGGCTCCAGACGCGCAGGCTCAGTAGTTGTGGCTCACGGGCCTAGTTGCTCCGCGGCATGTGGGATCTTCCCAGACCAGGGCTCGAACCCGTGTCCCCTGCATTGGCAGGCAGATTCTCAACCACTGCGCCACCAGGGAAGCCCGCCTGCTCAACTTTTTAACATTCTTGATGATTGTTTTTTCTACCTGTCCTAATTAACAGGAGAAGAAAGCTGAAATCTCCAACTCCAATTTTGAATATCTCTGTTTCTCCTTTCAGTTTTATCAGTATTTGCTTCGTGCATTTTGAAGGTCTTCTGTTAGTGACATAATCTAATTATTGTGTGTTCTTGATGAACTGACCCTTTGATTAATTATGTAATGTCACTCATTTTTTTGTAATTTTCCTTGCTGTGAAGTCTACTTTGCCTGTTGTCAGTATAATACTCAAGCTTTCATGTGATTAGTGTTTTCATGGTTTATCTTTTCCCATCCTTTTAAACTACCATCATTCTATTTAAAGTGGATTTCTTATAAGCAGCATATAGTTGGTTCTCTTTTTTACTGATTATAAGTCTATATTTTAAGTGTTTGTTGAAACCATTTACATTTAATGTAATTATCATATGTTTGTATTTACGTCCACCATTTTATTATTTGTTCTATGTTTGACTCCTCTGTTGTTTGTTTGTCTTTTTCATTTCCTGTTCTCTTTTGGATTATTTGAATATTTTTTAGTAGTCCATTTTATTTATTGAGTTTTGACTATAATCATTTGTTCAGTTATTTCAGTTGTTGTTCTAGGCATAATAACGTACTTAGCTTTTTACATTCTACTTAAATTTAATATTTTACCACTTTCAAGTGGAATGTAGAAACCTTACCACTGTAGAGATACCTTTATCCTCTCCCCTTTATGTTGTGATTGTCATTTATATCATATCTACAAACACTGAAAACCCCGTCACAATTTTTGTTCTTTTTTTTTTAAAGTTTTTTTTTTTAATTTTAATTTTTATTTATTTATTTATTTTTGGCTGTGTTGGGTCTTCGTTTCTGTGCGAGGGCTTTCTCTAGTTGTAGTAAGTGGGGGCCACTCTTCATCGCGGTGCGTGGGCCTCTCATTATCGCGGCCTCTCTTGTTGCAGAGCACAGGCTCCAGACGCGCAGGCTCAGAAATTGTGGCTCATGGGCCTAGTTGCTCCGCGGCATGTGGGATCTTCCCAGACCAGGGCTCGAACCCGTGTCCCCTGCATTGGCAGGCAGATTCTCAACAACTGCGCCACCAGGGAAGCCCCACAATTTTTGTTCTTAATCATCGTATATATTTTAAAGAAATTAAGAGGAGAAAATTATTATATTCACCCAGACCTTTACCACATCTGTTACTTTTCCTGCATTCCTGACCTTCCAGCTTTCCCTCTGATATTATTTCCTTTAGCATCTCTTTTAGAGCAGGTCTGTTGTCCATAAATTCTCCTAGTTTTCCTTCATTTATGAATGTTGTTATTTTTCCTTTGTTCTTGAATAAGAATATTTCTGCTGGATGTGGAATTTTAAGTTGACACATCATTTCTTTAGCACTTTATAATTGTTTTTCTACTGCCTTATGACATCCACGGTTTCTGATGAAAAATCCATAGTCATTTAAATCAGTAGTTCATCTTTTTCTCTGGCTGTTTTCAGATTCTTTCTTTGCCTGGTTTTCAGTGGTTTGATTATGATTTATTTTCTTTGTCTCTTCTACAATGTCCATTTGATTCTTTTCTATAGTTTCTATTTCTTTCCTGTGATTTTCTATTCTTTCTTTTCAACAGTGCTTTTCCTTATTTCTCAGGACATAGTTTAACAGCTGCTTTAAAGTCTTCAATTATTTTCAGCATCTAGTTCCTCTCAGAGTTATTGTCTGTTGAGTGAGTTTTCCCTTGTAATTTCTCAAAATGTCCCCATGTTTTGTTTTGTTTGTTTTTTTAAAAAAAATGTATTTTATTATTTTATTTTATTTATTTATGTTTTATGGCTGTGTTGGGACTTTGTTGCTGCACACGGGCTCTTCTCTGGTTGAGGTGAGTGGGAGCTACTCTTCCTTGCGGTGCGTGGGCTTCTCAAAGTGGTGGCTCCTCTTGTTGCAGAGCACGGGCTCTAGGTGCGTGGACTTCAGTAGTTGTGGCACATGGGCTCAGTAGTTGTGGCTCATGGGCTCTAGCGTACAGGCTCAGTAGTTGTGGCACATGGCACGTGGGACCTTAGTTGCTCTGTGGCACGTGGGATCTTCCCAGACCAGGGCTTGAACCCATGTCCCCTGCATTGGCAGGCAGATTCTTAACCACTGCACCACCAGGGAAGCCCTTCTCATGTTTTTTATGTTGAGTAATTTTGACTTCAGTCTCCCCACTCTATCATCCACTTCCAGTGGCTAAGTTGGCCTCCAGAGCCAAGTGGCAAGTGGATAGAGAGAAAAAAAACAAAAGCAATGGGGATTTTCTCCATACTCTTTCAACCACTGTCCCTCTAGTCAGAGAGAAGGAGTCTCTCCTTGAGAGGTATAAGTGCTTTCCTGGCCCCTGCGACTGCCCTGCCACCATGGAACTGTAGTTTCAGGACTGGAGCTTACCTGGGGGCAGGGCTAAGACAGAAAAAATACCAGTAAAAATAAGAAAGTAAAGTGCCCCCACTCTCTCTATTCCATGACGGTTCCCCTTCTCACTTCTCAAACCAGAAAGACAGTGCTTCTCTTTGTTCTTTTTTTGGTCCATGCTGGTATGCACTTCTGACATTTGGGCTGCCTTCAAGCTCAGGTCAGGAGGTTAAAAAACAAACAAACAAGGAAACCCACTGCCAAATTGCTCATATACCAAGTACTACCTTTCTTCTCTAATCTCCCCTCTGCCATATATTTCAGATAGCTGTTCCATACCTTCAGTCCAGGGATTTTAGTTGCATTCAGTGGGAGAGACAGGGTGGAATATACTTACTCTATCTTAACCAGTACTGGAGGCTCTTCAAAGTGTTTTAAATCAGAATAAAGCTACTTGGTAAGAAAGATGATTATGTATGTTATATTAAATTTTATGAATGAATATGACTTTTTTTGTTTTAAAACATTCCACACAGGTTAACAACTTATTACTTATAACATTAGTGAAGATTATGAATTGTGTTGGTTAATGATTGAAGTATCTATAGACAAATCTATGAGATAATACAGAACAAAGTGTGGCTTGATTCAAGTTCATAATTCCAGCTAACATTTATTAATACCTACTATGTACTAAGTGCTTCACCTGAACTTCCACATTTAATCTACATAATAATTCATGAATTAGCTACTATTACCCATACCTTATAAGTGTGAAATGGGTGCCTCAGAGGAGCTCACTCTATTTTTCAAGGAAACGAAGGGTGCAAATCCAGGTTTGTGGTGCAGGGGTAGATTGGCAAACTTTTTCTTAAAGAGCCAGGTAGTAAATATTTTAGGCTTTGCGGGCCATGCAATCTCTGTTGTAAATACTCAACTCTGACACTGTTGAGTGTCAGCTAGAAAATATTATCCAGGAATGGTCACTGATTTTACTACCTTCTGAAATTTCAAGTAATGTTCTTTAATATAAGTACAAAGTTACGTTGAAAGCTGATATCTAGCGAGCAGCCAAATAAAATTTCTGCCTTGAGAAACTGAGAAACAGTAAAGACAATTTAGAGAAGAGAAAAAAAGTGAATTCAACTTATCTTTCCCTAGAGAAAACATTTGACTCAATCTGTTTATAAGCTTTTCTAAATCCTATTATTTTCAATGGTATTCATATCTAATTCTATCAATTAAAGATTTTTAGTGCCCTACAATTCATAAAATTTATTAAACTTTGCCATATTACTGTGCCTTCTATTGTGTTTATCCTTTTACTTGGAAACATGGTATTATATTTCATTCAATTTTATACCCCATACTCCTACAAGTTAATGTAAAATTAATTAGATGACACTGCTGTTTAAGAGTGAACCATTACACTGAGATGTGAAAAGTCCTGTAAATCATCTGGATATTTTAAAAGTTCTATCCAGATATACATCTAAAACAATAAAGAGTAGATACTTATATTTTCATTTTTAAAATTTGAAGAAGTGATTTGATTTAAAATAGAAATTTCCAATGATAAAAAATGCTATTAATTTATGGTCAGGCTCAGATATCTATTTTAATTTCACCTGTTAAATAAGTTTGTTAAAAATTGTTATTTAAAACCAAAATTTAATAGCTACTTTGTATCTAAATTGGAGAGACTTGTAAAAGAGTCTTCAACTATATCTTTAATATTTTAGTTTCTAAGTTTAGTGACAAAAACTTGTGATTTCAGTGTATTATTCTTTCTTTTTTTTAGGGTTTTCTGGAAATTAAAAAAAAGTTTTATTGAAGTTGATTTATGATGTTGCGTTAGTTTCAGTTATATAGTAAAGTCATTCAGTTATACATATATATAAATATATGTATATATTTTTTTTACATTCTCTTCCATTATAGGTTATTACAAGATATTGAGTATAGTTCCCTGTACTATGCAAAAGGTACTTGTTTGTTATCTGTTTTATATATAGTAGTGTGTATTTTTTAATCCCAAACTCAGATTATCATACTAAGTGACGTAAGCCAGAAAAAGACAAATATATATTGCTTATATGAGAAATCTAAAAAAAAAAAAAAAAAAAGGATACAAATAAACTTATTTACAAAACAGAAATAGGATCACAGACATAGAAAAAAAATGTATGGTTACCAAAGGGGAGGCGGGAAGAGGGATAAATTAGGGATTAATTCAGTGTATTATTCTTTAGACTGGGTTATCATAAATCCACTATATTGTACATGCAGATATTTATGGGAATGGCATACAGGGATTCAAGGAAAAGAGTCTGATTTCCACAAAGTGATCACCATGGAGCATGGGGAAGAGACCCAGCACCAGGGATAAAGTTAATAATTCAGCAGAACTATGTCGTTGGAGTCAGATATGACCAAGAAAATATAAAATCTATAAATTGGCAAAAATCTTGGCCTTCCCACAGAAAAGAGTGTTCAATTTAAATAAATCTCCAAAGGACAGATTGACTTCAAATAGGTCAATTCTATTCTAAAGCTGTGTAAACACTGTGATGCTGCTGCAATTTTTAGCCAGACTTCACAGAATTAGTGGGCAAAGTGCTCATTATTCAGTTGGAGCACAAGAAGTAATTTTGAAATTTCTTTCTGTTTTTGTCCCTAAAGAAACACTATAAAGTGTTTGCTGTGAAGATGCTTCATTCTGTGTAAAGGAAACAAATTTTTAAAATCCCAACAAAAACAAAATGTCCCTTTTCATTTTTGCATTTCTAAGGTCCATTTGTAAATATTTAAACTTCATTTTAAATTTCAAAATAAATTTTACTTTATTTTAAATGTCTTGGCTACATTGGTACTACCAGGATATCTTTGTAAATGTTTGTTTGTTCGCTTAAGGTTGAATCTCATGTTGTAGAAAGGTGGTGAAATTTACCCACCAATCTTGTGATAATTAACTCAGTAAGACCTCATTATCTTTATTTTATAATTTCCCTGATACAAATGGTTTGACTTGTTAATAAGCACCAAAACTTTTACTGCTTCATATCTTGCCACAGAAACATTTGTAAAAAACATGACTTTAACAATTCACTTCTAAACAGCAACACAAACTAAAGTGTTACTTTGACAACTATATCTCGTGTATTATTGAAAATACCATATTTAGCTTTATTTTTCGTTTTGTAAAATATCTTATCATTATAAATTACCAAATGCATACTTTTGTTTCCAGTGAACTTCTCTGCCAATTTCCCTTTCCTTCCATTAGAATTTCCATCCTTTTAATCCTCCAAACTAGTCATCTTTATTTTCTAATTTGCCTTCAATTCTCATGTCCTACCATAAATTGTTTTATAATTCAATTTTAGGAGACAGTTTCCTGAAGAGTCACAATACTTCTTAATATCTGATAAAGAGATCTTGTAACTCGGTTTATTTCTTCTAAGTTGAGGTAACCTTAACTGTCAGAAAGTCATGGAGTTATGGTTAATCTTCAATTATTATAGCCATTTTATTCTAGTCATTGTAAATTACAGTGCCATGCACCTTATATGTCACATTTTAATTTTTTACTAGTATATCGAAAAAAATGCTGCTATAGACTGAATTGTGTCCCTCCCCCACCCCCAAATTCACATGTTGGAGCCCTAACCCCCCAATGTGACTATATTTGGATGTAGGACCTTTGGGAGGTAATTAAGGTTAAATGAAGTCATAAGAGTGCGGCCCTACCCCAATATTACTGGTAGCCTTATAAGAAGGGAGGAGAGAGAGAGATCTTTTTGTTTCTGCCATGTAAGAACACAACAAGAAGCTGGTGTCTGCAAGCCATGAAAAGTGTATTCACCAGAACTCAACCCTGCAACCACTCTGATCTCTGACTCCAGCCTCCAGAACTGTGAGAAAATAAGTTTCTTTTTTCCATAGTACCTACCCCAACTATGGTATTTTGTTGTGGCAGCCTGAGTTGACTAATACAATGCTTATACTGTGGAGTCCCACCAATAGTTCTACAATGGAGTTATTGAACCGATAATAAAGTGCTTTACATTTTGTTACTATTTTTCATGGATAATCTACTTAATGTAACCCACTGGTGGCTGGAGTAATTGACAAGGGAAGATTCATAAACTTGTGTCCTGGAGAATGATAATATCAAATATTATAAAACCACACCCTTGGATCTACCAACTCTGTTACCAACAATAAGCTAAACCATCATCATGTTAGGCTTGGGTCATTTCAGTGTCCTTCCAAAAGATCACTCCACTCACTGTCTCTACCAGAGATAGTCATCTTAAATTATACTTTAAAAAAATGTTTCATCCTGTTCAAAAATCATCAAGGCTGAAGAGCCTTCACTGTCTATAAAATAAATTTTAATCCAAAACCCTAGCACTCATGATCCTCTGTAATCTGGGCCCAATTTAAATTTCCCACATATAATAAATGCTCACTAAATACCTGTCTAATTAATTTTCCATCTTCACCATGTTCTCACTGTCCTCTGAACTTGCCCTTATCATTCCTGCTTTTCTGGCCTTGGTTCATCCTGTGATCAACTCCCTACCCAAAATATCTGTCATAATCCTACACATCTTAAAAGAACAAATACAAAATCTATTAACTACAATCCATTTTCCAATTCCAAACCATATGAATATTTCTTCCCTATAACTCCTCTGCCTTTTTGACCTAAACTTTTCATTCCAGCATTGTTCGTGTTCTGTGTGTGAGCATATATTCCTAGCAACTTTTTATATCTTATTAACCCCATCTAGGTTGTAAACTTCTGTAGGGTTTCCATTCTCAGTATCCATTCTTCTTCATTAATCGTTCCCTAGAAACTCAGCCTGAAATAATCGTTCTACTTTGACTATTTAGTACATATTTTCTATAGCCTTCATTTATCCCTTAAATTATATCCAATATGTTATTTGCTATTAGTCATTTATTATTATTATTATATTCTTCACATGTTCTTGCTCAATGAACTAGAATTTAAGTTCCTTGAAGTCACAGGCTTTTATGCTTACAATGCCTAGAACTGAACTATGTAATAATTTGTATAAAAAGAGACACAAAGTTACAGCCTAAAGGGCAAAGGGCCAGAAGTCAGAAGACCTGGGTTCTAGTCCGTGGTTTAGCTAACCAACCATTCATGTTGGGCAATCTTTTAATAAATCTTTCTGGGTCTTTCTAGAGTAAAGTTGTGGAGGAAGATTAAGATATTTTATAGGTTTATTTTTTTTTAAATTGGGCCATAGTTTGCTTCTTTCTATGGTGTCCAAATTGAGACACAAAGAGACGAAATATCTACCTCTGAAAAGAGGATGGGAACAAAGGAGAACTCTGACAACTGGAAGCAGCCAATGGGGTATCTGAATAAGGGCAAAGGTTATATAAAGATTTGAATTCTTTCAGAGAATATTCTTGGTTTTACTTTGCTGCTTTCCAGATGTTGGTTACCCAACTACCTGGGTAAGCATAGTGTATTAATCAGGGTTCTCCAGAGAAATAGAACCTATCTATATCTATATCTATATCTATATCAAGGGAGAAAGAGAAAGAGAGAGAGTTTGATTGATTTTAAGCAATTGGCTTCTGTGGTTGTATAAGCTTGTAAAGGTCAAAATCTGTAGGTCCTTAGGCTGGAGACCCAGGGTAGAATTTCAGTTTGAGTCCAAAGGCACTCTGCTGACAGAATTCCTTCTTAGGGGAGGTAAGCCTTCAACTGATTGGATGAAGCCCAGCCACATTATGGAGAGCAATCTGCTTTACTCAAAGATCACCAATTTAAATGTTAATTTCATCTAGAAAACACCTTCACAGAAATATCTAGAGTAATTTTTGACCTAGCCAAATTGACACATAAAACTAACCATCAGATGTAGATTCTGTCATTGAAGGAAATAAAGAATAATTCAGATGGCTTCCATTTACTTCATTCCCATTTATTTCATTCCATGGACAGTTTATGAGTCCTCTCTTTCATGATCTGAGACAGAACAGGAATCCAATGCTTTCCCTTTTGTCATTCTCATCAGACTCAGTGTCATTACTTAGAAAAATCAGTTATGCTACAGTAGATGGATCTCAATTTAGAGAATATATTTACATATTCTAACCCTGCCACTTACTCACACACTATAACTTTGAAAAAGTCACTTACTCTTATGGAATTTCAGTTTCTTTGACATAAAAATGGAAAGAATAACACCTACCTCAAAGGTAGGTTATGAGGATCCCATGAAACTATATGGGAAATGGTCTTCACAGTAACATATTAACCATAACCATTATGTGTTAAATAAAACCTCTCTGCCTACCTAAAAGAACTGTTTTGAAGACCACACCATTCACTCATATCTATTCACTCATTTAGCAAGTATGTACTGAATACCATTGATTGAAATATTCAACCAAGTTTCTCTAAAACAACGTCCTACAAAAATGTAGAGAATTATCAAAAGCACTGAATAAATAGTTGGTATTCTATATAGCTCTTATCAACTCAATTACTACTGGGCATGGGATGCAGTAACTTTTAATAATAGCACTAGGTCATTAAATTGGCATTACTATTTATCTACAAAGGGATCTTAGGTCAGGTTCCCTATAAGCAAGGACTGAGAGGGAGATTCTTGAGGCAGCGATTTGTTAGAGATGACTCCTCTTGAGTGAAGGAAGCAGGTAGGACAGCAGGGAAGAAGAAAGGTAAGAAAGGATGTGGTCTTATCTGAAGACTGGCCTCAGCCCACCTCGAGTCAAAGGTTAGCCTGTTGTACCCCAGAGTCAGTCAGTCACTGGCTGTGGGCTGCTCCCTAATGATGAGGCCATAACCTTTCAGGGGAAGGAAGTAGCTATGGATTATCAGCCAACATTATTAACAAGTGGGGCTGGATGCACCTTCCAGTGTAAAGGAGATTTGAGAACAGGGCAACAATAACCTTCACTACAAAGGGCCACTGATGTTCATAATAATAACAGATGCACTGCAAAGGTGTTAAGAACTCTCTGAATCCTCTGAACTCTCTGAATCCTTACTGACATCCATACGGTCTTTTATAGTATTCAAATGCTCTGAAAATTGCTGTTCCTTGAATTATATGTAAATTAAATTCCTATGAATACTAATATTTTATTATATGTAATTTCTCTTTCTTATGAAAATATACATTTTATTATGTTTTGAAAACAGAGCCAGAGGAGATTCTTATTTCTGTTTTGTTGATTATCTGTCAGCTGCTAAGAAACATAAATGTGAATAGGCTTAAGCAACTCTGTTTCTTGGAAACAGCAAGCAAACAATTGTTGGATTCATATGACAAAAGTAGATCAACAATATACCAAACTTACACTTTTGGTATGCATTCTAAGTAGCAAGTAAGTAAATAGAATAATATACTTTCATTGTAAAACTGTAAAAAGCAACTTTTCTAGAAAGACAGGATTGCAAATGTGGGCATTTGTATAAATTGTTAATGGCAGATAATTCTAATAACATGTGTATCCATGATGGAAATTAGAGCTTTAGTTTTTCATTTTTACCTGTTAGTTCTTTAGGCAAAACCAAGTAATCAATTATATTAGTAATTCGCATGTGTTTATAGGGTGAATTCTTATATAACTGTTTCCATTAAAAGGTAGCTGCAAAAACTATAGTATCTAATACTTGTTTTAAGAAACAGAGCCATAAAGCTTTTAAAATCATAAAGAAGTGCCAAGGTATTCATTTAGGTGATTTATAATGGTGATGACATCGTCATCAACGTTATATAATATTTATTTGCAATACTATACAGCATTTTAAAGGAAACTCTTTTAAAGCCTGTGAGAAGCTGCTATGAGTAATAATAAAGCAAGGGGGAAGGACTCAATATTTTTCACTTTTTTTTTTCTGTTTTTCTTCCTCCAGGTGGGAAAAGGAGCACCTAAAAACATTTTGCTTTCCTGGCGACAATAGGCAAAATTGGATAAAGCTGAAATTCACAACGTCTCAAAACATTCTGGGCATTGGTTCTTATCTGAATTTTTAGAGTTACCCCATAACATAAAAGACACTAGAAAAAAATGTTTTTGTTGTCCTCTCCAGTTTGAATCTAAATTGTCTCCATTTTCTTAGGATTTGGTTTGGCTTCACTAACAGAAAAACATGTAAACAAATACCCTCATAATCTAAAGGTGAAGAGAACTTTAATAAAAAATCAAATGCACAATTCATAAAGAAAATATATTGATGGACTTGACAAAATTAAAGTTAAGGATTTCTATGCAATGACAGGCATCATAGACAAAGTTATCAGATATTTGACAAACTAGAAAAAGATTTTTAAACTAATCAAAATCAGCAAGAAGTTAATATCTAGAATATACAAGGAATTTAAAAATCCATAACAAAAAGATGAGATCACAATATAAAATATGGATAAAACTAGGCAATTCATTGAAAGGCAAATCTGAATTAGCAAGTTTATGAAGAGATTCCCAACTCGTGATTCCCAGCAGATTGGCTAAAATTAGAGCTAAGCCAGGTATTAATGAGATATAGGAAGCTGGGCAGTCTTACACGCTGCTGATGGCAGTGTACAGACGTTGCAGAGAACAGTCTGGGCATACTTACTGGAAATGAATATGGCCCAGTAATCCATTCCACGGATGCATCCCAGAGGAACTTGAGCCCAGGTTCATAAGGGGACAGTCACAAAGATGTTCATTGTACCAGCCGGTTAGAGGCAGCTGGGTGCCCTTCACTGCAGGAATGAGAAAATAAACTGTGGTGTATGCATATGGTAAAATACTTTTCAGCATTCGGAAGCAATAAACTAGTGTTATATACAGCAGCATAGGTGAATCTCTAAATGAATATTTATTTAAAACCAATTACTCTTATAAGCTGTACCACAACATCTAAGACTTAATAATCCATTGAATATATTGTCCTCTATTGTTCTGTATTATGTCTTGCCCAGGCTTCCTTTACTAGATGTTAACTTCCTAGAGACCAAAGAGACTACTTTGGAGCTCCTTGTTGTGCCTAGAACAGTGTTACATATGTAGGAGTATCTCAATAAGTATTTGAACTAATAGATTTTCATCTGAGATTTGGAATTGTGGTGGCAAGAGACAGATAGATGGGATCATAATTGAAGGTTTAAGAAATTCATCCTTTTGCAGCTGAGAATTAGTTTTGAAAGTGGAGGAGAATAGAGGCTCCTTAAGGAATTGGAGTTCTTTCTGGAACTAGAGGAGAAAGAGGTAGAATAATCACTATCACACTGTGAACGGAGTAACCCTCCAATCAATGAAGGCAATGAAGTTTGCTTTAGGATCCTCTCTTTTTCCTTTTCTTAGTGTGTTTCCTTGTTCAGGACTATCACTATTTTGTCCCTGAACACTTAAAGATTTTGTTTTGCTTCAATCTACAAAATAAAACTAATAAGACTTAACTCAGAATATGGTTCCTCAGTCTAGAACACTTGTTCGGCCCCTTCTCCCCATTTTTAAGGAAAATATGTCTCTTTTGTTTTTGATGAAAACTGTAATTTTTGTTATGATTGCCAAATGTATAAATAAATTTTTATGTATTAAATTGTGGTGGGTCAGTCCCCTGGAGACTGTGGAGGGAAAAAAAAATACCTTACAGAGTGGGTTTAGAAAATGAGTTGGTTTTTCACTGAGATTCAGAATCTCATTTAGCTGTGTTCTGAAAATGATTTGAATGAGGGCCAAAGGATGTCTCTGAAAGGGAAATTGATCTTTGTGTAAGACCCAACAGGAGGTTGGAGCTTTGAAACAAGAAGATATAAGCAGCTTGCTCAGCCCTTTGGAAGGTGCAAATGAGATGTGGATGGGCTCCAGGGAATGGTGGTTGAAGGGAAAGTATTGCAGAGTGTAAAGAATCAGGGATATGATGTAATCAGACAAGCGTGCAATATCTATTTCAGCTACTTGGTAGTTTTTTAATCTGGATCGAGTCAGTAAACATCTCTGAACCTTTCCTTTCTTTTTTGTATGATAGGTAGGTGGCAGATCTCTAATTCATATTCCTCTATGAATGTTACCATTAGCTAAAAAGATCACTGGAGAGCAAAAGAAAATTATGAACAGATAAAAGCTTAGGAACATAAAGAAGAAACTGAGCTTCATTCATTTTAGTAACTGGATAGTAGTGAAATGGGCCTGAAACATAGTAGGTACTCAACAAATATTTGTTGAATGAATGCATCAGAAAAATGGAATAGATCAAGAGGAAGAAAAGCCAGAGGAGAGCATCAAGACCAGAGAGACTCTCAGGCCAGGCATGTAAGACATAGAGGAAGGAACTTAGGAAGGCAGTAAGAAATTGTCCTCTTCACCCAGGGATCAGGACCAGGAAAAGCTGAAGAAGCCAGGGTAGCTGGAGCATGAAAGTGTGGAGAGACCATTACCTTTAGAGATTGACAGGCACATTTTAAAGAATTAAGATTCACAGTAGTAATGCCTACACAAATACACCTTAAACAATGAATCTGAATATTTGGATTTACATTTAAGATAATTAGAAAGCAATGTGAGGAGTCCCATGAAATTGTCATAGGTATTCAGACAGACTAGAGTTTAAATCCAAGCTACCATTCACTAAGAGTATAAAATATTAGCAAAAAAGTTAATCTCTCTGAGACATCTAGAAATTGAATACTTTAATTCTCAAAAATGAAAATTATAGTATCTACTTGGTAGAGCTGTTTTGAAGATTAAATAAGTGAATATATGAAAAGGACCTAAAACATGCCTAATATGATTTTTTAAAATTGTTACTGTTATTATTATTGTTTTTGCTGTTACTATAGCATTTATGCCCAATAGGGTGTGTATCAGCCAACTCCATTTTTTGGCTTGACTTCAAGAATTTGTGATTTGTAAAGTAAATTGTTTCTTTATTTTTGGTTTTTCTTCCAAGTGTGTTTTTTTCATTCTTAGTGCTCTTTTAAAGCACTTCAATGCCCCCACGAGTCTCACTTCAGCCTTAGCAGCACCAAGGAGAAAGGACCTTTCCACACTCAGTCCAGGGTGACTAAGTGGCAGGAAAGGCTGTGGGCTGGCCCATTAGGCCTAGGATCTCAGATCTCAGAGGAACAAAAGAGCCAGGGCAGAACCAGGGGTAGGGGAGGGCTTGAGACAGGACTGTCTCATGATTCCATATAAGAGATGGACTGCACCACATTCAAATATACTTAGATCATCTTCCCAATAAGAGATGGTGAGACCCTCGAGCGCTTGTTTACTTGTTTAAAATGCCATCATTGGACTGGAGAGCAGAACTCTCGCTTCATAAAGGCTACTGGTTCGTAAGATACCTACTTCTAACAGTAGACAAAGTTAGATATAATGTCAAAACTTTGTAACTGAACAGCTTAATAAGAAAATTAATATAAGATTTGTTATGGAAATTACAGTAATACTGATAACTTGCCGAGAGGTATACTGGAGTTACCCGACGATATGGCTTATCACTGCTAAAATCAAATTTCCAAAGACATTTAGTTCTGGTGAAATGTGTTAGACTGTTAAGCAGAGGTTTTAGTTAGTTTTGAAGTTACCTTCATCCCCAAGAGGTTTTCACGGAAACAGGCCTCCTTCTGTCCTGTATAGGTTCGTTCCCGCCTTAAACTCCCTGATCAAGCATAGTTTTGATGTTACCTCATCAGCTGCGAGACCTGCATTCTACTTTAGTTCAAGAATGCTCAAATCTGGGGCCAGGGGAGGCCAAGAGTAGCTGAAGATGAAGGGAGGGCTGGCTTTCACCTCTTTTTGGCCCAAGCTTTCATGCTGAGGAAATTGTTTCTAAGTACTGAGAGGAATCTCAGTTCTACAATCCCAGTTAGAAAGCATGGTTTCTGTAGGAAAAAGGTCCCTTAACTCATAAATCTGTGTGTGAAGATAAAGTCTAGGGATTACACTCAGGTAAAGTGTGACAGTAGCGGGTAACGGAGAGGGTGCGGCTCAGGAGTGTGTAGGACGTGGGCTCTGTTTGCTTGTTTGCCTCAAGTCCTCAGAGAGGGACAGACGGGAATTCAGAACTGCACTGACTGAGGGACTGCGGACGGGAACCCTGAGGTGCTGAGATATTCTGAACAGGAGGATAACGCGTGAGGAAAACAAGGCGGGAATCGAACAAAGGCGCCGTTGGACGGCAGGATGCAAACCGAACCGCTCTAGGATTACTCGGAGGACTACCACGAAAGCCTAGAGCCGGGAAGCAGCTGTGCAGCGGCAGCTGGAGGCACTTCACCCCGAGGCCCCGCCCCCCGGAGCTCCGCCCGTTCAGCTCCGGACCAATGGACGCTCGGAATATTAGCGGGTGGGAGGCGCGGCCGGGTTGCTACAGCCCGAGCTGCGCGGCGGCGGCGGCGGCGGCGGCGGCGGCGGCGGCGGCGGCGGCGGCGGCGGCGGCGGCGGCGGCGGCGGCGGCGCGCTGTTGGAGGAGTCTGGCGGAGCTCGAGGCGGTGGCGCCATGGAGTCACTGGAAGGTGAGGAGGTGAAGGGATGCGGGCCGGGCGTCTGGGGGTGGGGTGGCTGTCACGAGGGGCTGCCCTGAACCTCGGTACCGGGGAGGCCAGGGCAGGTCCGGAGAGGTGGACCCCGCCGCTCCTCGGAGGCCCGGGGAACAGGCGGGCGTCCTGCAGCCCCAAAGCGGTCGAGCTAATGATCCTCAGGCTGCCCCTCCTCAGACGGTCTTCACCTGATGCTTCCCCACCCCGGGCCTGTTGCTGTCTCTGGTAAACGCCTGCAAATCCCTTCCTACCATTTTCTGGTCTTGCCTGACTCCCTGAGGGTCCTGTTGGTAATCACAGCCTCCGGCCAGATTTTATTTTCCTTGCAAAGTGGACTTTCCGTTAATGTCTACCGTCTCCCCACCGCCAGCCTTTGCTGGAGGCCCGTGGTGTGTCTCCAACCTCGAGCTTCTGAAAATTTTCTTGGCCACTTCCCTTGGTTTCCCTAGGTAACCATTTTTCCATTTCTACAGCATCTTCTGTGAGAGGGATGCCAAGAGCATCTCCCAAGGAAGTGTCACTGATCAGCTTTAGAGCCGGGACAATAGATTAACCGCAGGATTTAAGGGTTTATTCACGAGGACTCTGTAAGGAAGAGCCAGCATTGATTCGTTATCTTTAGGTTTATCTTTGTGCTGTAACCACGACTCCAGATTTTGCTTTGTTCCCAATTCTTTCACTTCTCTGTTCTCTTTACCCATTTTATCTTGTGTAATACAACATTCGCTTAGAAACAACAAAGGGGGGAAGAAAACCCAGCTAGCATTAGCAACAGCAGTGTCAAAATTCCTTTTCAAATTGTGGTCAATCTTTCTGATGAAGAATAAGCCTGCAGAATTGACAGATCCCGTTGTCTTGATTTAGCCTTGATTTTTTTCCTCCTCTTAATTTACATAGATTCAGGTGGAATTAATAAACAGAGGCATTGAGTCCTGTGTATTGTTGCATGCTAGAGAGTAAATTGTTTCAGGTTGTGTTATGAAAGGAAAAGTAATAACTGATGACTGTCTGCAGTGACCTAGGGTCACCAAAATACAAATGCGGTAATGAGTATGATAGTATTTCATGCTTTTGCTCCTAGGCGAAGCTCTCATAGTAAAC
Source organism: Balaenoptera borealis (assembly GCF_965194805.1). Taxonomy (NCBI): domain Eukaryota; kingdom Metazoa; phylum Chordata; class Mammalia; order Artiodactyla; family Balaenopteridae; genus Balaenoptera; species Balaenoptera borealis. Next base: position 61,190,691 of record NC_138876.1, on the reverse strand, counting down.
ACCTTGAGGATGATAGATAATCAAGAATTCTGATGATTTTCCACTTGTGAGCTGCTGCAGTGTACTACGACAAATGAAGTTCTTGTTCTTTGCTTAATTTTAGGCAGATCACTCAAGTTTCCATGAAATAGGAATTGTAATGAAAGTATTCCTTACTCAAGATAATTTTGTTTAGAGAACTCCTGGAGGCACTTTTTTTTTTTAAATAAATTTTCAAACGTGGTATTATAGCATAGTGGGTAGGATCATGGGTCCTGGAATTCTCATGAAATTATAATATACATAAAGTGCTTTAGAATAGTTGTTTTTCTGCAGATTTCTATTATTTTATTCAACATTTATAATTGAGGCAAAGATCTTCTGATTTTGCATTTATGTATTCTAAGCATCTAAAACAGTGTCTGACACAGCGTAGGTATTCAATAAATATTTCTTGTTAGATAAATGACTTTGTCTCTGAGAGGCTCTGGGGATGCAGAAAAAAATAAAAATTCAAAGCCCTGCTCTCATTGAGCCTACGTTTTAGGGAATCTTATATTTTAGCAGTGCTAAGACATTACTATTGAAATCTTACCAAGGATGCTTTTAAAATATAATGAAAACCTATTATAATACTCAATTACATGGGTGGAGGAAAACATGAATTCTAGTATAATATGGTATGTTATCGTGGGCGTGTTTTAGGGGGCCACCTTGTGATGTTTCATGTTAAACAGTACTTGTTCTTTACTCATTTTTTTTTTAAACAAAATAAGTTGCTGTCATTAACTATGATGTGTTTAATTGTAATGAATTAAGTTAAAATATATGAAATTATTCTTGTAGGCCAAAACAGTTGAATATTCGAAACTTCAAATAGTAATGAAATAAAATTTTTTATTTTAGTAAAATAAAAGCTGTAAGAGTCTTTAGTTGAAGTTAGTGCCTTTCTTTTACTCCTTTTTTAAAATTAGTCCTTGTTAGGTCATACTTTATAAAGATGAACTTTGAGTCTCAAGGTTACCATTCATTAATTCATTCATCTATGCCTTCGTTTAATAAACAGTGATACATTGGTACAGTGATAGTTAAGATAGTTTTTCCCTATTGGAAATTAAAACCTAGCACTTTGAAGATGTCTCATGAACATTATATTACAGCATCCAGTAGAAAATCTTTAAGAGTTTGCTTAATATATATCATAGTAATTGAGCAAGTATTGTACTGCTTGGCATTAGACCCATGTTTTTAGTTGAAGCCAGTTAGCAGACTAATCTTGATTGTAAAACCAGAAAATATACGGACCCCTGAAAAATTTTATTGAAGATTATCATACTCTTTATTTTTAAAATTACTTGCTTGTAGATCATATATCGCTTACATTATTTTTGGTCTTTCTGGGACTTTTATATTTCCTGGATTGTCATGAGTTGAGCTGTTAGGTTGAACACTATTTCAAAATCTAATATAAATTATTGCTCATGATTTTGTATACTCTGTATCTGAGCACTTCTGCATTGTGTGTGCAATTAGAGTAAAGCCTTTAATTCCTTTTCACCTAAAGCTCGTGCCCTATAGGTATGTCTAAAGGCAATAGAAGTATTTCTGGATTTGGGAGAGTTCAGTCTCTCATAAGCTTTTCATCTGTAAAATGGAGAGATGACAAACCCTAAGCAGATTTTATCCATATTATTTTCATTCCTTTCATAATATCTTGATAAGCGGTTATTAACAAATATGACAGATCAGGCTGCCTATTCCTCTTTTGGACTGCTAAAATTAGTAGATCTTAGTGTACTGCCCTCTAAAACTTGATTAGAAGTCTGATTGCTCTTTTCTAATGTAGCTCTTGATATAGTTGAAGACAGCCATGGTGTCCCATTAGGGTTTTTTGTTTTGTTTTTCCCTAATCTAAGTAATGGTTTAACTGAATAATTCTTCATCTTTATTAATTTATCTAGATTCATTTTTTGTGTGTGTGCTGAATCTGTTGCTAGGTTATTTTAATAGTCAGTGTATTGGACAGGTCTGTGTTTGGATTCTTGCTTTGTTTGTTTTGTTTTTTTTTTAGCTCTGTGATTTGGTTAATCTGAACCTCAGTTTCCTCAGCTATAAAAAATGGAGCTAGTAAATACCAGTCTACCTGAACTATATTAAGAATTTAATGATGAAAACATATATAAAGCATTTGGCAAGCTGCCTAGTACATAGGAGGCCCCCTCCTGTACTTGTTTATTGGATGGATAAAATCACAGGACATGTGTTAGGACCTTGAGAGTGGTTCAGTATAGGTAAAACGTAGCAGGCTTGGAAGGGACTGTGGGCAGTCTCACTAGATAATTATGGCAGCAGGATAGATTGGAGAAGGGAGAGGCTGGAAATATATATATGTGATAAGGATTTGAACTAAGGCAAAAGTAGCAGAAATTAAAAGGGATATAGATTTAGAAGACATTTCTGAGATGGAAAGATGAAATAGAACTGCTCGAAGTGAGAGGGAAAAGGAATCAAAGATAAAGCAGCTTTCTAGCTTGGACTTAGAGTTAACATTAAGATCTTTAACCAAGAGAAAAACAAGTTTGGAAGATGAGGTAATGATTTTGGCTTTAGAAGTGTTGTGTTTGTATGGTACTTGGGGCATATCTGGTGGAAAAGTTTTATAGCTACTTGTAAATATCTGTCTGGAGTTTTTAGTTTAGTAGTCATCAGCATATAAGTGACAGCAAATGGATGCGTTTGCCCAGGAAAGCTATATTTAACAAAACAAAGAAAAAAACTTGTGAGGGACTGATGCTTTAGGGTTGAGCAAGAAAGGAAGTTGGAGTGGGGAACAGTCTTTAAAAAGGTTTAAAATCGTCAAGAAAGGGAATTGGGGGAGAACAAATATTTATTGAGTAATGAATATGCTAGAAAAAGCCTATAGCACCTGGTATTCCTGGAGATCTAAGTACTAACTAGGTCAAACTCTGCTTAGTTGTGAAATCTGAAACACTTGGGCTTAGGAGAGAGAAATACCATTGAAGCCAAGAGAGAAAGGACTTTAAAGGTAGAAGGGATTGATCAGCAGAGCCTCATGATGTAGAAAGGTCCAGTAAGGTGAGGATTCAAAAGAGGGCTTTCAGTTTGACAATTAATAGATTAACAGCGATCAGTTAGTTGCCTCTGTTTCTTAAGGTCTTTACTCTAATGCCTCATTTTTTTTTTTTTAAACAGTGAGTCTAAATTACTTTATTTTCAGATTTCTTCAAACATGAAGGAATTTGAGTCTATGCATTGTTCCCTGAATATAAACTCAGTTGGTGTAATATAAAGTATTAAATGTGAAGTGTTCTTTCCATGCTTTCTAGACAGTATGTAATTTCAGTTTAAAATTTCTCTCTGATTCAGAGGTTATTTATGAGAGTGTTCCTTAAGTTCCAAAATGTTAAGATTTTTTTTTTTGTTAAGATGTTATTAGTCATTAGTTTTTATTTACTTCTAATTTTGTGTGTTCTATGAGTAGTCTACCTTTCAAAAAGTTTTAAAAAGTTTTCTTTGTGGTCAAATACACCATCAGTTTCTCCATGTTTTATAGTCATACAAAAATGCACACTCTGAGTTGGTAGGAAACAAAGTACATATAATTTTTTTAAAATAAATTTATTTATTTATTTTATTTTTGGCTGCTTTGGGTCTTCGTTGCTGCTCGCGGGCTTTCCCTAGTTGCGGTGAGTGGGGGCTGCTCTTCGTTGTGGTGCGCGGGCTTCTCATTGCGGTGGCTTCTCTTGTTGCGGAGCACGGGCTCTAGGCGCGCCGGCGCCAGTAGTTGTGGCAAGCGGGCTCAGTAGTTGTGACTCGCAGGCTCTAGAGCACATAATGCCTCCTTATTAAAGAAGCTTTCACTGATCTTACCCACTTCTCAAACACACACATAGCAAAATATATAAAATGTCAGGTAGTGAAAAAAGTCATTTTTTTTTTTTTTTTTTTTGTCTAAAGAATAGAAGCTCCATAAGATCAGGGTCTTTGTTTTTTTATCACTGTTTGCCTAACTCCTAGAACAGTTCCTGTCTCATGCTAGGTGCTCAATAAATACTTGTTGAATCAACAAATGGGTCTATTTTAATATAGTGTTTAGTCCTGATAAAGCTTGCCTGCAGTTCAGATAGGGGGAGAATGAGAGGTAGAGAGGAGCTAGTCAGTAAATGTAAGCCAGTGTTTCAAAAAATATGATACTCAGGGCATCAGTCCTAAATACCTTTTAGGGGCAGAAAGGATTTCTGTTGGGGAAATAACAGCATACTAAATCTTTCTCTGTCTTTTTTTTTTTTTTTTTTTTTTTTTTTTTAAGACTTAGGAAGTTCTGTTCTAAGAAAACCTGTTTGTTTAATTTAGCATTTTCCAAACATTTGACCATGAGCAAAGGATTTGAGGGTGATTAGTAGAAGTAGTAGAAATGACTAGTCAGGTTCAGACTGGATAGGAAGGGAAGTGCAGTCAGGAATGGGCTATCAAGAAAATGCAAGTCACTCTGAGATCAAGAAAGTGATTTAGAGGTAGATGGTAGAAGCCTGTGGTTCCAGAGGGAGCTTGTGTATTTTAAGAGTCCAGAGGTGGATCTTTCTAAGTTGTTTTAGCAGTGGTTGTTTTTGCTGAACTGGAGTGCAGGTCACTAAAGTGGAGTGGAGGGTGCAGGTTGTGTGCTGAGTAGGTTAAGCATGAATGTTGAAACATTGAAATCTAGGATGAGCTGAAAAGGAATATCTTGTGAGATATTAGAGATTGTTGACCTGGAAGTAATTCGGTTTTAAAAAAGGATTGTAGGAGCAAAGTAGTAAAACAGGTGCCGTGTACTTCAAAAGAGAGGTTTGTTGAGTTTTAAAGGTTGGTTTCAGATAAGCAGTGACCAGTGGTGAAGGAATAGACATGAAACACAGAGCCCAGAATTGTTCTTGATTTCCAAGATTTTTCTTTTGGAAATGTTCTCTACTATTTCTTAAATATATACATTTTAGAATGTCATAACTATTTTAGATAAGAGCATATTATTTCACATCACCTGTATAATAGTATTATGTAAAGATACCATTTTAAGTCTTATTATCATGCAGATTTTGAAATTACTCAATACAGTAACTCATAACAGAATCAACAGTATGTACAGGATAAATTTTGTAAGGAGAGGTTGGCTTCTTTAAAGTTTTAGAATATTAAATACTTATTCACTTGGTTCTGTCCAGCAATTTGAGTGCTTCTTTCTACAGTGAATTTCATCTCTCTCTACTGTATTTTTATAAGCCGCACAATTCTCTAGCATTCGCCACTCAGGAGAAAGTAGTGGAGTTTGCCTGCATGCCCTGGAGAGTAGTATTTTTTATTTCATTGGTTGTGAAACATTTTTATATATAACATCTCAGTTGATCCTGTTAAATTTTAAGGTGGATTGAGCGGATGTTATCTTCATTTAACAGATGTTAAACTTAAGGCCACCTGTATGATTAGTCATACATTTTCTTGTAGTTCATATAGTGAAAACTTCGCCAACAAGGAGAGAGACATCATGTTCTTTGCTATAGGTCCTCGCAGATTCTCAGTTCTGTATACAGACAAGTGGAAATGATTTCCTCAGCATCCTGCATTACCTGAAACATTCATTCTACCATCCACAATTGGTCAATTGGTTTAATCCTTCTTGTATGTGACCAACTTTTTTTTTTTTTTAATATAACATCAGTAAGGGAGATGTCTTATCATTTACTTTTCTTATTAATGTGGTCTTAAGGTAGATTTTATTAAATAAATATGCTGTATTTATTATGGCATAATAGAGGTAGAAGCGGGCCACATAGTTCATTTAATCTAACTTTCTTATTTTATACAAGAGGAATGTGAACCTTAGGTTAAATATCTTGCCCAGCAAGTCATAGCTCTAAGTGACAGAGCTGGGACGTGAATTTAGATAGTATGAGACAAATTCCAGTGCCTTTTCTACTACACTCTCATGTCTTTTAATGAATGCCATTAGAACAAAATGTGGTGGTGTGACTCTAAACCCTAAGCTGCTTATTGTTACCTGTCAGTAGAAGTTCTTTTCAGGGGATGCTGATACCAACACACATGACATATTTTGTGGATTATAGGCCTATACTCTATAAGAGGAAACTGTAAATTTATTTATTTTATTTTGAATAAAGTAATAACTTACAAAAAATTTTTTTGTGATAATTGTTTTTAAATGTTTTCTCTTTAATGCTGTTTTCTCTTTTTTATGCCTTGTAGCTATAATAATTTTCTTTTCCTTTAAAGACAATCTGAACATGTTTGATGACTTGTAGGAATTAATCCCAGGAGTTGGATTTTATTTTATGTTAGTATTCTAGTTGCTGTTATATTAAGTTTTAAGCTTTTGTATTAAAAAAAAAGGAAGATGATTTGGCTCTTAGATATAGTGAAGAAGTAAATCATGTAGACTGTTGGCTTTATGAAGCAAAGATTGTGTGACTCCACCCTTCTGTCACTGTTACTTGGTACATGCTTGGCAAGTATTGATAGTAGGTACTCAAGTAGACACACATTATTTCCATGTGTTGAATTGATTTTTCTCAATAGTTACTTCTTTATAAGATTTCGCTTTGTTATCTATTTAACAAGGAAATACTGAAATATACTTTTAAGCAAGTAACATAGTGGAACTTTTCAACATTTCATATGAATAAATTTTTAAATTATTGTTTGGAATTTAAAGGAAGACATGAAAACTATAAATAGGCAAGCCTAATAGATTATGCAGTATGTGGTATCACTTTGACAGTCGTTACGAAGACATTAATCTTCATATACCTAATGGACTCCATCCAGCAACTGCTTCAACTTTTTGGATAGTTAATGGAATTAAGTGATCCAGATAAATGAAGTTGCTTTGCTCTCTCTCCCTAAATAACCTCGTCTTTGCTATTGGAAAGGACGAATCAGGCAAATCTTGTTTTGCTTTTGTAGTGTTCACAGCTTACCCACCACCATACAGACTTTGGGCTCCATCTATCTACCACTGAAACAGTGCAGTAGAGTACTTGGAGAATGAGAGAACAAAACAGTTCTTCTGTTACTGTTTGATTGCGTTCCCACCAATGTCTTTTTTGATTCTCCTGATAAGTTTCCTGTGGACTCACTAAATGCCTTGGAACAACACATTACATGAAGTCCATAATTGTACTTTTTTCATGAGTTTGTTACTTCTAAAAGAAAATGTTTTTTTACTCGCCTTTCATATGATAAAAGAATTTTAACAGAAATTCAGCAGAAGATACAAGGATATCATTTTTGTCATTTTTATGAAAATTACAGGTATGGAAATAAATTAGGTGTGATGTTTGGCTAGATAATAAAATGACAAATTGACTTAGTTATGTAGGATCCCAAAGAATGTAGTTTCTGTGTGTGTATATGTGATGAAATTTGTTATGTGCAAGTACATGATAGATGCATTAACTTCTGATTTTGTAAAAGTTGCAGCCACTTCTTCCTTGTTTAATCAGTTGTGCCCATAAGGTCAGATTATCTCAATTTGTTGGTCCAGTGAATCTTAACATAATATTATATTTATAAAATAATGAACAAGTCACATAATGCGTAGTAACTAGGTAATCTTTTCCTTAAAGCCTAATAATTCTGTTGTTGGGGAGGACAACATTCTTTTTATTCTAGACTCCCTAACCATATCAGGGAGCCACCTCACTGATCTCCAGGGTTATTTCTTACTTTTTTTTTTTTTTAGTTTAAAAAAATGTTGTATTGTGGAAAAATAGACATAACATAAAATTCACCTTTTTAACCATTCTTAAGTGTACAATTCAGTGGTAATAAGTACATTCACATTGTTGTGCAACTATCATCACTATCCATTCCCAGAACGTTTTCATCATCCCAAATTGTAGCACCTGTTTTTATCTTATTTTTTTCTTCCAGTTTTATATATATAATTGACATAGAGCACTGTGTAAGGTGTACAGCATACTGATTTGATTTATATATGTCATGAAATGTTTACCACAATAAATTTAGTGAACATCCATCATCTTATACAGATAAAGGGAAAAAAACTTTTTTTTTTCCTTGTGATGAGAAACTCCTAGGATTCAATCTCTTAACTTTATATACAACATAGAACAGTGTTAATTATCGTTATCATATTGTACATTACATCTCTAGTACTTGTTTATCTCATTACTGGAAATTTGTACCTTTTGATGATGTTCATCCAGTTTCCCATCCTCCCCACCCAGGTAGCCACAAATCTGATCTCTTTTTCTATGAGTTTGTTTAGGAAGTATATTTGACTACAAAACTATTTTTGTTCCTGGTACACAATTTAGTAATTCGATGCTTCTCTACATTTCAAAATGATCACCATGGTAAGTCTAGTTATCATCTGTCACCATACAAAGGTATTATTTACTATATTTTCCACACTGTACATTTCATACCTGTGACTCATTTATTTTGTAACTGGAAGTTTGTTTGTCTTAATCTCCCTCACCTATTTCCTCCTCCCCCAACCCCTCTCCCTTGGCAACTACCTGTTTGTTCTCTGTGTCTATGACTGTGTTTCTGTTTTAAGTTTGTTCATTTGTTTTTTAGATTCCACATATAAGTGAAATTATACAGTATTTGTCTTTCTCTGTCTTACTTCACGTAGCATAATACCCTCTAGTTCCATCCATTTTGTCACAAATGATAAGATTTCATTTTTTAGGGCTGAGTAGTATTTGTGTGTGCATGTGTGTGTGCGTGCGCCCGCAAGTGTTGTCATTTTCTTTATCCATTCCTCTCTGGATGAGCACTGATTCAGTCTTGGGGTATTGTATATTTCTAGGAATTTGTCCATATCTTCTAACTTGTCCATTTTATTGGCATATAATTGTTCATGGTAATCTCTTATGATCCTTTGTATTTGCATGGTGTTAAGTGTAACTTCTCCACTTCCATTTCTGATTTTTTTTTAATTTGAGCGCTCTCTTTTTTTTCTTGATGAGTTTAGCTGAAGCATTATCAATTTTGTTTAGCTTTTCAAGGAACCAGGTCTTATTTTAATTGACATTTTCTATTATTTTTAGTCTCTATTTATTTCTGCTATATTCTTTATGATTTCTTCTACTAAATTTGAGTTTTGTTTGTTCTTCTTTCTCTAGTTCCTTTAGGTATAAGGATAGGTTGTTTGTTTGAGATTTTTCCTGTTTCCTGAGGTAGGTTTGTATTGCTATAAACTTCCCTCTTAGAACTGCTTTTGCTGAAACCTATAGATTTTGGTTCATTGAGTTTTTCATTTTCATTTGTCTCCAGTTATTTTTTTGATTTCTTCTTTGATTTCTTCAGTGACCCGTTGGTTGTTTAGTTCCACATGTTTATGGGTTTTTTTGCAGTTTTTTTTCCTTGTAGTTGATTTCTGGTCTCATAGCATGTGCCTGAAAAGTTTCTTGATATGATTTCAATCTTCTCAAATTCACTGAGACTTGTTTTGTGGCCTGCCGTGTGATCTACTGGAGAATGTTCCATGTGCACTTGAAAAGAATGTGTATTCTGATGATTTTGGATGGAATATTCTATATTTATTAAGACCATTTGGTCTAATGTGTTGTTTAGGGCTAGTGTTTCCGTATTGATTTTCTCTCTGGATGATCTGTTCATTGATGTAAGTGGGGTGTTAAAGTCCCCTACTGTTATTGTGTTGCTGTCCATTTCTCCCTTTTTGTTTGTTAATATTTGCTTTATGTCTTTAGGTGTATCTATGTTGAGTGCATATATATTTACAATCGTTATAGCTTTTTCTTGGATTGATCCCTTTATTATTAGGTAAAGTCCTACTTTGTCTCTTGTTACAGTCATTGTTTTAAAGTCTACTTTGTCCAATATAAGTATTGCTACCTTGGTTTTTTTTTTTTTTTTTTTTAATTATTATTTATTTATTTATTTTATCTTTTTGGCTGTGTTGGGTCTTCGTTTCTGTGCAAGGGCTTTCTCTAGTTGCGGCAAGCGGGGGCCACTCTTCATTGCGGCGCGCGGGCCTCTCACTATCGTGGCCTCTCTTGTTGCGGAGCACAGGCTCCAGACGCGCAGGCTCAGTAGTTGCGGCTCATGGGCCTAGTTGCTCCGCGGCATGTGGGATCCTCCCAGACCAGGGCTCGAACCCGTGTCCCCTGCATTAGCAGGCAGACTCTCAACCACTGCGCCACCAGGGAAGCCCTACCTTGGTTTTTTTTAAAATTTCCATTTGCATGGAATACCTTTGTCCATTCCCTCACTTTCAGTCTGTGTGTTCCTTTAGATCTGGACTGAATCTCTTGATTAGCATATATACAGGTCTTGTTTTTGTATCCATTGAGCCACCCTGTGTCTTTTGATTGGAGCACTCTGTGTCCATATACACTTAAAGTGTAATTGTTGATAGGTATGTACTTATTGCCATTTTGTTAATTGTTTTCAAGTTTAGTTTGTAGTTTTGTTGTTGTTGTTATTCCTTTCTTCTTCTTTTGCTCTCATTCCTTGTGATTTGATGACTGTCTTTAATATTATGTTTAGATTTCTTTCAGTTTTTTGTGTTTGTATCTGTTATAGATTTTTAACTTGGTTACCAGGAGGTTTATATATAGCAATCAATATATATGTGATTATTTTAAGTTGATGTGATGTCCTCCTAAGTTTGAATGTATTTTAAGAACCCTGAGTTTTTACTCCCCTTCTATGTTTAATGTTTTTGACATCATAGTCTACATCTTTTGGGTATTTCTTAACTACTTATTTTGTGTATAGAAGGTTTTACTAGTTTTGTCTTTTAACCTTTCTACTAGCTTTATAAGTGGTTGGTCTACTACCTTTACAGTGTATTTGCTTTTACCAATGAGATTTTTCCTTTCATAACTTTCATATTTCTAGTTGTGGCTTTTCCTTTTTCACTTAGAGAAGTGCCTTTTCATTTCTTGTAAAGCTGGTTTTGTGGTACTGAACTTTTTTAGCTTTTAATATTTAAAATTTGTTTATTTTATTTTATTTATTTTATTTTTGGCTGTGTTGGGTCTTGCTGCATGCGGGCTTTTCTCTAGTCATGGTGAGCGGGGGCTACTCTTATTTGTGGTGTGCGGGCTTCTCATTGCGGTGGCTTCTCTTGTTGCAGAGCATGGGCTCTAGGTGCACGGGCTTCAGTAGTTGTGGCTTGCGGGCTCTAGGTGCACGGGCTTCAGTAGTTGTGGCTTGCGGGCTCTAGAGCACAGACTCAGCTGTTGTGGCACACGGGCTTAGTTGCTCCGCGGCATGTGGGATCTTACTGGACGAGGGCTCAAACCCATGTCCCCTGCATTGGCAGGTGGATTCTTAACCATTGTGCCACCAGGGAAGCCCCTTTTTAGCTTTTGCTTGTCTGCAAGACTCTTTATCTTATCTTTCTGAATGATAGCTTTGCTGGGTAGAGTATTCTTGGTTGTAGGTTTTTTTCCTTTCATCACTTTAAATGTATCATGATATTCTCTTCTGCTCTGCAGGGTTTCTACTGAAAAGTCAGCTAGTAGTCTTACGGAAGTTCCCTTGTATGTAACTAGTTGCTTTTCCCTTGCTGCTTTTAATACTCTGTCTTTAATTTTAGCCATTTTAATTACGATGTTTTTTTGGTGTGGTCGGTTTTGGGTAGATCCTGTTTGAAACTGTCTGTGCTTCTTGGACTTGTATATCTGTTTCCTTTCCCAGGTTAGGGAAGTTTTCAGCCATTATGTCTTCAAATATGTTCTCTGCCTCCCCTTTTCCTTTTGGAACCCCTATAATGCAAATGTTAGTATGCTTAGTGTTGTCTCAAAGGTCCCTTGAACTGTCCTCATTTTTTAAACTCTTTTTTTTTCTCTTCAGCTTGAGTGATTTCTACTACTGTCTTCCAGCTTGCTGAATCCATTCCTCCGTATCATCTAATCTACTGTTGATTCCTTGTAGTATGTTTTTATTTCACTTATTGTTGTCTTCAGCTCTGTTTTGTTCTTCTTTATATTTTATAACTCTTTGTTAAACTTCTTACTGTGTTTTTCCATTCTTCTCCCAAGTTCTTTGAGCATTTTTATGATCATTACCTTGAACTCTTTATTGGGTAAGTTTCTTAGTTCCACTTCACTTAATTCTTCTGGTGTTTTATCTTATTCCTTTTTTTGGAACAAATTCTTCTGTCACCTCATTTGCCTAACTTGCTGTTTTTATTTCTGTGTATTTGGTAGGTTGGTTACATTTCTTGATCTTGTTGAAGTGGTCTTTTATAGGAAAGGTCCTGTGCATCCCAGCAGCTCACTTCCCTTTGGTCACCAGAGCTTTATGTTCCAGGAATGTCCCCTATGTGGGTTTCATGGCCCTTCTGTTGTGGTGGGCTGATTTCTATTTGTGGTCTAGTAGGCATGGATGGCCCCTGGTCTGATTGGTTGCCAGGCTCTGCCTTTGTGGATGCTGACAGCTGCTGGTAGGTAGGGCCAGGTCACAAGGTGGCTGATTGTGAAGGCCTAGGGGTCCCAAGGCTAGTGCTGGTCCACTGGTGGGCAGAGCTGGATCCTGGTGTGGCTGGCTGAAGGTGTCTCACAGATGGTCTGTCCACTGATCGGCAGCACTGGGGCCAAGGGAATCCAGTGATTGGTGCCTGCCCATTGGTGGGTGAGGCCAGGTTCTGGAGTTAGTGCCAGCCCTCTGGTGGGTGGAGCTGGGTCCTGGGTTCTCTAGTGGCAGGGCTGGGTCCCTGGGTGGCTGGGGGAATCAAAGTGCCTATAGTCATTGCCAGCCTACTGTTGGGTGAAGCTGTGCCCCCACAGTTAGCTGCTTGGCCTGTGGGTCCCAAGGACTGTTGCAGACTGGCTGGTGGGTAGGGCTGGGTCCTTGCACTACAAAGCTAGAGGGAGTACTCCATAATGTTTCTTGCCAGCACGAGCATTCCTCATGGTAGAATGAGCTCCAAAAAAATGGCTGTCATCAGGGTCTGTGTCTCCAGGGTGAGTCCCACATGCCTCCTCCTCTCTGGGATGCTCTCCAAGATCAGCATGTGTGTCTGACCCAGGCCAGTTTAAAATGACTGCTTCTGCCCTGGGTCTTGAAGCATGTAAATTTTCTATGTGCCCTCTAACAATGGAGTCTTTATTCCCCACAGCCCTCTGGGTCTCCCGAAAGTAAGCCCCCTGGGTCTCATCTTCTCATTGCAGGACCCCCCGGGTTGGGGAGTCCAAAATGGGACTTGGACCCCTTGCTCCTTGGGGAAAACCTCTGCAATTGTGATTATCCTCATGTTTGTGGGTAGCCTACCTGGGGGTGTGGGTCTTGACTGTACCATGTCTCTGCCTCTCTTGTCTCACTGTGGATCCTTCTTTATATCTTTAGTTGTGGAAGATCTTTTCTGCTAGTCTTTAGGTTGTTCTCATCATGATAGTTGCTCTGTAAATAGTTGTAATTTTGTTGTGTCCATGGAAGGAGGTGAGCTCAGGGTTTTCCTACTCATCTTCTCCATTCCACTAGCCACCAATGTTATTTTTTAATGCTTTGAAGATAAATAATGTATTTAACCTTCAGATAAATTTGGTTTTTAAACTTCAGTAATTTACAGTAGAGACAGCCTATAAATTAAGAGACTTATGACAAATTGATTTGGTTAAAATAGAAGAAAACCAGATATTTCCAACATTATCAATTTGGTTCTCCTTAAATTATGAATTCTGTATTTGGCATTTGCCTTTTTGACCACTGATAACTTTGTCTTCTGCCCATTTTAATTGATGATGTTACTTATTTCAAAATGACACGACATTTTTCACAAGAACTGACAGCTTACATATGAAACTAAGTGAAGACATTAAAATTTGGAGGTTTCACAATTTGAGCCACTGAGTATATTGACTACATTCTTTTCGATTTTAGCAAATGGAAGTGTCCAAGTTGGAGAATTGTTACCTTGCAAGATTTGTGGAAGAACATTCTTTGCAGTGGCATTAGTGAGTACCTTTTTCCTTTGGAGTTTGGTACATCTTTAATTGTTTAATACTTCAGGACAATGGAAAGAACCTTTGGAATAATTTAAAGAGATACTGGCTAGTATTCATTGCTCAAGAGTATCAGTTCCATCTTTGTCATTCTTCCAGAGTGCTCTCTTTCCTGCAGAGTTTGATTGGTCTTCAAAACTACTCTCTGTTAAACTATTAAAGTGTTTCTCCCTTTGTGGGACTATTAACAAAAATAAAACCAAAATAAACTCTTAGAAATACTGTTAGAAATAATGTATTTAAAGAAGAAGAAGGCTATGATGTCTGGGATTTTCTTTAAACTTCAGGAAAAAGTTCTGGGGCTGGGATAGATGAAACAAGATTGGTAAAATGTTGGTAATTGTTGAGGCAGGGATGAGTAAATGGAGCTAATTACACTATTCTGTCCATTCTTATGTATGTTTGAAATATTCCAAAGGAAAAAGTATTTTAGTTAAAAGTGCACCTAAAATATATTATGCATTCTTTAGATGCTTAGTATATACAAGTAGAAGCACATTTAACTGATTTTAATATAAAATCTTTAGCTAAATAGAGAATAAGAAAGTCAATATGCCTTATGTAACTTCAAATATAAATATGTATTTATTAATATTTTGATGTGGAATAAAGATTTTTCTTTGAAAATGGGTCTGCTGATTAGAGTTTTGCTACATTTTATTTTGCATCCTCTCATTGTTTCCAGTTTTTCTTTAAAGCAGTGAGGAATTAATGACCCACAATGTCCATCTGACTGCAGACTCCTCTTAAATATTAACAGCTTTCTTTCTTAAATCTTGCCCACGCTTAATTCATCAATTTTTTTGTTGTTATTAATTAACTATTTTTCAAACCATTTTCAAAGCATTAAGCTGAGTTTTCACAGGGAAAAATTTGTCTTTTTTTGGCCCTCATTTATGTATTTATTTAATATTTAATTAAATGATATAATCACGATAACAACTACAATTTGTATACATCAGTTTTGGGAACAGGCACTACATACTTTTGACATATACAGCGCAATGTGAGAATAGACATCTCTAGAAAGTCGCCTGTTAGCCATCCTTTTTTTTTTTTTTTAATATTTAAGAGATTTTATTCTAATAGTTACAGTTACTGTGTTTGTTTGTCAGAACGATATCCAAAAACAAGTATGTAAAACAGTTGTGTATTGAAAATATTAGAGGCTCCATAACATTGAATCAGCCAGTTCTGAGGTTCCTATTTTCCCAGATAATGTTTAACAGTTTGGACTTGTTCATTGTTTATCAAAATACAAAAGAAAAAAAGGACATTTAGTATCCTCTGTGTTATTAGTCAACATGTTTTATTTAGGGGAAGGAGAATTATTATTTATCCAGTAGGTTAATTAGAGGTCAGTTAAGAGAGCTTCCATTGTAATGTCTTTAAAATGAATATATGAATGACTGAATGAGCTGGCAGCCATATTAAAACAGCAACAGCAACAACAAACCCCCATCCCCCCACCCAAAAACTGTAGGAGTGGAACACTAGGTAGCACAAGAAAAATCCTTGGTAAAAAAAAAGGTGGAAAATTTGAGTTGCAGAGAGGGGGAAGGGATGATAGTGGAGTAAGGACACAAACCTGACCACCTTGTCCTATATTCTATGTTAACAAACTACTATTTTGTTAACTTGAGTAATCCCAACTATTATTATTATGTTAGCTTTTGTAATCCTAATGCTAATGTGTTTTCCATTTACATTCCTTTTTCTAGTATCTATTTTCAAGTATTTAGTAATAAAGGTAACTTTTTCCCCACTTCAGTAGCTTTGACTTGCTTACATTAGTTTCCTTATTCTTAGCAGTGTAAAAACCAGGAGACTATTAAATAACTTTAAAAAAAATTTTGGGAGAGTACTTATCGATACTTTCTTGTTGTGAGAAAGATAATTTGTAACATGCGTTACCTATATTTTTTAACAATTTTAGCTAAAACATTTCTTATTTATGGATTATTATTTATTTCACCTTTCAGGTTTTTAAACTGGTCTCAAATAACAATTTAAAGTTTTATAGTCTTTTTGTAAAAAGGAAATGACATGTTGTATTTCCTCATCTTGACAGAAAAAACATGGACCTATTTGCCAGAAAACTGCCACTAAAAAACGGAAGACTTTTGATTCAAGCAGGCAAAGAGCTGAAGGAACTGATATTCCAACAGTAAAGCCTCTTAAACCTAGGGTAATTATATGACCTTGTGAACAGTATGAACCTTGCTGCTACGTGTAATGAAAAAATTATAATAATCTGTTATACTAAGATTGAAGAATAAGTAGAATTCTGTGTCATGTTCTCAGTTTAGAAGTGATCAGAAACTTGTTTATTTTGAATTTCAACAAAAGGGAGACCAAAGTACTGTCCAACTATTACAGGGAGGTTTTTGTAGCATTGGAGAGCCAATTGCTTAGCTATAGGCTGGAAATAACTGAGAAGTCCTCGTAGGTTCATTGTGAGTCATTAATTACTTCAGCTATAATTAGGTTTATGTCTCAGTATGTTACACTATTACCAGTAGTGTGATCCCTGTAGTATACAAAAGGAAAGCTGTTAGTTACAAACATCTTAGCATAATAAATATTATCTTGACTGATTGATTTGTCAGCATTTATCATCTTATTATGCTTTCTGGGGAAAAGTTTTATCTGTTGCTCAATTGTTCACATATGGTCATTGTCAGCTTATTTTCTTCTTTGTAACTAAAAGCAATGACTCTCCTATGCTAATCTCTCCTTAATACCACCTGTCATGATATGTTATTTGCTAAGAATAAATCACATAAATGCTTTGTCCGACATAGTTTTAAAGAGTTATTTCAGTGTAATAGTCAAAATTTGAGTACCTGATTTAAATAGGTTTTTGAAACAAACTACTTTCAGTGGTAATAACTTTTCCCAGTGGTACAGGAAAACATTTCCCTATGGGGCAATTAATCTTACTAATAAAATCCTTTGATAACAGAAAAGCCAGTTCATCTTTGTTTTTCAGTTTATGAATATTTAAGGGAAGGATGGAGAAGCTTGAATAAGTTACATAAATTATTATTTAAAGTTTTTCTTGGTAACCTGCCAGATGTATGATTGTATTAGCTTTAATTAGCTTAGATAAATTAATTAAATCTTGGTATAGCATAGTGGGTTTGAAAGCTGGCTCAAGATTCTGACCGCCTGGATTTAACCCTGGCTCTGCTACTTTGTTGTGTTGGGTGAGTTACTTAATCTATACTTCTGTTTGTCTGTAAAATGGAGGTATTAGTGGTAGTATCTATCTTGTGGAATTATTAGGGGAATTAAGTTTATCCATGGTGATCTCTCAGTAAATGTTATTTATCTTGTTTCTTTAAGGGAAGAGGTTTCTATGCTTAAAAAAATTAATCTTTAGGAAAAAGTAAAGTAAAAACCATTACTTTACATTAAGTAGTTTTGTTTTCTTGCTCCTTAAAGTGTGGTCCATAGAGCAGTTACATCAGCAGTATTTGGAAACTTGTTAGAAATGCAGAATCTCAGGTCCCACCCAGCATACTGAATTAGAACGTGCATTTTAACAAAATCTTTGGGTGAGTCATATGCATGTTGCTTGGAGAAGCAGTGTGTTAGAAGGTTTTGAACATCATGGTGTAGTTCTCAGTATCTTTACTTGTATCAAGGAACTCCTACAAAGTCACAAGCAGAGCGGAGCAAAGCAAATACAAGCTCCATTTTTGCAGAAAGGCAGGCATAATCCAGGGACTACAAAATATGTGTTAGAGCTGCCCAGAACAAGTGAGATCCAGGAGAAGCTACCCATAGAGGAAGGGCAGGAAGTTGCTGGGGAGCCCGTGGCCCAGAATCTGGGACCCTGCCACCTTAAAGGTGAAGGGTCTACTCACCCTTAAAGGTGACTCCTTAAAGATGAGGAGTCTTATCTGGAAGTATATATCTCTTGTTTATCGCAGCCAAGGCAGTAACTGGGGTGAGCTGCAGGAACTTGGAATGAGCCGAAACTGGAATGAGCCTGGCTGAAATTGGACAAAAGCCAGGAGGGAGGAAGTGGGGAGAAGAGGCACAGAGAGTTGAAGAGGCCTGAGCAGAGGCTCTCAGAAAGCACTAATGGAAAAGAAAATACCCTTTCTGAAGGTGAGGGGCCCACTTTAAAAGGGCTGTGTCCTGTTTTGCAAGTGGTTAGTGTAAGAACTGAGGGAAGTATGGATGGCAGCAGCAGGCCTCCTGGACACATACTGTTTTAGAGAAGCAGAAGAGGAATGTCTGTGTAATCACACACAGAAGCCTTATTTGTATCTGTATCTGGTACATCAGAGAAGAGAACTGTTTTGTGTAGCCTAGAAAGCTACCCTGGGCCGCTCCTTTCTCCCAGAACCTCTTGTAAATAGCTGTACCTGGAAAACCTAACTCATTCAATGATGGGTAATAAAAAGCATTAGCTAAGCATTAATATAATAATATATATAATAATACTTTGAGAAGAAAAGGTAGACGAGAGCAGCAAAAATTAGTAATACTCACTATGGAGCAGATGAATGTTGTGATCAGGAATCTCACTATAAAGTAAGAAACTCTAAAGAGTCAGTCATCTCAAACATCTAAATCTGCTTTCATTTAGTTAAGATTTTTGCATCTATATTCATGAGAAAGGTGGCCTGTGATTTTTCTTTTCATCAGTTTTGTTGCTCTCATAGGACTAGTTGGAAGGTTGTTCTCTTGTTTTCTATTTTTGAAAGAGTTTTTAAAAGATTGGTGCTGTTTCTTCCTTAAATGTCTGCAAGTACTCAACAGTAAAGGCATCTGGGCCAGGAGCTTTCTTTGTGGGTCTTTTAATAATAGGTTCATTTTAAAAAATAAAAAAAATAAATATAAGACTAATATAATTTTTCTGTTTCTGGTATCTGTTTTGTGGTGTTTGTCAAGGATATTATCCATTTCATCTTAAATGTCACATGTATTACCATAAAGTTATTTTATAATATCTTCTTTTCTTTCTCATGTTTGTAAGAAGTGTTTTCCATTCCTTGATAATTTTTGTTTTCTCTTTTTTTCTAGATTAGTCTTGCCTTATTAGTGTTTTTGAAGAACAATCTTTTGATTTTGTTGGCTCAACATAATATTCTTGATTTAATAAACAAAGACATAATAGGAATAATCAGATATTTCAACATTATGACAAAATAAATTTCTTTGTAGCACACAAGCCAGCATTATGTTTAATGGAAAGATACTTAGAGGTAGTTCCATTAAAGTCAGGAACAAGATTAAGCTCCAACCAATACAGTAAGTGCTAGTCAATAGAGTTAAATAATAACAAGAAATTAGATGCATAGGAATTGGAAAAGAGGGGGTAAAACTATCATTATTAGGTGATGATATACCTGGAAAACCGAAGAGGATCAACTGAAAAATTACTACAAACATTAAGAGAAATCAGTGAAGTAATGAGATGTAATGTTAATATACAGAAATTATCAGGTTTCATATTTCAACAAACAACTCCTTGAAATATAAAAATGATTAAAAGACCCTTATAAAAGAACAACACAAAATATAAAATATTTAGGAGTAAACCTTATAATAATGAAGGTGCAAGACTTCCACAAAGACTACTTTAAAAAACCACTGAAAGACACGAACGAACACTTCTTCAAATGGAAATATATCTCATTCTTGGATAGGTAGACTTAGCAAAATAGAGTACTTAAGTTCCTTAAGTTGTTTATGAATGTAACGTTTAATTTTTCCAGTTAAAATGTAGTTTAAAAAAATAGACAAGCTGAATCTAAAGTTCATATGGAAAAATACACATATAAGAATAACCAGGAAAGATTGAAAGAAAAGCAGAATAAAGTAGGGTTACCTTAGTGGATATTAAAATATTATTATAAAATCTCAATATTTAAAACACGGGTACTGACACACATATAGTCAGAACAGTACAACAGAGAATTCAGAAATAGACCCAAATGCCAAAGAGAATATGATAAAGGTGTTCTCTCAATTCACTGGGGAGAAAAGTTAATAAAGGATGGTGAGATAACCACATAGCCATGTTAAAAAAACAGAAAATAGAGTCCATATGTCATAAATCAGGATAAATTCCAAATGAATAAACGATTTAAGAATGGTTCTAGGTAGCAACATGAAAAAATTTTATTTTACCTTGGTGTGAGGTTGGGCCTTGCTAACTGACTGCAAATCTGGAGACTATAAAAGAAAAAGTAAGTTAAACTACATTTAAAAATAATTCTGCATATCGGAAGACCCTTAAACAAGGTTAAAAGAGATGTATTGTGGGGGAGGGGTGGGGTTAGTCTCCTATAAAGAATTACTAGAAATTGTTAAAAAAAAAAAAAAAAAAGGCCAATAACCCAATAGATACGTTGACCAGGCTTATAAACAGTTCACAGAAAAGACAATACAAATGATTCTTTATGATATGAAAAGATGTTCGCTCTCGCTCTTTATAGGAAAAAAGGCAGTTAAAATCACAGAGAGAACTATTTTTCACCTCTCTAATCAGTTAAAAAAAAAAGAAGTTTAGTATCATACTATGTTGGAGAAACTATGGGAAAATAAGGAAATACACTCTTAGTGGTGGCTTAAGTGTTTGTAACACCTACAGGAGGCAATTTAGCTGTGTCTGTCACAATTACAATTGTATTTTAAAAATTGCATATAATTTAGTTGCCTAAAGTTTCTTTTTAAAATTATAAATTTGAGAGGGAGATCATTTAAGGACTCCTGATGAGGGAACATTTAAAATAATATGGCATTTTCTTGAGTTTTATTTTAATTTATTAAAAATTGTTTTGAAACTGTTTTTTGTTTGTCTTTTTAATTTGTTGGCAGCCTGAACCACCAAAGAAGCCATCTAATTGGAGAAGAAAGCATGAAGAGTTCATAGCCACCATAAGAGCAGCTAAAGGCCTTGGTCAGGCCCTTAAAGAGGGTGGCAAACTTCCTCCCCCTCCTCCACCTTCTTATGATCCTGGTATATGTCATATTGTTCACAGAAATTGTTCATGTGGGAAGAAAATATCGATAGTATTGATAGATTTCTTATAAATTTTAAGATATTATTAAAGTTAACTTATAATAATTGAACCTAATGAAGCATGATCTTTAAAAGTTTTCCTATAAAATAATGGTGACAATCCAGGCATTTAGGCTTATAAAGACACATCAGTGTTGAACATAGAAATACATTATCTTTTTATCTCAATACTTTATAAAGCATTTAATATCATTTAAAAATCATTGTAGTAACTATTAAATGTTAATATTCCAGGAAATATTTTAATCATGGATAATGTCGATTGTAATATAGTCATTCAGTAAGATTCAGATAATTATGTTGCCTGGTTCTTTGGTATCTTCTAATCTGGGAAGGGAAAAAAAATCATAATTTTGCTTCTAAAAATGTATTGTTCTAGTGGGGTAACCACCATATAGATGGATATACCTAGATTATGCCCTAAATTCATGTATTTTTATATTTTCTTCATTGGGTGGGTAAAAGTTTTTTGTTTATTGTTCCCAAAAGCAAGGCAAGATGCTGGCAACCAAATATGAGATAATTGAGATAATGAAAGATTTAAAATAGCACCGTTGACATTTTGACAGTGGTTAATGGAGTAGCCTCAAGAGGTAGTTATTTTAATATAACAAGTTAGCTGCATTAAAATTGTGTTAGTATTCTAAGTTGGGATTAATTTCTTAGTAAAGAGAAAGTTAGGTATGATCCTTTATAACATTTTATTGTAGAGGAGAGGTTGATAAACAATTTCTATAAAGGACCAATAGTTAATATCTTAGGTTTTGCAGTCCATAAGGTCTCTGTTTCAACTCCTCAACTCTGCCACTGTTGCAAGAAATCAGCCACAGAAAATATGTAAATGAATGAATGTGGCTGTGTTCCAGAAACATGCCGCAGGCAGGCTGGATTTGGCCCATGGGCCCTTGTTTGCCAACTCCTGTTTGAGTCTTAGTAATTAACTTTAATGCTATGAGTATTTCTGGAATGTTCCGTTTGGGTTTGCGTCTCTTCTATTTCTACCTTAATTTTCCCCATGAAGTTGAATTCTCTCTTTGTTTTAGAGGTATTTGTATATTGCATCTTATTCAACACAGCTATATTTCTCATGTTTACATAAGTCAGAGTGGGGGCGGCGGGGGGCAGTTCTTCAGGATAATTTAGACTTCAGAAATTTTTTGATCGCTTAGTCCTGACAGAACAACTTCTTTGTTATTAGAGATTTTAGACCTATTTCACTAGTTAGCAGGACAAATTTCTGAGGTTCAGATGAGTGTTAAATTCTAAAGGGCAAACTCCATCTCAAAAAGTAAACCTGTTGAAATAAATTGAAGATTTTTTTTTGACACTGCTAAGTTGTTATATTTATTTCTTCTCTGTATCTCATAGAGTTGAAATCTTTCACAGTGCTATAAAATTTGGTTCTTTCTGGGATAACTTTAAGATTTATTTTGTAAGAAGTTTTGTTTGTACTATATATTGCATTTGGGGAGAATATATAATCTGCAACATTTGCTGTTTCTTAAATTTGAATTATGTTAAGGAGATATATTTTTATTACTTATTCCATCTGTTGGGATCTCTAAGAGAAAATAAAACTGTATAAAGTCTATTAAATTATTTCTTGACAGCTTTCCTCTAATTGAAATGAAAGATTTTAACAGATGAGCCCAAATTTTAAAATTTTATGTAAATTTTTATTTAATGTAATGTGTTATTAACTACTTAACCTAGTCTACCTTATGAAAATATATATTTGTGATGAAAACATATGGTAATATAGAAGCAAAAAATAATTAACATTTTTCCTTTACTTATTCATTTTTATGTAGGGACGATTTATCTTTTTTTTCCCCTCAAATTCTAAGCTGGGAGAAAATTGTAGTTTATCATATACTAGCATGCTTTTTTCTTAAATGTCTTTACTAAGTTTAGATAAGTCAGGTTGGGTGGTTATAAGAAAATGAGAGTTTTTGCTTAGCAATTGTTATTTATGTTATATGTCTTGAGTTACTGTTCATAAAACTTATAACTCTTTATGTCCCATTTCAAGTATTATGTTGCTTTTTTCTGTTTTAGATTATATTCAGTGTCCATATTGCCAGAGGAGATTTAATGAAAATGCAGCTGATAGACATATAAATTTCTGTAAAGAACAGGCAGCACGTATTAGTAATAAAGGCAAATTTCCTACTGATACCAAAGGAAAATCGACTTCTCGGACACAGGTAATCATTGTAGTCATTTCTACAAATAAATGAGAAAATGACTTTAAGTTCACCGTTTTGTGTTTATTCTTTACAGAACATTTAAC
Organism: Balaenoptera borealis; assembly: GCF_965194805.1. Taxonomy (NCBI): domain Eukaryota; kingdom Metazoa; phylum Chordata; class Mammalia; order Artiodactyla; family Balaenopteridae; genus Balaenoptera; species Balaenoptera borealis. The sequence goes on along the minus strand of NC_138876.1, from coordinate 61,167,356 downwards.
TACAGTTTCCTCACCTGCTAAAATTTATGTATTACTGTTCAGGGATTTAGTAAGAAATTTGAATGGCTAGTTGAGAAGAAAATTTGAAGTGGACTTGAGTTAGTAAAGACTTAAAAATATACAGATTTAAAGAGGTATTAGGAAAAAAGGGAGAAAATTAGTTTAAAATAGATGCAGCAGATTCAGAGGAAACTAGAGGGGTTAGATGAGTGAGAAAATGGCAATAAAAATCCACATTTGAAAATCATGTAAGTTGTGAATGTTTCCATGTTATATATGAGTAACACATTTGAGGAAATGAAAACATGGGGTCACATCCAGACTTCTACTTTTGAACTTTTAGGCAAATGACATTAATGTATGTAAGCATTCATTTCTTCATCTGTGAACTGGTAATCTACATAACTATAGTGAGAAGCAAATGAAATGATGTGTGTGAAAGCACTTAGAGAACCATAAACCATATAAGGATTTTGTTATATTAAATTTATTTTTACACTACTGTTGTTTTTCTTTGAGCATATTGTTACATAAAAACTTTGACAATATCATACTTTTAAGCAAATTTTATTTTTCACAAAGCTTTCATTTGTAAACTTTTTTTTTTAGTACTGTAAACTTAGCAAACAGTAAATAATCAAATCTGTTTTTTTGTTACTTATGAATAAAATATTGGATTAAAAGACCACATTGCAATTGAGACCTCCTTGAGAGAATCCTCCTATTGAATTTTTGTTAATATTATTGGAAATGGAGCATATCATTATTACTATCATCATTGTGGGGAAAGAATAGCGAAGAAAACTCATTTAGAAGAATTTCCAAAACAGATGGCAAACAATGTATATCTTTTGAACAGTTAAGAACATCAATAGGATTTTGTTTTGTTTTAAGAATAAAATAGTAGAGCAAAGGAAATACAATAGAATGTGTGTATTCCAGCAACTTGGTGCCAAATGATTCGTAAATGTAAAATCCAAGTAGTTTTTAAGTTCCCACCTTAAATTATATCAGTTCTGATACCATGCCTAGTCATATATATTTATTTCAGTCTGACCCCATATTTTCTCATCTGTATTCATTCAAGAAGTTTTTGAGTACTCTCTTTGAACCAGACACTGTACCCGGTACTGAATCTACATCAGTAACCTAAGTAGAGTACTTTTCCTAAACATGCTTAAATGCTTCCTTGTCATATTTAGCAACTGTAATCTGGCCTGATTACAGCCCACTTTTTGACCCTGCTCTAATCAAAATAATGATACAAACACAGTGAAGGTCAGGTTTCTATAGGTAAAAACAAGAAGTTCTACCGTTCAGTTAAGCTCTCATAATTCTTCTTCACTAGGAATTTTATCAAATTCAGGCATGGTTGTATTAGAGTAGACCCATGAAGACATAGCAAACCAAAAATATCATCTAATGTATGCTAAATTACATGTCTTGTTATTTTTAAAACAAATTATTTTGAAATAACTCATGCATAATTTAGATCCTGCAGTACTCTTTCATCAGATTAGGCTAGGCTGAGTTACCTTATGAGTTTAAAGCAATACGATAAGTATTTTATGATTTAGGAATTTTCCTAATCATATTCTGATAGGAAATCATATTCTGATTTCCAAATCAGTATTCTGATTGATTCTTACCCTACTTATTCTAAAGTAATGAAGTTTTAAGTCTGGAAAGATGATGTGCAATTTTTAATAAATTTTTTTCTGATTATTAAAGGGATTCCTATTCTTTATGGAAAATTTGAAAAATATATATATTTTAAAAGTTATCAACATAGTTAACATTTTAAATATTTATCTCTAAGCTCTTATTTTTTACAACACTTTTATTCTAATTTTTTCTTACAATTTTCCCGTTATTTTTTTTGTAAATTATACACATAGAAAAAAAAGCACAAAACATAAATACATGCATAACCACAAGAAAGTTGAGAAATAGAATATTGTTAGTCTTACAAAAGCCTCCACTAGTGTTTCACTCCCAGAATGTAATGTTCTCTCACTCCTAGCCCCCAACACCCATGAAGTAGTCACTATTTTGACTTTACATATAATCAATTTTTGCCTTTTTATATAGTCCCCAGACCACAATAATTTTTTATTTATTATAGCTTTATGAAATTTTTTTTTAATTGAAGTATAGTGGGTTTTATAATATTACATTAGTTTCAGGTATATAGCATAGTGATTCAGTATTTTTACAGATTATACTTTATTTAAATTTATTACATAATAATGGCTCTATTTCCCTGTGCTGTACAATATATCCTATTGCTTATTTATTTTATACATAGTAGTTTGTATCTCTTAATCCCTTATGTCTATTTTGCCCCTCCTGCCTTCTCTCACTCCACTGGTAACCACTAGTTTGTTCTCTATATGTGTGAGTCTGCTTTTTTGTTATACTCACTAGTTTGTTTTTTTTAGATTCCACATATAAGTGATATCATACAGTATTTGTCTTTCTCTGACTTCACTTACTGTGATATTCTCTAGGTCCATTTATGTTGCTGCAAGTGGCAATATTTAATTCCTTTTTATGGATGAGTAATATTTCATTGTGTGTGTGTATATATATATATGTATATATATATATAGATACCACATCTTCTTTATCCATTCATCTGTTGGTGGACATTTAGGTTGCTTCCATGTCTTGGCTATTGTAAATAGTGCTTCAGTGAACATTGGGGTGCATGTATCTTTTCGAATTAGTTTTCGTCTTTTCCAGATATATGCCCAGGAGTGGGATTGCAGGATCACATGGTAACTCTATTTTTAGTTTTTTAAGGAACCTCCATACTGTTCTCCATAGTGGCTCTACCAATTTACATTCCCACCAGCAGTGTAGGAGGTTTCCTTTTTCTCCACACTCTCTCCAGCATTTATTATTTGTAGACTTTTTGATGATAGCCATTCTGACCAGAGTGAGGTGATACCTCACTGTAGTTTTGATTTGCATTTCTCTGATAATTAGCAGTGTTGAGCATTTTTTCATGTGTCTGTTGGTCATCTCTGTCTTCTTTGGAAAAATGTCTATTTAGGTCTTCTGCCCATTTTTTAGTTGGGTTGTTTGTTTTCTTCATGTTGAGTTGTATGAGCTGTTTATAAATTTTGGATGTTAATCCCTTATCAGTCACATCATTTGCAAATGATTTTCTCCCACTCAGTAGGTTGTCTTTTTGTTTTGTCAGTGGTTTCCCTCGGCTGTGCAAAAGCTCTTAGGTTTAATTAGGTCCCATTCACTTATTTTTTCATTTATTTCCTTTGCCTTAGTAGGCAGATCTAAAAAAAATATTGCTATGACTTATGTCAAAGAGTGTTCTGCCTGTTTTCTAGGAATTTTATGGTTTCTGGTCTTACATTTAGGTCCTTAATCCATTCTGAGTTTATCTTTGTATATGGTTTGAGGAAATGTTATAATCTCCTTCTTTTATATGTAGCCATCCAATTTTCTCAGCACCACTTAATTAAACAGACTGTCTTTTCTCCCTTGTATATTCTTGCTTCCCTGTTGTAGATTAATTGACCATAGGTGCATGGGTTTATTTCTCGGCTTTCTATTCTGTTCCATTGATCTAGGTGTCTTATTTTTGTGCCAGTACCATGGTATTTTGATTACTGTAGCTTTATATTATAGTCTGAAGGCAGGGAGCATGATACCTCTGGCTTTGTTCTTAGCTTTAAATCTTGATATCTGGTAGAACTTTTTCTTCTACCTTCTGTTTTTTAAGGTTGTTTTAGCTAATTTTGGTCCTTTGCATTTTCACATAAATTTGAAATTATCTTTTTAAGGTCATTGCACACATGTGCACATACATACACACCTTTATTAAATTTTTGATTAGGATTGCATTGAATCAGCTGGGATTGAGTTTATATCTTCACTGTCTTAGGTTTTCCCAGACTCAATATTATCAATCTTTTTCATTTTAGCTGTTGTAGTGCGTGTATGGTGGTGTATTGTTGTGATTTTAATTTACATTTCTTTGAAAACCAATTAGTTTTAGTATCATTTTGTGTTCTTATTGGTCATTTGTGTCTTTTGTGAAGTATCTGGAAGGTTTTTTTTGTCCTTTTTTTAGGTTCTCTTATTTTTTTTTTTTAAATTAATTTATTTATTTTTAATTTATGGCTATGTTGGGTCTTCGTTTCTGTGTGAGGGCTTTCACTAGTTGTGGCAAGTGGGGGCCACTCTTCATCGCTGTGCGCGGGCCTCTCACTATCACGGCCTCTCTTGTTGCGGAGCACAGTCTCCAGACACGCAGGCTCAGTAATTGTGGCTCACGGGCCCAGCCGCTCCGCGGCATGTGGGATCCTCCCAGACCAGGGCTGGAACCCATGTTCCCTGCATTAGCAGGCAGATTCTCAACCACTGCGCCACCAGGGAAGCCCTAGGTTCTCTTATGAATGAAAGCACGTGTTAAATATTCTCAGTCTTTTCTCAAATGTATATTAACAATATTTTCTTCCCTTCTGTGTCTTGGCTTTTTTTTTTAAGGATGGCTTTTGAAAAGCAAACGCTTAAAAATTTGATAAAGTCTAATTTATAAATTATTTCTTTTATGATTTTTTTTCCTTCTCGGTTCTAAGGAATCTTTACCCTTTCCAAGCTTGCAAAGATTTTTCTCCTTTGTCTTCTAGAAATTTTATAGTTTTAGCTCTTACATTTAGATCTGTGGATTATTTCAAGCTAATAATTGTATGATGTGAAGTAAAGGGCAATTGTTAATTTTCTTCTATATGGATAATCTGTTGTTTCGGCATCATTTGTTGAAAAGACTTCTTTACCCAATGAATTGGCCTAAGCACCTTGTTTGATCATCAGTTGAATGTATATTTTTAGGTCTATTTCAGGACATACTGTTCTGTTCCATTGATCTGTATGTCCTTTTATCAATACCACACTATTGCCATACTAAATATTATACCATATAAGTCTTAAAATCATGTAGTCTAAATTCTTCAACTTGTTTTTTCTTTTTAAAATTACTTTGGTTATTCTAGGTTGTTCACATTTTATATAAATTTTAGAATTGTTCTGCTAATTTCTACAAAAAAAGTCTACTAGTGCTTGATTGAAATTACATTAAATATATAAGTCATTTGGGGAAAATTGACATCTTAATATTGAATTGTCCAGTCCATGAATTTGTTATATTTCTTGCTTATTTAGGTGTTCTTTTTTTTAATTGAATATAATTGATGTAGAACATTATATTAGTTTCAGGTGTACAATCTAATGACTCAATATTTGTTTATATTACAAAGTGATCACCACAATAAGTCTAGTTAACATCCATCACCATACACGATTATTGAATTTTTTTTCTTATGATGAAAAAAAAAATTTATTTCAAGAGTGTTTTCCTTGTCTTGTTTGATCTTGACGTTGTTTCTAATCTTGCACCTTACTATTTTGCTAAATTCACTTATTAATTATAATAGCTTATTGTAGATATCATAGGGTTTTTCTATGTACACAATCATGTCATCTGTAAATAAGGACAGTTTTACTACCTCCTCTTCAATTTGTATCCCTTTTTTGCCCTGTAATAATTTATTGCAGTAGCTAGAATTTTCAGTCCAATGTTGAGTAAAAGTTGTGAGAGTGAGAGAGTTGCCTTCTTCTGTTTTTAGGTGAAAACCAGTTTTTCACCATTGAGTATGATGTTGCTGTGGATTTTTGTTGATTCCCTTTGTCAGGCTGAGAAAGTTCTTTTCTAATTGCTGAGAGTTATTTTTTAAACCAAGAATGCATTTTGCATTCTGTTGAATGCTCTTTATCTATTGAAATAACATAGTTTTTGTCTTACCCTGTTAATGTGATGAATTGCACTTATTTATTTTCAGATATTAAACCAACTTTGCATTCCATGAATAAATTCTATTTTGTTAAGAATTATTGCCCTTTTTATAAATTATTGGATTTGATATGCTAAAATTTAGAATCATTGCCTCTATGCTTGTGAGAAATATTGGTGTGTAGTTCTCTTCTTTTGATGTCTTTAGCTGGTCTTGGTATCAGGGTAATGCTAGCATCATACGGATTTGCAGTTATTTCCTCCTCCATTTCCTGAAAGAGTTTTTGTAAATTCTTTTTTTGTAGACTTTTACAGTATTGGTATTATTCCTATTGTGTATGTTTGCTAAAACTCACCAGTGAAGCCATCTAGGTATGGGTTTTTCTTTTTTTTCCAGAGCTTTTCATCTACCTCATTTTCTTGGGTAGATATAAAGCTGTTCAGATTTTCATTTCTTCTTGGTGTCAGTTTGGGCAATTTGTATCTCTTAAGTAATTTGTGTAATTGGATTTATTGACCGAAGGTGTTAACTTCTTAATGTAGAAATTTGTAGTGATATCCTCTTTTTCATTCCTAATAGAGGTATTTTGTATTCTCTTTTTTTCCCTCTGATTAGTTTTTTTCCCTTGATTATTCTGTTTAGAGATTTATCAATTTCATTACATCTTTTCAAAGAAACAGCTTTTGGTTTTATTGCTCTAGCATTGCTTTAGCTACATCTCAAAAATCTTAATAATGTGTTTTTTTTTTTTTTATTCAGTTCAAAACATTTTTAAATTTGTGACTTCTTTTACTCAAAGTCTAGTCAAATATGAGTCATTTACTTCCAGATACAGTCATCCCTTGGTATCCTTGGAGGATTGGTTCCAGGAACCCCACCCCACACTCCCTGCCCCACCAAGGATAAGTCCCTTCTATAAAATTGCATAGTGTTTGTATATAACCTACATCCTTCCCACGTATTTTAATCAGATCATCTCTAGATTACTTATAATATCTAATACAATGTAAATGCTATGTAAATAGTTGTAAATACAGTATAAATGATATGTAAATAGTTGTATGCATGTGGCAAATTCAAGTTTTGCTTTTTGGAACTTTTTGGAATTTTTTTTGACCTGTGGTTGGTTGAATCCATGGATTCGGAACCTGTAAACGTGGAACCAGTGGATATAGAACCCATGGATACAGAGGGCCAACTGTGTTTGGAGCTGTTCTAGATGTTTTGTTGTTGTTGTTTTAATTCTGTTGTGGTCTGAGAATGTACTTGGTAAGATTTTTATCTTATTGGGATTTGTTTAATTGCCTAGCATGTGGTCTCTTTTAATGAATGTTCTGTGGCATATGAAAAGCAGAGTGTATTCTGCAGTTGTTGGGTATAAAGTTTTATAAATGTCAGTCAGGTAAGGTGGCTGGTAGCTTCATTCAGATCTTCCATGTTCTTTTGCCTTTTTATTCCATCAGTTACTAAGAGAAATGTGTTAAAATCTTTATGATTGTGAGCTTTTCTATCTCTCGTTAATTTTGCCAGTTTTTGCTTAAGTATTTTGAATTTCTCGTATTATTAAATGTGTTTTACATTTATAAATGTAATATCTTCTGTATTTATTGATTCTTTTATCATATGGAGTGTCCCTTTTTGTCTTTAGTAACATTCCTTGTGTTGAAATTTGTTTCATCGATAACATCGCTGTTTCAGCTTAATTATCCTAATTTTCTTTCTATTCTTTAACTTAAATTTGTGGATTTGCATCTCCTGTAGACAGCCTGTAATTTTCTTTAATCCATCTGACAACCTCAACCTGTTTGTTGAAGTGTTTTGGCATTTACACTTAATGTAATCATTGATATGTTGTGTTTAGGTCTGCTATGTTGCTATTTTCTATATTGTCTTTTTTTATTTTTGTTTTTATTCCTCTGTTACTTCTTCCTTGCCTCTCTTGTTTTAGTAAAAGACATTTTATTTTCTCTATTGGCTTTCTAGCCATAAGTCTCTGTATTTTGTAAAATCGTTACTCTAGGAATAACAAAATGCATCTTTAACTTAACCCTGTCTATTGATATGTTTATATGCCTCTCACCAATCTTAGTGCTGTTGTTGTGTATATGTAAAACTCTGTAGACATTATAAAGCCATCAATACTCTTGATGTGTATTGTTATAAGTGTTATACTTACTGCTTTAAAATCTGTCTTTTAAAGAAATTAGGAGAAAATAATATGTGAACATATATTTATACGTATATAGGCACACACTATATATATATTTATGCATACATGTATATACTCTGCATTTTATATTTACTCATACATTATCATTTCCAGACCTTTCTTTTTATAAATCTGTGTTGCCAATTTTGCCATTTTCCTTCAGCCCGAATAAGTTTCTTTAGCCTTCTAATAGTACAGATCTGCTGGCAATGAATTCTGTGTTTTTGGTTATCTGAAAAAATGCCTATATTTTACCTTCATTTCTCTGTTGAGATTCCCTATATGTTCATTCACTGTTACCGTATTTCCCTTTAATTCTTGTGTATATGTTCCTTTACTTTTTGAACATATTTATAATAACTGTTTTGAAATTCTTAATTACAAATTCTTACACACCTGTGCCCACATGAAGTCAGTTTCTGTTGATTTTTTTGCTGAATATGGGTCATGCTTTCCTGTTTTCATTTTCCTTTCCTTGTCTCCCCTTTCCCCTTCCCTTCCGCTTCCCTTCTCTTTCTCGTTTCCTGAAATTAAACCCAGAGATACACAGTTTCCAGAAGGACTGGTTTTGGATGATTTCCAATCTCTTAAAATCCTTTTTTTAAATCCTCTTTTTAAAATCATTATCTATAGGAGGATTATACAGCTGCTTCATTTCTCCACCACTGAATTTGTAATCTGTTATTGTGTTTTTAATTTCTTCAAGTTGACTATTTTTCTAACTTTCTATGTTACTTTTTATAGTTTCCAATTCCCTGTTGATATTTTCAAAGTCGTCTTTTATATCTTTGAATGTAGTAAGCATAATTGTTTTATGTTATGTGTCTGATAATTGTTATGTCATGTGACCTTTATGGATATGTTCTTGCTTTCTTTTTTCATTTGTGGTTCCTTATATCATTATGTTTGTAATTATTATTGACCATTTTCTGCTGTTGTGCTTAAAATGTTATTCACGAGGATTGATCTTATGAAGTGCCTTTTTCAGAGAAAATTTGTACTTGTTTCTTCCAGGTATCTACCAGTCTGGAGACACATTAAATTAAATTACTGGCTTTAGTTTGCTGTACCATCTAGTAATGCATAATCATAAAACAAATCCGTGTGATGGCCAGACCCTGTTACAATCTCACATGGTGTTGGCCTGGCAGTTCTTTTTCCTCTCATCTGACATTCAGTGCTTTTAAAATGATTTTTTATACTTTACTGAGCATTTTAAATTTTTTAGTTGAAGGGTTGGTACAAATAGTACCTTTTACCATTTTATCAGAAATGAACATCCTCCACGTTCTTTAAGCTTTTTCCAATTTCAATAAAAAGTCTTCGTAAATATGAATATTTTACTAACAAAATTTACTAGATTTGTGATCTGTATAAAAACACATGAAATAATCACCTAACAAATACTTATATGATGAATGAAATATGTATTGAGTATAACTATAAAATCAGAGTTTGTTCTTTTGATCATTAAAGTAAATTTATACAAAATTGTTGCTAGCTAGAGTCATCCTGAAAGCCTACCAGTAGAATTTCAGCTTGATGTTGTAGAATAGATAAAATACAGGTCAGTAAGGAAGGAGTCATATTATCTAGGTCAGGGGAACAGCAAGTTACTGAGAGACAGGTGAATATGTTTTAAACAAGAGGCATTCCGAGTAGTATGAGGATTCAGTAAGGAATATAACGTGACTAGTTTAGGTTGAAAGTAATAGGAAATATTATAGGAGATAGATAAAGTTGGGCTAGGTTCTGGTCATCTCAGAAGATCTGACCAAAAAATTGAGTAAAATAGTAGGAGGTCTCTACAGAGGGGAAAAGCAAAGCACCTTTTGAAAGGAATATTCTGCCTTTTTCTGTTTGTAAGCCATTAAGTTAATAATAGTAATTCCTAATATGTGAATAAAAATTTCTAGTACTGGTATATAATGCTGCCAGGGCCCTTCCTGCCTAAATATTTGACCTCTCAATGTGTAATATGCTATACCAGTATCTTTTATTAATACTAATCATTTTGCTCTGTTTTTGGTAATTAGCACAATATGAGTGGGTCACCAATCCTGTTTCTTAATCCAATTTTATTGACCCTATTTTTAGTAGACATGCCTCTAATATTTTGACAAGTCTTTGTTAGGTCTTTTTTTCCATATTGTTAGTTTTAAAATCTTGCCTAATGTCTTCATTAGCATTGGTATTTTAGTAGGAGAGACTGACACTAACCAGAAATACCCCTTAGGTTTTCAAAGAAACAGTATATTTATATGGCTCATCTCCAAAGTCTCCTAGTCATTTGTTCATTTGACAGACAGTTATCGGAGGTTTTCTAGTTGCCAAGTGCTTAAGAAATTGCAGTTTCTGGCATTATACTGCCAAATGTCCGTGTTATTTGTGTGTGTGTGTGTGAGAGAGAGAGACCATTTTACCAAGATTTGTTTTTGTAAAAGGTCAAATACTGAATTTTGAAGAGAGATAATATTTGACTTCAAAATTTGTGCTTAGCAGTTTTCATTAGTAGCACATCTTAAATTTTATACTGATTATAGGTTATAAATATGATTTGATTTTTGAAAATTAGGTTTAAAACCAATTTTTCTCATTAAGTCCAAAGCAATCTAAATAATGCATTGGGCTCAAGTACACATACATGCAAGCACAGTAATCACCTTACAGTTGGAGTATAGGGCTAGAACTAAGGTGGCGTGAGTCTTAATTCCTATTTTGTTGTTAAGTTGGGTTGTAACCCTGGGCAAATTCACTTCTTTCTGTGGGAGTGGGTGTTCAATAAGATTCTTTTAAATTCAGTAACAGAGCAAAATTTGGCTCAAGTAAGAGACAGTAAAATAAAATTAATGGTGATATCTCTAGAGAATAGAGAAAAAATGAGAATAAACGAGATAAGCTAAAATACCCTGTCTTTCTCAGCCCACATTCCATTCATCTAACATGGTCTGGTGAGGTTAATAAAGCCAGAATTAGCTCTTTCTCTCCACATTGGGGCAATAATCCATTAAGCAGCTATTGTAAAACTTGTTCAGACTGATAGGTACTCTTATGAATTTTTATCAGTAAGAAATATGACTGGATTATATATATGAAATATAAAACCATACCCAGGAACATGTAAAACTCTTGACCGTTAAAGCTACACCACTGAGTGAGCATCATTGGGCATTTTGAAGTTTTTCTGTTACTATGGTTGGCATTTAAAATCTTAACATTGAGGAAATATTTTTCCATTTCATCCATTTTATTTTCTTTGAACTGGGAAAAGTTGCTCTTAGTTTATTTTAGCAGTACAACATCTGATCCAAACTTTTAGTACTCCAGTTTTGAGAAGAAACATATTTTGGGAGACCTCTCTGTGAGGCGATATATTTTAACCTACACTTTCTAAATTTGGATAATTCAGTAACTAATAAAAAGATTGCTCATTTAAGGTAATGTATGCTTTTGAAACACTGGTTTACAATCCATAATCAAAGAGTGATGTTGATCAAATATTTTATTTTCATTATTTTAGTATAAGCCTCCTGCACTTAAAAAGTCAAATTCTCCTGGAACCACCTCATCAGGATCTTCACGATTACCACAACCAAGTGGCACTAGCAAAATTGTTGTAGGTAATGAGACCCATAAAATAACTTGATTTTTTTTTTTTAACAGTGTTGGTACAGAAGGAAATGAATATAGTATTCTGGATTATTCAAAATAGATTTATAATTAGGACGAGATGTGGAGGATAAGTAATTATTTTGGGTTAGAAATAAAGTAACTTCCAGTAGCTTCTACTTTAGATATTTTATAGTCCTTTTTTTTTTTTTTTAGCTATATGTCTACCCTCATTGTTGTTGTGATATATCATCTCTTGAGAATAGTCAACCAAGTTCTTTTCTTGATTCTTTGACCACAGTGTTTTTCCCCTCGTTTCTACCTATCCCTCTCTGAACTTGACAGTTATCCTTAATAGACAAATATTTAATGGTTTGAAGAAAATATTGATTACTGAAGTGTATCTTTATTTGTATATAAATTGTAAGAAAGAAATACAGAAATTATAAATGAAGGATGTATATGTTGTTCCCTGGAAATTTTATTTAATTTTTTTTTCTTATTTGATAACTCATTTTGTTCTTTTGCCACAAAGATTTATTGCCACTAAAGCATTGTTTTCCTTGTCAGAAGCTCTGTTTTATGTGATTTTTGTTTTTCAGACTGTCATTAAAACTAATACCCTTTTTTATTATAAGGTGTTCCTTCAGGTAAAGTGTCTTCAGTTAGCAGCTCTTTGGGAAACAAACTTCAGACCTTGTCTCCCTCCCATAAAGGGATAGCAGTCCCTCATGTAGGGTAAGTCTACATTGAATTTAATTTATTAGTGATACATACATAAATATATACACACACGATACTAAGGTTTTATTTTGTTTAGGTAATTGGCTTTTTCATTAATCTTAATTTCTAAGTTTGTCTTTTAACATATTGCTCGTCAGGGGCTCACACACTGCTATTGAGAATCTAAATTAGTATAACCAGTTAGGAAGAAAATCTGGTGGCATTTATCAAGAGTCTTAAAAACATTCATATCTTCGATTGAATAATTTTACTTCTGGGAATCTAGTCTAAGGAAATCACTTCAAATATGGTAGATTTTTATAATCATTATTTTTTAAGCATGTATCAGGCACTGTGCTAGACATTTTACATTATTTTTATTAAAACTACCCACTGCCATAGGATGAGAGGATCAGAGAAGCAGAGTAATTCACTCAAAGCTACACAGCTGTTAAGAGTTGGAAGCAGGATACAAATTGGAGTCTCTTTGGCAGTAAACATTAGTCTCTTTTCATGTTTTTTTTTTAAATTCTAACTTTACTTCTTTAGTTTTATCTCATCAATCTTTACTTTTTTTTTTTAGTTAATTTATTTATATATTTTTATTTTTGGCTGTGTTGGGTCTTAGTTTCTGTGCAAGGGCTTTCTCCAGTTGCGGCGAGAGGGGGTCACTCTTCATCGCGGTGCGCGGGCCTCTCACTGTTGCGGCCTCTTCCGTTGCGGAGCACAGGCTCCAGACGCGCAGGCTCAGTAGGTGTGGCTCACGGGCCTAGCCGCTCCGTGGCATGTGGGATCTTCCCGGACCGGGGCACGAACCCGTGTCCCCTGCATTGGTAGGCGGATTCCTAACCACTGCGCCATCAGGGAAGCCCTCTTTTCATGTTTTTATTATAAAGTAAAAAAAAAATAAAATCACCTAAATGTCTAGCTTTGTTTGAATAGCAAATTGTGAAAATCTACAAAAGGATATTATACAATCATAAAATATATATAAATTTAAAAAGATGATCCTGCTATTATAGGAGAAGTATGTAGTATACAAACTCCATGTATACTTTGATAGAAGCTATAAAAATTTAATAATTTTAAAATACGTTTTATCTTTCTATGGTTTTATATACATGGCTTTTAATAAAGTAGCATAATTAAGCTTTCAACAATTATTTTAATCTGGGAAAATTTGTTGATAACACTAGAGGTTTTAATAGAAGTCTTTCTATTCCAGTAGAAACTCACTTTCCATTTTGATAAACTAGAAAATTAAGGAATTGCCATATGATTATTAGAATGCGGCCTTATTCTTTATCTTTACAGATACTGATAAAGTTGATTTAGGAAACATAGCATACATTATTTTCAGATCTAGGTTCTCACTTTGTTTTTTATGTAGGAAATATATATGATGGTATCTATCAATAGAGACTAACTGCCTTTTGTTTCCTAATTTGGACTACATAGAAAGTGTAAGACCTAAAAAGAGTTTAATGTAATTATTGTAGAAAAAGAACAAGATCTGATTAGTTAAATGTCTTTCCTCTTTGTTGTGCTTCCAGAAAGAAGAGACAGGCTATCCTTAAGAGACAGGTTATCAGAACAGGTGGTTGAAAAGTAAAAAGTTCTCATCTTCCAGTGCTAAAAAAAACTGATCGATTTTTTTTGTTTGTTTGTTTTGCTTCTCTGCTGAGTTGACCCACTGGATATTTAACTAAAGTATAGACATAGCAATATGTTTTAACTTTACAAACAGTAGTTTCATTTAGTTGATTATGAATTAAAGGCTGGTATTTTTTTAGTACCTTTCCTATCATACTGGTAATTTTAAGAGTTGACACTATTAAGTTGTACTGACACTGTGTTTTTATTTATTTATTTATTTTTTATTTTTATTTTTAAAATTTTTTAACATCTTTATTGGAGTATAATTGCTTTACAGTGGTGTGTTAGTTTCTGCTTTATAACAAAGTGAATCAGTTATACATATACATATGTTCCCATATCTCTTCTCTCTTGCCATCTCCCTCCCTCCCACCCTCCCTATCCCACCCCTCTAGGTGGTCACAAAGCACCGAGCTGATCTCCCTGTGCTATGTGGCTGCTTCCCACTAGCTATCTATTTTACATTTGGTAGTGTATATATGTCTATGCCACTCTCTCACCCTGTCACATCTTACCCCTCCCCCTCTCCATATCCTCAAGTCCATTCTCTAGTAGGTCTGTGTCTTTATTCCTGTCTTGCCACTAGGTTCTTCATGACCTTTTATTTATTTTTTTTTCCTTAGATTCCATATATATGTGTTAGCGTACTGTATTTGTTTTTCTCTTTCTGACTTACTTCACTCTGTATGACAGACTCTAACTCCATCCACCTCACTACAAATAACTCCATTTCGTTTCTTTTTATGGCTGAGTAATGTTCCATTTTATATATGTGCCACATCTTCTTTATCCATTCATCCGATGACACTGTGTTTTTAAAAGAGGACATGTGAAGCTGGCTGGTAAAATGAAAAGGGTTACTGACTTTGGATTAGAAAGCTAGGCTTCTAGATCGTACTTTGCCCCTAAATACCTATATGACTTTGTGCATATCTCTTTTCTCCGTCTCGCTCTGACAACTTTCTGTGACTCTGCTTACACCTTCACAACTGATCTATGAAAATCTGACCAACATTTATTGATCTTTAGGAGAAAATGTTTTTACTAACAAGCAAAGGCTTTAGGCACAAGAATTTTATGTTATGCACTGCTACAACGCTATAAAGGATTAAAATTTTTGGTGGTCCCATATTATATTAAACTGTCAAACATAACTGTTTAAATCCCAATTTTATATATGATCCTTATGTGTTAAAGGCGTTGTTTCCAACTACTGGAAGGAGAGTGGTGATGTGTGCTTCTGACCAATATATTACTGTATTAACTGGAACATTACTGTATTACTATATTGAATAGAATCCTTCACGACTATTTAGTGGCACAGCTGGTTATTTTTTTTAGATTATTGAGGTAATGATTTGCCTCTTTCCCTTACTAGATTATAAACTCTGTGATAGCAAAGCCCTGTGTCTGCTTTGCTTACAGATAAAACTACAAAATGTGAATAGTATAATGCTTGGCATATAGGCACACAAATTTTTGGTGAATATATGAAAAAAATAGTGAATCAATAAATTCCTCATTTGTCAATTTTTTGACCCATCACAGAATCATGGTCTGGTAGTGGTAAGAAAATTACTAGAGGTTTGTATGACAATAATTACTTTTATTGACACAGATAATTCAGGATTGAGTAAAGGTAGAATTAAGACATCTGACAAGCTGTGATGTTCAAGCAGTTGAGCATCTTCTGAGATTAGTAAAATGAGTCATTTTAGTGGCTTGATTATTTAGAGCCTGGTATATATAATCTTTATTTTGGTCAGCTTTAATCATACATATCAGTGGTCTGTAATGTTTAGCATATATTGGAGTCATACCACAGAAAAGTTTATCTTTTTACTTGGAAAAATTCTCATATGTTTGATAATTCTAGACAACCTGTGGGTTGACTAATTTAAACAGAATTTTTATTTAAGCAAAACATACCCCTGATAGAAAATTTTTTTCTTAGCTAAAAGATGATTTTCTTTACTCCTAGAGATTTTAGACGTATGATGAAACACAGAGCTTTTAAATAAATATTGCCACGCTTGAATTGTGTCAGAGAGTTTACATAGTCATGCCTTGAGAATTGTGTTTTCTTAATGGTTAATTACTAGCTTAACTGAATACTTCAGCCTATAATTTTCAATAGCTAAAGTATCAGATTTCAAAGATTTACTTCTGTTCAGTTACTCTGAAAAACAGGAGTTTACTTTGGAGATATAATGTAATAGATGTGGTAAAACTAGAGAAACAGAATGCATGTAAGGAGCATTTTTTAATTAAAAAAAAAGAAATTGGTTTCTCATACTTTATGTTAACAAAAGTGAGAAATAAATGTCTAGTTTTTAAGTATATTTTTGTATGAGTGGAAGCAGGCTTTTCTTATAAGCCAATCTTTTGATGTGTGTGGTTTGTGTGGATCATTATTTAGATTTTTCTGAATTTCTCTGTCTTTTATTATTCATCTAGAAATGCCACAACCTAGAATTTCAGAGTTTGGCTTCTTTTGTGGATAACAATGATTTAGGCTGTTGGACTAGGGAAGCTCACTTTGCCATGGAACTGAGATACTACATTATCTGTATAGGATTGATGAGTTTAGGATTAAAATTAATTTGTCATTAATTTTATGACAAATTTCAAAACTTTGAGTGCCTCAAAGTATCAGAGCTATAGATGTCTACAAAGATACAAAATACCACTTGATAAATTTTTTCCCCAAATTATTTCAGACATCATTTTTTTATTTTATCTATTCTGCTTTGTTACAGTCGTACAGGACTGAGTGGCTTATTTTCTAAGGGTTCATTCTAATGGTATCAACAATAAACAAGGACCTTCCCTAGGTTAAAGTTCGTCTCAAATTAGAAATAGATTGATAATGTTGCCAAATATTTTTTAAAATGCTCATTCAGCTATGAATATTTGGAAAGCCTGCCAAAGTATTGTTCCTTTCTAGATATACTAATCATATCATAGCAGTTACATGCAACTAGAGATAGTCCTTTTAAAAAGTCTAGGTCAAAATTGAAGAGTTTATCATCTATAGAAATGTATTAGCTTGACAAAAAGTTAAGTGTTTTTGTCTAGGAATACGGGATAATCTAGTGATATTTATCATAACTCTTTATAGTAAAATTTTAAAGATCCTCATTGAAATCTGCCTTTCATTTAGATTTTCAAAATCTTAAAATACTGGCATGCTCTCATGTATGGAATTTTGATATTTTGGAACAGGTGATCTTTTTGAACTATGGCCCGAGGGTCAAATCCTGCCCAACAATTGTTTTTATTGGAACATGGCCACACCCAATTGTTTATATATTGTCTGTGGCTGCATTCATGCTACAGTGACAAAGTTGAGTGTGACAGAGATGGTGTGGCTTACAAAGCCTAAAATATTTACTGTCTGGCTTTTTACAGGAAAAGTTTGCCACTCCCTTTTTTTCTGAATGAGTGAGTTATAGGAATTAGATATTTATAATTTGAAGGTATGGGTTTTAAGGATTCTTCATTTATTCCCAAGGATGGAACTGTTTTTAAGTCATGTGGAATATCTAGGAAGTTAGGCCAAAGATTAGTGTTCCCGTGAACCAAAGGGTTTTTTAAAAAAAAACTTTTATTAATCCATTCAAACACATTTCTGTGGTTGAATTGAAAGAACAATAAGGGATTAAAAATACACTTTCATGTTGATTCTGACCAAATCTAGGTGCCAGTTTAAGGACATATCCTTGAATTTCGTATGGGATTCTACGTTATGTGTAGAATTGCTTATTCTGTACCAAATTTACACTGTGTAGATGTGCTTGCTTGGCTTCAAAATACCTTCCTTTTTTTCCTTAGCAGTAGCAAGACTTCTTTTACGGCTGAATGGATTTGTTTATTCCTGCCTTAATTTCTTTCAGACCTTGGGTGTGTCACTGTCATTACTGAATTGGACCCTTTAAAAGAAAAATAGCATAGAGGCACTCTAAAAACATTGATATTGATAGTCCATAATTATTACTATCAAATTGAAATTTCTCAAACTTTGTAAATAATGTAAAAATACATTATAAAGTAGACTTCTCATTGTACTTTTTCAAAATTTATTATCAAAGTAACCCCCGATGTAGATAGATGTATAAATTCAGTATTAAAATCAACAAAGGTGATTTTTTTTTTTTCATAACTTGAAACATCTAAGGCCCCTGAGGGCAGGCCAAAACATGTAATAGAGAACTCCTGGTTCCTTTACTTGTTTTATTCACTTTCTTAAGTCAGTTACTGATGGTGTGCAAGACCAAGAAAGACATAGAGAAGAAACTTTGACCAGAAAGCAATCAGTTGGGTTTAAAACTTTAAATTCCTTTTGAAAATATGTCACTACTTTTGCAAAGATTTCAGTTTCTTTTCAAATATCCCTTTATCTTGTTCCTGCTTTGACTTATCTTTAGTGCTACTGAAGGTATAGGGACAGAAAAGAAGGGGTTTAATAGAAAAGGAGACATGAGCAAAGAAGTGTTCTTGTTCACTAAAATAAATATGAAGATGGTAAATGGTCTGGATCCGAGTCAGTTTAGGGAACGATTTAAGTATTTGAAAGGTCTTCTTTCATAAACTGATGATTTTACCTTTTAAATTTTTTATTGAAGTATGGTTGATGTACAATATTATATGTTTCAGGTGTACAACATAGTGATTCACAGTTTTTAAGGTTATAATCCATTTATAGTTCTTATAAAATATTGGCTATATTCCTTGTATTGTTCAATATATCCTTGTAGCCTGTTTATTTTATATATGGTAGTTTGAACCTCTTAATCTCTTGCCCCAAACTGTCTCTCCCTCCTTCTGTCTCCACACTGGTAACCACTAGCTTGTTCTCTATATCTGTGAGTCTGTTTCTTTTTTGTTATATTCATTAGTTTATTTTATTTTTTAGATTCCACATATAAGTGATACCATACAGTATTTGTCTTTCTCTCTCTGACTTACGTTCACTTAGCATAATAATACCCTCCAAGTCCACCCATGTTGTTGCAAATGGCAAAATTTCATTTCTTTTTAAGGCTGTATAGTATTCTGGGGTGTGTGTGTGTGTGTGTGTGTGTGTACTCAATACATATGTGTGTGTGTGTATATATGTACATATATATGTATATATCATCTTCTTTATCCATTCATCTGTTGATGGACACTTAGGTTGCTTCCATATCTTGGCAATTGTAAATAATGCAACTATGAATATTGGGTGCATGTATCCTTTTGAATTAGTCATTTTTTGGATCTGTACCCAGGAGTGGAATTACTGGACCATATGGTAGTTCTATTTTTAGTTTTTTGAGAAACCTCCTTACCGTTTTCCACAATAGCTGCACCAGTTTGCATTTTCACCAATAGTGTACAAGGGTTTCCTTTTTTCCACATCCTCACCAACATTTGTTATTTGCGGTCATTTTGATGGTAGCCTTTCTGACAGGTGTAAGTTTTGATAGCTCATTGTGGTTTTGATTTGCATTTCTCTGATCATTAACAATGATCATCTTTTCATGTGCCTGTTGGCCATCTGTAGGTCGTCTTTGGAAAAATGTCTATTCAGGTCTTTTGTTTGTTTTTTTGATGTTGAGTTGTATGAGCCGTTTATATTTTGGATATTAACCCCTTAAGGGTCGTACTACTTGCAAATATTTTCTGCCATTCAGTTGGTTGTCTTTTTGTTTTGTTGATGGTTTCTTTTGCTGTGCAAAAGCCTTTAAGTTTAATTAGGTCCCAGGATAATTTTAAAATTTATTTAATTACCCCAACATTGACTATTATTTCATGGTATTTAAAATATATATGTAAGCAAAATTTATATGTAAAAACACTTAAATATATAAATTCATTTATATAAAATTATATTTATTAAAAATTATAGAAAATACATTATATATAAATGTATGTATCATGTAATCTTGATTACATTATGAAATTTTTAAATTTTATTTTTGTACGGTTAGACCTTGATAATAACATAGCATAACAGTAGCACATTTTACTGGAACATAAGTTTAAGTGATTTGAGCTTCATACAACATATACTAACATTTAGCCTAAGTAACATTTGAACACACACATACATATACATAGGTAGATATATCAGTTGAGTTGAATTTCATAACACAGGTATGTGGTACGGTAAAATCATCATTGGAACTGCCTTTTAATTATGTTTTTAAAATCTGAAAATACTAGCAGTTTTTTCACATATGGAAAATATGTAATACTCCCACTAGATAATTACCTTTAGATTTTTATTAGATTGTACTCATCTCCTTTGTTTTATCATACATAAGATTTTAATAGTTCTTATCATGTTAGAGGTATCCATTTTTTAAATGTTTCTAAATTTTTAAATTTTAATTGCAATAACTTTTTTCTGAGGAAGAAAGATCTTTTATTTCTTTTTCCAAATCCACAGATGCCTTTTGTGAGATAAACACTGTTTGGAACAATAATGTTTTGATTGTTATCAAGTAATTTAAAGAAAAATCTGATTTCTTAATTAAAATTCTAAATACGTGAATTTTCCAGTAATCTCTCACAAATAAAGCCCATAAAATTAATATTCTGAGACTTGAGTCTCAGAATTAATGTTCTGAGACTAATGTCTTGGAAATTTTAGAAATTTTGATATATATACATATATTTAATGGAGGCATCTAAAAAATTCTTTAAAATGTTTTTAGGAATATGATGTAAACACCTAATTTAAGTATCACCACCAGCAAAATACTAATATCACCTTTTACAACAAAATGCCTGCTATGTATAGGATACTGAAGGAACAGAAAGTAGACAAAATGTGTTCTTCCTTAGAGACCCTTATTATCTAGAGGAATGAACAAATTCTTTTTAGACACTAAACTCCTTAGTAAGAACAAAGCATCAGGTGTGTCTTATTTGCCACAATATCCCCAGAATTTAGCACAGTGCCTGATACATAATAGGTGCTCAGGGTTTAAATGAGTAAAAAAAAAAAAAAAAAAAATCCCTTTAAAATAAACTGTACTTTTTAAGTTATCAAGCAGTGATATGTCATTCAGTAGTCATTTAAGATAGTTCTAGTTTCCTAATTTAATTTTCCCTGCTCCCTACTATGAATGGATATTGGTTGGTGATAATATAATTTGGTTGATGTAAAACAATGAGTTCTTTGCAAACCTGTAGTTTTTCTGTTATTCACTAGCTGGAAATCCTTTATACTTCTGGTTAAAAAAAAAATTAGTAAGCTTCAGATGGCATGGCCACTTAACATTTTTACATGTGATTTTTAGAATTGCCGTCTACATTTTCATAGGATCATGTTTTACATTTCTCTGGATAAATTTTAGAAATAGTCATTCTTTGTTAGAAAGTCAGATAGGGATAAAGATAAAAATACATTATTTGATTCATTATTTTATATTTGGAATTTTTAAAGGTAGGGGAAATCATAAAATAAAATAATAAAGAAGAAGACAGAGAAAGGGTCTATGATTCAAGGAAGGGGAAAATTAGATTATTTGTGAGCTCCACAAGAACAAACGTCAAATCTGTCTTTATTTACCAGACTAACAACTTTCAGTTCATCTCTGGCTTCACGAATTTTATTTGAAACAAATCCTTCTTAAGTTTTTTTTTATTGATTCCATTGCCCTGCTGTGTATAAGTATGGGATTTGTTAGGATGTTTATCAAAACTGGCAGGGTGGCCTGCATAGTCAGAATATTCATATCTAATAATGGACATTGTATGAACTGTCTGAGGATTCTTTTTTGACATTAGTCCTTACCCTGGCAGATAATTAAGAGCTTGGGGGTTGGATTTCTGATGAACCAGAATAATGTCTTAAAAAATTTTTTTTTTAATATAAAGAAACAAGCAGTAGCATTCTCCTTATGGGTACACCTTTATATATTTTAATAGTAAGATGGACAAGTTAGGCCCTCCACTTCGAACTGGAAGACATGTGCAAAGGTTGCATGACAGTGATACAAAATCAGACAGTACCATCAAAAGACATGAGTTATTACCCATTTACAAGTAAGTATTTGTAACTCAGTTTGATTCATCATTTTCAGATATTTCCTTAAAGGCTTTATGTAATGGAATACTGTAAATTTGTACATTCCTATACTTAAAATTTTGTTTATTTTAATCATTTTTAAGCCAATCCTCTTCTAGGATTTATCACACTTTGATTTTTGATGAACATTTCTATTGTCCTAAATCTGTTTTTAGAGCTTTCATTTTATTCCATTAAATTTTAATTTTTAGGGGGTTGAAATAGGAGTCACCTTCAATAATTGTTATTTTTATGAAGCTCTTTTTTAGGAGTAACATTTTTTAAAGAAGAATATGGGGAATATTACATCATATATAACATTGTTAGATTATCTTTTAGTTAAGCAGATGATAAAAAAGCTGGAAAAAAAAGAAATCTTAGAAAGCATTCAATCCAGGGATCCTCAGTCTTTTTGTTAGATGGTTACAAATTCCACGTAAAACAGGGAAAAGGTTATGACACTGCCAAGCACACTCCCCTCTGTGTACTGGCCTAGCAGACTGAGGAGTGAGGCAAGAGTGGCAGTGGCAGTCTTGGAGCTCTCCCGCACAGGCCTTCAAGGTTTACTAGTTTGGGCCCCCAAACCAAGTCTAGCCCTCTCATCTTAAAATGATGAACTTAGGGTCTCATAAGTTAAACTTCTTATTAACATTGAAAAATATGTTGTTAAATAGAGTTTACTTAGTTGAATTTTAAACTAAGGCCCGCTACAACATTCTCTTAACACTAGATTATAATAAATTTACCTAGATATACAATAAAGCAAAGATGGGAAAAGTCTTTGATACATTAGCAGCCATCATGTTTTATTTTTAAGTAGTTAGTGATAAATCCTAGAAGGAAGAATTTTCGCCCTGAGCCTTTTTCTTTGTACTCCAGCTCTCTGTACCCTCTGAAGCAGATCTCAAAGAAACAGTGATTAGCAGTGAGGTAGATTAAGTGCAGTTCCAAAATTAAACCTTCTTTATTATTGCTTGAACTACAGCAGGCAGACTATAGATACATAATATGGGTAGCACTTTTCAGACTCTAGCCAGGAAGAAAAATGTGTTGACCATGTGAGACTGGGGTAACATGTTTTAAGTACTGCTCAGAATGGTTCTAGTTCTCCAGTCTCTTAAGAATGGTTCTCAACATTCTGATTCTACTTCATAGATGTTAACTAAAAGTACACAATTGGCATTGAATAATGGCAGCTGTAGTTGATAACCTTATATTTTTCTGTAGTTGATAACCTTATATTTTCCTCTAATTTTTAAAATTTTCTAATTATTTGAATAACTCTTGATAATGAAGTTGTGTGTGTATATGCATGGGTTTGTTTGCATTATCTATATATCTCATGTACATATTATATGAAGGTGATAGGATTTCTAACAAGACTTTATTCTAGAGCCTGCAAAAAAAGAAATGTGTCCTTCCTGATTCTCTTATAACTCTTATTACTTGGAGGAATTGCCATCCTTTGGCAATGAATTTTCAGAGGTTGAGTTCCTAAAAAGGCATGTGATAGTTCTACAACATCCCTAGAGGGGCTGTATAAAAGTAGAGTAGAATACACCTCATGGATGGACTTGGATATTGAATATAAGATTTGTAATAAGACCCACCTAAATTCAAGTTCAAACACTCTGGCCATGTAATAGCTTTGCACTTTACTTAATCTCTCTGAATATGAGTTTCTTCAGCTTTAAAATGGGAATAATATCTTCTGAGATTTTTGTGAAGATTAAAGAAGCAGAGTATGTATAGTACCTGGTATCATATTTGGCATGTAATGGGCATTTGAAAAATAGTAGATGTTGTTATTTCCTGCATGTATTTTGGAGATAGCCCTTTAAAATTTTGGGAGACTCTCTCCAACTTTGCTGTATAAGTAGAAAAGGAAGAATTTCAGCCAGTTTGAGAACTTCTAATATAAAGGCATTTTTTAAAGTATCCTACTTGATCATATAACACAACATTGCTTATCTCTGAAATGAAAAGATTTGACTAAATTGCTAAAGAGTGGGAGGGAACTAACACTTTATTGAACATCTTACCCCTGGTTCTGCAACATACTGACTGTGTATGTCACCTTGGGTAAATTACTCTTTGCCTCAGTTGCCTCCTTTGTAAGATGGAATTATTAATCCTTCCTACTTCATAGGATTATTATGAAGATTAAATAAGTTTTATATGAAGGCAATTAGAAATGTAGCTATACCAAACGTAGTAAGCACTGTTATATAAATGTTAATTTGTAGTAGCAATAGCCATAGTAGTAATAGTAGTATTACCATCATCACCATCAACTATGCTAAATGTTTATAAAAATTACAATTTATATATCTAACTTTCTGTAAGATAAGCGATGATGGTCATATTTTATAAATGAGGGAACTTGGAGAGGTTGCCACTACCACAGAGTTGTTCAGAAGCAGTTGGAGTTTGAATCCAGATTCATCTGAATTCCAAAGCCTATACTTTTACCATTATTACCTCATATAGTTTACAAGCTTTCTTTGATTCTGAAAGTTTCAGAAAGGGAATTCAGTTATGATCCAACCAAAACTTCTTCTTTACTGGTAACAGGTAGCCCAGGCTGTATAGTTGGTGAAATTAAATCTTTATATTAACCCACTTATTTTAGTTGCTCTTTCCAACAGCAGACTTTTGTAAATAGAATATTATCCTTTTAAAATGGTTAGCTGATTTTTTTAACCACATCTCATATGCTTTTAACATTATTATTTAACAGTTATTCATAGACACTTAACAAAACACATCTCTATTTTGAGGGAGCTATAGATTTCAACTTTAAAAAATTTGAAACCTTTTAGAATGATTAACTTATAAATTTCATCTAAAGAATATATACATATGTCAAATGATTTTATGTACCATCAAGATAATGTTAGTAAATGCAGAGTGCTTTGGTTTATCCTTAGTATTAAGGATTTCAGGTTTGAAATAATCATTTGGATTTTAATCTTTTGAATTTACCTCTCTACAGCTTCTAATTATTATTATTTTTTATTGGAGTATAATTGCTTTACAATGTTGTGTTAGTTTCTGCTGTACAATGAAGTGAATCAGCTATATGTATACCTATATCCCCTCCCTCTTGGACCTCCCTCCTACCACCCCCTCCAACACCCTCATCTAGGTCATCACAGAGCACCGAGCTGAACTCCCTGTGCTATACAGCAGGTTCCCACTAGCTATCTATTTTACACCTGGTAGTATATTTATGTCAAGCCTAATCTCCCAATTCGTCCCACCCTCCCCTGCCCCCTGTGTCCACATGTCCATTCTCTACGTCTGCATTCCTGCCCTACATATAAGTTCATCTGTACCATTTTTCTGGATTCCACATGTATGCATTAATGTATGGTATTTGTTTTCTTTCTGGCTTACTTCACTCTGTATGACAGACTCTAGGTCCAGCCACATCCTACAGAAGACCCAATTTCATTCCTTTTTATGGCTGAGTAATATTCCATTGTATATATGTACCTAATTATTTTTCTAATCATGTAAATAAGCAATTCGAGAAAGAAATGCTTACTATTCAGTAGGTTTTTCATTATGCCATCTGTTTCTCTCTTCTAGAGCTAACATCAAACCTCGAAATTCCACACCACCTAGTTTGGCTAGGAATCCTGCCTCAAGTATGCTTGCAAGCAAAAGAAAAACATATACTGAGAGCTACGTGGCCAGGTATGTTTAGCTCTGATAGTCTAATAACTAAAATAGAAATGAGTATATGCTGTTTTCCAAGGACCATATACAAAAATTTCTATCAGGCTATTTATAGAAAATCTAATTTTTCCTTTGCTATATGATTTAATTTGGCTTTTATGTTATACACTAAAGAAATAGTTTGGGCATAAATAATGTTTTCTTATACCTTATAGTTATAATTTTTATGGTAAATACTCAAGGATGTTTGTTCAGTTACACTGGATGCATTTGTTTTTTATGTCTTAATTTTAACTGCAACATGCTTATTTTTACCTCTAGAAATTGAATAATAGACCCTTTACACCACTGCTATTATAATTTTCAGCAGCATTTTAATACATTTAAATTCCCCTGCTGAGATTGTGATTATCTATGTACTTCCCTTTCTAATCTGTCACAGTATTTGTACAGCTCCGACATTCATTGTTTTTAAGCATATAATGAAATCATTTCAGTTATAAATATTTATTTTTTATATGTATCCCAATTTATTCCAGAAAGTTTTAAGGAAAGGTACAGAAGGCCATGATGTATAGTGAGATACAGCATTTTTTTTTAAAGGAAGGAAGAATAGGAAAAGGAAAGACGAGAATTAAAAGATACAGTGGAAAAAGGAATGGGGTTAGTCCACAAAATGTGTGTCATGAGACCCTGTAGATGGACTAGCCCTGGGCCACAAAGTGGAGTTTGAACTTTGTTTTAGGAGCCAAAGTACAGGAGAGGATAGGAGTAGTTACATGATTCATGATGTCTAAAACAGAAAAATAAATCACTTTCTCTGTGAAAGTACAACTAGTTCTGAGACCTCAGAAGTTCTCCTTTGATTTCTCGTAAGGAGACACTGGATAACTTAATTGTTAACTTCTTAATTAACATCCCTACTGAATCCATACTAAATATGGCAGTGGATTTCATAGGGTGTTTTTTTTAAGATGCCCTCAATGCAGGCCTGTAACATGACATCCTGTGATTCACCAAAACCAATTGTGATATGGGTGTGTTATGTGTAACTGTATATATTGTCTGCTTTTGTTGTAAGTATGTAAAATATACATAGTCATTATTCAGATTTAATCCGGGGATAGATTTTCAAGTATCTAAGATGCTAGCTCTCCATCCTGGTTGCCCATTAAAAAGAAGCATCTGTGGAGCTTTCTGAAAATGAACACATCAGGGTCCCTCCCTGAGATTTTGATTTCTTTAATTTGGAGAGTGGGATCTGGGCATCTGCCATTTGGAAAGTTCTAAGAGTGATGCCTATGCATAAGATGAGGACCGTAGAGGAATTGATGAGTTGCTGTCTTTTCAGCTAGATTCTTTAATAAATATTGTTTGTCTCACCTGAGGTTTTAATACATGTTAAATATCAAAGAAGTGAACTTATGTTTCTTAGAGTCCTGGAGTGTGGTTGTACTATGTTGTTGTATATGTGTGGAACCATGTGTTTTGAATCAATGCTGAGTATAAGATTAACGTTCTTATAAAATGGAAAACTTAATATAAATACATATGCTTGAATAAAAGGATCATTTTATCTTTCCAAAGAGGTGGACAAAAGAACTGTCAACAGGCAGGAGCAAAAATCACATTAAAAAATGTTTGGCTTATTCTTTTTTTTACTTTTTAAAGCTTTATATATGATAGGAAGGCCTGAGCCTTACTCACTTGACTTATACTCTACCCCCGTCCCAGACAGAAATAATTATAACCATAACAGATAGAGAATTCTCAGAGATTTACTTTTCTGGCAGTGTGATAGACTACATTTCCAGGACAACCCCTCCCACCCAAAACACCTAGAAATGCTGGATAAAAAAGAAAAAGTATCTTTCTGAATGTATAGCTTAGCTCTCAGAAAAGTAAGGGAAACTTCTACAGAACAAAAATATAAAGGAAGCTAGAGGTCAAATTATAAATTAACTGTGACACTGCAGCTACATTTGAGGTTTTCAGTGATCTTCACTATGTAGAGACTTGGGTTTTAAGGTTATTGTGGGAGAGAGGAGTTGACTTCTTGGAATTGTACAAAATGGAGTGTTAAAAACAACTTTTCCTTACCCGTCCTGCCGTGCCTCTTGCTCTAAGCCAAGACTCCTGAAAGGTTCAGTAAGGAGTCTTCTTAGACTCAGCCGGAGATACTTATATGACAGTATATTACATTTGTCACTGGAATTGTTTACAGAAATATAGGATAATAACGGGGCAGTGTCAGGTGTTTGTCTTTCATGGGAGCCTTTGCAGCGGTCCTGGAGCTCGTCTTCCTTGGCTGTCTAGCTGACAGCTTAGGTGTGAGAGAATAAGTTCTCATAGGTGAGTGTAGGGACAGTTTAATGAGAAATCCTTTGTCCCCAAAGGGAACCAGTATCTCATATAACAGTTGCATAGGCATTGCTTCCAGGTTATCCTGAGGGAGATATCCAGTTTCAGTGGACTGCTTATAAGCACCGTTGCCTAGAAACACAGCTGGCATTTCACCTATGTTGGGTTTTCATTAAACAGAGCTAGGAAGTTATCCCAAGGTCAAATATGTCCACAGAAAAGGAGAAAGAGTATGTTAACCCTTCTCTCACAGTATTCAAAGGGTTATCTCTCAGTGAAAGGATGGACTAGGAAAAAAAAATTTTTTTTTACCACCCAGGAATAAGAGACTCCAAGGAAACTTGTCTCTCTCAGCCATGGCTCAGAGGGATGTGAGAATTCCCACCGATAATTCATAACTATAGGTGCACCTTCCCATGAGTTTAAGGTTTGAAAGCACAACATCTGCATATTCTAAGAAATTCTTAACTGAAAAAATAACTTAGATACTCTTGGTTTAAGAGCTTCCTCGGAGCTTGTAAAAGCAAAAGCAAAAAGAATCATCTCTGGTGTGAAATGCTGTTAACCCAGGCCTCCTGATTCTCACAGGTAAACAAACACGAGCTTGCAATTCTGAATTACAGAACACACATGGAAATTTCAAACTGTACAAGGAAACAAGGAATCAGTCATGAATGAGAGCAAAAAAACGAACACATGTGCCCATGACTTATGATACTGAAATCATCATAATTATGACTTATAAAATAAGTCAGTTTCAAGTATATAAGGAAATAAGGCAGGGAATTGAAGTCATTGACAGTGATAATATACTATCAAAAAAAGATTAGAGCATCTTTACAAAAGAACCAAACAACTCAATATAAGGGAAAAAACCCCTCAAAAGATGGTGTTTAAATTGTAGATTAGACTCAGCTGAAGAAGAGAGGAGTGAACTAGAGGAAAGATTCAAAGACATTATCTAGAGTGTAGTCCTAAGAGAGAAGGAAGGCGTGAGAGAGATTAAAAATCATAGGTGGTAAAATAAGGTCTAAGATTTGTTGAGTCAGAGGTCAAAAGAAGAAACTAGAGTGAGTGAGAGGCAACATTTGAATAGTTTATACCTGAAAATAATCCAGAATTAATGAAAAACATGAGTTTTCATAATCAAAGAACAACAATCCCAAGCAGGACAAATAAAATGAAAACAACATGTAGATGCATTGTAATGAAACTTGGGAAGACAGACCATGAGAAGGTCTTAAAAGCAGCCACAAAGAAAAGACGTTACTTAGACAACGTGAGGATCACCCAGCTAGTACAGAGCTCACTTGCAACACTTGGAGCCAAAAGACAGTGGAATCGATGGACACATTCAGGGTGCTGAGGGAAAATAACTGTGGACCTTTGATTGTTCACCAGCTGAACCAGTGGTTCTCGAGCTTTAATGTGCATCAGAATCCCCTGGAGCACGAATTTCAACACAGCTCGTTGTCCCCACCTGAGGATTTCAGATTCAGTGGGTCTGGAGTGGGGCACAGGTTTGCATTTATGGTAAATTCTCACGTGATGCTGATGCTGCCAGATTAAGGACATCACTTTGTGAACCACTGAGCTATACTGTCAGTCCAAGAATGAAAATGAAATAAAGCTATTTTCAGACAAAAAATATTGAGAAAATTTACCAGCTATAGACCGTGACTAAAAGAACATTCAAAGCCAGTACCTTGGGAAAGAGTAAAGTGTCCAGAAGAGGAGGAATTTTGCAAGGCGGACTGGTGAAGAAATCACTAATTAAGTAAATCTAAACTAATAGTGAGTACATGAAATAATAAAGATAAAACAGAAATTAATGAAATAAAAAGATTATAATGGAGAGCATTAAGGAAAAAAAACTGGTGGTCAAATAGGAGCTTCCTCCCAGATGGTGCTTACCAACTGCTAGAGATCCTGATTAGACCAGTAGATCCGAATCTTGGCTTCTGTATCTTTGCTGGCAGGAGGTAGAGAGGGAGCTTCAGGATTCTGTGTGGTACTTCACCTTTAATTAATTCAAATTCTCATCAACCTGCTGTCATCAGGTTGAATTTTGTCAGGCCCTTTGTTCTAATTTACTTTGTTTCACAACATGCTCCAAACTCTTTCATTCTTCATCCCGTCTACTGCAATCCTAATGGCTCTGACCAATCTCTGCCACCCTGTACCATGTCCTCTTTGCTTTATTGCTTTCTAGCTGACATGCTATATATGTTATTTATGTTGTTTCTTGTCTTCTCCATAAAACTAAGCTCCCTAGGCACAGGGATTTTTATCTGTTTTGTTACTGCTCTTAACTCTAGGATCAAGAGGAGTACTTTACATAAACTAGGCTCCCAGTAAATATTTTTAAATGAATAAGTGAATGAATAATACATGATGAAGACCCATAAAACGAGAAAGTTGGTTGATTTAAAATGATAAATCAAACTTCTCAAGATGGATCAACAAAAAAGGAGAGACGGTACAAATAATATGCAGAATGAAAAGAGGAATGCAACCACAGATGCAGCAGAGATTTAAAATTATAAGAACAACTTTTTGCCAGTAACTTGAAACAGATAAAATGCACAATTTCCTAGAAAAATATAACTTTTGAAAACTGATTTCAAATGAACTAGAAACTATAATCATTAAAGAAATTGGATCAGTAATTAAACTATGCTTGCTTCCTCACTACACGAGTGCACGTACACACATACAGTACACACCCACACACACACACACACACACACACACACACAAAATGGGCTCATGATAGTTTTATATAGTAAGTTCTACCAAACTTTTCCAGGGGAGTGAGGTGAAAAACAACATTCTTCAACTTCTTTTCAAAGGTTAGTGAAATCTTGATATCCAGACTAATGAGAGAATGCAAAATTATGATCAAGCTTACTTATAAACTTGAAAATACACATAAAAATCTCCAAGAAATTTATCAAACCCAAGCCACAGATGTGAAATTCATGACACTGTAGATTCATCACAGAAAATGATTGATTTAACATTAGAAAGTCTATTAATATAATTTTTCACATCAACAGATGAAAGGATTAAAAAATATTCATCAAATAATAATATATGATTTACCACCTATTTTTGATTTTTTAAAAAAAGCTCTTAGAAAATTGGGAATAGAAGGGAATGTCATTAAATTGACAAGAACGCTAGATTTACTAGAACCCTACATCACTCTTCATATTTAGTGGTGGCATGTAAGAAGCATTTTCTATAAAAGCAGAAATAACACAAGAATGTCGGCTATAATTTCTATTTTAATCTAGCTAGTGTAGTAAAAAAAAAAATTAAAATTACAAGACATGGAAATAAGGACACAAAACTGTTACATTTACATATATATTATGGTTATATATAGAATACCCAAAAAAAGACAATGAATAAATAATAATGAAGTCTTTTATAAATTTGCTGGTTTTGTTATCATTATATTGAAAGTTATTGCAGTCTGTTTATCAGCAACAAACAGAAAATGCAGTCTTTAGAAATACACACACACACACACACACACACACACACACTCAAGGTATTTAGGAATCAATTTAAAAACCAAGCAAGAAGTTTAATTTTGATGGAGAAAATTACAAAACTTCAAAGATGTTAAAACCTAAGTAGAAATATACCTTCTTTATAAAATAGAAAATTCAATATTATAAAGCTATCTCTTCTCTCCTAAATCAGTGTATAAATTCTGTGCAATTTTCAAACAAAGTTTATGAATCCTGACATGTTCTTTTCATATGAAAGAACAAAAGCCTAACATTAGCCAGGACAAGTTAAAGAATAATGCATGAATGATTTATGAAGCTATAGTAATTAGTGTGATACTGATTCAAGGGTAGACAGATAGAACAATGGATCATGATGTAGTGGTTAGAAAAAGACCCCATGGATTTTGTTTAATCTGAACTAGAAGAATATTAACAATGAGATTAAGCAAGCTTTTAGTTACACTTAATATTATGTTCTGTTTCCCAAAGCTTACAGATTGAAAACTACTGACATGAACTTTGTGTTTCTACTTTCTTTCTGTACCTCTCCAGGCCAGATGGAGACTATGTCTCTTCACTTAATGGTGGAAACATTAAAGGCATTGAAGGAAATTCAGTGGTACACTTACCAAAATTCTGCCATGAGTGTGGGACTAAATACCCTGTAGAATGGGCAAAGTTCTGCTGTGAATGTGGCGTTCGAAGAATGGTTCTGTGAACAGAATCCAAAAAGAAAAAGAGCTAAGTCCAGAATTTTATGACTGTTGCTGCTTGGACATCTAGAGCACTTCCTCTAGTGATTTTGTGCTAAAATCATTCATAATACTTTTTTCAACAGTTTTTGGAGCATAATCCTTTGGCTGTGTAATGTGTGTGTGTATATATGTGTGTGTACATATACTGTATATAATAAATACCTGACAACCTAAACTGTGCCACACAAGGAGATATTCACTTATCAGTCAGAAAATAATTTCAAGTGGAATCATTAACTTAGGTATTACTTTTCTGTTGTTGTTAAAGCACATTAAGCATACCTCCACAAACTCTCAAACACTAGTGCTTAGCCCTTTAAGCTTTAAGATGATCATTACTTTGAGCAAAAATTCAGAATAAACATTTTTATTATTGGTGCCTATTTTCAGATAGTATCATTTAGGATGGGATGCTTGGAATTTTGGAACTGAAGAGAATATTTTTAGTTACAGTTAGTTAGGTGAGGTCATTTTCCTGTAGAGCTCTTTAATAATTAATTTTATAAATATTTTTTAAAAAGAGAGGGGAAAAAAACCCCTATGGTCTCTGTTGCCCTTTACTCGGTGTATTATTGATTATATAATTTAGAGATCTTTACTCAGTTCTTTAAAATGTAATTATGCAATTTTTGTTTTCAGAGACACAAGGCTGAAAATACAGATGTATCTTATTCTAGGTATAGCTGAATGATTTTTTAACTCAGTGTGTATTAGTTGAACATATATTCTTTCTACTGCTAATTGTCTTCAAATTTCACTTTTTTTCTTTCTTTTCCATAAACTCATGTCTGAACAGTAGTTTTAATTTGCTACTTCATTTTTGCAAAGTTTGCATATTAATTATTTAATAGAAGATGCAAAAAATTCCTTGCAAAATCTTGCATTTATATCTATGTACTTGATTTAGAAGAAATCGTATTAATGGATTTTAAAACAAACCATCTCACCTAATAGACAGTAACTTCAATAATTAATCATTAGTGCAGGGCATGCAGGTTTAAACGGATTTGAATTTTAGTCACTTGAAGTGTAGTTATATGTAGTTATGGGTAGGTTAAGAGAACATCTAATTTTTCCTACTCATATTTCCTTTCTAGTGTTTAGCACTGAATCACCATTCACATCACAATAAAAAGCCACTGAAAATGCATTGCTTTAATGGATAGCTGATTTATTATGTAATTAAACATTCACAAAAATGTAATTATACTTCCTCTTTAACTTTGACTAAAATACTGCTTTTAATCATTGTCACTTTCAGTGTAACATAGTATTTAGTAGTAGACATCTTTGATTGCTTGTGCAGCCATATTCAGTAATTCAGTAGTAGTTTGTCGAATCAAACCTAACAGAGCCTTGATCTTATTATAAAGGTACAAGCAGATCTTTTATAGGCAATTTCTAACTTCTTATTTATGATTCTGTTCAGTTGTAAGGATCAGTGTAGAAATTTGTGGCTTATAACTTTCTCTGAAATTTATTTATACATATACTTTATAATTTTATTCATTAGTTTTTTTGTTTTGGGGTTTTTTTTTTGTTTTTTTCATTTGGGCAGGGGATAACTTAGTAGTAATGGGAATTATTTACCTTATAGTTTCTTTCTATTAATTTTTTTTCTGGTTGCCTTTATTCAATCATACTGGTCAAAAGGAAGGGTCAAAAGTCAAAAAAATTTATTGCAGCTTATTCCATCAACTAGAATAAGCTGTAATAAATTTAGAATAATGTACATATTAGGATTCCATTTCAATAGTTTGTTCTTCTAATTATTATAAATCATATGAAGAAGAACTTCAAACTCTTGTCTTGATCTAGAATTGAGCACTGTCTTCTTTCAAATATATTTTTAAACATCACATTTTTTGTCTGCCCAAGGAAGGGATAGGTGAATGAGCTTAAAGTGGCACGTGCTTGTTTCTCACTGAATTTTACTGTGGCAAGTAAATGTTATAATGTACTACATGGAAATGGGTTGGTAAGAAATCATCTAATTCCAGAACCCAGAGATTATTATAAACAGTAAGTAGGTGAAATATATTTATGAAATGAAACATGATGCAATGTATTTAAATGCATTTTTATATTACTTGCATATATTATTCTCATGTTGAATTGTTGTGCAATAGTTCAGTTTTTAAGAAATTTTCCTTGATCTATGCATCATTTATTTTATTTTTATTTATTTTCACAAGTATTTTCCATTGTGGTAGGATAAAAAGATGATTGTAAGCATAAATTAAAAATGTAAAAATTGCTTATGTAATATTCTGAAAGTTATTAGCTTAGAAAAGTAAGATTATTATGGCTGCTGTTGTCTCTTGTTCACTGTTTTTTTAATTACAAATAATGTCTTCATTTTTGAATCTATTCAATAAAGACATGAAGCAAAAAAATGCCAACTGGTATTCATTGATGTCTTATCTTTTATCCAGAAACAGGTAGAAAGATAAGAATGTACTGAAACATAAAGAAAATGTTTGAAGTCAGAATATAGACTTTTTAATGAGAAAAGAGTTTTCATTGGCAGTTTTTTTGTGCTGTCAGCTTTTAAAGGAATTATTGCCATTTTATTGAATTGAAGTGTTTTATAACTTCAAAGCATTATAAATATGTTTCTTCACAAGATTTTTAAGGCATAGAAACATTCTCTTCATAGCCAATAAAATTTAGCAGTTGAAAACATTAGGGAAATCAAGGTTGATAGGAAACATTATGTATATTTCTAATTAGGTAATATACAGTTAAATGGCAGAAAGTATTTGTGATGAATACTTAGTGATTTAGATCATCATATTTAAAATTTTAAACAGGAGCTGTCTCTAGTGAAAATATGATCAGATTAGACATGTTTAATTTGCACTCAATTTTCCTTAGGCTAGAGGTGGGCACTTTCTACCATGAGTAGAAGCTCAGGGAATGAAAAAATAATAGAATAGGTACATAGCTACAGAAAGTCAGCAGAACTCTTATGTCTTTATTAGCATTGCAGATATATGTATTTTTATATGCTAAGTATATTTTCGTGTTTTTAATGGTAAGTGTATTTTTAGTACTATGATAGGTTGATTTTTCCAGCTGACTATGTTATTGCGTAGAGCAGTGGAGAATCATTGAAACAAAGTTTATGGTAGCCACACTCATTTTTATTTTCATTTAGAAAATTTTTAGTTAAATATTATTGTCATGATAATTCATTATTTCTATACAATTTTGCTTTTATATGTGAATTGCTTTTTTGCCACTAGAGGGTGCTTTTGGATAATTTATATTGCCAGCCTCCAGTTACTACTTGAAGGCCTCTCAGCAATAAGTATGATTTTTTTTTTGATAATGTGAAATTACAGAGATTTATAAGATGTAGTTTTTTTGCTGTTTATTTTGTCATGATTTTAATATCCTATATGCCTTTTGTTTGTTTGTTTGTTTTTAGGAAACCTAGTGTAGCTCATTTTGGGCACCAGCCTGGCAGTTTTTGATAGAAATATTTCATATTAACACCTCACATAATTTTGTTAGCAAAATTATGCATCTCAAACATATTACTTATGCACATTACCAAGTAATTCTTGTACTATTACTTTAACATTTCATCTTAATTGTAAAGCAGTTACAATCTCCTTTAAGATGGGGATTTTTTTTTCCTTCAGTCAGCTAGCCTTAACATTATATCTAACATACGCAAGTGACATCGATTTAGATAGGAGCTAAATAAGTGGTTAGACCAACTAATGTAAGATGCACAAAGCTAAACCTTTCCAAACGGTTAAAAAAATGCTTTACATGTTCTTAAATCTATGAAATGCTAAGAATCAAGAGATATAAGTAAAATGTGATTTAGTCCGTGTCCTGAAGTATTTGGAAAAGCTGTTATATAAACAGACAATTACAACTTAGGACAAAAAGAAGGATTTTTTAAAATTGAAGTATAGTTGATTTACAATGTTGTGAAAGGATTCATCTTAATGGAACTTTTCCTTGTAAAAGTACCAATAAAATGCTTTATTAAGTGTTGAAGCTTCTTATCACAAGTCATACAGTTCACCATTTCCTATTTTCTTTTTTTTTCCTTCCTTGTCCCAATGCTTAGGAGAAAACTTGGTAGAATATAAGTGAGAGCTGCACCACCTTTTAGTGGGGAAAAGGCAAGTGGCAGTGGAGAAGGATATGTG
The DNA here is from genome assembly GCF_965194805.1 of Balaenoptera borealis. Lineage (NCBI taxonomy): Eukaryota > Metazoa > Chordata > Mammalia > Artiodactyla > Balaenopteridae > Balaenoptera > Balaenoptera borealis. The sequence continues at coordinate 61,130,785 of NC_138876.1, read as the reverse complement.
TGTGGTGGGGTTTGTCAGAGCTGTAAAATGTGAAGTACGTGGACTGTCCTGAGGACTGAGGAAAATCAGTGTTGAGTAAAAGTTACTGACCATTCCAGCTGTTCAATCTTATCTCACGTAACTCTTCACTTTCACTTTCACTGTCCTTTTTTTTTTTTCCCTCTCTTTGCTCCGTTTCTATGCCTATTTTGAATCTGCAACAGTAAGGCCGGGGATAGGAGGCTGCCAGTAGTGGTGAGTAGATTATACTTGACAATGAAATGCTGATTTTCACTCATCAAATCAGTGATCTTAAATTATAATAAAACTGAAAACCGTCTGGGGCATTAAGATAAATGTCCTTACCTACTGATGGCGGAGATATAAATTGATACTTTTTGAAGAAGTTGACTAAATTTACTTTAAAAGCCTTTAAAATACACATACCTCATAACCCAGTAATTTTATTTCTAAGATGTATTTCTTCTTGAAGGAGTAATCTAAAGAAAAATATTTATGCAGAATACATTTAATAGTACTACTATTTGTAGCGATAAAAATTAATTTAGTAAGTTAATAAATCACTTTCAAATAATTTTTAATGGCATGATGAGGTTATGTTTTATTATTAGGACAAATAGCCTAAAATAGGGAATGTGTGTAAAAATGATTCCAGCTATATAAAAGATTGCACAAATAAAAAGGCTTGAAATATATTCCTCATCATATTTTCCTTGTTTCTACTAAGTATTTGTGATGTTACATATTCTTTATATTTTTTGTATTGTCAATTTTTAAATGAATATGTAATACTTTTTTAATCTTTAAAAAATGAAGAGGGTTATGTTTTTCAGAATCACGTGTATGTGATAATCGTTTATTTAAAATCACTACCTCATCTTCATTTGTTTTCCGACATTCACAAATGTAGATGATAGCCCTTGTAATATAGTTAAGCTAGTTAGTTTCTGATACCTCTGTTGCTGAAAGTGGTTTGTGTCAACTCTATGTATAATATTAATATGATAATTTTTCTTGAATTTTAGTCGTATTATATTCTCATATAGCCCTCCCTCCCTTAACTGTTTATCACCTGTGATTTGAAGAGTCCAAGGAATACAAGTGAATTTTTAATTTATAGAGCATAAAGTAAAAATGAAACCTTGTCTATATATTTTAGAGGTTTATTCTTTTTTTTGTTTTTTGCCATTGTGTTGAGCTGTGGGAGCAAAAAATATATGTGCGTGTATGTGTGTGTATGTGCGTGTATGTGTGTGTGTATGTGTGTGCGTGTATGTGTATGTACGTGTGTATATCTGTGTGTGTGCTTGTATGTGTGCGTGTGTGTATGTGTGTGTGCGTGTGTATGTGTGTGTGTATGTGTGTGTGCATATGTGTGTATGTGCCTGTTGGTGTATGTGTGTGTGTATGTGTGTGTGTGTGTGTATGTGCGTGTCTGTGTGTGTGCATATGTGTGTATGTGCCTGTTGGTGTATGTGCGTGTGTGTATGTGTGTGTATGTGCGTGTCTCTGTGTGCACGTGTGTATGTGTGTATGTGCCTGTTGTGTGTGTGTGTGCGTGTGTGTATATGTGTGCGTGTGTGTGTGTGTGTGCGTGTGTGTATTTGTATGTGTGTGCGTGTGTGTGTTTGTATATGTGTATGTGTGTGTTTGTATATGTGTGTATGTGTGTGTGTATATGTGGGTATATCTGTGTGTATATGTGTGTGTATATGTGGGTATATCTGTGTGTGTGTTTGTATATGTGTGTATGTGTGTGTATATGTGGGTATATCTGTGTGTGTATATGTGTGTGTATATGTGTGTATATCTGTGTGTGTATGTGTGTGTATATGTGTGTATGTGTGCATGTATGTATATGGGTGTGTGTGTGCGCGTGTGTGTATGTGTGTGTGTGTGTGTGTATTTGAAACATTCACATCTATTTTCACATACCTACTATACTTTAAAACTTTAAAGATTTTTTGTTATCTTTTCTTCTCGTTATTTTAATTAAGAAGAATACTTGAAAAACCAGAACGTTTTAAAAATAGCTTTCCATTTTTACTAATTTCCCAAACTTAAGAGTCCTTATAGGGAAAACTCATATGTACCTCACAAGAAACATCAGAAATTCTTTATTTTGAACACTTATTCTTCAAGGGTGATTCTCTTTGGAAACATGCTATTCTGTTAAATTGAAAATTTAAAACAATAGGTTTGTTTTTCAATTTATTTCTTACTACAGACAAAATCAAAACACCATCTGAATACGCAACACGTCTGCTAGATCACCTCTGTATCCTTCGTGAGGCACTGTATTCTCATGGTCTTTGCTTTTGATAAACAGTGTTATGATTCTCCCTCAAGTATTTCTAGAAAGATTGTTTCTCAGTGATGCCATTACCAGAAAGCTGATATGAGGAGGAGGGGCACTTATCACTCACTGCCTTAGATATTTTACTATAATTTAAGTAGAAAACTTTGAACAATACTAGAAGTTAAACACTGCTCAAAACATAGTAGTGAAAAATTATCTTGATCTAATTTTAAACCTAAATTTTCTTACTATCTGTAATGGGCATTTTCCCTGTTTATGGACAGCATCTTTTGAAAATCCTGTGTTTGGTGAGTTTGCTGTATTGAATCCCACTGCTTCAAAATTGTAGTCAGAGTTTAGTTTTCCATCCTTTCTTGTGGCTAGGGAGTAGTCATGTGACTTGGGAACTACCGACCAGACTCAGATTCTGAAACAAGTAATGCAGACGCTGTATAGCATCTTTTACTATTGAGGATGGTGGGGAGACACTGGGCTTTGAAGGGAACTGTGGCAGAGTCAAGAAATGGCACCCTTATTGCAAGATGTGACTTGTTACTCTTTAACTCTGAACCAGTGACTATGCCAAGGGGAAAAGCAGGAAGAACACACTGATTCATCTGAAGAAGTCAAATGACATCAAATGCATTAAAGGGAATGGGTTATTAAAATATCAGTGCTAAATGATGCTTTTTCAAAGGCAATTGGGAATCTTTCTCTTTACATTTGTATACACAATATCTGTGACAGCAGCACTAAAATGTGAGTCCAGAGCTTCAGATCTCAGTCCAAATGCTAAATGATTTAAAGTTGTTTTACTTTTAACTTGAAAATTTAAAGTCACATGTCCCCATGGTGGCACTTCAGCTGATTGTCCTCCACTGGAGTAGTCTTTCATTATGATTTGGGCATTGTTTCTGACTGAACAACTGCCAGACTTGATTAGCGGGCTCTTCCAGAGATTCTGTGAGTTACCCAATAGCTTTTAATAAATTCTTTTTTGCTTAAACTAAGTAGACTGGTATCTGTTATTTGAACTAAAAAACTTTTCAAAGGTAGAATTTGTTATGACCTTGTGCTTCCCGTTTGAAAAGTGCTTAAAACCATATTCTACAGCAGGTCTCTTCAATGTACTGAGTTAAGACACCTTTCCTCATCCCAAGCGTGGTGTTAGATAATCACAAACTGAATTTTAAGAAATGTACTTTAAGTTAATGTAATTATATCCATCTGGCAGGGCTAATTTTAGGATTATCAGTAATGTGTATAAAATCTTTGCCACAAGGTCTGACACTTAACAGGTTCGCAATAAATGATATAAATTGCTTATTATATAATTTTGGATATATGTACATGTTATATGTTCCTCAAATATTTATTTAATTCCTATTATGTGCCAGGCACTATTCTAGGGGCAGTGAACAAAACAGTCAAAAGTCCCTGACCTTTTGAAGTTTACATTCTAGTGGAGGAAGATTGAAAATAAAGAAGCTAAATCAATAAATATATGTTGCATTAGAATGTGATGAGTGCTATGGAGAAAAATGAAGCGGGGAAGAGGTGGTTAGAATGAGATAGGAGGGAGAGTGGACATGAGTTGCAGTTTTAAGTAGGGTGTTGAAGGATGATGACTGAGAAAGTGACATTTGAGCCCACAACTTCAAGAGGGGTGAGCCCTTACTGTTTGCCCTTTTTGTTTACTGTGTTGAATTGTTTGTTGGATCGTTCCCCCTAATTTTAAGTGCTTTCTGTTAAGAGTATTTAATATCTTGAAGCATGCAGGTGGACAAGAGAGAAAAGAGTATTTCATGCAGAAGATAAAAAAGAACAAAGGCTCTGAGGTAGGACCCCTGGAAATGTGGAATGGTGTGAGCAAGGAACAGAAGATTAGAAATTTAAGGTAGCCAGATTGTTCATGCTGTAGAGGCCACCAAAATGATTTTGGCTTACTCAGAGTAAGATAGGAATAGGGAGTGATGTGATCTGCCTTAAACATATACTCTGAATATGTGTTCTTTGGCCCCTAAATGAATGAGAAATAAAAGGCAAACGAAAATAGTCGTCACCCATTCTATCCTAAAATGTCCATGTGTATCGATTAAATTAAGTTCTCTTAACACTCAGCTTTCGTGAAAGCATTACGTGATACAATTTAGAGTTGAAACAAACTGAAACTTTCCAACCCCACTTGAGTGTAACACAAAATGAGCTGCTTCTTCATTTCACAGGTTTCCACTCACTAGAAATGAAGCCCTATTTGTTATTGACTCAGCTATTTTGTCTTACTTAGGGAGGCAAAGTTTAGTCATTAATTTTACCTTCTTAATATAGTACCTAATATTCATAAACTTATATTTCATTCCTATTTCCTCATTCATCAATGTAAAATAATCTCAACATAACCTTCAAATGTGTGGAACAGAGATCCTTCTAAGATACCTTGAAAAGCAGGAGGGAGGGTTAATAAAAGATGCATGTGGGCTAAAACTGGAAGGTCATTAGGTCCTGAGGAAGCTCTAAGTATTGGTCCATCTGCCAGCCTCTATGCTTCTCTTAGCTCATCTGTCCATTCTCTAATTGCCTATCTTCTTCACTCACTACTATGTACCTTTCTTCTTCTCCCATTCCTTAGCTTGCCAATGCCCAACTTAATAAAACCTTAAAACGTTCTATTTCAGACTTAACTTTGGGCAAATTTATTTAGGATTGTGGCTCAAATTTCTGGAACAGAGCACCTGAACTAGTTCCTCTTCTCAAGCTATGTGACATACATCACAGATCATTACCCAGTCTACCAATTAGTTGTACTTTGAGCAGATGCCCTATACCTTCTTCCCATTAGTAGGGATAGAGACATGAGTTCACGTGGTTAAGAACAGAGTCACTTAGCAGAAGTCATGGGTGGTGTAGACTCCCTTACAGGAGGCGTGGATATGCCAGGGAATGACTGACATGTTTGGAAAACAAGTATTTGTTTATATTTGTAATAGTCTTCAAACTAGCAAATTTGAAAACTGAAGTGAAATATTTTATGTAGAAAATGTGTTAATAACTCTTTATTAGTATTAATCTGGTGCAAAGATTCTCAATGGCAGTAAAGAGACAAACCTCTGGGAAATACGTATCCAAATTTTCTGATGATGGAGTGGAGTAACGTATAGTTTAAAAAAGCAAATTCATTGTATCTCTTTCATAATACCTCAAAAAGTAAAGCTTGACAAAATCTTGGCTGGTGGGGTTATGCTGAAGGTAAATTAAGAATTTAAAAAGTGAGATTTTAGAAGTTTCTACATTCATGGAACACATGACTTCTATTTACAGATGACATGATTTTCTATGTAGAAAATCTCAAGGAATCTACCAAAAAAACCTAGAACTTATAAGTTTAGTTCTAACAAGGTCATAGGATCCAAGGACAATATACAAAACTCAGTTAATCCTATATAGCAGCAATAAACAATAGGGATTTGAATTTTAAATACAATAGCATGCAGGCACGCACACACACACACACAAATAGTTATGCATAAATGTAACAAAATGTGTGTATGCTGAAAACTATAAAGCACTGATGAAAGAACACAAAAATCTAAGGATATATATTCTGTGTTTATTAATTCAAAGAATAAACATAGCATAGATGTCAGTTCTCCCCAGTTGACTCAATGCAATCTCAATCAAAATTCCATTAAGTTTTTGGGTTTTTTTTGGGGGGGGTGGTGGAGTTTGTGGTTTGACAGCCTGATCCTAAAATGTATATGGAAAGGCAAAATAACTAGAATAGCCAAAACAATTCTGAAAAAGAAAAACTTGGAGGACTCATTCAACCCAATTTCTAGATATTATAAGGCCATAGTAATCAAGTCAGTGTGGTTTTGTAGAAAAAATAGACATTTAGATCACTGGAACAGAATAGAACATCCATAACTCAATCCACACAAAAACAGTCAACTGAAATTTACAAAAGCACAAAAGTAATTCAGTTGATAAAGTATAGTCTTTTCAACAAATGGCAAATGATTGTCCATATGCAAAAAAATGAACCTTAATACACACCTTATATTCATACAGAGTGAAGTAAGTCAGAGAAAAACAAATATCATATATTAACGCATATATGTGGAATCTGAAAAATTTGGTATAGATGATTTTATTTACAAAGCAGAAATAGAGACACAGATGTAGAGAACAAATGTATGGATACTAAGGGGGAAGAGGGTGTGGGATGAACTGGGAGATTGGGATTGACATATATATACTATAGATACTATGTATAAAATTGATGACTAATGAGAACCTACTATATAGCACAGGGAACTCAGTGCTCTGCGGTGACTTAAATGATAAGGAAATCCAAAAGAGGGGATATATGTCTACGTATAGCTGATTCACTTTGCTGTACAGTATAAACTAACACAATATTGTAAAACAACTACACTCCAATAAAAAAAAAAAATAACTCAAAATGAGTCATAGACCTAACTGTAAAACATATGACTCTAAAAACTTTTAGGACAGTGGTTTCAACTGTCTCTCTGAGACAGTTCAGCAATGGCTGGAGACATTTGTGATTGTCACTGCTTGGCGGAGGATGCTGTTGGTGTCAAGTGAGTAGAGACCAGGGATGCTGCTAAACATCCCACAATGTACAGCACAACCACACCCACAACAAACAATGCTAATGTTTCAGTTTGGATAAATGTACTATGGTTTTGTAAGATATTAGCATTAGAGGAAACTTGGTAAAGGGGATATGGGAACATGCTGTACTCTTTGTATCTCTTCTATGCATCTGAAATTATTTCAAACTAAAAAGTAAAGCTTGTGTATCACTACTTTAGGGTAGCAGACTACTTCAAAGTCAAACATTTGGTAATTTCATAATTTATTTCTATGACAGCATCATGTACTATAGTTGAAGCATTCTGTTTTGATTTCTGTTGCAAAATGACTTGAATCCTTCAATGAAATTTATTAAATGTGTAAATATTGCCAGTCATGTATTAAATGCTAAAATTTTTGAGACTAAGAAAATATTTTCAAAAGTCTTCTCTTAAAAGGGGGTCTTCTTTGATTATCTAACCTAAAATACCACCTCTTTCCACCAGTCTGTGTTTTTTTTTCTTTTCCATTAGAACTTGTTTTCTGTAGTAATTGTGTTTATTTATTGTTTACTGTTTCCTCTCCTAGAATATATGCTTCATGAAAGCACAGACTCTATTGTACCAATAGGATCAGAACTATCACATTAGAGATGGATGCTTAATAAGTCTTTGTTGAGTGAATGAATTATCTGTATTTGTGTTGCATCTTCCTGTTAAGTGGTCAGTATTCAAAAGTTGGAGCTTCTTCTTTAGACCCATTGGCTCTGAATATATTAGTCCCAACCCTAGTAATTTCCCCTGAGTGAAACTCTTTCCTAAGCAGAAAGATGTATTGGTCTACACATTTAAGATTTTTCACAGCAAAAGACTTTCTGTTGGGAAGAAGGCAAGGAGATGACAGAGTAAATAACTGTTGTTTTGTACTTTTCTGTCAGATCTTTCTGGTTCTACTAGAAGGCTTTTATCTCACCATATGGGATGCTCTGCAAACTAAACTCCTTTTATTTGTGATAGTATTTGGACCACTTCCAGGACAATTTATTAGATTTTCTTCTGTTTAATTAAATTTTTAAGTAAAATGCTCCTGTTGGAACCAGATTATTTCAGACATAAGAAAATTTGTGATAAGCATCAAAGATGGAAATTGGCAAACACATGTCCATTTTCCACATGGTAGCATCTGGTGATTGAGTTATTTGCTGAGCTTAGCAGTAGAGACACAAACAAAGGAATCGTCAACCCCACCTGGGAAGGTGTGAAAAGACTTCAGAAAGGATGGGACCCTTAGAATGAGTCTTGAAAGAAAAGGAATAAATCAGCATGCAAGAGTAACAAAACTTAAATTGTGAATATTGCCACTTGTCTACATTTTCTTCATTTTAAATGTGATAGAAAATTAATTCACCTTCAGGATAGTATCTTAAAAAACACTAACCAATCCCCCACTTAGAAAATTTCTTATACAGAAAAGTGTACTTCTTTCTTACCATTTTGTATGGAGAGGTAGAAAAACAAACCCCAGTTTATTCCTAAATGAAAATAACCATTTTTGCATCTTTCTCAAATACTAATTTTGTGGATCTAGATGAATACATATATTTTGATATTTAGACATTAAAAACTGTTGGAATTGGCAATTATCAATATATCTACCTATTTTTTTTCTCTTATTCTAAAAGATTTCCTATTAGGTCAGAATCAAGACTGAAAGATGTTTCACAACTAATAACGTTTAGAAATCAAAGAAAGTTCCATTGAGATTGTGAGAAGATGAAGTTGAGAGGCCATGTTCATTTAAATTAGTTATGTTTTATGGCCCTTATCTATCTTTAAGTAATTATATTGTAGAAATGTATTTTCTGGATTATTTAAATAGGTTTTATTAATTAATTTACAATTCATCTTTATTAACTACCATATGTGTGGCTTTATCCATTAAGTGCTGAAGGAAACAAAAGGTCATACATTCTTTCAGGGGAGAGAAAACATTTTAAACAACTGTGAATAGAAAAATTAATAATAATTGTATTTAAGATAAAGTAGTAAGAGGAATATGATCAAATAATAATGCACAATGCAGGCAATTAAGTTCTACGGGCAACTAAAGGAGGAAATATTAGCATTAGAGGCAGACTATTGACATATTGCATGTTCAGTTCCAGACCACTGCAATAAAGCGAGTCACATAAATGTTTTTGGTTTCCCAGTGCATGTAAAAATTATGTTTACACTATCCTGTAGTCTAAAAAGTGCTCAATAGCATTGTGTCTAAAAAAAAAAACAATGTACATACCTTAATTAAATACTTTATTGATAAAAAATGCTAAGCATCACCTGAGCTTTCAGTGAGTCATAATCTTTTTACAATAGTAACGTCAGAAATCACAGATTACCATAACATATAATAATAATAAAAAAGTTTGAAATATTGCGAGATTCACCAAAATGTAACCAGAGATGTGAAGTGAGCAAATTCTGTTGCAAAAAATGGTACAGATAAACTTGTTTGACACAGGGTTGCCACACATTTTCAATCTGTAAAAAACCCAGTATCTGTGAAGCACAATAAAGCGAAGCACAATAAAACAAGTTTATCCCTTATCTACAACTACCATGGAAGTCACAGCAATTGAGAAGAAAGGAATTAAGATGCCCCTTGAAGTTTGAGCAGGATCTGCATAGAATTTGGAAGAACTTTCTAAGCAGTAAGAACATAATGACTAAAGATATGAAGATTGCATGGACAGAGTACTATACAGACTGTAGAGTAGAAATGTGTGTTTCTAGAGAAATATTTACAGTATATTTGATGAGATGTCCTTAAACTGGCTGTCAATGAAAGAATGGCTTAAAGAAAAGAAACACTTCTAGTTGTAAGAACTAGAACTAGTTGTAAGAACTAGTTGTAAGAACTTCTAGTTGTTAAGAACTATCTTAATCCTGAAAGGAGTATTTCCTTCAGCAGATCCCTTTAAAGCTTATTTTAAAAGACTTTTAACAGAGTTCCTTTGTATAAAGCAATAGTCCTCAAAGTGTGATAGGTTAATGGTTTTTACATAAAAGTGTTCTGTAGTCAAATTTTGGAAATGCTATGTTAGTGTTAAACTTTTTTTAAAAAAGCTTTATGAGTTTACAGGGTTTTAAATTACATGCATTATGAGTCACCAAGAGAAAATTATCTGACCTCAGAACTCAGAATTCTCTGGGGTTTTAATTATTATTATTATTATTATTGTCATTATTTTTAAGAATCAATAAGTTTTAGGGTTTCTTGAGACAAACTTTAGAAAATGCTGATTGAAAGCATCCACATACATATTTGAAAGAAAATGTTCATTGAGATAAAACAAGTCTAATTGGGGGATAGAAATAATAAAAAAATATAGTATCCAAGATCATTATTAACCAACCTACCTTGTCTTTACTTACCTTGCTAGTAGCTAGGAAACATAGAAGGGAAATATAACCATAAAAGCCTGGATATTTTTTTCCAAGCATTTGACACACCATGCTGAATAAAAATTTTTGAGTGTGAATTTTCTGTAAAATTCAATTCTATCATAAACAAATGATAAAAATCAAGGTCAAAGGTTAAAATGGAAGAAAATTTTAATAAAGCATTTTAAAATATTGTTCCTTATTTTGCCACAATCTCAGCATTTTTTCAACACTGTTGGGAACATTATAGACAGCCTTCAAGGAAACATCTTAAAGAACAGTTTTAAGTTTCCCTTTAGAAATTTAAAATTTCACCATTTCATAGCTGATGGTTTACCAATAGCACCAGTTCATCAGGGTGGAAATGTACCACATAGTTGACCTGTTTAGTGGTGGAAGGAATAATAGCCTACTTTGAAAAGTCCATCTGAAGAAAAAGCTTGGTGAAGAATCATTTGCTCCTGAGAAGTATTAGTAAACTCCCTTTTCTGGAGTTAATAATGAAAACCAAACAAAAAACATAGTTGGGTCAACACCTCATTAATGGGGTAAACAGTGAATTCTATACAATAGTCTGTACAATTCTATACAGCTATCTGCACCAGTGAGGAAGAAACTCCATATAGGTTGGGGAGAGTGAGAAAGAGATGCAGAGAGACAGACACGAACTGAGAGGAAGGTCTTACCTCCACACATTGAGGATGGCACCTGAGTATCGTCAGTAGATCAAATAAAGCCAGTCAGCTCTTAACCAGGTGGTGATGAGGCCGTGGTGGCTGTTTTAGAACTCTTGGCTTGCCTAGAATAGTGGTTTCAGTTCCCTTCATAAGTAAGTGAAGACTGTTGGCAAACCTTTCTAAGCTGCATCTGGTATATACAAAAGTTTCTTTAAAAAGACTAAAATTTAACATAGGAAGTAAAGTAGTGTTCCTGTTCTTGTATAGTTTGGCGGTCCCGGTCTCATGTACATTCTCAATAATAAGAGATTAAAGGTTATATTTCAGTGAAAGTGAGAAATCAAATAGTGGTATAGTATTAAAAATCTTGATCTTAAAAAATTCTGTTGGGGGAATTCCTGGGCGGTCCAGTGGTTAGGACTCCACACTTCCACTGCAGGGGGCCCAGGTTCGATCCCTACTTGGGGACCTAAGATCCTGCAAGCCACATGGTACAGCCAAAAAACAAACAAACAAAACTCCTATTGGGATTCATTAAGTGAATCTGACAGTGTTAATACATAGGTCATTTATTATCAAAGGAGAAATGTTATCCAAAGTAAATTGTAATACTGTATGAAAATATTTTTATATACAGATAGAGTGTCAAAATTAAATATATACATTCCATTAATTAAAAAGCCAACATATATTATTCTCTTAAAAATATACTTCTCAAATTGCAAACTCATTTAGACAAATTTTATTACATATAAATGACAAAAGCAACTCAGTACTATGGTTTAGCATCCTTAGAACAGATGACTTTCTATTTTGTGAAATTATTCTCTATCCTCATTTTAAAACATCTGTTATATCATTTATTAAAGGCACTATGTTATACATTCATGTTTAATTACATCTCTCAATTATCTTGGACTCCTTTATGCTACTGCTCCTGTAAGCTGTATGACTCTTGTTCTCATGGGCCTTATCCATATCTCACTGTAACTCTGAAACATTTCCAGCACAGATGACAACAATTTCCACTCTCATTGCAGTATGCTGATGCATAGTGGGCCATAAAATTATTTTGGTAATAATGAAATGTTAATTTTTAATCCTTGTAAACTTTATACATTTCACAGAATTTATATGTCTTCTGAAAATTTTAAACAGGTTTAAAAAGTATTATTACAACTAATATCTTACATGGATTGTCTTACAAAAATCAGTTCAGAATTAATACCGATTGATATATATCCTCATGCATGTGAAATAGTTTGTTGATTGCAGCGTTTGGTTTCCACTGTTTATGTCCATCTTCTAGTACTGCAGTAAGGATTTCTCAATTGCTGTAATCCGTTTTTACCAGGATGCATTCAGTAACTTCCAGAAGGCATTCTACCCTGGAAAATTGCATAAGCAGATAGATTCTTGGAGGATACAAATAAAGCTCTTAAGTTTTTATATTGCCACTCCGTATTTTTCAATGTTCTTTAGCGCCCCTCAAAATTTTATTCCAGCAAGTTTTTATCTTTTGTAGTAGTATCTTTAGGAAACACAGGTCATTCTGTTTTTTCTGTTCCTTTAAAGACTTATTCTCTTCCTAGAGAAATATATAAAAAAAGTTTTTAAGTTCACATTTTTATAAAAATACACATTTTAAAATATTTAATCTTTAATATCCATTATGCTAGGTTATACGAAAAATTTGGTTTAATTAAAAAGAATCTTGAATGATATTTTTTAAAACTATGGTTTCTAACCATAATTGTGATCATTGATGTGTAGGAAAGTCAAGGTTGTTATGGTTTAAGATTTAGGATTAATTAAAGAGCTGTTCGGTGGATGTCATTCTCACCACTGCAACAGTGGACATAAAGAGTGCTATTTAAACTTCTGTGAGAAAGATTTGTACATTATTCAATTGAGTTTTTTACAATGGAAAAAATGCTTTTATGGAAGGAATAATTAATACTGAAAATATTCAGTTTATTTTGTCAAAGATGATTAATAAGGATATACCTGGTTAAGCTTGTTCCCTAGCCTTCCCTAGAGTATGGAGGATGCCTGGCTTATAAGCTAGTTTTCAGTCCCTGACAAAAATCTTAAAAAGGGCTACCTGTACAACCTACAGAAAGTGGAGAAAGAGATACCTCACACAGAAAAGACATATAAGAGAGTAGCTGTGCATATACTCAGTTATATTTCCGCGAGTCTCTGGGAAGTGGATTAGTACAGGGTTGAGTAATTTCTTCATTTAGATAACAACCAATTATTGGGTGTTTTCTAGGTTGGATATTGTGCTCAGTGCTATACATACAGTATTTCATTTTATCTACTTAATAATTATGAAATTGATGATTTCACCTTTCACATTTGAGGCAACTGAGATGTAAAGAGGATAAATAAGCTGCCATAGTCACACATCAAGTAAGTATAATGATTGGGTCTTGAGCTTGTTTGTCCTATTTTTAGTTTAGTCACATTCAGATCTCTTTTAGCTATATATTTAGTGACAGTAACACATACCCTTTAAATAATGCATTTAAAAGATTAGAGGACAGATTTCAAAGATAAATATGAAGGAGAATTTGTCATATTCTTCTCTTTAATGAGGGTCCCAGGACATCTTTAAAAAGTACAAATTGAAGTTTATGTGACTAAGCAGGTTTGAAATACATAGATGTGAATATTTCATGACTTTTCCTCAAAGATCAAGACTGAACATTCATTAAAAAGACAAAAAAACAAAGAACCATGATTTTGCCTCTGTAATCCTGGGAACACAGATGTTATCTCCTTTTTCTAAACTTTCTTTCTAAATTCCCTTAGCCAGAGGCCCTCAATGTATTTATTTATGTTGCTCAGTTATTCATTTCAACTATTCCACTTCAGGTGGAATTCCTAGGGTTTCCTGAGTCCCAGGGTATGCAGACTCACCCTGCTTCTCTAAGAGGAATAAGGAATTTCCATATATATATATATATATATATATATATATATATATATATATATATATATATATATATATAGTGGTCAAATTACATAACGGAAGTGTGAAAAAGGAATCTATCACTCTCATGAACCAGGTGTGTTCATTTTTCTATGTCTCATCCTAGTTAATATTTATATCATTGTAATGTATAATCAGATTTAATTAAATATTCTGACTTTTTCATTCATATTTTCTACATTGTTATATAATTTTGTGTAATAATCTAATAGAATGTATAAATATATATAAATATAGACTATTCAAATACTATTATACATATACAGTATATACTGTACAATCTATACTAATAAAATAGGTATAAAATGGGTTCTCATTTTTAATATGTATTTCTTTACTATAGTAACTTTTTTTCTTTGTATCTTGTTGTCTAGTTTATTTTCTCCTATATTGTTCATTTCCTTTGCTGTTACCTACTGAGGTTTTAATTTTGTTTCTTTTTAAAAAATCAATGCTCTGACATTTCCCCTAGCTTCTTTAATTTTAAAATAGTGATTTTTAAAAATGCAGTTTAAAGGGATCCAATGTCTAAGGGGTACCTCCCTTCTCCTTTTACCAACATTATAATGAATATTTTCAAAATCGAGCATATAAAAGGAAACAATTCAAAGAGAAATATTAAGGAATTAAGTTGAGTAAAAAGCTGATAAGAAAAGAAAACTATACAATCACTCTTACCAAATTCTTAGTGGGTTGGGCTTCACCCAGGGAAGTTGGTTTTCTTCCTTTACCCTTAAAAACCAAGTCATATTTACAATATTGATTATTAATCCTTTATTACTCCTTCCATTAATGTAATTGCTAATTTTCATATTACTCTCAGCTCATCTAATCTATTTGAATATCTACTTTAAATTATTTATTGTTAGTATGGCAGAATACTAATTTCATTTAGAAATAGAATATCAGAGAAAAGGGAGAAAAAAGAGAGGTTAGTCTTCTGAATAACCTGGATTCATAATTTTGCAAATATGCCCAGCACTGTGTTAATTGCTGTGAGGTATGAAAAACTAATATAGAAGAGTATACTAACAGAGACAAAAGTAGAATTTTAATCAACATGAAAATAACATTAGCATTAAGTTGTTAAATCCTTACCATAAATTTTATTCAGCTTTACCCAACAGAAGCAAAATGAAATAACTATAAAAAGCCTGTAGCATGCCTAACTCACGAAGAAAATTCAATATAGCTGACCATCTTTAACATCTTGCCTTCTCATTTCAAGAAAAATGTGGATTGTAGCAGGTTAATTTTGTAACATAATTTTATTTAATTTCAAGATTTAAATTATTTGTGTATTTTCTTTTTCTACAATTAGTTGATTTTGGAATATGGTAATCAATGCAAAGCTCAACACATGAGAGAAAGAATTGCAAATATACAGCATACCTATAACCTTTAACCCTTTCTAGGCCAAGAGGTGATATCGCTAGTTTGCTCTGCAGTCTTTTCAGTTAAGCCCTGACTTGAAGCTTATACTCAACATAAGCCATTACTAAGCAACTGGATGTGTAAGCAACATGAAACGAACTTGCTATTCCTGCATTAGATAGTACAGTAGTCCCTCTGTATTTGTGGGGGATTGGTTACAGGACCCCGGTGGATACCAAAATCCAAGGATGGATGCTCAAGTCCCTTATATAAAATAGCGCTGAATTTGCATATAACCAGGCACATGCTCCTGTATACTTTAAATCATCTCTAAATTACTTACAATACCTAATACAATGTAAATGCTATGTAAATAGTTGTAAACACAAAATAAATGCTGTGTCAATAGTTGTCGATGTGGCTTGACAAATTCGAGTTTTGCTTCTTGGAACTTTCTAGAGATTTTTTTTCGAATATTTTTGATCCACAGTTGGTTGAATCTGAGGATGCAGAACCCATGGATATGAAAGGCTGACTGTACTTTAAATCACTATAAATAAGGATTAAGAGATGGTAGGCTAGAATGTAAAGTCTTCATGAATCTTAAGCTTGGCCTTGAAGGATGCATAGAACAAGAGAGATCAGATTTTCAGAAAAGAGAACAGTAGAAATTCCATATAAGGAACTAACATTAGTAAGGGGACAAGATTGGAAATAAGCTTGGCAAATCCACAACACCAAGAGGGCACTGGCTTGCATCAAGTAGATAATGTAATGATAAATGAAGTGGTCCAACCAACTTATACGGTCCAACATATATTTTCATCACTGTCAGTAGGGCTCAAGGACAGTCTTACCATTTTCCCTTCTGTGGGCAACTACTAGTATTAAAAATTAAAAACACACACAATCCTTTTTCTATCATAAAAATGTTAAAATTTTCTTTTAAAAATTATAAGAAATATTTTTGGCTTTATGTGGCAGCTGGTAAAATTCCTGAGGAGGGAGTAAAAATAATAATAATAATAGTAATTATAAAACATTTATTGAAACTTTTTAGTACTAAGCACTCTATATTATGTCATTTTCACATCCTATAATGTAGGTACTATATTTTTCTCCACTTTGCAGGTGAAGAAACTGTTGTCTAGTGTCAAGATAATGTTTTCCAAATTTTGTTTTATTGTTTACATTTCATGACCACTAGCAGAGAAGTAGGAAAAACTTAGCCCTATACTTATCAAAATTATTGAGGCAAAAAACTTGAAAATTGTTGGACATAAATATGCCCAATTTTTACATACAAATATATTTGTTAAATACATTTGATTACCCATTTTATTGGCTATGAGTTCTTATAAGTGTGTACATATATGGATTAAAATTATTAAGACATTTTAGAAATAAAAATTTACCATTCCTCACCCAACTTATTACACTAGCCTCCTTGAAAGTTATTATGGCAATAAAATTTATTATTTTCTTTCATTTATTTATTTTCTTTTTTTAATTGAAGTATAGTTGACTTACAATGTTGCTTTCATTTATTTTTAGTACCTTTTTAAAAATGATTTATTTGCCCTAGCCAAGAGATTAATAGGTACTTTACAAGTTGAGGCTTTCCTCTTCTAGAATTGAGTAAATGTATTTCAATTTTCTTATAAGCACTTAGATTTCTATGCTAACAGACTTGATCATCAGAGAATGATAGTATCTTATCACTGGAGTTGTTTACATTTTTGTTCAAACAGTCCTCAGCTTACCTTGCTGGTGCAGTTCAACAGTGTTAATGTGCCCTGTGAAACTGTTGATAGGTGAAGATTGAAATCATCACTGATATTCATTTTAAGGAATTGCTTCAACTTTCGAGCAGCACGATATAAAAACGAAGCTTCCTATTACAGAAAAAACATCAGAAGGGCTGTGTTTCAAATAAAATATTAAGAAGTGATAGCCTTTCCTAAGGAGGCTAAGGCCAGAACTGTATTGCTAAGTAACACCCCACCTCCACCCCAGTTTTCTTCTATTCCAGTTAATCGCATGACTGAAGAGCCACTAGACTGAAACTGTTTAGCTCCCAGGTGACAGCCTAAAGTGCCTAGAACCCAGTTTAATGATTATCTGATTTTTAAAAGTCTCTTTTCTTTGCTATGTGTGATCTTATTGCTTATGAGTGAACATATAACAAGTTTATTCAATTTTAAACAAGGAAACTAAAGGAGAGGGCTTCTGGAAGCAACAATAGTGAAAGGTATGTGCGATTTTTCTTATTGTTATTATTTTTGCCCTTTTTGAGCTATGGACGAATAGCTGGCAATAAGAAAATAAAGGGCCTATTCACCTAAAACAAGTTTTTCATATATTTAATGTAAGAAATTTAAAAAAAAAAGAATTTATGGATATACTCTTAAATGCCATGAGGTTAACTCAGCTATTGTGAGTTTAAAAAAAGTCTATTGAATAGCACACTAGTTTCTGCAGAAACAGATGACACAAATTTGTGTTGGAAGTTCTGTAGATTGTAATATTATACCAAATAGAAATGGTAGTGGTTTGAAGATAAGCAAATATTGAAAGAAAAAATTCCAAAATGCCTACAACTAAATTACTCCCATTACTTGTGTGTGTGTGTGTGTGTGTGTGTGTGTGCAAGCAGTCACTCTGACAAGCATTTTCCTGCATAAAAATTTCGGAAATAAGAGATATGTGTCTTTGAATTCAGCAGTTCTTCTAGTATTTTCAAGGTGAAAATGAAATGCTAAAATTAAAAGGAATATTTATCAAATAAGCATAGGGCTATTTATAAAATAAAAGTATAAAAGACCATAGTATAACTTAACATATCAATGGGAATTGTCGGGTTAAAGCCAAAAGACTGTGTTATTAATATAATCAATATAATTAACAGAGATACAAAAAATATAAGCTTCTATGAAACCAAGCTTGAATGACATATAAACTCCAAATAATTATCATTACCTTATTATCATCACATGAATGTTTTTTAAAAAAGTTAGGTTCGTTATTCAGGCAATTGCTATCAAAGTCTATCATGCTGTCCTGTAATAAATATAAAATAATATGGTTAAACTGGGGACCTTTCTAGCATGTAGTAATTATAAAAATAACAATGTTATAATACTTGGTATTTATATGTGCGCTTTAAGGAAAATAACTTTAGTCTGACTTAGCTGACTAGGCAGGAAGAATAGTTGTCTATAGTTGAAGAATAAACAAGTATATACACAAACCCTCACGTATTTAGAGCTTCCCCCAGACTCCATAGGTTAATCTCAGAAATCATTGAGAGAAACTGGCTTTTTTGAGGAAATAAAAGTACCTATTTTAGAAGTTATACTACATAGACAACGTACTATAAATTTTGAAATCATGAAGTTAAGATGCATTTAAGAGGTTATTTGGTCCAATTTCCTGCCACTATCAAACAGCGACAAAGGGAATTTACTTTAGAATGAAGGGAAAGCCTCTTGACAGTAAGTAAAGTTGAAATTCATTCTGCAGCATTTTAAATAATCCAGTTGGGGATGTTTGAGGTAGAATTTTGCTGAGAAAAAAGTGAGATTGAATATGTGCATTGTCATTGTCATGTAAGAGGGGGGAAGGCAGACTGGCACATTCTCATTTTCCTTTTCTAAGGAATGTAGTATTAGAAGGTGGGGATTAGCTGAATCAAGAATGTACTTGACATATTAGGAAGAATTTCCTAAGGATTCAGATTCTTTATGCACAGGATTGGACTAGCTCTGTCCAGCAAACTAGCCATTCCATGCTATCAGAGTTTCTAGAAGGACTTCAATCAATCTTAGCCTATGTGTTGTCAACTAAGGAACAGATAAAAAGTGGAGTAATGGCAGGATGTAATCATGGGCTTCTAATCTTCATCTGCCTCTCAGAAAAATATGCATTACTCTTCTCACCATTGAAAAGCATAAATGGTCTTTGGATTTATCCTGACTTTAAATGTATCTGTTTTACCTATAAGAATTACAGCCTGAACACGTAATCATTCATTTCACCATTCAACACTTACTACAGGCCAATGGGCAAAGTCCTCTGCCAAGCTTGATAGGGGAAAAGAGACAAGAAAACACAGTCCCATTTTCTTATGCCATTTGATGTAAAGGGCAGATGATGCATCCTTGGACACTTGTACATCGCTTCTTATATTTGTAAAAGTATGCTTATGTAAACAGAAGATTTGTTAGTGCCAAACATCCCAGTCATACCGCAAATATCTCAAGTGCAAATAGATATATTTTTCTATAACTATCCTCATGTTGCCATTATACATATTCCTGAAAAGATAGTGGAAAATTAATGTTTGCCTGTTAAATCATTTTCCTATTGACTTGCATTTAACCCTAAGAAGGACAATAAATCATGTATACATTTCTCTCTGATAAAACATGCTTTTCATTTTTGCCATGCCATCCATCAAAAAAAGAAGATAAATGTGCAGCTAATCTGTATGATGTTTTCCAATTTACCAAAAATATTATATGAACTAGTACCTATTTCTTGGAGCATTTTAACAAATTGCTTGACACACGAATATTTGAAAAGCCATATTGGTTAAGCCATTGCTCCAGGTATTTAACAAAACTCATTTTTGGCAGATACAGAAAGTATGTTTTTATACCAGGTAATTTGTTTGCCAAATGTGTACAGCAGTAGATAAAATTTTCACTTAAAAGGTTCACTTAAAAGGTTGACTCCTATAAAAGTCACAATTATAGTTGACTAGTTGACTTTAGTGCATTTTATGAACAGATTCAACATGAGCATACATGAGTGCCAACTACAGTTGCTTTCTGAAATTGTTTCCATTTAAGCCCTGTGAGAAGGATGGCTCAGACTAAGATATGTAGAATCATGGAGTTGGAAAGAACCTTATATATCCATCTTTTGATTTAACAAATAGTAGAATTACTTTATCAGTAATAGTTTCTTACAGGCATCTTGACATATTTGAATATTTCTTCATATTTATTATGAATATGAAAGAAACGAGACAAGCCAAGATCACATTGACTGTGAACTCAGTATTTTCCAGTTAAAAAAATTATGTTACATAAGTTGTTCCTAAAATACCTAATGTTCTTTCGATTTGTAGAATTCCATCTTCTTTCATTTTAGCATAGTTTTCTTCTATCTTTAAATTTTTTTCTAATGCATGCACAGCAGCCCCTTACCCAGAAACACTAATTATATACACAGTTGATTTTCTATTTCACTTTTTTCTTTTATATATTTATCTTTGATTTTTTAAGATTCAATTTTGTGTGGTTTTCTCCAACATGTCTTCCATATGCCTGTTCTAGTGGGGCACTCATGGTCACATGTGCTCTAAGAGAACTAATGTCTATTTACTGCCCATAAATGATTCTCATTGGCAGCTACATTACTGATAGCTGTCTCCTTTCTATTCTCCTTCTATTTTGTAGGTCTGGGCCTGAGGATTGGGGTTTTGATATGAAGAAGAAAGATTCAGTCTCGTGTCTTACTATTCTTTGTAAATGAACTTGGTCCCTACAGAAATATTTTTCATTTCTGATTATCACTATCACAGCACACTCACGGCCCAAAGTCTTATGGCATATAAAGACTCATTTGGAGGACCTTTTGAAAAGTGAAACTTATTTTTAATGAAATCTGTAGCCTGTATGAAAATTAAAAAGGTCTGTATTGTTCTTGGAATCCTATTTCAAATGTTACAAATTTTACCATTAGGTAGCTTACCAGATTATTGTAAGAATTGGTAGTTAATTCCTTGCTTAAATTAAAAGTCATTCATTTATTCTTCAATCAAATACTTGTCGAACATCTACCATGTGCCATATAGTAGTGGAGAGAGAACTGTGATCAAAATCACAGAGGGTTCCTTCCTTCAAGAAATTTACTGTCTGCTGGTAAAGACAGACATCAATCCAATAATCACAATCAAATCTCAAATTAATAATTGTCATGAATAAAAAGTATATGCTACCATAAAGCCTATAAAGAAGGATTTTACTTAGGAACCTCAGTAAAGCCTTCCCTAAGAAAGGAACACTTCAACTGAGATCTGAAGCATGAGTAAACTAGAGAAAAAGAAAATAGAGGAGGATTAAAGATGTAGAAAACAGCATGTATGGCTTCAGTTAAGTGGGAGGGAATAATGGCAGATAGGCTGCTGGATGAAAGAGAACAAGGGAAAGCCGGTACATAGCTGAGAAAGCAAGAGAAATCACCGGTTTCATACGAAAGAGATCTGGAGGAAACTAAATTATGCTGGGGCTTAAGGACATGTTAAGGAGCTTTGTCTTGATCCTAAAATCAATAATTAATGACTAAATGCCTTTTTCAAACATCATATTAATAGCAGCATGGTAAATGGTTTGGAAGGGTTCAAGAAAGTATGTGTGTGAATCTTTAGGAGGCTAGTACATAGTGCTTGAGATAATGGTTTATTGGACTGGTTGGTGGGAAAGAATGTAGAGATAGGTGAATAGACTTGAGAAATATTTAGAAAGCAAATATAACATTATTTGAGAGTTAAAGTTAAGGAAGATTGACAGACCAGGGCTGATTCCTGGGTTTCTGGTGTGTGCAGCAGGATATACTGTGTTGCCATTCACTGAGATAGGGAATAGTAGTAGAGGTGGTGTGAATAAAATATGTTTGGTTTTAAACAGATGAAGTTTGAGTTGACATTCAGAGATCCAAGAACATACATAAAGTAGCCAGAAAGTTAGAAAACCTGGGGAATAGACTGTTTTAAGAAGGTGGTGTTCCATAATGTACAATGCCAACCGAAAGGTCAAGTAAGTTGTCTTGTACAAAATCTATTCACATAAAGAAAACAAAATTAAATTAGAAAAACAGCTGAAAATAGATGGTAAAATGAAGTATTAAGCAGATATGATATTTGTTTTGAGATAATATTTATAAGCAAGAGCATATGCTTATGATAAAACATGCTTATAATAAAAATCTTTCAAAAGAAAAAGGTGTTATATATAAGCATATATTCAAATGTATATGCATATGCACAAACATGAACATATGTATAAGACTTGATTAATTAATCTTCATTTGACTTGCTGGGATAATCAATATTCTTCTCCTTCTGTAAAACATATTGACTAATGCCCACAGTATACCAAAGACTCCCAACTCCAGTTTCTGATATACTCATGTGTTTTTGCATTCACAATTTGAGGTGCATATTTACTAAGTCAATTCCTTAACACTAAGATACTTATTATTTAATTAGATCACTTAATTAAATACTATATAAATCAAAGAATATTAGAATGAAAATACAGTGTGTGTAGGACTTCCAGTTTCCAGTCTGGGAGGTAAGGAGCTTAGAAGTCACCGTTCCATCATAACAACAAGTAAAATGCTGAACAAATGGAAGAATCAGCAACTCTTCTTATATCTGTCAGAGAAGTGAGGTCACAGGATAAACTGCCTCCCCAAATATTGGAGAAACAGACAGCTGATACAATAATTACAATTTACAGAACCAGAAACCCAGGAGCAGAAACCTCCATGTGAACCAGTGCTGGGATAGAAAAACCTGAACTGTAATTGATGAATTACTGGAAGCTCAGAATGGACAAGTCTTAGAGTTAAAATTCCAAGGGGACCTATCACTGGAGGTCCCCCTTTGCTCACACTTTTTCTGATCTTTACTTACAGGAGTTCTATGAGGTCCTCACAGTGAATATGAGAAAAATCCCCATGTGCTTCTCGCAGAGAGAGGGAAAAAGCATTGATTTTGAAATATGCCAGAGTGTTATGTTATTCTTAACAAGGCCTCCCCTTAGGAGAACCTAACCTACTGGAATTTTATCAGAGCCTAACCTATCTGGGGTAAGGGAAATACCAAACTCCAGTCCTTGCTAGACATCCTTTCTCACCTAAGTGGGGAGGTATTGAGGCACTGGTAAAGTTTACAGTCCAGGGGCACAGACTCATCAAAAGACTGAGACCTAATCAAAGGACTATAAAAAGCTTCCCATCTCCCCACACCTTATCACTATATTACTAAAAGCCCATTTACCACAGGTTTATTTATGCAGAACATCATGTCCACCTTCCAACAAAAAATTACAAAGAATACTAAAAGGCACAAAACACAATTTGAAGAGACAGAGCAAGCATCAGAACCAGAGATAGATACAGCAGTGATGTTGAAGTTATCTGACTGGGAATTTTAAAAAATATTATTATTATGCTATGGCCTTTAGTGGGAAAATATGATGCAGGAAAAAATGGATAATGTAAACAGAGAGATGGAAATTCTAAGAAAGAATCAAAAAGAAATGCTAGAGATAAAAAGCACTGTAATAGAATTATGGGCTCTTTATTAAATTAGACATGGCTGAGGAAAGAATCTCTGAGCTTGAGCATATGACAATAGAACTTCCAAAACTGAAAAGAAAAAAGAAAAAATACCAGGGGAAAAAATCGAACAGAATATCTAAGACTGTGGACAACTACAAAATGTGTAACATATGCATAGCAAGAATATCAGAAGAAAGAGAGAAAGGAACAGAAGCAATATTTGAAGCAATAATGGCTGAGAATTTTTCCCAAATCAATGCCAGACATCAAACCACACATCCAGAAAGCTCACAGAACACCAAGCAGGATAAATGCCCCAAATCATATACTTAGGCGTATCATATTCAAACTTTAGAAAATCAAAGATAAAGAAAACATTTTGAAATAAGCCACGGGGGTCAGGGGGGGAAACTTACTTACAAAAAAGCAAAGATAAAAATTGCATCCAATTTCTCTTCTGAAATTATTCAAACAAGAAAAAAGTGAAGTGAAATATTTAAAATGTTGAGAGAAAAAACCCACCAACCTAGAGTTCTGTACCCTGAGAAATTAGCCTTCAAAGGGGAAAAAGAAATAAAGACTTTCTCAAACAAAAATTGAGGTAATTTGTTGCCAGTAGAACTGCCATGAAAGGAATGTTAAAAAAAAGTTCTTTAGAGAGAAGAAAAATGATACAGATCAGAAACTCAGAGCTACGTAGAAAAAGGAGGAGCATGAGAGGATGAATAAATGAAGAAAAAAATAAAAACTTTTATTTTCTTATTCTGAATTGGTCTAACACTTTGATTAAAATAATAATGACAACAATGCATTTGACTATATCTAATTTGATTATATATATACATATATACACACATATATATAAAATGCATGCTTATATATAAGTGAAATCAATGAAGCAGTGATATGAGGGACAGGAGGAAAGAAAAGAGGAACTAGGAATATTTTGTTATTTTTAAGGTACTTGTACTACTTGTGAAGTGGCACAGAGTTATTTCAAAGTGGACTTTGATTAATTGCAAATATACATACCAAACTCTAGGGCAACCACTAATAAAAATTTAAAAAGAAGTATAATTGTTATGCTAAGAAAGGACAGAAATGGAATCATATAAAATGTCACAACCATAAAAGACAAATAAAGTGTGAAGACAAAAATAGGAACAAAGAATAAGAGCAACAAATAGAAAACAGTAAAAAACATATGGTAAATATTGGTCCAACTATATCAATAATCACTTTAAAATGTCAACAGTCTAAATACACCAGTTAAAAGACAGAGATTGTCAGAGTGGGTCAAAAAACACAACCTAATTATATATTGTCTATAAAAAACCTACTTTTAATATAAAGACACGTATAGATTAAAAGTAAAATGAAGAAATATATACAATGCTAACATTAATGAAATGAAAGCAGGGTAGCTATATGAATTTTAAACAGAGCCAACTTCAGAGAAAGGAAGGTTATCAGAATGAAATGGACAATACATAATGATAATGGAGACAACTGTCCAAGAAGATATGACAATTCTTAATGTGTACGCAGCTAACAGCAAAGAGTCTAAATACATGAGGGAAAACTGATAGAATACTAAGAGAAATAGATGAATCCACTATTATAGTTGAAAACTTTAATATCTTTCTATCATAAATGGACAGATCCAGCAGGCAGAAAATCAGTAAGGACATAGTTGAACTTGACAGCACAATCAGTTAACTCTATATAGGTGGCATGCATAGACAACTTCATATTTCATCCACCAACAGCAGATTACATAGTTTTCTCAAGAACACATGGAATATCCTCCAAAAGAGAGCAAATTATGGGCCATAAATTGAATCTTAACAAGTTTAAAAGAATAGAAATCATGTAATGTCTGCTATTAGATCACAATAGAATCAAATTAGAAATCAATAACAGAAAGACAGCTGGGACATCCCAAAGTATTTGGAGATTAAACAATACACTTTGAAGTTATATGTGGATTGAAGAAGAAATTTCAAGAGAAATTTTAAAATATTTGAAATAAATAAAAATATAACATTGAAATCTGTGGGATTCAGTGAAAGCAGTGCTTAGAGGGAAATGTATAGTATTGACTGCATGTGTTAAATAAGGAAAATATCTAAAATCAATAATCTAAGCTTCCACCTTAGGAAACTACAAAAGAAGAGAAAATTAAATCCAAAGTAAGCAAAAGATAAAAAAAAAAAAGTAATAATAAAAGTTAAAGCAGAGATCAATTAAATTGAAAACAGGATATCAATAAACTCAACAAAACAAAAAACTTCTCCTTTGGAAATATAAATAAAATTGATAAACCTTAGCCAGATTAACTAAGAAAAAAAAAAAAAGACACAAATTTCCTAATATCAAAAATGAAAGAGGGGACATCATTACAGATCCCATGAACATTAACAAGGATAATAGATACTCTAGATGATAATTGATAATCTAGATGAAATTGACCAATTCCTTAAAAGACACAATCTGCCAAAATTTACCAAGAAATAGGCAATCTGAATAGGCCTATATCTATTAAAGCAATTCAATCAATTGTCAATAAGCTTACAAAACAGAAGCACCAGGCCCAGATGGGTTCACTGATTATTTCTATCAAACTCTTAAGGGAGAAATCATAGCTATTCTCTATAATCTCTTCCAGAAGAGAGAAGCAGAGGGAATACTTCCTATCTTGTTCTATGAGACCAGGCTTACCCTAATACCAAAACCAAATGAAGACAGTACAAGAAAAGAAAACCACAGATCAATATATCTTGTGAAAATAGACGCAAAAATCCTCAAAAAAATATAAGAAATTGAATCCAACAATGTATAAAATAATTATACACCATAACCAAGTGATATTTACCCATATATGTAAGACTGGTTCAACATTCAAAAAATCAAAGAATGTAATCTATCACTTTAAGAGGATAAAGAAGAAAAATCACATGATCAAATTAATAGATGCAGAAAAACCAGTTGACAAAATCCAACATGCATTCATTACAAAAAAAAACCCCAAAACACAAAAAATCCTCTCTGTAAACAAGGACTAGAGGGGAACTTCCCCAGTTTGATAAAGAGCATCTACAAAATCCTATAGCTAATAGCATAGTTAATGGTGAGAATCTCAGAACTTTCCTATGATCAGAACAAGGCAAATATGTCCCTCTCACCATTGCTTATCAACATTATATGAAAAAACCTAGGTGATTCAATATGACAAGAAAAGGAAAAAAAAAAGATATACAAATTAGGAAGGATGAAATATAACTGTCTTTTTTAGTAGATGACATTGTAATTTATGCAGACAATCCTAAAGAATCAACAGAAAAACAAAACAAAACAAAACAAAAAACCTCCTGGAACTAATAAATGATTATGCGAGGTTGCAGTATACAAAATTAGACAAAAGTTAATAGTTTTCTTCTATACCAGCAATGAACAAATGGAATTTGAAATTAAAAACACAACACTGTTTAGAGTACTTAGGTATAAATGTAACAAAATATGAACACGATCTTTATGAGGAAAACTACACAACTCTAGTGAAAGATCAAAGGAGACCTATATAAATGGAAAGATAGTCCATGTTCATGGATTGGAAGACTCAACGTTGTCAAGATGTTATCCCAACTTGACCTACAGATTTATCATAATCTCAAAAATCTCAGCAAGTTATTTTGTGATATCAACAACCTGATTCTAAAACTTATATGGAGAGGCAAGGAGAGGACTTGTTTACTAAGGTTGTTCATACAGACAGGTGGGGAATCAACAGAAGATTAACATTCTATCATTTAATGACTGCATTTGTGATTAGCCTTACATCCACAGTGACTGATTTCTTAAGAACTTAAATGTTTTTAAATATAATTTAATATCAGTCTTCCAGCCAGAGGTGATTTTACCTAGACAAGGTGAATAATGAGATAGGAGTGTAACATTCTCTTGCCACCTAGGGTCCCATAAAGTGGCCCAGCATACATTGAAACCATAGATTCCTGCCTTAGCTATATCAAACCTCAGACATTTTAAAAATTGAGACATAATTGACATATAACATTTGTTTCAGGTGTTCAACAATAATTTGATATTTTTATACATTGCAAAATGATCACCACAATCAGTCTAGTTCGATAAGTTTAGTTAACATCCATCACTACACATAGTTACAATTTTTATCTTGTGATGAGAACTTTTGAGGTTTACTCTATTAGCTATTTTCAAAATATACAATACAGTATTATTAACTGTAGTCACTGTGCTGTACATTACATCCCCAAGACATAATTCCCAGTTTTCTGGGATCATTCTGGATTATACCAGAATTACAACCTGTTTGTAGCTCCCCTTGCACTCTTAAAAGTGTTTCAGTTTGGGCAATAATGTATTTTCTCACCCTATTTGTACTATGGTGTTTTGATTTTGGTTTGCATGATATGGTTTTCCTATCTTTTAACTTTTTAAATTATTTTGAACATAAAAATATTTTAATGTCATATGTATTGCTTGCTTATCACTATTCAAACAATACTGAGATATATAATGAAAACCTTAAAATTTTTCTCCACTGCCCCCACTAGAATCACCTACCTGAGGTGATTCATATTAGCAGTTTGATAAGAATACCCTTCTTGCTCAAAAAACCTATGCATATGTGTAATGTACATACATGCATACAAAATTCACATATATACATGCATATTTAGGGATTATGAAGGCACTTTCCTTTACCATTTAAAAATATAGGATCATAATATATTCATTACTCTTCAACTTGTTATGTATTATTTTCACTTTATATTATGATCATCATTCTACGTCAAACATATCTAGAACAGCTTTTAAAAATAACTACATAATATTCTACACTAAGTGTATTCCAAGGTTTATTCAACACTTATTGATGAAAAAAGTCAATATTTGCTCCAACAAACAATGCTACAATAGACATCTTTGTATGTGTATGTGTGTGTATATATTTGTATGTGTACATTATCTCCTTTTATATTAATGTTTGCATTTTTGTAGAATTGGTTCCCATAATTGAGACTTGCTGAAGGAAATGGTATATTCATTTAAAAATTATTACGTTCAGTAAAAATGATTCATGCTTCCACCAGCAAATAAGGGAACCCATTTTGTCACATCTTTGTCAGCACCAAATGTCATAAGCCTTTCACAATTTTACCAATCCAGATATGTGAAAATTTGTGCCTCATTATAGCTTAAATTTGCATTTCCATGACTACTAGAGAATGAGCATCATTTCATGTTAATTGACAGTTTGCATTTCCTTTTCTATGAATAGCCTGTTCTTAACAATTTTCTTAGGTTGTCTGTCTTTTACTGATCAGTTTCTACATTTTATATAAGGAATTTTTGAAAACTTCCTATGTTTCATTTCAGGTGTATTTCTTACATAATGCATATTTTTTATACAATTGGTTTTAAGTTCAGAGATTAAAATAATTCATATTTATTATCAGATATTCTTTACTATTTCTTTATGCTCCTTTTCATTTGTTTTTTAATTTTGGTATATTGTTGGCTTTAGCATTTATTCTTTTTTATGACTAACTATGCTCTGATATTCAAGAAATGGGGGAGATATTTAATACAGTAATTTAATAGCTAAAATGTTTCCTACTAAATTTTATGCTAAAATTCTAAGGTGAATATACAGTACTATTAATTAACAACTATAAGTTAATTAATAAAAGCTCTGAGGCTACCAAAGTGTGATTATGTTATTTCCAGTCCTTCCTATAACCAAGAGTAACCAAAGTAAAGCAATTCTAATGAAATTTATTGTCATTTTGCTTCTCATTTAATTTACATTCATAAAATAGTATGTTTTATATTGCGTGTCTTCATAGTACATAAACAATAGCAGAAATAGAAAGTTAAGTGCTTTAACGATTAATATTGATGGTCGTTCTGTAGAGAACAGGCCAGGAATAAAAGCAAAAAACACCAGTCCAAAAATAACATTGAAAATGACTATATTATCAAATATAGTGTGTCAAAATAATATGCTTTTTTATGCAGAAAAGTTAGAAAATTTGTTAATGTGAATTTCAACTTGTGAAAATACCTCTATAGAATTTCTTTGATAAGGCACAATTATAAAAAAGTCAATCATACAAAATACTATATATAAAATAGATAAAAAACAAGATCCTACTATATAGCATAGAGAATATATTCAATATCTCACAATAACCTGTAGTGAAAAAGAATATGGGAAAAATATATATATGTATAATGGAATTGCTTTGCTGTACACCAGAAACTAACACAACACTGTAAATCAACTGTACTTCAATAAAAAAAATTAAAAGCCAATCAGCCAGCAAAATTCATTAGAAGCTCTTATAGTGTTATGAATACGAAACAAAGGGGGATACCACGAAAACTAAGATTTAATGAATAAATCTTAGTTTTAAACCCATTCTTTATCTTGTGTAAAATTGTATATGCCTTGCATGTCTTTTCTGGAAGTGAATATATTTGCTATATGTATGGGATGCCTTTTCAGTGTTACCAACACACCTTAGATACATAACTTGATATTTTATTCATTTGTGTTAATCAAGGTGTGGCTAGGTAAGCTTGGGGATAAGAAACAGTGTTCCAGGACTGGTATTATTCAGCAATTGGCAGATTTCCCTAGATATCAATGTTCATGTCAAATAGAAACACTGAATAATTACTGAAACCTGGCAGAATATTCACCTATAGCTGGTGTAGTGCCACAGATCAAGAAGTTGTGCATATCTACTCTGGATGTGTAGGAATGTTATTATGAGACATATATAAAAGTTTCATACAGGGCATCCATTCTCTGTTTCTTCTAAATAGACTGTAGTCCTACATCAGTGCAATGGGAAGAACACTGAAACTGAGGTGTGGATAACTACATCTTAACATTTCCACTATTTATATTAAATAATTTTTCAGTAATGGACTTCAGAGATTATGCAAGCCAAATTTCTAATCTTATGAATTAGAAAAGTCAGGCACAACAGCAGTTAACTGACTTGTCCAAAGTCTCAAAGCCAAAGTGGCAAAGCTGGGACTCTGGCCCAAACATTTTCATTCCAGACCAGTAGACCTATAACACCATGCTGACATATGGTAGCCTCTCCTTGAATTTCCTCATCTGTAAAACTGAGTTCATTGAACTTGAGCAGTAGTTTTCACACAGGATTACCCCAGGTAATCCTGGGGTTCCACAGGATGACTTGGGGGGCCCTTATAAATAGGCATGAGATGATGCATAATAGTCAAGGTTCAGGGCCTCATTGGAGTTCTATGTAGGGGTCATTTGAAAAAAAAATTTCATGGATAAATAAAAATTTGAAATCACAGTTATTAATGATTTACTTCTAAGTTCTATAGATGCAAAATCATCATGCATAAGTTTGAAGTTCAGTAGAATTTCACCCTGATAAATCAAGCAATTTATAGTCTCCTCTTTTTCTCTCCAGCTGCTGGGGGCGATTTCAGTCCCACTACTCCTTTTGGGAACTTTGCTCTAAGAACTCCATCCACTCATTTAGTATTTACTACTTTTTATTTACTTGTTTCTGGTGCAAGAACTACATTTTATCAGTCTTTAAGTTTTCCATTGTATCTTCATAAAATCAAAAAGTCACTGCTTGATTGACAGTATCAATAGTCACACATTCCCAAACTTTCAGAGGACATCCACTGTCATATGTAAACTCTGAATACTGAAATAACCATCTTTCTGAATGTTTCTCATCTCTAATTTATTTTATATGAGCCATATGAATTATCTTTCTATATCCCAGATCTAATTCTACCATTATGAAGTTTAAAAAGCCATCAATGGCTCCCTATTACCTAGTCCTAGAAAATCAAGTTCACATTCCTCAGGTTGCCACACAAGGCCTTCCAAGATCTGATCACAGCCTAACTTCCAAACTTTATACACTCATATCTCAACCAAAGCTCAAGCCACATAGGCCATTGACCGTTAAAGACAACTCCCCAGCTCCCATACTTAATAAGTTTCTGTCTCTAAATATTTTTATCTTTAATATCAGTATTATCCCATTGTGTTGTAATTCTTTATTTAAAAGTTTGTCTTTCCTTCAAAACTGTGATCTTACAGGACTGGGACTTTGTCTCATAGACTGGTCTTTTTTATACTCATGTTCAATATCTAACAGCTTACCAGCAAGGGATTAATTTCCAAAATATACAAACAGCTCATATAGCTTAATATCAAAAAACAAACAACCCAATCAAAAAATGGGCAGAAGATCTAAAAAGACATTTCTCTAAAGAAGACATACAGGTGGCCAACAGGCACATGAAAAGATGATCAATTTCACTAATTATTAGAGAAATGCAAATCGAAACCACAATGAGGTATCACCTCACACCAGTCAGAATGGCCACCATTAAAAAGTCCACAAATAATAAATGCTGAAGAGAGTGTGGAGAAAAGGGAACCCTCCTATACTGTTGGTGGGAATGTAAATTGGTGTAGCCACTGAGGAGAACAGTATGGAGGCTTCTGAAAAAACTAAAAATAGAACTACCATATGATCCAGCCACTCCTGGGCATGTATCCAGAGAAAACTCTTAATTCGAAAAGATACATGCACCCCAGTGTTCATAGTAGCACTATTTACAATAGCCAAGGCATGGAAACAACCTAAATGTCCATCAACAGATGAATGGATAAAGAAGATGTAGTATATATATAGAATGGAATATCATTCAGCCATAAAAAAGAATGAAATAATTCCATCTGCAGCAACAGGGATGGACCTAGAGATTATCATATTAAGTGAAGTCAGACAAGACAAATATCACATGATATCACTTATACGTGGAATCTTTAAAAATGATACAAATGAACTTATTTACAAAACAGAAATATACTCACAGACATAGAAAACAAACTTATGGTTACCAAAGGGGATGGGGGGAGGGGAGGAGAGATAAATTAGGAGTTTGGGATTAACATATACACACTACTATATATAAAATAGATAACCAACAAGGACCTACTGTATAGCACCGGGAACTATACTCAATATCTTGTAATAACCTATAATGGAAAAGAATCTGAAAAGGAATGTATAGAGAGATATATATCTATATCTCTATCTATATATGTATAACTGAAAAAAATTAACAACTTGCATGTAATGACTAGAAGACATTTTGTAGATGCATAAAAAATTGCATTAAAACCTGGACTCCAATCTTACTTCCTTAAGACCTACCCATTTTTCAAAGTCCTATTAAAATTGTAATTCTCCAGTCACTAGAGTTCTTAGAGAGAGTCCATATCATACATCTTTGAATTGGCAGATTATAATTGGCAAATGCTTAATAAATGCTTACTGAACTATTAAGGAACAGAAGTTAAGATTTTACAGAGATCTAGAAAAACTCATTGCAAATCTGTCAACGTATGCACAATGATAATTTTAGGAGATTTTAATCACTCATCAGTCTTAAGGTTAATATGCAGTAATGGTTACATATTATGTCATAAGCACGGCAATCAGCAATTAACAAATGTGCCAAATATAAAATTCTAATCACCAGTGCTTGTATACTCTATTCTCTAACTGCCTTACTACTTGCCTGAACTTTATATATCATGGTCCAACTATAGGACTCATAGGATTTTATGAATGAGAAAAAATGAGTGGCCAAGTACTAGACTGAATCTATTTAAAGATTCTGGTGAGCTGAAGTGGGATGGTCACAGGTAGAACAAAGATAGAGATTTACTGAAGAAAAATGTCAAGCAAAGCAATATAACCAAGCATGGTAAACCAAACTATCGTGCGGAGTCACAAGCGAGTGCTTTATTCTGAAAGCAAAACTGTAAACAATGCCTGGTCCAGCAACAATAAGCAAGACATTAGGTAAGTTACATGTGCGTGTATTGGTAGCACATAAACCAAGAGTGGTAAGAAGTCATGAGTATAGCCAATATGGTAAAAACTATAAGTCATGTAATAAATTTTACAATGTCACTCATGTACATTAACATCTTTACACTATAATTTAAAAATGACATTTCAAATTTTTTATAGAGATATAGTAAAGTATGTGCATTCATTCATTCAGTCAATAACTGTTTTTGAGGGGTCTACTCTGTGCTAGGTAATATTCTAGATGCTGGGGGATAGTGATTAACAAGAGAGTCTCTGCCCTCACAAATAAGAAAATTTCAGATAGTAGCAAGAGGCATGAGGAAAATGAAAATATAAGACATTGCAGGGAGAGGAGAGGCCACTCTCATTTCTAGAAGGAAGTGAATTTTATGCTCATCAATTCACCTTTCACCGCAGAGTCTGCATTTTTCTTTTAGTTGGTTGGATTTTGTGGCTACTGTAGTAGTTTTTTTCTTTTTCTTTAAGAAAAGGCTCATGAGTGCTCTGTCCCCTACATTCTGACATGGCTGCATAATTTTCTACCCATGCACTTTATACTTAAGCAATAACTTGGCTAGGTATAAAATTCTTCAAGTCACATTGTATTTCCCTCGGAATTTTGTGGCCATTATTCCATTATCTTTTGTATTTAGGTGTGGAAAATCTGAAGCCACTCTGATCACCGCCCCCTCCTGCCCCAGGATGACATGACATTTCTACCTGAACGCTTGAATTATTCTTTTATCTTGAAGTTCAGTCATGCTACCATGATATAATGTACTGGCAAGCATTTTATATTAATTTTTAAATAGTATATGATATTCCCCTTTGTTAATTCCATTGTTTCAGTCATTTGGAGGAAAATTTTCCCCTGTCACAGATTATTTTACTTTTCCATTTGAGGGTTATCTTTTGTAGGAACATTTATCTATAAATTGCCTTATTACTGTCCCTGGTATTTCTATACAGTTGCCCTGTTGTTTTCATCTGAAATTTACAGTGGCCAACTCTGTGCTAATATTTATTCTCTACTCCTTATCTCATGAAGCTCTTCTCACCTACCAGACAACATTGTCTTTTCTCAGCACTTCTAAATGAGAACATGGTATTGTCTCTTCTATCTGCTCTTATGAAGCCTGGGAACACAGGGTGGATGGATAGGGGTGAGGGTGGTAGTAAAGCAGGGGGATGCAAGAAGGCAAAGTTATGGTCAGTTGTATTGGTGAACAAGGACTGTGCCCCTTTTTAATAATTTATTTTTTTAAGTTCATTGTGGGGTTTGATGAGCTGCCTTTCTTGGTGAGAGAGTGGTCACTTGGTCTTCAAGATTTCCTTCCAATTAAGAGTGAAGTGTTTTGCTTTTGACAGAGACTATGATATTCAGGGGTCATCTGCCCACTTCACTTGCCTCTCTCCAGCAGACATGTCCACTGCCTCTCTCCAAGGTGGAGTGCTACTGAGATCTTTTTCAGAATTTTACCCACTTTTGTTACCATCTATATAAGTTTTCTATGACTGCCATAACAAATGTCCGCAAATTGGGTGGCTTAAAACAATAGAAATTTATTCTCTCACAGTTCTGGAAGCCAAAGTTTGAAATCAAAGTGTTGACAGAATTCCATGCCTCTCTCCTAGCTTTAGGAGGCTGCTGGGGTTCCTTAGCTTGTAACTGCCTAACTCCGATTTCTGCCTCTGTCTTCACATGGTCTTTTCCTCTTTGACTCTTTTCCCCTGTTCTTCATTTCCAAGGACGCTTGTCATTGGATTTAGGACCCACCTAATCCAGGACTATCTCATCTGGAGATTCTTAAATTAACTATATCTGAACAGACCTTTTTTCCACATCAGGTCACATTCACAGGTTCTAGGTGAACATATCATTTGGGGTGCCACCACTCAACTCACTACACTACCTATATTATTATTTTTGGAGGGGTGTCATTTTAGGAGATGCTGTTAGTCATGTGGGTTCTTGAAAGATTTTTCTCACTCTCAGGCTGCCAGCTTTCAATGACTTTTTTGCATAAAGTGTCTTTTACTTAGTTTGATTCTCTACTTTACACTTTTGTAAGGTTTTAGGTACCCAATTTTAGCTCATTTTAATGTGCTTCCATCTGTCATCTTACCCTACCAGTAAATTTTACTTTATGAATGACAGGGATACATATACCTTTAGACTCTATTGTGTAATCATTAGAATAGTATGTTAAAGTCCATTATGAAGGTCAGAATCTATGTTATATCATTTCTTTGCTGTAATGAGTAGTTTTAAAAAGAGCATGATATGCCATCAAAATAGGTATGACATACTTCAGCAGATTGAGAGTACTCATGATGTCATATCTTTTCAATTTTTCCAATTAAACTAGTTCTATCTCCACTTGCTAAATTTGTAGAAATCTCTTTGGTCTCCTGAATTGTCCAAGAATACAGAGTTTGTTCAGTGAGAACAAACTAAGTTTCTTTCCAAATGCCATCTAGAGAAAACAAGATTATCTGATCCATTCACAGCTTTTGGTTTATGCTTTTCCTGTTTTTGTTTTTGTTTTTTTCAAATTTTTGTTGCAGCTAAAAAGGTATCAACACAGAAAACCAGTGTAACATAGTTTGATGTTCTTGCTGGTCCAGATACCTGTACAAGCTCCAACGGTGCACAGGTCTGAGTCCCAAATTTATAATTATCTAATTCATACTTATATGCCCAGCATTGTCTCCAAAGAGATCTGCAATGTCAGGGTTCTTGAATCTGAAAGTGATGCCAATCCTTACACTCTTTTCCAGAGTAAACTTTTCCCAACAGATAACTTGAACTTGGCGTTGAGTCCAGGTGACCAGTCAGTATTCCTTCCTTTCTCTCATGATGAATTCACCCTGTCAGTGAATATCAGTCAGGAGCAATTCACTCTTTCATAAAGACTATCATGGGACCTCAAAAAATAAGAGGTTGGGTTCTTAGTCTCATTCTGCCCAGGAAACTATCTATGGAAATGTAATTATTTCCTCCTTAGCAACCAGTTGTGCATAAAAAAGCATATTGGACGTGTAGAATTTACGTCACCATAAAATAAGTATTACTAGTCTTCTTTTATTTTTAATTAATTATTGTATTTTGCATCTTTTGGTAAAAGAAATAAACTGTACTTTCTTTTTAAATTGAAGTATAGTTGATTTACAATGCTGTGTTAGTTTCTGGTGTACAGCAAAGTGATTCATATATATACCTTATACCTTTTCATACTCTTTTCCATTATGGTTTATTACAGGATATTGAATATAGTTCCCTGTGTTATGCAGAGGACCTTGTTTACCTAAAAAAAGGACAAAGTTCACATATATCCCCTCCCCTCCATCCACAGTTTCCTCTATTATTGATGTCTTGCATTATTGGCGGCTTTGTTACAATTCATGAATCAATATTGTTACATTATTATTAACTTAAGTTCATTGTTTACATTTGGGTTCACTCTTTGCGCTGTAAAGTTCTATGGGTGTTGACAAATGTATGCCATATGTTCACCATGAAAGTGTCATACTGAACAGTTTCACTGCTCTAAAATTCTCCTGTGCAGCACCTATTCTCTCCTTCCTCCCTCCCTTCTCAATCCCTGGAACCATTAATCTTTTTACTGTCTCCATAGTTTTGTCATTTCTAGAATGTCATATAGTTGGAATCACACAGCAGGTAGCCCTTTAACACTGGATTCTTTTGCACAATATGCATTTGAGATACCACCATGTCCTTCTGTGGCTTGATAGTTCATTTCTTTTTATCACTGATTATATTCCACTGAATGGATATACCACATTTGTTTATCCATTTACCTGTTGAAGGGCATCTTGGTTGTTTCCATGTTTGGCAATTATAAATAAATAAAACCTCTATGAACATTAGCATGACAGTTGGGAAGAATTGACATCTTAACAATAGTGAGTCTTACTATTGATAAATATGGAATATCTATTTACTTAGTTCTTTTTTATTTCTTTCATCAGAGTTTTGTTTTACTCATATATATATAGTACTTATTTTGTTATTGTACTTATTTTTACCTGATTACTTCATTTTCATGCTAATGTAAATGGTGTTGTGTTTTTAATTTCAAATGACAATTGTTCATTACTGGTATATAGAAAGCAATAGTCTTTTGTAATTAACCTTGTATCTTGTAACTGTACCTTTCTATAATTGCTTATTAGTTCCAGGAGTTCTTTTGTTGATTCTTTTGGGTTTTTTTTTATCAAGACAATCATGTCATCTAGAAACAGAAAACTTTGTTATTTCTTCTGTATGTATTTTACTTCTTTTTCTCATTTAATTAGATTAGCTATATTTCTCAAATAATGTTGATACGAGTGGTGAGAGGGTTACATCATTAACTTGTTCTTAGTCTTAAAGGAAAGCATCTAGTTTCTTACAATTAAGTATGGTGTTGGCTGTAGGTGTTTCGTAAATAAATTTTACCAGGTTGCATAAATTACTCTCTATTCCTAGTTTGCTGCAAGTGTTTATAATGAATCCCTGTTGGATTCTGTAAAATCCTTTTTCTGCATTTATTTACATGATTTTTCTTTTTAGCCTGTTGATGTTATTGATTAATTGATTAAATTAACTGATTTTCAGTTATGGAACCAACCTTGCATACCTGGAATAAATTCCAGTTAGTCATGATGCATAATTAATACACTGTTGGAATTAATTTGCTAATATTTTGTTGAGTTTTTTTCCCACCTATGTTCATGGAAATATTCATCTGGAGATTTCCTACCATGTAATGTCATCATCAGGTTTTGGTATTAGGGTGATGCTGGCCTCATAGAATGAGTTAGTAAATATTCTCTCTGTTTTTACTTCTACAAGAGTTTGTAGAGAGTTGGTATACTTTCTTCCCTAAATGTTTGGTAGAATTCACCAGTGAGACCATCTGAACCTGGAATTTTGTGTTTTGGAAAATTATTAATTGTTGATTCAATTTCTCTAATAAAGAAAATAGACCTATCCAGATCATCTATTTCTTCATGTGTGAGTTTTGGTCACTGTGTCTTTTAAGGAATTGGTTCATTCATCTAAATTATCAAATTTGTGGACATAGAATTGTTCATAATTCATTAGGCAAGGTTCTCTAGAAAAACAGAACCAATAGGGTGTATATATATATATATATATTTAAGTAATTAGGTCATGTGATTTGGGGGACTGGGAAGTTCAAAATTCGTGGGATAGGTCAGTAGGCTGGCGGTCCAGGGAAGTTGATGTTGGAATCTTGTATCTGAAGGCAATCTGGAGGCAGAATTCCTTCTTCCTTGGGAGAACACAGTCTTTACTCGTACAGTCTTCAAGAGACTGAATGATGTCTTAGTCTGCTCAGGTTGCTATAACAAAATACCACAGACTAGGTGGCTTAAACAATAGATATTTATTTCTCACAGTTCTGGAGGCTGGAGAGTCCAAGATCAAGGTGCCAGTCAAGTTGGTTCCTGGTGAGAATCTTCCTGGCTTGCAGAGGACCATCTTCTCACTATGTCCTCACATGATGGAGAGAGGAAGCTCTGGTGTCTCTTCCACTTCTTATAAGGGCACTAATCCCATCATGAGTATCCTACTTTCATGACCTCATCTAAAATTACCTCCTGAAGTCCCAACCTAATACCATCACAGTTGAGTTTAGGGCTTCAATATATGAATTTTGGGAATAATACAGGCATTTAGTCCATAACAAACGAGGATCATCCACATCATGAAGGTAACTTAACCTGTTTTCTTCATGGTCTATAGATTTAAA
The DNA here is from genome assembly GCF_965194805.1 of Balaenoptera borealis. NCBI lineage: Eukaryota > Metazoa > Chordata > Mammalia > Artiodactyla > Balaenopteridae > Balaenoptera > Balaenoptera borealis. The sequence continues at coordinate 61,091,316 of NC_138876.1, read as the reverse complement.
TGTTAATATCATCTAAAATATACCTTCACAGCAACATATGGGCTGGTGTTTGACCAAGCAACTGATACCATAGCCAAGCCAAGTTGACCCATAAAATTAACCATCACAGTAATATTCCTTTATTATTCTTTTAATATCTATGGAATTAGTAGTAATGACCCATCTTATTTCTAATGTTAGTAATTTGTCTTCTTTCTTATTTTCTTGGTGAGCCTGGCTGGAGAGCAGTTTACCAATTTTATTCATCTTTCAAAGAACCAGATATCAGTTTCAATGAGTTTCTCTATTAATTTTTTGTTTTCAATTTGTTCTCTAAATTTTGTTAATGCTTTTCTTCTGATTAATTTAGGCTTTTTTTAAACATCTTTATTGGAGTATAATTGCTTTACAATGGTGTGTTAGTTTCTGCTTTATAACAAAGTGAATCAGCTATACTTATACATATATTCCCATATCTCCTCCCTCTTGCATCTCCCTCCCATCCTCCCTATCCCACCCCTCTAGGTGGTCACAAAGCACTGAGCTGATGTCCCTGTGCTATGCAGCTGCTTTCCACTAGCTATCTATTTCACATTTGGTAGTGTATATATGTTCATGCCACTCTCTCACTTCATCCCAGCTTACCCTTCCCCCTCCCTGTGTCCTCAAGTCCATTCTCTACGTCTGTGTTTTTATTCCTGTCCTGTCCCTAGGTTCTTCAGAACCATTTTTTTTTTTGATTCCATATATCTGTGTTAGCATGTGGTATTTGTTTTTCTCTTTCTGACTTACTTAACTCTGTATGACAGACTTTAGGTCCGTCAACCTCACTACAAATAACTCAATTTCGTTTCTTTTTTATGGCTGAGTAATATTCCATTGTATATATGTGCCACATCTTCTTTATCCATTCATCTGTCAGTGGACACTTAGGTTGCTTCCATGTTCTGGCTATTGTAAATAGAGCTTCAATGAACATTGTGGTACATGACTCTTTTTGAATTATGGTTTTCTCAGGGTATATACCCAGTAATGGGATTGCTGGGTCGTATGGTAGTTCTATTTTTAGTTTTTTAAGGAACCTCCATAATGTTCTCCATAGTGGCTGTATCAATTTACATTCCCACCAACAGTGCAAGAGTGTTCGCTTTTCTCCACACCCTCTCCAACATTTATTTTTTTATTATTATTTTTTTTAACATCTTTATTGGAGTATAATTGCTTTACAATGGTGTGTTAGTTTCTGCTTTATAACAAAGTGAATCAGCTATACATATACATATATTCCCATATCTCCTCCCTCTTGTGTCTCCCTCCCACCCTCCCTATCCCATACCTCTAGGTGGTCACAAAGCACTGAGCTGATCTCCCTGTGCTATGCGGCTGCTTCCCACTAGCTATCTATTTTACATTTGGTAGTGTATATATGTCCATGCCACGCTCTCACTTCGTCCCAGCTTACCCTTCCGCCTCCCCGTATCCTCAAGTCCGTTCTCTAGTAGGTCTGCGTCTTTATTCCCATCTTGCCCCTAGGTTCTTCATGACCATTTTTTTTTCTTTTTTAGATTCCATATATATGTGTTAGCATACAGTATTTATTTTTCTCTTTCTGGCTTACTTCACTCTGTGTGACAGTCTCTAAGTCCATCCACCTCACTACAAATAACTCAATTTCGTTTCTTTTTATGGCTGAGTAATATTCCATGTATATATGTGCCACATCTTCTTTATCCATTCATCTGTTGATGGACACTTAGGTCGCTTCCATGTCCTGGCTATTGTAAATAGAGCTGCAATGAACATTGTGGTACATGACTCTTTTTGAATTATGGTTTTCTCAGCATTTATTGTTTCTAGATTTTTGATGATGGCCATTCTGACTGGTGTGAGGTGATACCTCATTGTAGTTTTGATTTGCATTTCTCTAATGATTAGTGATGTTGAGCATCCTTTCATGTGTTTGTTGGCAATCTGTATATCTTCTTTGGAGAAATGTCTACTTAGGTCTTCTGCCCATTTTTGGATTGGGTTGTTTGTATTTTTGATATTGAGCTACATGAGCTGCTTGTAAATTTTGAAGAAAAATCCTTTGCCAGTTACTTCAATTGCAAATATTTTCTCCCATTTTGAGGGTTGTCTTTTCGTCTTGTTAATGGTTTCCTTTGCTGTGCAAAAGCTTTTAAGTTACATTAGGTCCCATTTGTTTATTTTTGTTTTTATTTCCATTTCTCTAGGAGGTGGGTCAAAAGGATCTTGCTGTGGTTTATGTCGTAGAGTGTTCTGCCTATGTTTTCCTCTAAGAGTTTTAGAGTGTCTGGCCTTACATTTAAGTCTTTAATCCATTTTGAGTTCATTTTTGTGTATGGTGTTAGGGAGTGTTCTAATTTCATTCTTTTACATGTAGCTGTCCAGTTTTCCCAGCACCACTTATTGAAGAGACTGTCTTTTCTCCATTGTATATTCTTGCCTCCTTTATCAAAAATAAGGTGATCATATGTGCATGGGTTTATCTCTTGGCTTTCTATCCTGTTCCATTGATCTATATTTCTGTTTTTGTGCCAGTACCATACTCTCTTGATTACTGTAGCTTTGTAGTATCATCTGAAATCAGGGAGCCTGATTTCTCCAGCTCCATTTTTCTTTCTCAAGATTGCTTTGGCTATTCGGGGTCTTTTGCGTTTCCATACAAATTGTGAAAGTTTTTGTTCTAGTTCTGTAAAAAGTGCCATTGGTAGTTTGATAGGGATTGCATTGAAACTGTAGATTGCTTTGGGTAGTAGAGTCATTTTCACAGTATTGATTCTTCCGATCCAAGAACATGATATATCTCTCCACCTGTTTGTATCATCTTTAATTACTTTCATCAGTGTCTTATAGTTTTCTGCATACAGGTCTTTCATCTCCCTTGGTAGGTTTATTCCTAGGTATTTTTTTCTTTTCATTGCAATGGTAAATGGGAGTGTTTCCTTAATTTCTCTTTCAGATTTTTCATCATTGTGTATAGGAAAGCATGTGATCTCTGTGCATTAATTTTGTATCCTGCTACTTTACCAAATTCATTGATTAGCTCTACTAGTTTTCTGGTAGCATCTTTAGGATTCTCTATGTATAGTATCATGTCATCTGAATGATTAATTTAGTTTTAATTTGTTCTCTTTTTTCCATTTGCCTAATATGGAATCTTAGAGAATTAACTTACATCTTTCTTCTTTTCTAATATATGCATTCAATGCTCTAGGCACTGCTTTTACTGTGTTACACACATTTTGTTAATATGTATTTTATTTTCATTTAGTTCAAAATATTTTAAAATTTCTCTTCAGACTTCTTCTTTGATCCATATGTTATCTAAAAGTGTGTTTTTTAATCTCCAAATATTTTGGAATTTTCCATCTATTTTTCTGTTGTTGATTTCTAGTTTAATTACATTTTGGTTTGAGAGCATAGTTTGCATGACTTCTGTTTTTTAAAAACTTGTTAAGGTATATTTTGTGACCCAGAATGTGTTCAACCCTATTGAAAATTCCACGTAAACTTGCACAAAGTGTGTATCGTGTAGTTGTTGAATTAATTATTTTACAAATGTCAAGTAGGTCTGGTTAATTTACAGTGTTTTTTAGTTCAATTACATCCTTACTGATTTTCTGTCTGCTGAATCTGTCAATTACTGCTAGAGGAGTGTTGAAATCTCCAATTATAACAGTGGTTTTATCTATTTCTTCTTGCATTTTATCAGTTTTTGCTCCCAAGATTTCAATGCAGTTGTTAGGCACAATCACATTAAGAATTGTTATGTTTTCTTAGAGAATTGACCTCTTTATTATTATGTAATTCCCCTGTTTATTCCTGAGAGTCTTCCTTGCTCTGAAGTCAGCTTTGTCTGAAATGAATATAGCTACTTCAGCTTTCTTTTGATTAAGGTTAACATGACATATCATTCTCCATCTTTTCACTTTTAATCTTTATGTGTCTTTATATTTAAAGTGGGTTTCTTGTAGACAACATATAATTGGGTCTCATTTTTTTTATCCACTCAGAGAGTCTCTGTCTTTTAACTGGTGTATTTTTATTTCATTTTTGCAACTTTAAAAGGTCATTAATTTTTAGTTTTTTAAGGACCCTCCATACTGTTCTCCATAGTGGCTGTATCAGTTTACATTCCCACCAACAGTGCAAGAGGGTTCCCTTTTCTCCACACCCTCTCCAGCATTCATTGTTTGTAGATTTTTTGATGATGGCCATTCTGACCAGTGTGAGGTGATACCTCCTTGTAGTTTTGATTTGCCTTTCTCTAATGACTAGTGATGTTGAGCGTCCTTTCATGTGTTTGTTGGCAATCTGTATATCTTCTTTGGAGAAATGTCTATTTAGGTCTTCTGCGCATTTTTGGACTGGCTTGTTTGTTTTTTTGGTATTGAGCTGCATGAGCTACTTGTATATTTTGGAGATTAATCCTTTGTCAGTTGCTTCATTTGCCATTATTTTCTCCCATTCTGAGGGTTGTCTTTTCATCTTGTTTATGGTTTCCTTTGCTGTGCAAAAACTTTTAAGTTACATTAGGTCCCATTTGTTTATTTTTGTTTTTATTTCCATTTCTCTAGGAAGTGGATCAAAAAGGATCTTGTTGTGATTTATGTCATAGAGTGTTCTTCCTATGTTTTCCTCTAAGAGTTTTATAGTGTCTGATCTTACATTTAGGTCTTTAATCCATTTTGAGTTTATTTTTTTGTATGGTGTTAGGAAGTATTCTAATTTCATTCTTTTACATGTAGCTGCCCAGTTTTCCCAGTACCACTTATTGAAGATGCTGTCTTTTCTCCATTGTATATTCTTGCTTCCTTTATCAAAGATAGATCTACCACATGACCCAGCAATCCCACTACTGGGCATATACCCTGAGAAAACCATAATTCAAAAAGAGTCATGTACCACAATGTTCATTGCAGCACTATTTACAATAGGCAGGACATGGAAACAACCTAAGTGTTCACTGACAGATGAATGGATAAAGAAGATGTGGCACATATATATAATGGAATATTACTCAGCCATAAAAAGAAATGAAATTGAGTTATTTGTAGTGAGGTGGATGGACCTAGAGTCTATCATACAGAGTGAAGTAAGTCAGAAAGAGAAAAACAAACACCATATGCTAACACATATATATGGAATCTAAAAAAATAAAAATAAAAAAGGTTCTGAAGAACCTAGGGGCAGGACAGGAATAAAGACTGCAGACATAGAGAATGGACTTGAGGACATGGGGAGGGGGAAGGGTAAGCTGGGACAAAGTGAGAGAGTAGCACTGACATATATACACTACCAAATGTAAAATAGATAGCTAATGGGAAGCAGCTGCATCGCCCAGGGACATCAGCTCAGTGCTTTGTGACCACCTACAAAGGTGGGATAGGGAGGGTGATAGGGAGATGCAAGAGGGAGGGGATATGGGGATATATGTATACATATAGCTGATTCACTTTGTTATACAGCAGAAACTAACACACCATTGTAAAGCAATTATACACCAATAAAGATGTTAAAGAAATAAATAGAATGGTTCCAAGAAGTTCCAATATCATAAAAAGAAAAAAGTCATTAATAGAACAAAAAGACTTACCTCTTAAAAGGTTACTTCTCTTGTTAAATTGTAACTGATTCAGTTGTGCTGCTAAATTATATACACAGGAAATTTGGTTTATCTTCTAGCATAACTTGTTTAATAGAGAACTAATTTAGTCTTTATTTAGTCAATTTAAATCTTTTCTCTGTTAATTACAGCTATTTAAACATACTAGACGTATTTCTAAAGTAATATTCGACTAGAATTTGATCATTTATTTTCTTAGTTGCCTCTGTTAACAAACCAATCAAATGCAAGATCAACAGGTATTAGGGGAGAGAGACTTTAAAGAATTAAAAAGTTTTTGAAAAGGAGAGAGAAAGAGTATTAGATTTAATTTTGGAAAGATAACTCAAGTGCCAGTAAAGAGGACAGATGCACTCAGGTGACAGGGAAATCAGCTGGGGCTTACTGATGTCTATAGAAGTGGTTTCAGTGAAATTTGATGATTGCCTGAACTAAGACTAAGCTAGTGGAAGTCAACAGAGTGAATTACTTATACAGGTGTTAAGGAGACATACTACTCTGTAGGATTTGGTGATGGATGAGATGAAGGAGCAAAGGTATCAAGAGTGAGTGCAGGTCTTCCCTGGTGGCGCAGTGGTTGAGAATCTGCCTGCCAGTGCAGGGAACACGGGTTCGAGCCCTGGTCTGGGAAAATCCCACATGCCGCGGAGCATCTAGGCCCGTGAGCCACAATTACTGAGCCTGCGCGTCTGGAGCCTGTGCTCTGCAACAAGAGAGGCCGCGATAGTGAGAGGCCCGCGCACCGCGATGAAGAGTGGCCCCCGCCTGCAGCAACTAGAGAAAGCCCTCACACAGAAACGAAGACCCAACACAGCCATAAATAAATAAATAAATAAATAAACCCAAAGTTAAAACAATGCAAAAAGCATTATTATTAAAAAAAAAAAAAAAAAAAGAGTGAGTCCAGGCTTTGATGACTAAATGATTGGGCAAATGTTGTTCCCTAAGACAGAGAATGTAGAAGGAGGGACAGGCTAAAAGTGATGATAATCAGTCTTCCATTGTGCTACATACATCTGGGTAGAGATTTCTAATTGGTATTTGACTTGAATGGTTTTAAAGTTCACAAAAGAGGTATAGACTTGAGGGTATTTGAGAGCTATGTATGGAATTTAAATCTGTGAGGGCCCCTGGAATAGAGATAGAGACAGAATTAAAGATATTAGAAATGATAAAAGCCAATTATAACCTATTAGTCATTAGATTTTATAATTTAATAACTTAAAGGACAGCCCTTTATATGCCTGCAATTAGGCTGTATCATTCCTAGAAAGTATTTGGCCATCTTTAGCAGCCTTTATTATTTTTACCAGACTCTGTTCTGGTGACTAAGAGTTACATCATTCAATCATATGAGTCATATTTAGGCAAAACGATTTTTTATGGATAAAATAATGTTGTATAACATCTAAAACTAGCTCATATTGGATATCAGAAAAGTACCTGACATTTGATTCATAACAAATTTCTAAACAAACAGATGTTCAACAAAAAAAGACTTCTTAGCCTATTTGAAACAAGTTCTGGGTTTCCATCAACTTATGGTGTCAATTTACAATTCATAAGTTATTTATTATACATTATCACAATTCATATTATTATTTACATGAAAAACTACAACGTGCATCGTATTGTGCTGAGCATTCTGTGGGATACAAAGATGAATCAGATGTAAACTGTCCTTAAGATACTTAGAGACTTGCATGGGGAACTAAGACACAGACTTAGGTAAGTATACAAGGAGTACAGAGTTAAGAATCACAGACAATTTTAAAAGGAAGTTAAGAGAACAATCTTATTTGCAATAGCATCAGAGCCACATAAAATATTTAGGAATAAATTTAACAAAATAAGTTCAAAGCTTACAGTCTGGAAACTACAAAACATTGTTGAAAGAAATTAAAGAAGATCTAAATAAATGGGAAAATATCCTATATTCATGGATAAGAAGCATTGTTATGCATTGTTAAAAAGACAATACCCATCAAATTGATCTATAGGGGCAACAAAATCCTTAGCAGAATCCCAGCTGACTACTTCTGAGAAATTAAAGAGATGATTCTAAAAGTCTTATGGAATTGCAAGGGACTGAAACAGCCAAAACAATCTTGAAAAAGAACAAACCAGAAGGATTCACACTTTCTGCTTTCAAAATTTAATCCAAAGCAATGATAATAAAACTCTGGTACTGGTACAGGATAAATATGTATATGAATGGAATAGAATTGAAGAGTCTGGAAATAAACCCATACATCTACATTTAACTGATTGATTTTTGACAAGGTGCTAGGACTAATCAATGGGGGAAAGAATAGTCTTTTCTTCTACAAATATGGTTTATTTGTTGCTTTATAAGATAATTATTTTTGAATAAATTTCACTCCAGTCCTTGATTATATATCTATTGGCAACAGATAGCTTATTATTAATTTTTATTATTATTATTATTATTAACTTAGAGGCATAATGTTTGACACAGAGCATTCCACGTAGTGGAAGATTGATAAATATTTATAAAAGGAGGAAAATAATCAATTTAAGGCCAGTAATGAAGGAAGGGAGGAAGAGGAAGAAGAAAATAAAACATGATTTTTTTTCCCTGTCTCAAAAAATTTGAGCACTACAATGGACCCCAGAGATAATTCAATTTTCACATTTTATAGGGGATTGAAAAGTACCAAAGAGGTTAAATGAGCTATCCAAGATCACAGTGCTTGCTAATAACAAAGCTAGTAACAAATTAGGTCTTCTGATCCTTCACTCAGTGTCCTTTACACTGCACTGCAATGCTATTTCACTGAAAAGAAATCTAATCAAGGCTATCAATGAAAATATATTTTTCCATGCTGCAAAAGATTGCTTTATTTATCCTTAAAATAGATGTTTAATCATGGATTCTAAAATAAAATGGATAACTTTAAAATAATGGCTAATTGAATTTATTGTGTAGCTTTTCTTACTGTGGTTGAGCTAAATACTGAAAAAAACAAAGAAACCTCATAGCAGCTGATACCCCCAGAGCGTAATATATGACTTTGCAGATTTGATGCAATAGAATTTAGGTATCAGATTAAAATCAGCGTACTATTCTAATTTTTCCTTTAAGTTTATGAATTCTTTCCATATGCATCAAGGACATACGTGAAGTTATCCAGTGGAATTCCCAGATCGCCAAAATTCCTCAAAAATAGGAGTCTCTGGGAGTAGGGCCCAGAAATTTGTGTTTTAACAAGGCTTTCAGTTCATCTGAAAGACCCTAAAGTTATGAATCACTGCCTTAGTCTACAACCATCAATGACTTACACTTAAATCACTGAAGTTGTTTCCCACTGTCTCCTTGCTTTCCATCCTAACCCACAAATTATCTACGTGGTTGCCAGAAAACAGTTATAAGATAAAAATCTGATGATGTTATTTCATTCTTCATTCATTCATCAAATATTTATTGAGACTTCTAACCCTTCAGGGTACAGCAGTGAACACAAAGAACAAAGATTTCTATTCTTGTGGTGGTTATATTCAGTGCCTTTTATTCCCCTCCAAATTCCTCAGTGACTTCCTAGTGCTTAGATAAAATATCCAAACTCCTTTGTATAATAGGCCCAGCACTCAGTGGTCCAGGCTTCCTCTGAGGATTTGGTTCTCTTCTTGTATCCTATAACCCAACCACACCATGCAGTTGCTTTCTTATTTACATTCATTTGCAAGGTGATCTATCCCCTTCCTGGGGGAGCCCCCCAACCCTGTTCTGCTCCATTTGGCAAAACCTACATGCATTTTAAGATTCAAGAATTATTTGTGACCAAAATTCACAAGAAGAAATAGATGATCTGAATAGGCCTATAGCTATTGAAGAAATTGAATCAGTAATTAATAACCTTCCAAAACAGAAAGCACCAGGTCCAGATGGGTTCACTGGTGAATTCTAACAAACATTTAAGAAAGAAATTAGACCAAATTTCTACAATCTCTTTCAGAGGATAGAAGTAGAGGGAACACTTTCTAACTCACTCTATGAGGCTACCATTACTTTAATAGCAAAATCAGATTAAGACATGACAAGAAAAGAAAACTACAGGCCAATATCTCTCATCAACATAGATGTAAAAATCCTCAATAAAATATTAGCATATCCAATCCAGTAAAATACAAAAAGAATTATACACCAAAACCAAAGGGGATTTATTCGCAGCATGCAAGGCTGATTCAACATTGGAAAATCAATTAATTTAATCCACCACATCAACATAGTTTTTAAAAAAAAATCACATGATCTTATCATTTGATGCAGAAAAAGCATTTGACAAAATCTAACACCCATTCATGAAAAAAAACTCTCAACAAACTAGGAAAAGAGGGAACTTCCTCACCTTGATAAAGACTATGCAAAAAAACTACAGCTAACATCTTACTTAATGGTGAGGAACTCGAAGTTTTCCCACTAAGATCAGGTAGAAAGCAAGGATATCCCCTCACACCACTCCTTTTCAAAACTGTACTGGAAGTACTTGCTAATGCAATAAGTCCTTGTTAATGCAATAAGGCAAGGAAATAAAAGGTATACAGATTGGAAAAGGAGGCATAAAGCTGGAAAAGGCAAAACAATGAGACAATATAAAGGTCAGTGGTTGCCAGAGGTTGGGGGGAATGGAAAGATAAATACGCAGAGCATAAAAGGACTTTTAGAGAAGTGAAAATACTCTGTATGATATTACAATACAATGATGGATATATGACATTATACTTTCTCCAAATCCATAGAATGTACAAGAGTGAACCCTAAGGGAAAACTGTGGACTTTGGGTGATTATGATAAGTCAATGTAGGTGCATCCTTCATAAAATATGTACTTCATAAAAAAGTGAGTGATGTTGATAATAGGGGTGGCTATGCATGCGTGGGAGCATGGGTACATAAGAAATATGTACCTTTCTCTCAATTTTGTTGTAAACCTAAAACTGCTCTAAAAAGTTGTCTTTGAAAAAAAAGTCAAGACAAAAAATATTCATGTGTTCTATGAAGTCTTGACTGACCTCCTCCCTAAAAAGGGAAATGGCAGCTCCCATTTTGATGCCTACATTGTGCCCTATTTTATATGTAATTCTATTTTATAGATGTGGCTACATAAAATAAAATCTGTATATCAAAAAAACAAGATAAAAAGTAAATGATAAACTGGAAAATGTTTTCATCAAATATGACAGTCGTATCATACTTAGTATATAATAAGCTCCAACCAAATGATGGGAATATCAATAAAAGTCAATAAGAGAATGGCAAAGGATCTTGAGGGCTATAAGGGAGAAGATATCCTTAAGCTGGTCTCCACCTTGTCCACTGTCATTGCCTCTGTCCATGCCACTGACTCGGCCATGATTACAGGTGTGTGGAGTTATGTGGTATAATTATTGCACAGAGGAATGGCATCACCAGAGTTTTGCACTGCATTTAAATTCTAAAGCTGTTTAACAACAGAATCCCTAAGTAGAATAAATATCAACAATTGATTTAATATAAGTGATGAAGAACCATAAGGGCCAAAACAATCTTAAAAAAGAACATAGTTGGAAGAATCACACTTCCAATTTTAAAACTAACTACTGAGCTACAGTGATCAAGACTGTGTCGTACTGACAAAAGGATGGGCATATAGACAATGGAATGGAATTGGAAATCTAAAAATATACACATACATTTTGGTACAATTGATTTTCAATAAAGGTGCCAAGACAATTCAAAGGGGGGAAATAGTCTTTTCAACAAAAGGTGCAGGAACAACTGGAAAAAAATGAACTTGGACCCCTATCTCATATCACGTACAAAGATTAACTAAAAATAGATCAAAGACCTAAATATGAACTAAAGCTATAAAACTCTTAGAAAAAATGTAAGTGTAAATCTTTGTGACCTTGGAATAGGCAATAGTTTCTTAAATATGACACCAAAAGCATTAACAAAAAAAGAAAAAATAAATAAATTGACTTCATCAAAATCAACTTTTGTGCTTTAAAGGACACCATAACGAAAGTGAAAAGAAACACAGAGAATGGGAAAAAATATTTGCAAATTGTACATCTGATAAAGGTCTGGTACCCAGAATATATAAAAAACTCTCACAACCAAACAATAAAAAGATGACCCAATTTAAAAGTGAGCAATGTATTTGAAAAAAAAAATTTCTTCAAAGAAGATACACAAATGGCCAGGAAGAATGGTCAATATTGAAAAGATGCTTGACATCATCAGTCATCAGGGAAATGTAAATCAAAGGAAAAGTGAGATACCACTTCACACCCACTAGGATGACTAGAGTAAAAAAGTCAGACAACAAGTTTCAGTGAGGGGGAATTGGAACCCTCATACACTGATGGTGTGAGTGTAAAATGGTGCAGTCACTTTGGAAATAGTTTGGCATTTCCTCAAAAGTTAAAAATAGAGTTACCATGTGACCCAGCAATTCCACTTGTAGGTGTATATCAAAGAGTATTCCACAAAAACTTGTACAACTAACATTTGAAGAAGCATTACTTGTAATAACTAAAGAGTGGAAACAACTTATCCATTCAATTGATGAATGGATAAACAGAAATGTGGTATATCCATTCAACAGATTATTGATCTATAAGAAGAAATGAGGTACTGATTCATGCTATAATATGGGTGAATCTTGAAAACATTACGCTCAGTGAAAGAAGTCCAGTACAAAAGGCTCTATATGGTATGATTCCATTTGTATGAATCACCTAGAAAAGGCAGATCCATAGAAACAGAAAGTAGATTAGTAGCTACCAGGGTCTGGTGATGAGGAATGGAAAGCTATAGCAAATGGTTTTATCACTCTTTGAGGTGATGAAAATGTTCTGGAAGTAGATAATGGTGATGATTGCACAGCTTGTGAATATACTAAAAGTCACTAAATTGTACACTTTAGAGAGTACATTGAATTTTAGCTCAATGCAAAATAAACACAGAAAACATAAACGATGAATACATGTTGAAAAAAAACCAGTCAATGTCACTAGCAGTCAAAGAAATGTAAATCAAAACAAAAGGTTATTTTTCCATTACCCTGGCAGATATTATCAAAAATAAAAATACTCACTGCTGACAAAAATGATGCTCTCATATATTGTTGTAAGAACTGTAAACTGATGGGTCCTTTCTGGAAAATAATTTGGTAATATGTATTAAGAAGCTTAAAGTGCTGATTCTATTCAACCTAGTCATCCCAGTTCTAGGAATCTGAATTCCTTATTTAGTAGACCATATAGAAAAAGGACCTTTGTTATTTATTATGACCCTCCCATTCCCTCTGAGCTAGGTAGAAAAATGAGTCTCACCCTTACCCTGGGCCCTATTTGGACTCTATGTAATAGTTCCCATCATTTCTATGTTCTTACTTCTACAACTCAATTCTACCTTATTGACCTGCTCTGGATGATTTTAACAGTATTCAGAACATCTGTGCAGCTCTCCATCACCTTCCCTACAATTCAACCAGTTCAGTCACCATCTAGTGTCCCTGATACTCTTCTTTCATTATGTTATCATCATAACTATCTTGTGTTTTCCCTCAAAAAACAAAAAACCAAACAAACAAAAAACCAGGGCTATTATCTGCTTTGCCTCATAATAATGAGGACTTTTTCTGGAACCAGATTGCTTGGGTTTGAATTCCAGCCTTGCCACTTGCCAGCTATGTGGTACAGGTCTCAGTTTCCTCATTACATAGAATTATCATAAGAATTATATAATTATTACATGGAAAGTAGTCAGAGCAGTTCTGGCACATAGTAAACCCTGAATCTGTGTTAGTTGTTATTATTATTATCACCTCACAGAGATATTATGAAGCTCAAATAAAATAATGTGTATGAAGCTGTTTTCTAATGCACTGCTATTATCATTTCGTATTATAGTGACATGTGTATACCTTATCCTCATAAATTATAGAAGAACAAGGACTATCTTATTTTTTAATGGCTCACATTGCACATAGTAAATGCTCAAAATTTGCATTGTAATTCAATGTTACTTTTATGATCAAATCACTATTGACTTTTGGTTGTCTAAATACCATCACATCAAGACCACTGACAATCTTGTTATAACATATATCCACTTGTGTCTTCCACTATGTCAGCAGTCTTTTCAAAGTGGAGTCCACAATGGACAATCCACTGCAAGTATGGGAGGAAAATTTTTAGGAACTCTATCTACATTTTTTCCTCATCTTCTGTAAATTTTCATTATTTGGTATTTATCATTACTAATGTGTGCAAAATTACTATGAAAATGCTATGACATATAAATAAATGCTAATGTGTATTGGAAGTTCAGGCTCAAGATAGTTTTACTAAAGGGTGTACTGTCTAAAAAAGTCTGGAGATCAGCACACTATCCCACAATATGGTTTATCTCCTAGCGTCAAGCTGATCTATTCAACTCCTCCTAGAACACAGTTTATATCTCTTTGTTTCCAAATCTGACTCACAACCAGTCTGTCTGAAATGAGAGTATGGCAGCCACTCCTTTTCAAGCTACAACTTGCATTCTTCACACCAAGACTTAACCATCACCAAATGTAAGCTTCTTAAAAGAAGGGTCTGTATCTGGTCCACCTTTGTGTCTACTGCCACACCTCCACCACCCCAGCACAAAAAAGAGTTTTCCATAATAACTGGCACGTAAAAGGCTCCACATAAATGTTTGCTGAATGAATAAACTGGCAGAGAGATTGCTACTGGAAGGCAGGAGAGTGTGCTGGTTAACAGCAGAGGCTCAGATCTTGGCTCTGTCACTTAACTGGGTGGCCCTGGGTCTCAGATTTTTCCTCTGTGAAATGAAGGTAATAAGAGTAAGTAACAAGTAAAAAACATTATCTTAACTCAAAATGATTAATTTAGTAGCATAATTTAATGCAAAAAAATGCCCCAATTAATGAAATATAAAATGGGGGCAATTACCATGTAGTGAGCACTTTTTTTTTTTTTTGTCAGTGGACAAAATCAGCAGTTCTCTGTGATACAATGTTCAATACATATCATCTTGAGTTTCCCATATCCCTCCAAGAGGTATAACATTGAATTTCCCAAGGTGTCATGCCGCTTCTTTATGAGTATGAGGAGAAGACAGTAGAGTGGAAGGAGGGGAAAGGTTAGACAATTTCCTCCCATCTTATGAACATTTGAGAGGGTTTTCCTTTGTCATTTGGGGTTTCAAGTACTGGTCACTGTTAAAACAACACATCCCATTATTTTAATACAGCTCTTAAACTGTAAAAAAATTAATTTTGGTAGATGACTTATTTGTCTATGTTGAAAATCCCGAAGAACCAACAACAACAACAATACCACCTCCTGGAACTAAAAAGCAATTATAGAAAAGTTTCAGGATACAAGGTTAATATACAAAAGTCAATTGCTCTCCTATATACCTGCAATAAATAATTGGAATTTGAAATTCAAAACACAACACCGTTTACAAAAGTACCAAAAGTACAAAATACTTAGATATAACTCTAACAAAATACTAACAAGATCAACACAAGGAAAAGTACAAAATTCCGATGAAAGACATTAAAAAATTAAATAAATAGAAAGATATTCCATGATCATGGATAGTAAGATTCAATATTGTTAAGATAGGTAAGATGTGAGTTCAGACCCACCAAAGAAGATATATAGATGGCAATAGTATATGAAAAGATGTTCAACATCATATGACATTAGGGAATTGCTAATTAAGACTACAATGAGGTACCAAGACACACCTATTAGAATGGCTAGAACTTAAAACACTGACAACACCAAATGTCAGGAGTTCTCATTCATTGCTGGTGAGAATGCAAAATGGTACACTTTGGAAGACAGTATGGCAGTTTAATACAAAGCTAAACATAGTCTTACCATATGATCCAGCAATCATTCTCCTAGGAATTTATCCAAATGAGTTGAAAACGTATGTCCACACAAAACCCTGCACATGAATGTTTACAGAAGCTTTATTCATGACTGCCAAAAATTAGAAGCAACCAAGACATATCCTTTAATCAGTGAATGGATAAACAAACTGTAGTACATCCATTCAATGGAATTTTATTTAAAAATAAAAAGAAATGAGCCATCGAGCCACAAAAAGTCATGGAAGAACCTTAAATACACGTTGCTAAGTGAAAGAATCCAGTCTAAAAAAGCTACATACTGCATGACTCCAACTATATGACATTCTAGAAAGGCTAACCACAGAGACCATAACAGATCAGTGGTTGCCATGGGTTCAGAGGCAGGGAGGGAGGGATGAATCAGTGGAACACAGGCAATTTTTAAGGGCAGTGCAACTATTCTGTATTATACTATAATGGTGGATCCACAACCTTATGCGTTTGTCAAAACCCATAGAACTGTGCTGCACAAAAAGTAAACCCTAATGTCAACTACGGAACTTAGTTAATAACAATGTATCAATATTGGTTCATCAATTGTAACTAATGTAGCTCACAAATGCCAGATGTTAACACTAGGGGAAATTGTGTAGAAGGAAAGTGGGTATATGGGAATTCTCTACTTTTTCCTCAACTTTTCTGTAAACCTAAAACTACTCTAAAGAATAATAGCTATTATTTAAAAAGTCCATAGTAAGTAAAAAAAAAACAGCAAATTTTATATATATACACACATACGTATAAAAATACCTAAGGATATGCATGTACACACTTTCAGATAAAATAAGTATACAACTTTTTCATGATAATTTTTAAACATTATATTCTGTTATTTTCCTTCTCCTAATATGTTTTTACAGGGACCATCAATGGGAGGTGAGGAAATGCAGATAATTATGCTAAATTATGTTCAGAAAAATTTTGGTAGTGAAGGGAACTAGGATTGAGGAGGACAGCTGTGGGAGTCTGATATCTAGGAAAGAATTCTTATTACAGGATATAATAATGCCAACTTAAAAAGAAATATTGTTAGCAGCCCATTTCAAGGAAGATAAATAAATATTATAATAAAAAGCTGCATAGCAACAGTATATTTCAAATTTTCCCAATGAGTTAAAACGTGAGGAAAACAAACACATACCAAATCATTGATGTTGACCATTAGAACATTCTGATAGGCTCCGCCGTCTTTACCTTCAATATCACAATCAAATGATGCTACTGGCAACAGAACAAGGATCAGGGGAGGAATTCCAAAGATATACCTAAAAGAAACTAAATTCAACAGTAAGTAAGAATAAGCTAAATGCCATAAGTCATATTATATCATTTGATGGTGGTATTTCAATTGGCCTGACCACTTATTTCTAATAATTTTTAAAATGTATCTTGGTTTTACATAGTGTAGGAAGAACTCTAAAGTTCAATATTATATAACTACAAAAGAAAGACAATATTTTAGAGTCTAGGTTTCTTTCACTTTTTATTCAGATATAAGTCTTTGGGAATGTGCAGAACAAGTGTGATGACAGCAAAATCTCTTTGCTTCATCAACAGAAAAACAGGTAAACTACAGGTTAACAATTATACATTTTTGAAATTTTATGATCTATGGCACGTGATTGTATATTTATGTAAAACTTGATGGTTGTTCAAGTGTCCAGCTGCTTCCTGGAAACAACATTGCAGGAAGTTTATCTGCATGGTACGGCACTGTGATTATATTCTTTCTTTTTAATGATGGATCCTAGAAGGCTTACCCTCCTCAGAACTGTGACAAAGTTGATATTTATATTATGAGACTCCTTATCTTTTCAGTATCTTTTTTTTCTAAATGTCCAGAGACCCACATTCTCTTCAAACACAGCCCTGTTTAGCTTCTTGACATGTTAGGAAAACCCAATAAATAAATTCATACCCTGTTAACTAATGATTTATATCTGTTTTTAAATAAGTCTTCTCATTTAGGGGCAACTGTTAATCAAAAGGAATGAAATTATAAATGGTATCATTGTGGGCAGTAGTAATACACTGATAGAAAGCCAGTGATTCCCTGAGGCATTAAAATCTGGTTTTATAGGGACTGACTTTATTTCTTCATAAGCCTGTTGGAGTGTCTTGTTTGCATGTTTCTGTAAACCCTCGAATATTGTTGACAATATATTTCCTGTGATTTTCCCCAGTGAACATTAACTGTTCTTGTTGAGTGCAAGATATTTCGCATGTATGCCTTCTCCTGATTAAGATTACAAACAATACTCCTTGGAACCCAAGGAACTAATATTGTGACAACAACCTAAAAACTGTCAAATATATCATAAATTTCCCATAACATTCTCATCTATTCCATCATTATCTGTCATATAAAAATTAGTAGCTCTCCCCAGTAAATTATGTGCCATTAGTGACCTATATTTTTACAATAGAGAATGTAGGCTGGGCAGCAGATAGGGGAACAAACAGGAATCCTACATCTAATCTTCATATGTCACTGACACTTAACAAGGTAAGAGAAACAAAATGAGATGTGGAGTCTATTCATAGCTCTGCCACTAAATTTCTATATGCATGATGAGCAAGAATTCACTGTGGAGATTAATAATGATGGTGATGCTAGTTACCTTTAATTGAGTACCTGTCATGTACCAAGCACTGTTCAGTGCCTTATACTTACTATCTAAGGATCAAAAGGGTCCTACCTGCTAGTTAATCTTTTTATAAAACATAAATAGTAAGGTGCCAGGTCTGGATCCTAACCTGAGCTGGTTGCTTCACCAGGATTTGATCAGAAATGCCCATTATCTTCTGATAACATGTCATCACTTTGGTCTTCTGAATGAAAACCACTTCCATGTACTATTATACAGCCCTACCTCTCTTTCTTCTACCACAGTCCCTTCATCCTGAAGATTCTCAAACAATGGTCCATTGCTAATTATTTACTGAGTCCTAGCTTTGTATAGATTGTATAGATTGCATAGAGCCAAACGTTTTACTTTCTCTGTCACCTTACAGATGTCCAGCAGGGATACTTTGCGAGGAGTAGATGGTGAGGAAAATTTATACAGCATATAACTTGAAATGAGCTTTAAAAGAAATATAACAAAGTAATTAAATATTAGAATGAAAAAGAGACATTTTTACTATTATACATAAACGTCATTTCAAAGGTCCACATTTTATGTTTTAATAAAGGAGGTGGTTTTATTTTCTATGAGCACTAGTTGTTTTGCCCTCTTCACTCCAAATTTCAGTAATTAGTGCTCCCAAAATTCACATCCACCCATTTATTCATTTGATGGCATTTTGTCAATGCTTT
Source organism: Balaenoptera borealis (assembly GCF_965194805.1). Lineage (NCBI taxonomy): Eukaryota > Metazoa > Chordata > Mammalia > Artiodactyla > Balaenopteridae > Balaenoptera > Balaenoptera borealis. The sequence goes on along the minus strand of NC_138876.1, from coordinate 61,072,425 downwards.
CAAATGATGGCTTAGTGGAAAATTCAGTCTTTTTTGAGTAACTAGTTTCTCAATTCTAAAACAATATTTGCCTTATCTGTAAAGCATGTCTTTGGTTGCCATCTTCGTTGTTAAATAGGCTAGCCCCAGATAGACTAGGGCAATGCAAAGTACAGAGGAAGACGTGGGGTTTTTTGTTGGTATGCCAATGAGTTGTGTGACTGACTGAAGGACAGAGCCTCTTAAAAGCTTCACTTTAGACTAAATGATCTCTTAATGTCGCTTTCAACTCTCAAGCACCTTAATTCTAAGAATCTACCTAGCCATCCAAATACAATAACTCTTTAGATTTGAAATCGCCTGACCAACAATGTTGCAGACACACCCAGGGCTTCAAACCCACATCTCAGAGGTTCCCAGCTTTCTCATTAATGACTTACAGTTTGGTCTGCAATTGAAGTCTTTTCTCCACACCACATAGACAGTAACATATTAGTATTGCCTAGTTTGAGCCTGCTTTTGACATTGTTGTCACAATAGAAAAAGACTCTGCTTTTATTTTTGTTTTGTTTTAGATTATACATAGATACCCATTCCTTCCCCCCACCTTGAACCTTCCCTTAGGTTACAAAAAAGACAAACCATAAAGAATAATGCAAGGCAAGCTCGGGCTTGTGGAATTTTCTTCAGATTTCCGGAAGGGATTGAAACTGGAGAATTTGTTTTCAGTAGGGAATTTGGTTAAACCAGAATGATGGCTGTCTAAAAAAAATTCTTGTTGGTTTTTAAATTAAGCCAAATAATACATTTAATCCTCAGATGCTTAAGTTATGGGGTCAAAGTGAACATGAACAAATTAGTTTCAACAGTCCTTCAAATCCAATCTTTCATTAGTGTTTAAGACCAATCAGTGTTTACTGATTGTCTATTATAGACATTACATAGACCTATTTTCACTGGGATTTTAAAGAAATGGTCAAAAGACATTCAGGATGGAATGAAAGACATTATCTGAATATATAAGACTTGGCTTTAATATGAACAATTGGCACAAGTAAGTGAGTAAAAAAGAAAAAGTTAATAAACAGTAGGCAATAACCATATGTTATATGAAAATCAGCTTTTTAAGGTTACAAAATTGAATGTGATTATGCTCGCATAAAGAATTCTAATACATTCCACAAACATATTAAGATTGGATTATAAATTCTATCCACAAGTCTCATGATAAACAACAGTTAAAGACATTTCTGAAGCCATCCTATAATACTACCTACAATATTTCATTTAATACCATAACCGTTTCTTGAGATAAGTACTACCAATCACTAACATTTTTGCAGATGGAGAATCGGGGCCCAAACATTTTTCCCCCATATAAAATATGTCTTGTAAGAGGCATGATTCAAATCCAAGAGTCTAGAAAGTAAGCTTTTAGCCACTGAGCTGCACTGCTTCCTATAAAAATAACTGCATGTGTGTAGTCAAGGGAAATGTACAAAAGTCCATCTTCCTCCAGATGAACCTCACTACAGCGCTTCCTTGGCCAGTTCCTGAAACACGGCATCACGTACTCCTATTTCAGGAAAAAAGACACGGATTATTTGCTTTATTGCATTAGGTTATGTGTCAGAGATGAGGCCAGAAAAGCAATCTCACATCACGTGTGTGACATCAACATGTAAGTTGGTCCTACAAAATAACATTTTCCATTTTTGCTTAAGGTGTTGCAACACTAATGTGGTACCCTGTGTAACCCTCCTTTATACTTGTTCAGGCTTTTTAATCTTTCTCAGTTCTCTGTTTTTATTACTATTCCCTTTTTGGGTCCTCAAATATGATTAAATTATCGAAACTAGATAGCACAGTTGAGGACCACATAGTAGGTCCTCAACTACTTCAACTCCCAAAAGAAGTGGCAAAGTAAAAGGACAAAAAGTAACCCTATCCTTAAGCTTCCAGTGAAATCTACTGGAAAAAAAAATTATCAAAATCACTCATAATTATTATTATTAGGAGTTTAGAATTCTAATATTTTGGTTGCTGATAACTTATGATGCATGATTAGTATAGATATACTTCAGGAAATAGAGGTTCCTTGTTCATAATGGGCACCTTAGCTTCCATTTCTTGTTTTACCTCTCCACTCTAGATCAGAGGTGATGGAAAGATTAGAACTGGGAGTGGCCCAGGAAAAAGCAATTGCAGGAGATCCATGGGCATTGTAAGGAAAACAGGGATATACCTAATTTCTAATTCTATATTAAACTTCTGGAGGACGCCCATTACAAATCTTCTACCCGCTCCCCACCCCCCTTTACTTTGCTACTGATCAGGTACTTCTTGACTATGTCAATTTTTGATGCTTTAATACCTGTGAGTGGGGATAGGGCTCTTTTGATCTAACGGTGCCGCCAGGAAAGGGCACAGACCAGGCATCAAACACAAGAACAATCTGCTGCCTATTCTGGCACCCTCCCCCACCCGTCTCCTTTTGCTTAAGGAAGTATTTACTATAAAACAGTAGAATTTCCCTCCTCAGATCTCTCCACTCACATCTCTTTCCCCCTTCTTTCTTCCAGTCAACTTCTAGACCCTTTACCTTGGCCATATGGCTGCCAACGGGAATCCAGCTCGCCTCAACTCTGCCCTTGTCCATTTTAAGTCCGTATTTCGCACAAATAAAATAGATTAAATCTCGGCAAGGGTCTAGAATTTAGAATTATGCCTGTTAATCCTGCTTCCGTCCAGGAGTACCCATATAGGAAAGAAACCAAAACCCGAAACTGGCCTTTCTCAGTGCCAGCCCGAGCACTTGGGTTCCCAGCAAAAGACACAAGGTACAGCCCCAGTTGGAAACTCCCAGCCTCAATGAGGGAAAACGGGGTTTTCCAGAGACCTGTCCCCTTGAGGTTTAAAAGCGTGTCCCGTGGGAGCTTCGCTTTCGCTTCTCTAAGGAGTTGGAGCTGCAAGAGCCCAGATCCTCGCCGATCCCGGGGCGCCTGTGAGTACCGTGGCGCGACCAGGAGCCCGGGGAGGGTGGGCTGGGCGCCGGGTTGACAGCGGGCAGCGCTGGCCAGGGGAGACTGACGGAGAGCATTGGGACCTGGGCGCGGGCTGCCACCGCTGAGCGGCTCGGAGGCTGCAGCGCCCGGTCTCGGGACAGAAAGCAGGCGTCGGGGACTGCATCTCCCACGCAGCCCGCCAGGCTCAGCAGCCCCAGGTGCAAGTGGCGATGGGCCAGAGTACTCGGGTGAGGCTGCCGGCTGCCCAGGGGCAGAGCCAAGGCTCTCCGCAGGTCCAAAGTGCAAGGCCGGGCTGTTCCCGGACGCGCCTGGGCGCGGGGCCCCGCAGCATGTCCCAGAGTCCCCTGGCATGCCGGGCGCGCGAATTTATGCGCCCGGGAGAGGAGCGCTTACCATGGAACATGGTCTGCGGGAGGCGGGCGTGGTCATGATGACCGCAACTGCAGCAGGAGCAAGCTCTCACCGCCCATAGTCACTCCCAGGACCCTGGTCTTCCGCGGAGTTGCCGGGAGTCCGTGCCGGCTAGGGCCGTCTCTGCAGCTGGTTCCTCCTACCCACGCCGCGCCTGCTGTTTCATCCATCCCAAGGGGGGCGGCACACACCACCGCCCGGCTCTGCGCTTCGCCTTTCCCATAACTTCCGTAGGATCAGCCGACAGTGTACTTTCAGTTTCTACTTTGCGCTTGGTCTGCAGGTTCGATCTCTGAGTAGTTAATCACTGGGGCACCTTCTCCTCCCCGCACGCCTCCTTCTCCTGGTCACCTGCGTCCTCCCCTAGCGCTTCCTGGACCAGGACCAGAGGAGGGCGCGGAGTCCTAAAGCACCGCAGAAGGAATGAGTTGGCCTTCTGAATGGGGGCGATTCGAGGCAAAGACTTTCCAGATGACCTCTAAGCCGCCTTGGCAAAGGCGGGCGACTAGGATCTAAAAGCATCGGTTGCTAATGTGTCCACAGAAGCCACAAAGGTGTAGGGCGAAAACTGGGCTATTGCAAGCGGACGCCAGGGAGGAGGCGTCGCAGTTCTTGCCGCGGATGTGGTGGTGGACGACGCCAAGTCAGTCGTCTTGTGTAAAATTAAAAAAAAAAAAGGAAGTAAAGAATGATTAAGAGGGCCACGGGCCACGCCCTCAGCCTCTCTAACCTCTCTAGTCTCCTTCCTCTCTGTCTTTTGTACATGCACCTGCCCAGGTGAGACTTCCAAGAAAAATAACCCGGTGTGTCCACCTAATCTGGTAAGTGCTATCTTTGGACCTGAAAATCAAAGCCCAAATTAGGTGGAGAAAGTGGAGACTGACAATAGATGGTACCAATGACTGCCTCGTGTGCATTTATCTGAATTGGCTAATAAATCAATTTATCCATCTTGACTGTCTGTTACAGAAGAGTTAATTTTTTTTTCTAGGTCTGAATTATTTAGGTATTTTCTGTTTTCGTTTGATTTCTGATATTCTGCAGAAATCCTGCTTAAATGAAGGTGGGTAATGTAAAGTAATAACAGTGATAATAGTATTATGGCTATCATTTATCTAACATTTGCTCTGTACTAGTATTGTGCTAAGTCTTTTATGTATGTCATCTCAAGCAAAATTTTCTATGTGGTAGACAATTTTGTTATCTGCGCTTCACAGATGTAGGAACTGAGACTTCCTTAAGTATCTGCCAGATTCACTCTGCTGGTTAGTAACAGAGTTGGGACACAAACCTGCTGTAAACCAGCTCTAAAGTCTGCACTTGGAACCCCTGTATTAGAAGTCCTGTGAACAATACAGACATTGATGCCAGGAGAGAGACAGGGTCACATATCATGTGAATGTGCCTTTGCCCCAGTATGGGGACCTCAGGGAAAGTTTCTGGAGTTCGTGAATTCTGAATTGAGACCCAAACAGGTCAGTTAACTTGGCCATGTGAACATTCCAGATTCTGCTATAGTGTGAACAAAGAAAAGAGGAAAAGAAAATGGAACCTAGCCTGGAGGTGGGGAGTAGAGAAACAGGAGGCTGGAGTAACTGGTAAAAATGAATGCTGTAACTAAACACAACTAGCTTGGCTATTGATTTATTTAAAGTGCCTGACAGCAGCATTGAGGTATGTAATTGCACACAGCCTGCAGGTTTTTTTATTTTTTTAACTTCTCAGGGACAGATAAAAGATCATCCACCAATAACTTGCTCAACAGGAAATCCATCTTCCTTTTTCATGCAATCACCATAAAACATGGTTGAACAAGGGCTTGTGCATAACTGAACTTTTGGGGAGCATGAACGGAAATTATTCAGAGCTCCAGGAGAGGAGATGTAAATTCCACACTGGACTCTGACCCCAAACGTGGAGAATCACTCGGAAGACAATATTCATAAAGCATTTGGCATTTTTATTGTTATATGAAAATTGGCACATTCTAACTACATCAAGTTATTTTCTTCTATGACAGAATTAATACCATTTGAAAAAAAAATCCAAATGTTGTCTTAAATGCGCGTTTGATATTTTGATAAACTGAACATTATTTTTCATAAGACAGATAAGGAAAAAAGAAATGTTTTATGAATTTTTATATGCCAATGTTTTGTAATACAGAAATGGAGTGGTTACCATTATGTTCACTCATAGACACAAGAATTGTGCAGAAAAGCCAATATGTAAACAAAGTAGTATATAAAGTTTATGAATTATAACCAATAAACATTAAGAAGGAAGACAACATTTTCAGAATGATTAGTACAATGTACTGAAAAAAATGGAAATAAAGCAATATGAATGTCAACTTAAAGAGAGAATTGTTAAAGATTAACTAATGTCTTTTTAAATGTTCTGCAATCTTCAATCTAAATAGTTCATTATGGGTAACCTGAAAATCTTTTCTTGATAATTATCTGTAGTATTTTTACCCAACTTAATATGACCATTCTTTGTAGTCTGAAATCTGAATGCTAGATATCATTCTGTCTATAGAGATTTTTCTGAAGTTCCTATAACTTAATTTTCCAGGCATAATATTCAACGTATTTCAAACACACACACACACACACACACACACACACACACACACACACACACACACGAAGGACTTCTTCATGGGCATGTGTTCTGTGTAGAACACATGGGGCCTGTGCTTAGAAAGGGCTCTGGGTTTGATTTAATGCTCTGCAGTCACTGTCTTGAAATTCTTAATTATTTTTGGACAAGGAGACTCTCATTTTCACTTTGCATTGGACCCCACAAATTCTATAATTGGTCATGCATACTCACACATACTAAGCTACACATGGTGAATAGCAAGGCATGTCTTCAAGGTGCTTTCAGTCTGGTGGAGAAAACAGATGTTAAACATGTAATTTCAAGGATAAAGAATATTATGTAAAGGAAAGTTTGAGATGTATTTCAAACCAGAGGGTTAAGGCAGTCTAGACTAATTTTAAAAATTAGTGGAACTAGCCTCCAAAATACGTTAATTTACATCCAATGGAAAGATAGCTATAAGTGAATAACCTATAATTCTAAATCAGATATGTTTGATTTTCAAGCCTAAGCTTGAGGATGAATTTTAAATTTTGTCAACTGACTACCTAGCATCTATTTACATGGTAATGTTTTTTTGTTGTTGCATTCCTGAATAAACCACAAATTTACCATAATGCTAAATTCAAGTTGTTAATATTTTACTTAGAAGTTTGCAATTATATTCATAATTGGTGTGTTTGTTCTTCATATTATATTCGACTGAACCAGGGCCATTTTTGTCCGATTTTCTTAGTTTCATAAAAGGATTTGGGCATTCTGTTGTTTTCTAGAAACTGTAATGTTTAAGTATTATATGATTGATTTGAGTTTAACAATGAAACATATTTAATTTCATGGGATGCAGCCCAGGGATAGGATGTGACTACCAGTTTCAAGCATTGCAAGAGTGAAAATAGAAAGGTTTCTTCCGAAGGCTGAATCAAAATGGCCCCATCAAAATATCAGGAACTGCTGGAAATGTGTATGTCAGCATATCCATGATTGCTTGAGCCATGGAAATGAATGAAATCATCCAACCTGCAACTTCAAAGAGAGAAAAGAGAGACAGTCAGTGCCAGGAGGAATCTTGAGACATGGGCATTAAGGGTAGATGGAGAATTTGGTGCCAACTAACAAACTGACAAATAATAGGCCGTGAAGTAGGAGAGGAATTAGCATCCCAGAAAGCAAAGAGAGATAGAATTTCAAAACAGATTAAGTAGTCAGTATTTCCAGATGTCACAAAGAGATTGAACAAAATGAAGTTTGAAAAGTGTGCCCACTGAGTTTGGCATAGTAGAGATTGTCTGTGGTCCTCATGACAACAATTTGAGAAGAACAGTGTAGTTAGACGCAGTATTCCAGTTTCTGGGACGTTAAGGGAAGATGCAAAGAAAGTGAGAGGAGACAGCTTTTTAAGATGTGTGGTGAAGATGAAAGGAATCAGATAATGGTTTGAAAAGCATGTAAAGCATAATAGAAGTTTCTGTTTTCATGTATGAGAGGTACTAGAACATATTTATATATTAATGGCTAAAACTGGGTTTTTCTGAAGAGTAGGAAAGGTTGGAACCGAGAAACCCAAGACAGCAGATTTATTTTTTTCCCCTTATGTCCCCTCCGCTTTCATTTCATTCCTTAAATTCTGTAATTCTAAATAATCAGAATCCACTATAAATCCGCTATGGCTAATTTTATGTTCCTTATTGAAACGTTCTCTAGGGCACTCACTTGTCTACTTCTGGATTGAGTTTTGGCTAGTCTAAGAGAAAAATACTGCCCAAATTGCCTTTCAGAAGGAACAGCTGTAGCTTATGTAGTTTGCATTATCCAATCTGTTTGTACACTAATGGATGTGTTGTTGGCAATCGGAGGTCCAGTTAATTCCATTTACTGAAATGGTATATTGAATTAGCTGCACCTACATAAAAGGAAAAGTACCGAAAGAGAACTGCCAAGGAGATTTACTTGTAAGAACAGGTTTGCCTTTAGGTTAATTTCCTTTTACAGTTTAATGTTTGATAAAGATTTATCAGGAGAAAGAAAAGAAAGAATTGTATTAAGTCAAATTTACATCAGCAAAACAAATATTTCTCAAGGGCCTCAAAAGACCTCGATAAAACTAGTCATAAAGATGGTAGTCTCACTCAGGATTAACACAAAGCAACTATAACAATAACACCAGCAAAGTACGAATTTGATCAACTCCATCACTTTTCTAGATTCAACTTCCCAAAATTTCTTTGGGCCTCTAATCTTTTTTTTTTCTTTCTGATAGTGATCTTTGTGGCTACTGAAAATCCTCAATTTTGTTTTGTTTTGTTTGTTTTTAGATTTTACTTTAAAGTTACTGATTTAAATCTGGCGGTTATTGGAGAATGCTTGCAAAAACTGCTAGTTTCAGAGGATCATTCTTAAATGACCAATGTACCAGTACACACAACAGCCATTTTTTTGTCCTATTTTTTTATTAGGTCTCATTGTAGGCCACTTAGAGCATGTATTACAAAATGAAAATATATATACTGAAAACTTAAAACATAAATTGAAATAGCTTAATATATTAAGGACATATTTGTATTTGGTAAACAGTCCTAATTTCACAAGCTTACTTTAGGATAAAAAAAGTTATAGTATGGGTTAGTTTAGAGTTAGAATCAAAGGAGCCTTCCTTTTCTAATCTGAATAGAAGTTTAGAAATCTCAGAGAATGAAAATGACACAGAATATCATTTTGAAAAGAGGGAAATAACAAGAAATAGAAAATATTACATTTCACTGGCAAAAACAATGTCTTAGTTAAGACAGATCAGCCAAAAAAAAAAAAAAAAAAAAAAATCTAATGAGGAAGACATGGTTAGAAAACCTGTTAAATATTAGGGAGAACTGCTAACATAGTAAAACAAACAAGCAAATCAAAGCATAGAGCCGCCATTTCACAGGGCATGTTACTCAAGAAATATATAATACTCCACTGCATTGTTTGAAGAAATCATTGTATCTTCCTAGAAATAGTCAAGGTCAGCACATAAATGTGCTCAAGTCTCTCTCAACCCTAAATAACCCTTTTTTAAAAATTCAGCACATAGTTATCAAGTAATACTACGTGCCAATCACTGTTCTAGTTGTGTGGGATATTTCAGTGCACAAAAGAGACAAAAATAATACTCTATGTATTATTATTTATTATAATTATTATTACATACTCTATGTAAGCTCGTCTTAAAGTTTTCATAAATTCAACTTTCTTCATGCCAACTGTTTTGCTCTCGAATTAATCAATAGTATTATGGCAAAGAGTGAGAGTAGAGAAGAAATATATGATGGTCTTTTATCTGTGAGGTCTTCCCCCTTATAAAATAGCAATTCCCCCTACCATATTCCCATATATTTTTCTCCATGTCATTTATCAACATTTGACAGATTGCATGTTTCCTTGTTTGTTCATCTTTTTCTTCTCACTATAACATAAGCTCCATGAAGACATTTTTTTGGTTCACTGATGTATACTTAGTTCCTAGAACCTTTCCTGGCAAATAGTAAGTTCTTAATAAATAACCATTGAATGAATGAATATTCTACAGATAATTGACTACATCAGGGAAATAATTAAAGAATTAGGCATATTTCACCTTGACAAGAAAAGACATAATCAGGAGTACAATCAAGAATGTTCCAGTACTGGCTCCTACTGGCCTGGGAGAGCTGATGACAAGCATCTCTTCTCAGCTCTGCATTCAGTGACATCCCATTGTTTGCCTGAAACAAGCCATGGTGAGAGTACTTCTGCCACAGAAACCAGCAAATACTAAAAATGTATCATTTACCAGTACACCATTGGGCACAAGTTGTCAGATAATGGCTTAGCGAAAGAAAGCACTTTTTAACATTTAGAGCTATCCAACAATGGAATGGCCTACCTCACAGGTGGTATTTAGGTCTATTTTAGAGATCTGCTTATTGAGGATATACATTGTAAAACTTACTCAGGCATGTAGAGTTGCTGGTAATAGGATACGTTGCTATTCTGAAAATAATCTGTCCCTTTCCCTATGACTCTAAAAATTTTGCCTATTGGTGTTAATTTTTATAAAGTTTTACTACGGTGTTTCCAGATATGGATTTCTTTTTGTTTATCCTGTTTTAGATTTTTGAAGCTTCTTGATTGTGCATTGCTATCTTTTATCAGTTCTAGAAAATCTTAGATCTTATTTCTTCAAATATTTTCTCTGCCATGTTCTCTATATTCTACTTCTGAGATGTTATACTTTATCATTATACTCTCAAAATCTCTTACCATTTCCTCCATATTTTTCATCCCTTTGTCTTTCAGTGCTTCACACTGTTTAGTTTCTTCAAATCTTTCTTCTAGTTTACTAATTTTTTCTTTAATATTGTCTAATCAAACGATAAATCCCATAGAAATTCCTTTCCAAATTTATTATGTTCTTCTGTTCTTGATTTTATATTTGGTTCTTTTTTAATGTGCTGTGCCACTTTTTATAGTTTATAGTGCCTGCTGAAATATTTAAGCTTGGTCTTTTATTTTTTTATTGAATAGAGTAAGCACGTATGCTTTGTAGTCTTCTTATACCTCCACTAGTTGTTTATGATAAGGGTAGAATATCAAGTATTTGTGGGTATGTTTCTATCTCCTGTTTTTCTGCTTATTTTCACTCATGGGGTCTTATTTCTTTGTGTGTCTGGCTATGGCACATCACATTGTGTGCTAGACATTGTTTTAGAAACCTCATTTGTAAGAATAATTTGAAGTCCAGAATGATGAATATCATCCCCTAGAAAGGACTTTTGTTCTCTTTTGTCAGGCAACTGAAGGCACTTCCAGTCTGGGATCATCTTAATCTGAGTTCCAGGTATGAGATTTCTTGGACCATCCCGATGACGAAAAGCTTGGCTATATAAGTCTATCAAAGGTTGTGTTACTTACAATGCCTGTTTACAATAAGGGTACACTTTTTTGGTGTCTTAGTTTAAAGTAGTGAGTGACTAATTAGAGCCTCCATTTTGAGTTCTTATTCTCTGATTCTCCCTATTTTTTTTTTTTTTTTTGTATAGAAACCTAGTCTTGATTTGTGGTTGCAATATTTTCTTTTATGCTGTGAGACAGAGAGATTTAAATGTCCGGTTTTTACCTGCATTGTTTACACTTGAGTTTTTTTCCCCTCTTTTTTTGTTTTGTTTTGTTTTGTTCATGGTGTCTCTTGCTAAAAGCAGAGAAAAGTCTTCTTATCTCTTAGAAGAGGGTAGTTAGTGTAAAGCTATCTACAAATGCTAAGGTGGAAAGGAGGGGTCTGGAGATCTACTCTTTTAAGCATGCAGATTTCTTCATCTCTTCTCTTTACCATAGTACCTCCTTCTACTTTGCTTATTGTTCAAAGTTCAGTCCCTTAGGTCCTGTTCCCCAAGAAAATTATCTTCAAACTCCTATGAGGGGCTGGGGAGATGGGTGGAAATAGTAGTAGTCTTTCTTTGCTTGGTAGGGTTGTGGGACTGGAATCAAACTAAGTTGCACAGACATTTGTCTCCAATGCTTCTCTGTTAGCCACACTTCTTACCGCCGCCTTCCATGCATAGAATCTGATGAAAGAATTTTTGCTAAGAAGAACCTGTTCTCTTCTAATTGATATAACTTTTTTCATCTGCTAACCTCTTGTTCTCATTGTCTTTGTGGAATTTTACAATTTTTTATTCCTTTAATTTTGGGAATGTTTCTAGACTTGGCAAAAATAAAGGCACTTTTCAATCTACCAAGTTTTAAAAAGCAGATGAAATTAGGTTTTTAAATGCTTTCTATGAGCCCCATCTATTGTCATGTTTTCTGTAGCCACCTTTATTCTTGTTCTTAGATCTGTCTTTCCAATCCAAGTCCCATTTCTCTACTACTACTATTACTACTACAAATAATAATAAAATCAACATTTATATAAGACTTACTAAATGTCAACCATTGTTTTAAATACTTGACATGTATCAACTCATTTAAACCTCAACACTATGAGACAGCGTATCAGTTGTCTATTGCAACAATAATATTGTATGACAAACCACTCAAAAACTTAAAAATGTAAAACAATTTACAACAATAGCAACGCATTGTTTTTTACAAGTCACTGTTTCTGCTGATCTGGACTAAGCTCAAAAGACCTTGGCTTTGTTTGCTCATTTGTCTGCAGTCAGCTGTCAAGTTGGAATGGGAGTTGTGGGTCTAGGATGGCCTTAGATAGGACAACCTGGCTCTTTTCTATGTGGTCTCTGATTTTTCAAAAGGCTAACCTAGGAGTATTCCCATGGCCACACCAAGATTCCAAGAGAAAGAGTGGACGCATGCAATGCTTCTTGTAACCTAAGTTTACACTGCACACAATCACTTTCTAATATTCTATTAGACAAAGCAAATCAAAACACTAGTCCAAGTTCAAAAGGAGGGGAATAGACTCTGCTTCTTACTGAGAACAACTACAAAGTCAAAGTGCTAAGTGAAAAAAAAAAAGTGCTAAGTGTATGGATCCACAAATAGGCATTATTATTATCCTCATTTTAGAAGGAACTGAGGCTATATGGAGAGGCTAAGTAGCCAGCTCAAGGTCATGGAGGAATTAGATGGTGGCACCAGTATTTGAATTCAGACCGTCTGACTTTAGTCTGTGTCCTTAACTCCTACGATTTACTCTCTCGCAAGTGGTATATTGAATCAGTTGAAGAGATGATAGAGAAAGAAAGGCAAAAGATATCAAAGGGACTTTGGAGTAATTCTATAGAGAGAAAAAATGAACATGCCCCATAGAAGACAAAAGTTTACTGCAAGAAGATGACACTAAGAACCCTCCTCCCTTTGTGAAATCAGAGAAAGGTTTGCATGTAGCCTCTGGGTTTTGGAAGGAGAGAAGGCATACTGTTGAAGGTAGCTGGCTTTCTGGAGTCTGGAGCTTATTAGAACCCATTTCATTACAGTAACCTGAAGGAGAGCACAGTATCCAAAAAAATTCACAATGATAAGATCTTGGTGGTATGAACAGTTGGGGAAATGATTTTGCAACTTCTTGTACCAGCTGTAAGATTAACTGTAAATCTTGTAGCTTGGTTAATTAAGTTGGTTTATAATGCTTAGTTTTTGTATGAAATTGACATGGGAATATGATCTCCCCCTCCTGAGTTAAGTTAATAGGTATCCTCAAATGTGTTATATAGTGGATATTCTTAATTTTTAATTTATACTTTTATTAGTCCCTGCCACAGTGTCTTCCTTGATCTCAGTCTCCAGTTTTTCCACCTCCATTTTTTTTACAGCAACCAGAGCAATTTTTCAAAATACATATTTGATCATAGCACTTTCTGCTTAAAAGTCATCAGTAATCCCTTCAGAGTGAAGCCTAAATTTTGTAAGGTCCTTTATCAGATGGCCTCTCTTTGCCTCCCAACCTATTTCTTGCTGTCCTTTCTCTCCCAGCTAAAGACCTTGCAGAATTCCAAATATGTCATACACTTTCATGTCTCGTTCCCTTTGCTCACACTGCTGTTTTGACAAGAAATACCTTGATCAACACAGATTCCTTCTTTCTTTTTTCCTGTCTTTCTTTTTCTTACCTTCCTTCCTTCCCTCCTTCCCTCTTTCTTCTTTTTTCTTAACCTTTGCCAATTTGAGAGGCTGGCAGAGACAGCAGTGCTGGAATTGGAAAGGTACATTATTAGTACTAGCCAAGGAAGTTGGGAGCAAAAGTGTGACCTGTGTTACTTCTGGGCCAAGGCAGAGAAAAGATTACAGGTGATTCTCTTCCCTCTTCTCATACTTCTTTGTTGGCTAAGAAGGGCACAGGTTTCAAATGGAACAGCTGTAAATTGGTGGGACCTTCTTTAGGCTAGATCCCTATGTGACTATGTGAAACAGAGCTCCCCCCCAATCTGTGATAAACTTGTCACACGAATGAGAAATCAATTTTCTTGTGCTAAATTACTGAGATTTGGAGATTAATAAAGTGCCACATCATAACCTAGTATTTATTTAGTTCTTTGGTAAAATTCCTCTTCATGTCCTTTGCCTATTTTTCTACTAGGCTATTCACATTGATTTATAAGACATCTTTATATGTTATACATTAACATAGACATCAACCTTTTTATGTCATTTATACTGAAATAGTTTTGCCAGTTTATTAATTGCCTTTTGACTTTATAATGTATTTTCACCTTCAAAAGTGTTAAAATATATATAGAGTAACCTATAAATCTTTGAAAATTTCTTTTCCTCATTTTAAGATGAGAAAGGCTATCTGAAATTTGATAGATTGATTTTTCTTCAGTTTTATTTATTTTTAATTGAGATATAATTTACATATAAAAGTATATTAGTTTTAGGTGTACTGATCTGATACATGTACATATCGAAATATAATTACCACAATAAGTTTAGTCCATCACTACACATAGTTACAAATATTTTTCTTGTGATGAGAACTTTCTTTTAATTGAAGTATGGCTGATTTGCAATGTTTGTTAGTTTCAGGTGTACAGCAAAGTGATTGAGTTTTATATATACATATATATATAAAATATCTATATTCTTTTTCAGATTCCTTTCCATCATAGTTTATTACAAGATATCAAATATAGTTCCCCGTACTATACAGTAGGTCCTTATTGTTTATCTATTTTATATGCAATAGTGTGTAACTGTTAATCCCAAACTCCTAATTAATCCCTCCCCCCACCTCTCCCCTTTGGCAAACACAAGTCTGTTCTCTATGTCCGTGAGTCTGTTTCTGTTTCGTAGATAAGTTCATTTGTGTCATATTTTAGATTCCACATATAAGTGATATCATGTGATATTTGTCTTTCTCTTTCTGACTTACTTCATTTAGTATGACAATCTCTACATCCATCCACGTTGCTGCAAATGGCATTATTTCATTCTCTTTTATGGATGAGTACTATTCCATTGTATATTTATAAACTACATCTTCTTTATCCATTCATCTGTCGATGGACACTTAGGTTGCTTCTATGTCTTGGCTATTGTAAATAGTGCTGCTATAAACATTGGGGTGCATGTATCTTTTTGAATTAGAGTTTTCATCTTTTGATGAGAACTTTTAAGATCTACTGTCTTAGAAACTTTCAGACATACAAAACAGTATTGTTAGCTATAGTCATCATGCTGTACATTACATCCCCAGGAATGATTTATTTTATAACTGGAAGTTTGTATCTTCTGACCACCTTCACCCATTTCTCTAGTTTAATTAATTCCTATTTTTAAAACATGAAATGTAATTTACTGTAATTTTTGTTTATGCATGGTGTTGGGTAGGGATATAGCTTTGTAATAAATACATGCATCTTAAAACACTTTGCTCTCCTTTCTAAATTAAAAAGACAGTTTGAGGGTGTGCTTTTGAATTATTTCTTAACATCCTCATGACATTAAATATCCATTCAGCACATTCAGGATGACTTGGTCATTTAACACTTCACTGAAGGTCTGTCTACTCCAGGGATGCAGAGCACATCAAAGGAGGACAGGCAGGAAGCAGAGACATTTCCAGTCATGAGGGGAAATGCCTGATTCAGTGATGCAAGCAGTCTGGAACTAGACAGGAAGCAACTCTCTTCCTCGGTACCTGTGTAGTTAGCACTTTACTTTTTCACTTAGTAATTCAGCCTTCTACGCAATAGTAAAATATAGATTGAGGGCTGAGAAGCATTTTGCCAGGCTAATGGGAAACACCCTTGTTTTTTTTCTCAGTTGTGTAGGCAAAACAGTCCAGTAATTTACAATCGTGGGAACTTTCACTATACTTGGAGATAATCACGGTATAGAGAGTGAAAAATTATCTCACTGTTTTTTTTGCAGTTGCATGTCATGTGTTCTAAGATTTATACTAGGCTGGAGTAATACTCGGTTCTCTAACCAAGAACCTGTAGATGTTCCTCCCTTAACAAAAAGTTCTGATCAGAACCATGAGATCTGTAAGAGCCTACAAGACCGAGATTCTACAAACTGCAATCAGAAATGTGTCTGAGTGATGGTGGTGGGATAAAGGTGTATGTGTGTGTGTGAAAGAGAGAGAGAGAGTACCTAACCAGATGCAGCCAGGCCAGAGTCAGGTTTTTTCCCAGGTTGGTCTACAGTCTTTTGCTTTAGTAGTGGGTTTTACCTTTCATAAGATGGATCCTCTACCCTGTCTTAGTCTGACATCTTGCAAAGAATTTTTGGTGGCTCTGGTTTACAATGGTTCTAAGAGAAAAGGAAGATGAATCTTTTTAGTACCACCAACACAGAGAGCTGATAATAACAGCCATGTTACCAGTTTTCTGCATTTGTAGAAACATCAGGTCCTACAGTGCCAGGTTAAAATACTCTTGTCCATTATAATTCCCCAGGAAATTGCAATTGGAACTCTCCATAGAACTGGTCTTTTGGTTTAGTATTAGAGAGAACTGAAAAATATTGGCATTTGTTTTATAGTTATTGTTCTTTTGAAATCCCTTGTATTTTAACATCTGGAAGAGGGGAAAACAAACCCAAACTAAACACATGCATCAGTGATGTTTTTGTGCATTAAAAACAGGTCTTCCAAATATTGACAGGGTCAAATTTCTAAGCTTCTCAAGACACAGATCAGTTCTTTTAATAATCTGGTCTCATTTCTCCAATTTGATATCTTTGAAGACAGGTTTGTATATTCCACAAATCAGAAATGATTATCATCTTTTAGCACAAATTGATACTTGTTTTAACATAAAAATTTAGTTGCAACATGTCTACCCAAAGTCAGCAGATGGTCTAAATACTTCCAGTGTTGTGTGGGAAATTACCTTGGGGCAGTTTATACTTGTAGCCTCCAAGTACCTCTCCAGGCGAGTTATCTGTACCAGAGGTCACAGAGCAGGTGGGCTTACAGATTAAATTATGATACCTTGAGCTACATGTTTTATTAAATAAATTTAAAATATACTGTGACAATCAAAAGGAAAGAATGGGATCAGTTAACAATCTGAGGATCTGAGGAAAGTCGGGTGGAAATATCATAGCTCCCGAATCCTGGGGTATCACAAACCAAGCTTGGATTTCAACAAAGATTCAGCTATTTGGAAATATCTTGTTGATTGCATCAGCCTTAAATTCAGTACCGATTTCTCTAGAAAACCATTTTGCTAACTGTAAGAGTGTAAAGACCTATGGTACAAAAACTTTATACAAACAATAAATAAAATGCTAAACAAATGTAAGATATTATTTTTGATATTAGTAACAGGGTATTCTGACAGCACAAATCCTTCTTGTAAATCCCATCGTGGTAATGAGCTACTCAATTAGATTCATTCATTCACTCACTTAATTGTCTATTTGTTTACTATGTGCCAGGTATAGTTCTGAATAGTATGAATAGAGTGGGAAAATGTATAACTGAATCACTTTGCTGTACGCCTGAAACTATCACAACATTGTTAATCAATTATACTCCAATATAAAATAAAAAGTTAAAAAAATAAATAAATAAAGCAGTGAACAAAACAACAAATATCCTGCCCTTACAGAGCTTTCATTCTGGTAGGTGGGGAGAGAAAATAAAATATAATAAATAAGTTGCGTGCTATGTAAGAAGATTCTAAGTACAATGAAAAAAATAAAGAAAGTAAGAGGGTTTGGGAATATCCAAAGAGTTAGGGGTTGCAATGAGGGTAGGCCTAATTCTGAGCAGATTGAGCCCTATAGATATTTGGGGGGAATATGTGAGAACACTTTTGTGTTAAGAAGAGATCAGCTTCTAGAGTTAATTTGAATGTAGAGTTATCAGAATTTGTGAACAGATTGTATATGTAAGCTGTGAGAACAGCAGGTGAAAAGGCCCTGAGGTAAAAGTGTTCCTCATTTCTTCCAGGAACACCAGGGAATCCATTGTAGCTGAAGCAGAAGGACCAAGGGGAAGCAATGAGGAGGTCAGAGAGGCAATGGTGGGACCAGATGTGTGGGGCTTTGTAGGCAATATTAAGAATTTAGCTTTTGCTCTTAAGTGGGGAGATATTTATTTTCTATGCAGGGTTTTAAGCAGAAGAGTGATAGGATACGACTTACATTTTAAAATGATACTCTGGCTGCCTTATTGAGAAACAGACTGGACTGGCTTAAGCATGAAAGCAGGAAAACCAGTTTGGAAGATGTTGTAAGTCAGGTGCAAGAAGTTAGTGACAGTCCAGGGTGACAATAGTGAGAGTTTTAGGGAGAGGTTAGGTCCTATATATAATTTGAAGGTTGAGTCATCAGAATGTGTTAACGGATTGGATGTAGGGTGTGAAGCAAAGAGAGGAATCAAGATAAGCCTAAAGATTTTGATCTGAGGACCTGAATAAGTGGCAATTCCATTAACTGGGTTGGAAAGTGGGAGCATCATTTGGGAGAGAAGAAAGGCTCTGTTGTGGATATGCTAATCTCAATTCTGAATGTCACTTTAGAACCTTAGATATATGAATATGTAGTTCAGGGGAAAATTGTGAGCTGCAGATATAGATTTGAGTGTTGCCCATTACAGGGTGTTACTGAAAGCCATGAATGAGGATAAAATCACCAAGGCGGTGAGGTTAAAGGACTGAGTGTGAGGCTCTTAAGAATTAAAAGGTCTGAGAGAAGAGGAAGGGCTGTAAAAGAAACAGAGTAGGAATAACCATTGAGGGGGAAGAAAATCAGGAGCATGTCTTGTTTTTTTTTTTTTTTTTTTGAAGTATAGGTGATTTACAATGTTATGTTAGTTTCTGGTGTATAGCAAAGTGATTCAGTTTTATATATATAAATATATATATATATATATATATTCTTTTTCATATTCCTTTCCATTAAGGTTCATTACAGGATATTGAATATAGTTCCCTGTGCTATACAGTAGGACCTTGTTTATCCATTCTATATATAATAGTTTGCATCTGCTTGTCCCAAATTCCCAATCTAACCCTCCACCAATCCCCTCTCCCCCTTGGCAACCACAAGTCTCTTCTCTATGTCTGTGAGTCTGTTTCTGTTTCTTAGATAAGTTCATTGGAGTCATATTTTAGACTCTACATGTAAGTGATATCGTATGGTATTTGTCTTTCTCTTGCTGACTTACTTTGCTTAGTATGATAATCTCTAGGTCCATCCATGTAGCTGCAAATGGCATTATTTCATTCTTTTTTATGGCTGAGTAATATATCAAATCTTCTTTATCCGTTCATCTGTTGACACACATTTTGGTCGCTTCCATGTCTTGGCTGTTGTAAATAGTGCTGCTGTGAACATAAGGGTGCGTACATCTTTTCGAATTAGAGTTTTGTCCAGATACATGCCCAGGAGTGGAAGTTGTCTGGATCATATGGCAACTCTATTTTTAGTTTTTTGAGGAATCTCCACACTGTTCTCTGTAGTGGTGGAACCAATTTACATTCCCACCAACAGTGTAGGAGGGTACCCTTTTCTCAAGAGCATGTCTTGAAAGCCAAGTATAGAACCACTTTAAATGCTTCTAGTTGATCAAATAAGATGAAAATTGAGAGTTGATCAGGGGATTTAGTAACATGGGGGTCAGTGGAGACCCTGATCTGAATGTCGTTCCATGGAGTGGAAAAGGCCAGAGAAGGAAAGGAACAGGGGCTGGATAGCATACACAAGGAGCAGAGTGGTGGGGTAGAATCTGAATGGAGAGATGGGGTCAAGAGAGTTGAATGTGTGTGTTCTTTTTTTTTTTTTTAATTTAGTATGGAAGAAATAACAAAGTGCTTGAACGCTGATGGAAATGATTTGGTATAGAGTGAGAAATTGATGTTGCAAGTAGAAGAGAGATTTGAGGCGCTGTATCCTTGAATAGCTGGGCTGGATATGACCTAGTGGCTAACTAAGAGGTTGTCTTAGATAAGGATGCAGGCAGTTCACCTATAAAAATAGGAAAACAGAGCATAGGAGGGTAGTTACTATGGCAAATATGATGGTGGGAGCCTGTGAGGGTGCCTTCTGATTTTTTCAGTCTTTTCAGCAAAGGAGGAAGCACAACCATGAGTTGAGAGTGATGACAGGAGAGGTGTTTTGGGTGCATATGGAGGGAGATATTTATGAAAAAAAGTCATGTAGAAGAGCGGATTATATAATCATAATGCAGAAGTACAGGTAGGTGGGAGGTGTCCTTCTCATCCTATAAGTACAGAGCAATTTGGTACATACTGTAAAGTTAGTCAGAAACTGCTGGATCCCTAGCCTCTCTCCTCATCTGCCTCTGCTTCCTGATTATTAGACCTGTAATTACTCATCCTTTCCTAGTCTAACCCATACTGCCTGCACTCTTGTGATTTACTTATGGTCCTAGGTACTAATGATTTGCAACTTGTAACTTATTACCCTATTTTATTAATAATTAATGTTGACCATGGTGGCTATGTTTAGCTATGCTAGGATTTAAGACTAGATTTACAAGAAGAATATGTTTCTGAATCAAGTCTGTAGATTGGAATCATGAAAACATGATTATAAATTAGTACAACCACTTTGTTAATAAAACAATATCTAGCATCTGGCCACAAAACCTTTAATTCTGTTTAAAGAGTTTTCACAAACGGGCAAGGAGGACATGTATTTTTGTGAATAGATATGTCACCTTTATCTGTTTCTGTTCTTAGATGGGTAGAAAGGAGAGCAGGGGGCAGAGAAGCCACTGGGAAGGGGAACGTTTTCCCATTTTTAGTTTTTATGGACAGCAGAAAATAAATATCTCATGGCTGTGGCAGAATGGTCAGTGTCAAATGAGAAAACACACCTGCAAGAATTTTTGATACCAGGCTAGACTGAATCTCTAAATTTCCACTGATAAATCTTGGCTCCAAGCTCAAAGTATCAGTGTGAGTTGAAAGAAGTGTTTTATTAATACTCTAAAATCTAAATCCAATTCAACAAAGACCATTAATAGCCAAGACATTATTCTTAATATAATGTGAGTGAAATGGATAAGAGAAATTAGGTAAAAGTAAAGGAAATATGGACTCGAAACCAGAAGTCTTGGGTTTTAATCCTGCCTTTGTCATTGACTAGAAACCTGAAACAAACCTTGTAAACTGTGAGGCCCTAAATTTCCAGTTTGAAAATGAGAGCTTGAGTTAGACACCTTCTAAAAACTCTTCTAGTACTAAAAAATAATTCTACCAAGTGAGTCTTTATTAAAGACTCCTTTTAAAAGTATCATCTATTAAAATACAAAGGTAAAATTTGTTGATATGTTTCTTCAATTTTTAAAGAAAATAGATCTTTAGTTTTTTGATAATAAAATTAATACATGTCTCTTTTAAAAGCAGCATAGAAAACTAACAAAGGAGTGGAAAAAAAGCACATGTAATCCCATCTCTCACTATTAACATTTGATGTCTATAAGGCTATTGAATAACAATAGCTATTTTGATTGGAATATGTTTATTTTCTTTAAAGTAGTTATTTACTGATATAGGAAAGTTACATTTAAAAATATTAATTTTGTAACTGGATGCCTTTGTGAAACTCTCTTAAGTCATTTTAGTCAATATTTTGTTTTCTTCATGTAGAAACTTTTTTTTTTTTTAATTGGGGTATAGTTGCTTTACAACGTTGTGTTAGTTTCTGCTGTACAACGAAGTGAAGCAGATATATGCATACATATAGTCCCTCTCTTGGACAACTCTCCCCGCAATCCCATCCATCTAGGCCACCACAGAACACTGAGCTGAGCTCCCTGCATTATCTAGCAGGTTCCCACTAGGTATCTGTTTTACACATGGCAGTGCACATATGTCAATTTTTTATCTGCAAATAAAACGATTTAACAAATTCTGAGCCCCTACTATGTAAGGAGTCCTTTCAATTATTATGAAATTATATTTCATATTCTTAGAAAACATTTTTAACAATTCCTTTGCTATTTCTAGAACAATATGTCATTTCTAGAACAGTATTAATAGCAGTGTTGAGAGTAAAAAGTTCTGTTAGTGAGTTTTTTTTTTAAATCATGTTAAAGATCTTTATTAAGAATTTTAAAAAGTGTAAAATAAGAGTTTGATGACTTTTTGGCACCTATTATGATTACAGAGTGTTTTTCCCTTCATCATTTTTTTTTTTTTTAGAGAGAAATTATATTAACAAGACTTCTAGTATTAAATCATTCTTATACTCTGGGAATGAGAATAGTAGAATTCTCATTCTAGTCATATAATAGTAGAATTTCAATCAGCAATGGATTAAAAATATTAACATTTTATTAACAATTTTTGCTGTTGAATTTTTATTGACATGCGACTGTGATTTTATTATCACTATTTTGGCCAGGTTTTGTTTCAGGGTTAAATTAACTTTACATAAAGTGAAGCTTTCCTTCTTTCTTTGTGCTCATAGAAGTAAACTTTTCCTTGAAATCTGAAAGAATTCTTTTGTAATACATTCTTTGTTGTTGTATAATAGCTTCATCAGTGCTTTATTTTGTTCTTGATTTGTTTTGAGACAACTTACTTCACTTATTTTCTGGGAAGAATTTCTTTCAAATAGATTTTCAAACTTATAATCATAGGGTTGAATACCTATGCCTATATAAATTTAATAACTTCTCTGGGAACTTGAAAAGGTGGGGAATTACCTGTAGACAATAGTTTATATTATTTCGTATATTTATAATTCTCTTAAGACTATAGTTCCTCTTTAAAAATTCATCTTGTTTCTGGAGTTAATCTGTTTGCAAAGAATATGTTAGTCTATGTTTTGCATGCTGTGCTTTCTGTCACATTTTTAAACTATTTTATTGTAAAATAAACCACAAAGAAAGCAAAAAAGGAATGCAGAGATTAATGAATGATTGTAAACAGAATAATTTTTAAAACCACTTTATTAAGGTATTGTTGACATAAAAAATCTGTACATAATTAATGCATACAATTTAATGAGTTTGGGGATAAGTAGACACTTGTGAAACTATCACCACCTTTAAGGCCATAAACATATCCATTACCTATCAAAGTTTCCTCCTACCTCATTTATTATTATGTTTACTTATTTATTTATCTGTGGTAAGAGCACTTAACATAAGATCTACCCTCTTAGCAAGGTTTAAGTATACAAAACTAATATGAATATGAAATTAGCTATAGGCACTATGCAGTAAAGATCTCAAGAACTTACCTATCTTACATAACTGAAATAAAATGAATTATCTTATAACCATTACTTAGGTCAAGAAATGGAATTTTAGTAGCCATGCCAGAAGCCCCTTCATTTTCCTGTTTTCATTTTGTTGTTTTTGAATCTTATTTTTTATTGAGATATAACTGACATATAACATTGTATTAGTTTTAGGTGTACAAAAAATTGATTTGATATATGTATATATTGTAGAATAATTACCATGATAAGTTTAGGTAACATCCATCACCTCGTATAGTTACAATTTTTTTTTTTTTTACTCTTGTGATGTGAATTTTTAAGATCTACCCTCTTAGCAACTTGCAAATATACAATACAGTATTATTACCTGTAGTCACCATCCTGTACATTACATCCCAGGACTTATTTATCTTATTGTCCCATCTTAATCATGTCTCCTCTCCTTCCAAAAGTACCCACTATCCTGACTTTTATAAGAAGTACTTCCTTGCTTTTCTTTATGATTTTATCATCCAAGAGTGTAGGCCCACTTTTTAAAACTTTATATTACTTTTAAAGTGTTTTTTAAATCTACACATTCTCTCTCTTTCCCTTTTGTTCCATCATAATAAATATCTTGAAGAACCCAAGGAATTAGATGTATAAAGTTTTTTACAGATCACCATATTTCTTTATCTTCTGCATTTCCTGTAAGTTGGCAACTGGATTCACATGCTTGATAACACTGTTTTGATTTCCATGGCCAGACCGTTGTCGTGATGTGTTCTTTTGTTAGAAATCTTTATTTCTGAATGTTTTGCTCTCTATATGTGATGGGGAAAAATGCAACAAACTTCACTTCTAGTGAGTTGTGTGAGTTCCAGTGTGTGTGGATTGGTGGTGGGGGGTTGGGGGTGGATTTTGTGCATGTTTTACATTAAGGGTATGAAGGAGTACTTCTTTGACTTTGGATTGTTCACCTATGGTAGCTGGGCAAGTGTTATGGACTGAATGCTTGTCTTACCTCAAAATTCATATGTTGAACTCCCAATGTGGGTCGTATTTGGAGGTGGGTTTTTGGGAGGTGATTAGGTTTTGATATGGTCATGAGGGTGGGACCCTCATGATGAAATTAGTGCCCCTATGAGAAGAGGAGGAGAAAGCATACACACCAAGGAAAGGCCATATGAGCACACAGTGAGAAGGTGACCATCTGTGAGGCAGAAAGAGAACATTTGTGATACCCACTATGCCAGCACCCTGATCTTAGATTTCCAGCTTCCAGACTCTGAGAAAATAAATGTCTGTGGTTTAAGCCACTCAGTCTGTAGTATTTTGTTCCAGGAGCCCAAGAAAACTAAGAGGTAAGAAGTCAAGATGGAGAAAAGTTACAGGGCCTAAGGGCTTTTAGTTTGGTGAGGCCATGTTGTTTTTTTTTTTTTCCTGTTTCTTGCATAACCACATTTGCATCTGTAAAAATTACTCACCCTTGCTTCTAGAGTCTCTAGATGATGAGAATCTCTTCCCCATTGCCATGTTGGAGAAATATGTTACTTTTAAAAAGAGTGTTGTCATTAAATAAACCATAACAATATGCTAAGGAGTGGCTGTTATTTTTCTGCATTTGCTTAGCCTTGGGGCAGGGACATTCTAGGGCAGAAATCTGTTTCTTGCAAGGTCTCCTCTGTTTCCAGTCCTGTTCTCCATTTACTCTCTATTAGTGAGAACTGGCAGAATTTGCTTTAGTTACTTCTCTGAAAACTGCACCTTTTCAGGAAGAGAAGTTGCTCATCAACCTTTGATGTTTTTCTTCACAATGATTAAAATTTACTGTACTTGGTAGTAATTCCTGCCAAAGATTTGTGAAACTGTATCATTGGCAGTATTTACTGGTTTCAGAACTGATAAACATTTTCTTTCTCATTTTTATTTCTTTTTGGTTATATCTGTCAGTTTCCAAGGGGAGGCCTTTATAAGAGGTTCTCCTAAGGAATTGTCCATTTTTTTCTTTCAAATAAAAATGAGTGAGCAAAACATCTATAAGGCACTTGGTTATTTGAACCATGAGACAATTAACTCCTTAGGCAGCAGTTCTCAAAGTGTGTTCTTTGGAACCCAGTTCTACATCATGTTAATAGGAGTTACAGGAGAAAAGTTTTTCATGATCAAATAAATGTTAATAACACAAGTGAAACAAAATTAAACAATTAAAAAATTTTTTACTGAAGGACTTTTAGCACCTTTAACATGCAAAAGGGCATTGTGAGTGTATAGGACAGACATAATACGCAGTGTTTCCCAGAACTTATTTGAATTCAGTACCTTTTTTTCTATAAATCATCACAGAGGAAAAATAAATTTGAAGAACAGATTATGTAAAACACTGGTATAACAGAATCTTTTCCTAATTGCAGGTGAAGAAGTTAAGAATAAAGGAAAAGCCTTTCATATGCGAGCTTGCCAACTTCATGATAAAACACCCTTCATTCCCCTTCCTTCTCTGCTCCCTCCCTCCCTCTGTTCATGCAGCAGATGCTTAAATGCCCCTGATACGCACCACAGAACTGCATACTTGACTCATGCTCTCTAGTATGTATATAAAAGGAACTTTTAATATGAAGGAAATAATATGTTCATCTCCCACTTTACAGTAATATTGTGAAAACTGAATGAAGCAATGCATGTAAAGTGCTATAAAAATCCGATTGCCCGATAATGAAATCTACGGACCAGCACTTTTCAAATGTGCTGTTGTAATACACGGACGTGTTGAGCTTCATTGTGAAATATGTTGCAAGTTCTTAATATATCCAAGTGTGTGATATTATACAGTTTTCTTTTTAAAGACAAAATATACTGTCCTCCAGGTTATACTGAAAATAACATCATTGTCATTCATTTGATTTCTGACATGATTTATCAAGTGGGAGAAAAAGGGAAAGTGTTCTCGCCAATCTTGTGGGAATTGCCCTGGGGATGGACTGTCTCTGCCGTTGTTATGTAGCATGTGGGGATAGCACATAAAGATTGCGAACTGAAACAGAAGACCCTGGGCCTTGGCATAGTGGACATTCATCATTTCGGTAAATTAAGAACAGTTTCCAAAGTGCATGATGTGGTGACTTGAAATGTTGCTGAGACATGGATTTAATCCCACGAGGCTGGATAGTAGAGAGTGAATCACTTGGTGTTGACTGAGTTTAAGAGCTCTTGAAAGAAACGTGATTTGAGAGAAAGTCCAAAGCTTATTCAAATATTTCTGTGAACAACATGGGATGAAGGCACTTGCTTGGCTACCACAATTTTGCTGTGAGTGAAGTATGAATATTTTAAGGAGAATTTTTTTTTTTTTATTTTAACTTTGGGTTTATTTATTTATTTATTTATGGTTGTGTTGGGTCTTCGTTTCTGTGCGAGGGCTTTCTCTAGTTGTGGCAAGCGGGGGCGACTCTTCATCGCGGTGCGCGGGCCTCTCACTATCGCGGCCTCTCTTGTTGCGGAGCACAGGCTCCAGACGCGCAGGCTCAGTAATTGTGGCTCACGGGCCCAGTTGCTCCGCGGCATGTGGGATCTTCCTGGACCAGGGCTCGAACCCGTGTCCCCTGAATTGGCAGGCAGATTCTCAACCACTGCGCCACCAGGGAAGCCCCTTAAGGAGAATTTTTATGTGCATAAGGTGATGTTAACAGAAACCATGACGGCACTTTGCCATCCTAGATTTTTCTTTTTGGGTTAAAGATTTTATATAGGGGAAGAGTTATAAACTGACTGGAACTAATGGTCAGAGCAGATGAAATCAAAACTTATTGGAAAATAGATGCTGAGCACACGTATCCAGTGAGGAGAAGCCATCCTCAGCACTTAAAGGGAAAGGGCACAGTGACTTTTCTACTTGGTTGCAATGCAGCAGGTTTTATGATTAAGGGCAGACTGATTCTGCCCATCCACTAACCTAAGGTCATCTAACATCAAGAATAAGTGCATTGTGCCTGCATATTGGTGCTGCAGTATATAAAGTTGTGACACAGCACAACCCCTTTTGGGCAGATGTCATCAGGGCACACCCTCCTGCAGACAGTGCCAGAAATGCAAAGCCACGTAGACTTTTATGTGCCAGTTCTCCACACTGAATTACCCTTTATTATCTTGACTGGCAGGTATTCTTTTAGATACAGTAAAAATCTGTGTCTGATCATTCAAGATTCCTTTTGGAAACTGCCAACAAAGCACATTTTACCTATGTCTACCAAGGGCTACTGATTTTGGGGAGCCAAATATGCCAGTGGATGCTTTTGAATTCAATGCATGTTGTTCATAGAAACAACCCTCATCATGGCATTCAGCATCTCAAGAAGACTCACAGATCCTATTTAATACAAAATATCTCTGACATTACTGCGGTATTAATGGAAATGCAAAGCTAATTGGTGTTAATACATAATGTGCATGGGGTTTTACAGTTTACAGAATGTTTTTCTTACACTTGCTCTCAATGTTTTTGGGGTAGAGAGGTTAAAGTCATACGCTTGGATGCAGGTATATTCTAAAAGGTGTTAGGCCTGTTGAGGTTTTGTTGAGAGCTGCAAAGTGAGCCAGAGCTGGGTTCAGGGACACTTATCTTGCTATTGGGGTTGGCTCAGTGGAGGGCAGTGAGACGGTGATGAATCTATCTCAGTTCTAACTCTGGAGGTATGTATACCAAGCTCTACAGTCCTATGGAAAGGTGGAGACCTCGTGGCATGTGCCTTTCCTAGAGAACCAAGCCTTGGTTTGGGCACACAAAGGAAGGGCCTGAAAAGAATTACATAGGTCGCAGAACTCAGCGACATGACCAGGAGTCCAGGAAAGTCTTCAAGTCCTAGAGGGAAAGCAAGAAAATTAGGTAGAAGAACAGGCCAGACTAGGGAATCAGCATTTCAGGAGACAACTGGGTCCTATGCTTGGGGAGATCAAAGACCAATGCTGCAAATGCTTCCAGGCATATCTGTTTGGAACCCACAATCCCTAAGTCCAGAAGTCATGGTGGAGCCCCTATAGAAAAGTGTCTTGAAGACAAGACCCGGTCAAATTGAAGGACAGAGGCTGTTAGTTTTCTAATGTATCTGTGTACATTAGGCTTTTCCCAGGGAATTTCAGGGTTAAGAAACGTATCACTGGGGTACCTTATTCTGCTTACTCTAAGGACTGACCAAGAAACTGAAGTTGCATATAAGAATTATGGGAGGACTCACATGAGGGCTTAGAACCATGGCAGTGTGGGAAGGAGGTTAGTCCAGAAGAGCAGGTGGGTCCCTCCTGCCTCTCCTTGTTTTTACTTCTTTTGTCACCACTACTCTTGCCCCTTTGAACCAGCTCTTAGTAAAGGAGGGAAATGGTGATGTTTCCTCAAAAACAACATTGGGCAAGAAGAGGAAGAAAATCAAGGAGCTGTAACCAAAAGGAAAGGCGGTGTCTTTTGACTGTTTATGTTGGGGTTGCAACTTGACTATCTGGGTACTTCTAAATATATTAGTCATCCTGGAACATTATTACCAGAGTCACTAGGTAATTTCTTTTTTTAATTGCCTAGTGATTTTTTAAAAGCTCCCCAGGTGATTATGATATGCAGCCAGGGTTAAGATCTAGTGAACTATGAATAGGCAATTTCAAAGACACATAAGAATTATAAATTGGGTACAAGAACCTGGATAGTAAAACTTTGGGGAAATCTTTATGTATATATTTTATATATATATATATAATATATACATAATCCTCTTATTAGTTTTTCACTTATCTATGACATTTTTATGATTCTGTTGTGAAGTTTTCCCCAAAGTATGCTCTGTAGGATACTAGTTCCATGCAATGTTTATAGGCTGGTGTTTACAGTGGGGAGTGCCATGCTTTCATACTGTGGCCATGGTACTTCCTGTGTCTACCCATTTCACCCACATACATTTGTAGGAAAGTGGAATGTAAAGGAATCCTCCTAGCCCCAAGCCTCTTTTTCTCCCTTTCATTCTCTCTCTCTCTCTTTTTTAGATTCAGTAAAAAAATTATTTATATATTATATATATTTTACTGACTGAACATTTCTTCCCCCCCGTCCTTCCTCTTCTTCATCTTCTTCTTCTTATTCATTCCAATCATATAACATGAAACATTTCCCAACTCAATTGATTTTGAATGTATTTTTTCTCCCTTAGAACATTGCTCTACAAGTGTCCTGGGGCATCATACTTGGGAATGTAACACTGCAGTTAGAGGCTGAGAGAAGGGATGAAAATATCCATTTGGAGGGTGGTCTTTGCTGCCTGTGGCTGCCTCCTTAAATGTTTGCCAGCTTTCCATCGCAGGAGTGGTTCTCAGCCTCAGTTTAGCTCTGAAATTCATTCTTAAGATTCTTCTCATATTTCTCGTTTATAGCTCAGTAGATTTCTCCAGGGCAGGAGGGATCCGGGGTAATGTGACCTGGTGAGACAGATATTCCTTCTTCCCTTTTTGCTGTGTTTGCCCTAGAAGTGACCTGGGCTACATAAAGATGGATGTACAGGTATAGTTATGTAAATATATACGAACTCAGAAATGAGGGGCAAATATGTTTTCCTCACATGGGAGTGTTTGATGATTTCTGAGAATGCTCAAAATTTTAAAGCTGATCTTATAAACCTGAAAAAATGAGTTTATTCTTCTATATTTGAGACCACTTCTCTCTGAAAAAACTGCTTTTAGTTCTTAAAGTACAATAATAAAAATTCATTTCAATCAGGTACAAAGGAGGAGGAGATTAATGTAACTTGTTCTTTTTATGGTGTCCCTTAGCAGGTCATTTGAAAAAATAAGCATGAAGAATTTGGTGAAGACTGCGATAATTGGGAGGAGGAGGTATTCTTGATATTCTTGGAAAATTTTCCAGAAATAAGACCCACTGTCTCATTTCCATCTCTACTTCCAGAACACCCACATGCCACCATGTTAAGTGCTATTTATGTCATCAGCCAAGAAAATGTATTTGATAAAGAACCTTGACAATGGTAGAAAATTGATGCTCCCTATAACTTCAGCAGAAGGGAGTTTTTAGCTCCACCGCCCCATGATCCTGCAAGCAGTTAGGGAGCTCACTCCACTTTCTAAAGGACACTGATAACGGTAATAATATTCCATCCCTGATCAGAGGAAAGGAGAGAGGAGCTAAGGAAAAGCTGAAAAACAAATCCCGTTCTTTTATGAGGACTAGTAAAGAATGAGAGAGAAATAAATCCATCTATCAAACAGACTTTCAAATGATGACTTCATTAGTAAAGCAATGATCAGTTTGACTCTGGGACAAAACAAAACTGGGGACAGAAAAACTTGGACAAAATAATAAAGTTGTAGAGACAACATTTTGGCTGTAACAATGAAAGTGTTATTAGTATCTTTATTGTTGTTGATGCTGCATTTGTTGATATTTAAGCACTTTGGAATTTTTGGTACTGTTTGTGAACCCCAGAATGTTTTAATGTTTTTTCAATTTCCATATTGCTTTCTAGAATTTTGTTCATTTCTGAATTTTATGCATTTTTTAAAATTTCTAGTTTGCTTTGCCTTTTCTACTTGTTTTTGCCAGATTGTTTTTATCTGTGATTGTGGCAATCAACCCAAGTCAGAGCTGAATAAAATCTTCCTCATCATCACCATACCTTAATGGGTGTCGTGTCTTAAAAATC
This sequence comes from Balaenoptera borealis, assembly GCF_965194805.1. NCBI lineage: Eukaryota > Metazoa > Chordata > Mammalia > Artiodactyla > Balaenopteridae > Balaenoptera > Balaenoptera borealis. The sequence continues at coordinate 61,041,602 of NC_138876.1, read as the reverse complement.
AAAGAACTTTCATATTCTACAAGAAGGTCTTTTATGTAGAAGCTACCATTTTTTTCTTTTTATTTGTTTAGTTTTACTAATATAAAAATAATATTTTATTTAACCACCAGAGGGAGTCCCCAAATCTACTTAAAATAAGTAAGTAGTAAATTTTATATCTTTTATGGTTGAAAATAAACAATTCTAACAGCTGTGTGTTACGGCATGTGGACTCACTTATTGGGTCTTTGGTACATCAAGAACCTAAAACCTCGTTCTACTAGAGATTCCACATCATTTTAATTAACAGTTATTAAATAATAGGCTATGGATTTTTTTCCCCTAGGAGAATCAAGTGTTCTACGTATTTTCTTCCACAAATATTATGCGGGTGTGGATTGGGAGAGGAAATTATGCAAATGTTTCCTGCAGGCAGAGCAGACCAACCACACTGGTTCTCTCCAGGAAGGAATGGTCTTGGATCTCCCAGAAAAACCTCTCTTTCAAATGTCAAGCATCTCGTAAGCAAGCCTCTGAGTCACATTTTCCTGCCGCTTGCCAAGTATCTTGTAGTAGGACAATTCTTGGGAGGGGCACTTCCTGGGAGCACCGTGGCATTTCTCTATTGCCTCTGTACCTGACTTTAAAGCTTCTCAGAGTTTTCTCACATACTAACTTCATCAGCCCTACTTCATGGCCACAGCAATTGTTGTGCACAGAGGTTAAGCAGATTACCTGAGGCCATGAAGCAGATGAGTGAGAGACCTGGGGTTGCATCCAGGACTCTTAGCTGCGTTGGTTGGTATATTGCCTTCCATTGCTTCCCAAGGCTGCAAGCTGGCCTGCTTCTTCCCATCATGCTTAATTAGAATCAGGTATTTTAATTCCCATTTCTGAGTTGAAGTCAATTTCACCACCGTAACTAGAATGTTGTCTCAATCAAAAAATAAGTTACAAACACTGAATAGCGGTGAAATATATTCATTCAGAGTCAGCATTGATATATTCTTCCTTCCTCATCTCCTTTAACCTCTTATTCTCTCCAGGCTGCTTACAAATATATTCAATGTATCAACAAGTGTTAACAAAGACACTGCCTCAATATTAGCATTTTGGACAAAAAAGATATTCTATTTGATGTTAGCATAACTCCGCATTTGAACTAGGTAATTAAAACACTATTTGTGAATAAAGTATTAAATACATAAGGTCTCCCAGACTCCCAAGAAAGTAATAAGCTCTTTCACCCACAATGATTATCCCCTGGGCCAGTGTTTTCACAGCTGTAGTCACAGGTGCCCAGGAAATATATCCCAGTCAGGCCCTGCAATATTCTAGCTCCTTCAGAAGCATGGGGCATCCTGAGTGCTGTGTTCACCTCCCCTTGTCCTCCACTGGCTCTGCCACAGCTTAAAAAGCCACAGGGCTGATTTTGTGCTGAAGGACTGGGGTCCTCAATTACACACATTCTGTAACCTGAACTGAAATACACTTAAGGCTGCTGTCTCCTTGGCTTACCGCAGGGGGCAGACGCCGACAGATCAAGTGTTTAAAGAAACAAATTCCCAAGGACAAGCAGGGAGCTACAAAAATGTAGAAAAATGAAAAGAATAAATTTTCAAATGTGTTTTCTGGTGCCACCTTTAATAGTACATCACATGAGATGGTGTTTATTTTACTTATTTAAAAATAAACAACTCTTCATTAATGCTAAAGATGTATGAACTTAAGGTTTGAAGCTAGGGTGATAAAATTTTTCTGCAGAAAAATACTTCTGGTTAGTGTTCCCTTTTTTACACTTTGCATTTCAAATTTAATAATTCTATGAATATGTTTCACTCAGATGTTCTAATCCCCCAAATAATACATTCTTAGAAAATATTCTTCCCAAGGGAGAAAGGCCATGAACATTTTAACTTCCCTTGCCAGTCATTGATTTTTATCCTTTACTATACTTTCTAAAAACCTGAGCAAAGGGCATAAAGCATTGTTATTTGCAATGAGAGAAACTATATGCAAAAGTAAAAAAATCTCAAATCTGTGGAAAGCATTATGAAGAAGTATAGCATTACTGGTTATTGCTCTATACAGACTTGCCTATGCTGTCTTAACTTTACTTTTTAGCATGATGGTGATGAGCATGGACACTGAAGCCTGACTGCTAGGATCTGAAATTTTGCGTCACCTCTTACTGAGTTATATTAAACATGTAATAATATTTCTGTGCCTCAGTTTTCTCATCTGTAAAATGGAGATAATAACAGTACTTATCATGCTGTTCTGAGGATTAAATGAGTTAATATTTGTTCATTATGGATATTTATTTTAAAATAGAACAGTGCCTGGCAGTGGAATTTGTTTAAATAAAACACATATGTGTTTTTTCATAGCATCACTATGCGCTAGGTCAACATTTTCATATTAACGATTGGGTCTCTTTTTCCCTGTCCACCCAGAATGCTTGTATTAGAAGTTCATTGGACATGAAATACATTCTGGAGCTGTCTGGTCTCAGTTTTCTCATCTATGAAACGGTGATGATGATCTTGTCTTGGAGGTCTGATATGAGATATAGTGAGAGAGCACATGTGAAATGCTTGGGAAAAGTTAGGCTATAATAGGCACGTAATAAATTCTCACTGATAAATAGAAATAACGATGTGCAAAGTCATCAGAAAAGCTCAGACAACCCACATAAAGATTCAAGGAGATAAAATGAGTATCACAGAAAAGAAACACTTGTCTGTTAAAAGGTTTAGTTAGTTTTGTTGTTTGATTTATCAGATTCAAATTAGAACTTTTCAATCCATACTTTCAAAAGAGATTATTGAGACAGAATTTCTGAAAAATTTCTTCCTCTGGATTTTTTTTTCTTATCATTATTAGTTTTAATATTTTAGTATCAAAACCTTTTCCAGGAAAAAAATTGAATGCACATATTATAAAACCTCTTCTTCTGGCTTTTGTAGCCATTTCTTGACTTAATAAAAATTGCCAATATATTGATAATGAATTTCTACTTATTGGAAAGCCTTGTAGAAACACTGTTAAGGTTTACTTAGATGCATGCAAAACAAATGGAGATACTTGTGTGTTTCTCTCTTCTTTGTGCTACTCAGTGGTGGAGGAATAACTATTCATGGTTTCTTTTGTCAGGATGACTAGAGAAAAAATGAAAAACATGCCAAAGGACACATGAATTATTTACATACAAAAAAGGGGTAAAACTATGTGGTGTGGAGGAGACTCCATCTTACTTTGAAAGAACTGAATTTCAGTATCAAATGACTGGGAATGTGTCCTACAAACCTCCACTCATACATTATGGCATGTTCAGTTAGTCACAGTGCAAATATTTATTGCCTTCACAGAAGACTTTGGCATCTACAGGCAATTCCAGATAAAGCCTTGAGAACTGACTTAGTTCTGGTGAAAAAGAAGTATTATGCTAAAACTCGGGGCTTGGTGGATGGTAGGACAGATTGAATTTAGGAATGTAGGTTCTTAGGACCACATAGGCCACTGAGGTGTGGCAGGGTTTTTTGGAAAGCCTCTAAAGTAGGCAATTGGAAGGAAATGAGAAGGCTCTGAGGAAATGTATGATCAATGGCCAAGCGTTGATGGAGAATAGTAGGCTGAGAACTATGTGTTGGAAGAGTTTATGTCAGGGCAGTCTATCTAGCACCAGATAGACTTCATCCTATCACAGGGCGTGGAGTTTCAGGGCAGCGCTCTAATACTTAGGCAGACTGATAAGGACAAGGCAGCACAAAGACCTGGTAGAAAAGATACAGCCTTACTAGGGCAGAATAAAGTTACTGAAACTGAGCTGCAAGACAAAAGCTTAATTTTAGAGATGAAGATATACCATGAGAACAAGATTAGAAATGTCCCTGCTTAAGGAAAGGGTATGTTTTAAAACCTAGGTTAAGGCTGAACTTACAGTTGACAGCCTTACTGTGCAATGTAATGAACACTATTTCACAAATATCCTACAGTGAGTACACTTACAAGTTTCATAAGATGATTTCCTTTAATATCCTTCACAAAGGCAGATGGCATAGGAAATCAAGTGCAGTTCAGTAAAAGTCAAAGCAGGGCCATTCAGCATGTATTCCATGGATATATATGATCGACTTTTATGCCAAGGAGTTTTTGTTTTGTGTTGGTAATATCAAGAATTAAGAGGTTGGGCCGTACATCTCTTCTTATGAAGAGAAATTGTTGGACAGAAATACATGAATATGGAAAGATGAGGATAGGAGGTAAAATAATTTTTATTATCTAAATCAAGAGGTGAATGATGGAGGCAAAGTAGACTTGTAGCGTTACACTTGAATTACTTTTCTCTTTTTCAAACATATGGTTTTGGGTTCCACCAGTAGAATTAGAGAGCTGCAGAATTTGCTCCTGGCATGGACAGTTCAAACCAAGCAGAGAGTTGACAGCATGGAGGTTGGCTCCTGACATAGATGGACCCCAGTGTGGCCAAGCATCTCTGATGTGAGCAGCTAGGCAAACGGTAAGCTGTATCCTGTCAGGGCTTGTTTCTTTTGCAGGCAAAGATGGCAGGGAAGAATGGTAGAGAGGCAAAGGCCCTGCTTGAACTATGCAGGGAGCTGATTATCTTGCTTTTTCTCTAAGGACAACTGGATCTGTGACCTAATATATATTTTTAAAAGATCAAAATAAAAACCCATCAGGACATAAGAATTAACCCTCCATCGCTAAATGTCTGGGAAAAAAAAGGAGGAATAGTTTTTTTGAGGGACAATGTTGCCACTGAAAAATCCTGTACTCAGCCAGATTATTGGTCATGTGCTTTGGCAACAGAAAGTTCTTTTCTCATATGCAAACTCTCAGAAAATAGGCTGCCAACATTCACTTCTGAAAAAAAAGAAATTCACCAAACAAGAGATTAATTAAAATAGAGATCACAAAAATGAGGAAGTTGTGGTATAAAACGTCAGCCAGTAAGCATTGAAACTATTCAAACATTGTTTTTTTTTTTTTTTTAATCAACAGCTGTAAAAATTCATGTAAATACAAAAAAAAATTAAGGGAAGATACATATCATGCATTAATACCAAATTGAACCTCAGAATCCAGATTATCTTTTACTAAAACTAGGCAGTGGGGTGGGGTTGATGGCAGGAGGAGGGGAAGTAAAGCCTGCTAGGTTTCTTATCTTTCATAGGAGGAAGTCAGTGGATGGCACTTCTACACTAATGTAGAAAAATTTAAATATATATATATATTACAATACATTTTTTTAAATGTTAATTTTTAAGTAATTAGTAGAAACATAAAAATAGGGTGGTGTCTAAATCACTACAGAAACTAAGCAAAGAAAATATCTGTATAGAGAAAGACAAGTGAAAAGGGAACAGAAAGAAAGCACGAAATAAACAGAGCATGAAACACAGTGATGCGCATATGACTAAATATTTCATATACAACCATAAATGAAAAAAAGGTCAAACTCACTATTAAAACACAAAGATTAAAATTTGGTCACTCCAAAATATATAAATATGCAGAAAAGAGAACCCAAAACAAAATAATAGAAAAAGTAAACAATAAAAGGATGGGCAAAGGTATATTCAGCAAACAAAGTCTATTATTTATAATAATAGATTAGAGAGTAGAGACTATGACTCTATAGACTATAGAGTGAGACTATGAATAGCCGCTGAGACATAATTCCAAAACAAAAACAGTAAATGGAAGAAAGACAAAAGCTACTATTCACATTGAAGATATGATAGAATCAAAATCTAAGCAGCAAATAACATGGTATTAACATATACAAAGCAGAAACTGCTAGAGGAAATGGGAAGAAAATAAGACAGTGCAATGGCTTTGGGACATGTTATGACCACTTTCAATTTTTGACAAGTGATAAGACATAAAATAAAGACATAGAGCAGTCTAATTAGTAGATTTAATTATTAGACTGATAGCCGACATTTCTTCCTTTAAAGATATTTCATCCTTTTCATTTTCCTTACAACATTTATCAAATTGATGATACACTAAACCACACAAGAAATCCCGATAAATTCCCCAGTTGGGTAATATTTTAGATCAGTGGTCCCCAACATTTTTGGCACCAGGGACCAGTTTCGTAGAAGACAATTTTTCCACGGACTGGGGGCAGGGGGAGGGGGGATGGTCCAGGCGGAAATGCGAGCGATGGGGAGCGGCAGGTGAAGCTTTGCTTGCTCGCCCTCTGCTCACTTCCTGCTGTGAAGCCCAGTTCCTAACAGGCCTCAGACCAGTACCAGTTCACAGCCTGGGGATTGGGGACCACTGTTTAAGAATAATCCTTCAGGGGGCTTCCCTGGTGGCGCAATGGTTGAGAATCTGCCTGCTAATGCAGGGGACACGGGTTCGAGCCCTGGTCTGGGAAGATCCCACATGCCGCGGAACAACTGGGTCCGTGAGCCACAACTACTGAGCCTGCGTGTTTGGAGCCTGTGCTCTGCAACAAGAGAGGCTGCGATAGTGAGAGGCCCGCGCACCGCGATGAAGAGTGGCCCCCGCTTGCCACAACTAGAGAAAGCCCTCGCACAGAAACGAAGGCCCAACACAGCCAAAAATAAATAAATTAATTAATAATAAAAAAAAAGAATAATCCTTCAATAAATCTCAAAATTAAACAATAATATTCACTACTGTGTAGAAATTTAAAATTATCCGTTAAGGAGCTCTTTATTAAAGAGGAAGTTAAAAAGAAAATTTCAGCACTTGTATTTTTGTCAATAATGAAAAGACATACCCTGAAAAGCTTCACTACAATGTACATTTCTATGTGGATGAAATGTAACAAATCATTTTTAATGTGTTCACTATAATGGAAGGAAATCCCTAGAGGTAAAAAATAGTTAGAAAACTGATTAGGAAATCCATAACTTTCCTGCAGAATAGTTCCAGAAAACCAAGAAGCTCTCTCAGGAGACAAGGCCTTGAACCTAAACTGAAAAAGGAGTTTGGGATTGACATGTACACACTGCTATATTTAAAGCAGATATCCAACAAGGACCTAATGTATAGCACAAGGAACTCTGCTCAATATTCTGTAATAACCTAAATGGGGAAAGAATTTGAAAAAGAATAGATACATGTATATGTATAACAGAATCACTTTGATGTACAACTGAAACTAACACTACATTGTTAATCAACTATACTCCAATATAAAATAAAAATTTAAATAAATAAATAAAAATGCAAAAAAAGGGTTAAAGTATTATTAGTAAAAGATTAGATGGAAAAAATAAAACAAAACAAACTAAAAACAACAAAAAAGAAATGTTTCTTGTGAACAAAGGTAGAAGACTAGATTATTTGTTTTGGCCATTACTTTCAGTGGGCAAAACATGAGCAAAAATGTCTCCACTGAGAATGCGTGACCACATTGGTTTGGAGTTCAAATTTACACAACTCCTGTGTTTTAGGGAACCACAAGCTGAGAACTGAACTTAAGTTGATTCAAAAGCAAACAAAACATAATATACATAGCAAAAGACAAGTAAAAAAAACAGAAAAATGGACAAAATAAAACAGCATGAAATAAGATGTTGCACATATGCTCTAAGAAAAAACGTTTGTCCTCTGAAGAAGGATGCCTTATCCCAGGCCAGGTGAAATTTCACAGAAAAAGTCCACCGAATATAAATTCACAATTAAAATTAAAACACAAGGAAATTAGCCATAGTGAATGAGAACAACTGCAATATAGAAAATGTAAGAAAGAAGCACAAATAATAAAAAGAACAAACATGTTTTAGAAGGAAACAAACAAACAAAAAACTTGTAATGAAAAAGCTAATCAAACATATTTGTCATGAAACATTTACCCAAACCAATAGGAATTTTAGAAGAGAATTGAACCAGTGAAGGACAGGATCTATTTAAAGAGATAAAGCTTAAGATTTTCTATAATTGATTAAAGACATGAATCTTTGTATTCAAGAAGCATAAATGAACCTTAAACAGGTAAAAGGAAGATGATATCAATACCTAAAGGCATCAGAGTTTCCTCAGAGATCACCAAAGGTAAAGGGCTCTTTACAAATGAAAGGACAACCCACTGAATGGGATAAAATATTTGCAAATGATATGACCGATAAGGGGTTAATAGCCGCATATTTAAACAGCTGATAGAACTCAACATCAAAAAAAACAAAAAAACAAAAAAACCCGATTAAAAAAAAAGATGGTCATGAAGAACCTAGGGGCAGGATGGGAATAAAGACGCAGACCTACTAGAGAATGGACTTGAGGACACAGGGAGGGGGAAGGGTAAGCTGGGACAAAGTGAGAGAGTAGCATGGACATATATACACTACCAAATATAAAACCGATAGCTAGTGGGAAGCAGCTGCATAGCACAAGGAGATCAGCTCGGTGCTTTGTGACCACCTAGAGGGGTGGGATAGTGAGGGTGGGAGGGAGACGCAAGAGGGAGGAGATATGGGGATATATGTATATGTATAACTGATTCACTTTGTTATAAAACAGAAACTAACACAATATTGTAAAGCAATTATACTCCAAAAAAGATGTTTAAAAAAAAAAGAAGAAGAACCAAATAGACATTTTTCCAAAGAGGAAATGCAGTGGCCAACAGGCACATGAAAAGCTGCTCAACATTGCCAATCGTCAGGGAAAGCAAATCAAAACTACAATGAGCTAACACCTCACACCTGTCAGAATGGCTATCATCAAAAAGAACACAAATAACAAATATTGGTGAGGATGTGGAGAAAAGGGAACCCTTTTACACTGTTGGTGGGAATGTAAATTTGTGCAGCCACTGGGGAAAATAGTAAGGAGGTTTCTCAAAAAACTAGAAATAGAACTACCATATGACCCAGTAATTCCATTTCTGGGTATATATCCAAAAAACCAAAAGCACTAATTTGAAAAAACACATGCATCCCAGTGTTCATAGGAGCATTATTTACAATTGTCAAGATATGGAAGCAAACTAACTGTCCATCAACAGATGAATGGATAAAAAGATGTGGTATACACACACACACACACACACACACACACACACACACACACAGTGGAATACTACTCAGCATAAAAAAGAATGAAATTTCGCCATTTGCAACAACATTGGACTTGGAGAGCATTATTATGCTAAGTCATATAAGTCAGACAAAGAAAGACAAATACTGTATGACAGCGGTCCCCAACCTTTTTGGAACCAGGGACCGGTTTCGTGGAAGATGATTCTTCCACAGACTGGGGGCAGGGAGGATGGTTTCGGAATGATTCAAGCACATTACATTTATTGTGCACTTTATTTCTATTATTATTACATTGTAATATATAATGAAATAATTATACAACTCACCATAATGCAGAATCAGTGGGAGCCCTGAGCTTGTTTTCCTGCAACTAGATGGTTCCATCCAGGGGTGATGGGAGGCAGTGACACCCGAAGTGTGTTGCTTAGGTCCAGTCTACTCCATAATCTCGTTTTGGTTGTTGTCGCTGCAGAAAACCCTGTTTCACAAAGATAGGATGTTGGAAATGGAAACAGTCTTTTCAGTACTTTTGTGGCAATCTCAGGATATTCCGCCCTGACTTTAATCCAGAAGGTATGGAGATCTGAAGTTGTCTCAGACATACTTTTAAGGCCACCGTCATTTGCGATCTCAAGCAGTGGATCCTCTTCTAGCACGGACAAAGTCGATTCACCTGGCTTATTCACAAATGGGTCGTGGATCCATTCCTTCCCAGTTCAGGGGTCTTTTGTGGACGGGAAGTAATGCTCAATCTCTTTTGAAAGCTGAGATAGGTGATCATGCACCAGCTGGGAGAAAGAAGGCCCTGGCTCAGTCTCTTTCAAAATCTCTGCTAATGTTTGAAACATGTCAAAATTCCTAATGTTCACTCTTTGCCCCCATAATTCCAGTTTGGATTTGAATGCAGCCACTTTATCTGCTGACTTGAACACAGCTGTCATTCTCCCCTGAAGTGACAGATTGAGTTCATTGAGCAGGTTGAATATGTCACAGAAGTAAGCAAGTTTTGCGACCCATTCTGTGTCACTGAAATGTGCTGCCAGTGGTGACTGTTTTTCTAACAGAAATCTCTGGCGCCGCTCTCGTAACTCAAAAACTCTGGCCAGTGATCTACCTTTAGAAAGCCATCTCACTTCTTTGTATAAGAGAAGACGTGTGTGCTCTGCGTCCATCTCCTCACAGAGCTGCACGAGCAGATGTGAGTTAAGGGCATGTACTTTAATGTGGCTGATAAATTTAATCACATCCTGCAAAATGTTGTTAAGTTCAGGTGACATTTTTCGGCTAGCCAGCATTTCTGTATGGATGACCCAGTGCGTAGACTCACATTCAGAAGCGACCTCTTTGACCCGAGTAGTGAAACCAGAAAGACGTCCGGTCATGGCAGCCACTCCGTCCGTGCATATGCTGAACCAAAATGACCAATTCAGGTTCCCTGATATGTATTCATTCAAAGACTTGAATAGTTCTGCATCTGTGGTGTTGGTTGGCAACAAAAGTGCACATAACATATCCTCATGCACATCCTCCTGAAAAATATATCACACAAAAACAAGCATTGTTGCCTTCTTGTCCACACTGGTAGACTCGTCAACCTGGATTGCGTACCACGGTGACTCATTAATCCTCTCTAACAATTGTGCCTCAATATCCTCTGTTGTTTCATCAATTCATCTAGTTATGGTGCTAGCTGAAAGAGAAACATGTGCCCCCTTTTGAACTGCAGCCTCTCATAAAAGTTCATGACAAATGTCCTCAGCAGCAGGCAGGATCAACTCTTCCCCAATAGGAAAGGTCTTCTTAGCTTTAGCAATGCGGTTAGCCACTAAGAATGATGCTCTCAGTGCAGACACATTTGATGAAGAGGTGACCTTCAATAATTGCTTCTGTTCTTCGTGTTCACATTTTTTTCTTTTGAAAAATTCCAAAGCCTTGTCTTTTAATGTAGAGTGTTTGGTCTCCATGTGGTGGAGCAGTTTTGAAGGTTTCATGGCTTCACTGGATAGCAGATCGCCACATATTATACAAAGCAGGCCTGGGGAATGTGAATCACCTGTTGCAATGAACCCGTAATTTAAGTAGGACTCTTGGTATTTTCTTTTAAATGCAGCTTTCTTTTTGTTGGCAGTCTTAGAGTCTTCTGTTGTCTCATCACTGGGTCTTTCTCCATTTTCAAAGAAGCTCTCCAGCGATGATTGCTTTTTAACTCATTTTGGCTAGGGTTAGCTCGTGGGCTTACCGAAACTGTGACTGAGTCAAGTGTGTGGGAAAGAGGCGTGGATAGAAATGGTAAATAAAATAATAGGTGGGCCACGCACGGACTAAAATAAGTGTCGGATTCTGACTTAAAGCCTGTCACCAGATGCAGCTGTACAATTGAAGTACATCAACTCACTTGCCACTATAACGCCTGCCACCAGATGCAATGTAATTGTCACTGGCCACTCACTGATAGGGTCTTGATATGAGTCTGCAAGCAGTTGATTTATTATGGTCTCTGTGCAGTCAAACCTCTCCGCTAATGATAATCTGTATTTGCAGCCACTCCCCAGCGCTAGCATCACCGCCTCAGCTCCACCTCAGATCATCAGGCATTAGATTCTCATAAGGAGCACACAACCTAGATCCCTCGCATGTGCACTTCACAGTAGGGTTCCCGCTCCTATGATAATCTAATGCCACTGCTGATCTGACAGGAGGCAGAGCTCAGGCGGTGACGCAAGCGATGGGGAGCGGCTGTAAATACAGATGAAGCTTCGCTTACTTGCCCGCTGCTCACCTCTTGCTGTGCAGGCTGGTTCCTAACAGGAACGGTAGCGGTCCGTGGCCCAGGGGTTAAGGACCCCTGCTTTAGGACTTGGTTCAGTTTTCTCTTTGAACTAACTTTGAATTTAGTGCTGAGATCCTTACCAAAAGGAAATGGGATCCAAATAATTCATGGCATCTAGTGACATCATGACTAACAAACTTATCATTTACGGTTGATTGTGATAAAGTATCCAGGGAAGCACATGTTTGGAGAACTGAAGCGGCTGCTGCTTCTAACTGTTACGGCTCCGGTGATAACCAAAAACACTTGGAGTGAGATGGCTGTTCCTCAGTGCAATGAGGCACTTTCAGAAAAAAAATGATGTCTCTCAGATCTTTAAAATCTCAAGTCATGTGACTTTCAGCCAAGTCACATTTGGAGAGCCAAAGAATTTCTATAGTGAATCTAAACATTATACCTTACTTCCTAAAGTTCTATGATAATCCCTCTGAAAAATCAGAAAGAAAATTTAATTGTATGGGTTACAGAAGGTAAATTCACAGCCTCATCAAGTCTCTCATATGAAAATCAGGGCATCCGTCGGGAAGGAATAGACCCTGAAACTTGGAATAGACCATTTGGAAAGACTTGGTTAATGTTAAGAATGTTGAACATCTGAACACTCTGAAGTTTCTTTGCTAGTGGAAGCAGCCCTCACTTCTGTGTTTGAGGAGATTAGCCTTCTCTTATGAAAGATTCTTTAATAACGTTTCCCAGTACAGTTATCTTATATGGAACACCTCTTTTTTTCTCAAGATTTACCTCAACCATCTTGTAACTAGGGTCTATTCTCATTATGGTCCAAGGGGTTATGCTTAAAGTGACCTGGGAGGAAATATTTTGTACTCCAAAATGAATTGCAAAATGTTTATGAATGGATAAAGTCAAATTATGGTGCACCTACAAGTGAGTTTGAATGTAATGTGTTGGTTGTGGCAGGTGGAAGGGGCTCTAACACTTTACCCTGGTTGGTTGAGTAAAAATTTGATGCAGAGATTACTCAGTGAAGTTGAAATATCAGCACTTCCTTGGTACAATATAGAGATAAAATCCGAGGGCTTAGGGAAATAGGCAAGTTGGAATGGATTTATCATGTGCAACCAGTCCTTCCCACATTGCTTTTTCTGAAAGGGCCCAAAAGACACTCCCTTCACTAAGTCACTGAGAAATTACATAGGTGAGTGGAACATCCATATCCTTAAAATATGGGAATGTCTTTGATAGACCAGGTATAATGTTGGAAGATGGCATCATTGAGTTGCGTTCCTCATGAGAATAATGCAACATTTAACTGCCAGAGACTAAGTGGGCATATTAGTGTAATATACATACGCACTGAAGTTTTAATCCACAGAAATCTTTTGCAGGTGATAATCAATTTCATGTCCCTAAAAACAAAGTAAATGCAGACCAGCAAAACATTACTTGATGTAGAACAAGAAAAATTCCAAGTAGTGTGCCAAATTTATGATTTGACTCACTACAGTGGAAAATCACGTGTTCTCCCTTAATTCCAGACTGAAGGCAGTTCACAGACCAAGCGCTTTTTGATTGAAGGAGAGTTTTGGGTCCCGTGAAACACTACCAGTAGAAATCTACCGCTTATCTTTCATCCAACCTTGTCAAAAGAGATCTGAGACCAATTACTACAGTAATTGTGCATTAGAGAAAGTGAAATATCTAAACTCTTGGGGATTGACACTAATCCTTGGGGACTCAGAATACCAACGTGGGGTTTATAAATAATCAGGTAATAAATTATGTTCCAAGTTTGAATCACCAAGTGCCCAATAAAGTCCACACACTCACCTGGTTGTTATTTCTCCCATTCCTAAATGCGTAATTGACCTCTGGCAGACACACTTGGCATCTGGCAGAATCTCTGCAGTGGTCCCCTGATCCAGGAAGTGAGGGTTATTATGGTAGGAAGGGTAAGTGGAAGCCTCTGAACTTTCCCTCCCTGCCAGGATATTTAACTGAAAGCAGCACTGCATCCCTGCAGGGAATTGCAGAAGTGAGTGCCAAGGTGAAAGGCTTGAAAGATGCAGGTAGTGATGCTGTTCACATTCCCATTTATCTCTTCCTGCTAGCTTGTACAGAAGGTGATGGGTCTTTGGAAATAACTGCATTATTTAAACTTCATCAGGTATAACTGCAATTGCAGCTACTCTTCCAGATATTGAGGTTTTTTCTAAGTATTTTTTCCTCAGAAATTTTGACCAGCCATCATTTTGAAGAATCTTTTACGGGATGGAGTGAACTTAATTGTGTGATAGGAGTAGACATGAGAAGGACAAGGCTGGGACCAAAGTGGACAATTTTGGTACTTTGCCAAGATCTTCTTGGATCCTCTTTTTACTATTTTTATGTGCCATGGCCTTAGTGTGCTTTTGTTTCCAACAGCCAGCATTGGTGACCATTATATAGTATTTGTATAATTGCCTTAAGGCTACTTGTGTCTTACATTGCCTGAGTGAACACGAAGAAGTGTCTGGGAATGTATATTTCCTGCGTGTGTCCAATTACCATAGACTGACATGTCTGGGCATATGAAAGCAATAGCTTCCTTGCCATGGGTCTTTGCTTACACATCACAGTTCCCTGTGGGATCAACTTGAAGGTACTTTATTCAGGACTTAATCTGAGTTTGTATCCTTGCTGGACTTTTACCCCTTCCCTATCTCCTTCCCCCCACTCCCTGGCTAGTTTTCCATGTGAACACTTTCTTAATAAATTACTTGCCTATGAGCCCTTGTTTCAGCATCTGCTTTTGGGGGAGCCAACCTAAGACATCAGCGATTACCTGCTGGAAAATATGATGGAAAACTATAATTCCGTTCATAATAAATCACAACAAAAATGTAAAATGCTTATAAATAACAATATGAATTAAACGATAAAAATGTTAGTGAGTATTATTTAAAAGAAGGCTTGAAAATGGAGAGACAGGCTATGGACTTACATAGGAAGATTAAATATCATATAAATATTTTATCCTAAATTTATATAAAAATTAAAGCCATAACAAATTTATTCTAAAACAAATGGAAGAATTAAGACATAATAATACTATTCACCATACTCAGATTACCATGTCAAAATTTTTATTGAAATGGTTATATTAAACGTATTTCTAGTAAATCTTGCAGTATTTTGAAAATATACTTGACATGGTTAAAAGTATTATTTACAAAGTGAAAAGTAAAATAACTTCAGAGAAATAAAATATCAAGAGAAGGATGTTCTTTAATTATTTAATAATAATAATAGTAGTAGTAGTAGTAGCAAATACTTATTTAGCCTGTCATATATGCATGTCTATAGTATACACACATATTCACATGTATATGTATAATCGTTTAATCCTCACAATCTCTCAATAAATTATGTGTAGAGTTAGAGAAAAGGAAATCTATGTATAGATGAGTTAAGTAACTTATTCAAAGTCTTACAGGTAGGAATTAGTAGGGCTGGGATTTAAACCCAGGTGTTTTTAATTCAGATTCCATGTTCGTAACCATTTTGCTATGCATGCGTATATGCTAACAATCTATATACCAAAGACAGTGAAAAAATTAGGGCCCATCACAAGCAAGTCATTCTGTCATATGGAAGATACATATCTCTGCCTAAAGAAGTATTTCAAAACTGTTTTGAACAATGGCAGTTATGGAGAATATTGTGGATCTGTTCAAAGTGATTATCCTGAGGACCAGCGCTCAGTGGATATGGGAACAGGACTCAATTGGATTATAGTCCTAAAGTTTATTAAAACCATCTGTCTCATATGCCAGTTATCTGTGTATCTTCAGCAGCCATCCCTGTATGACCAGTCCTCAAAATGCATTTAAAAATTGAAATGACAGTTATTCTTTGCTCTTCTTCATCTTCTACTTTTTCATCTGTACTATTTACTAGCATTGAACAGAGATTTATTGATTTGTTCAAACTTAGGGCAATGATTACAGATATCTTCCTGAAAAATCTCACTGCTAGTTTCATCCAGATACAGAAGCAGGATCACCATAAAATACCTCCATCTGTTCTGTAAGCTGTATGACTCACTGTGACTGTGGGTAGTTGAATGACCTACAGAATGATCAGGGACATTTGACCTGTACCTATCATTTAGGTCATCAATTGACAAAATGAAACAGGTCTTGGTCCCAATGTGAGATTAGATTTAGTAATAAAAATTTAACTCCTCTTTTGATAGCTTTTTCAATCACATCTCCTAAAAGACAGTACTGAAAACAAGCATGCTCTTATTCAAGAGACAGGCACTATGATTGTAGTCCTATATTATTTTTCTTTTAAAAATATTTTGACATCAGATATTATTTATATTTTGGTTATTATTATTTCCTTTAATATCCATTTTGTCCTAAATGTTAAAAATTAATCATCTTTAAGCACATAATATTTTTAAATAATAGAAACAGTAACAATTTTAGTTATATCAGTTAACTATAAATATTATACTTATACTTATTATACTTATGAGTGGTATTACAGTCATTTAAGTTTATTGAGATCAAGTGTATTTCAATATCAAACTATTTTTATTCCATATAATTCATGAGAAATAAATTGGCAGTTAATAGCTAATTATTCTATCTTTTCTGAAGGTGATTCTGTTATAATCTGTGAATAGGAAGACCAGAGAATGAACATTCCATAACTGTTCTCTTAATCTGGTCATCTTAATCTTAAAGCCAGATTCACAGAAAAGTGAAAAGAGATGGGGTTAAATACAGGAACAAAAATAAATACGTTTTTCATTTGGTATAGTGAGAGGATTACCAATGAGGGTGAGGACTGTGTGTCTCTACTGATGAAAAGTGGCTGACTGGTGAGGAGTGAACACTCTGGCAGGAAACAGAAAGCAGACACATAATTCACAAACCAGACAGTGAGAGAGAAGCCTCAGAATGAAAATAAATGTAGGCATATGTGTCGATGGCAGAGTGTAACGATGGAGGCTGTCGTCCCTGTGGGAAGGGCAGGGGCATCGAGGCTCTAAGCACACTTCATTTGTAGATACTAAAAAGCAAACTAAAATGTGAAAGAATGTTTGGTTATAGAAAAGTGATGGAATTGTTTCCAGGAAGGATAATTAAGAGAAGCAGCTTAAAATAGGGAAATAGTAGCTTCAGTTTCTCCTCATGCATCCTGAATAAAATTTGGACTTAGTTTGGTATTCAATAGGAGCGAACTTTGAGAGCTTATCGTCCATATGCATATATACAGCATTATACATAGAAGGAAACTGAGACCCAGAGAAGTTATGTAAATTTCCAAGTTCCTGAAGCTGGATAGTGGCAAAGCTGCGACTAATGCCAACACTTGTCAGATTATAGACGACTGTTTGTACTTTGGATACTAATTGTCCACCTTCAATTTTTAATACAAATTGGAAATGTTTCAGTTCAGAGCTGGGCTTATAATAATTACTCGACTTTGATGATTCTTAATTCAGTTCAACTCAGAACATTTATCACACACCCAATATATGTAAGCTCTACGTTAAGAAACAAAGTTAAGAGAGGCACTGTCCTTGCACTGAAAAAGAGATTAATAATATAAATTATTAAGAGACTCTAATATAGAAGTACATCTAACATACCAATAGCTTGTTTCCATACCTGCCTGATAACGAGATTTACCTATGACACATTAAAAATAAAGAGTCCTGTGTCTCTGCCTTGGAGATTCAGATTCTTAGGTCTGGAGTGGAGGCTCTTTTACTTTTATAATTAACATTCCAGATGATTCTTATGATCAGGCAGATTTGTAGACACTACTGCCATATTTCCCAAGTTTGTCTGCACATTGGAATCACCTAGTGAACTTCAAAAACTAAAAATTCTTCTTTCCCACTCCCAGGGACTGTCCTTTGACTAATTGTTCTGAGGCACAGCCAGCGATTTGGATTTTTAAAAATCCTCCAGATGATTCTAAGGAACAAAAAATCATGGGAACTACTTCCCTATACTATAGGGACATGGTGCTCAAGGAAGGTATCATGAAGGAAATGCCAAAGAAGAACTTTTTAAATTAATATCTATCGAAAACCTACCACATGATAGGCATTTTTCATATATTAGGTCTTTTAATTTTTAAAATAAACCTATCAGGTTAATATGATTATTATCTGTATTTCATAGATAAAAAAACGAACTTTAGAAAACTTGATCAAGCTCATAGTGTCTAAAAGTGGCTGAGCAGGTATATATTTTAAACTTGATTAGTCTGAATCTGGAGCCTGAGCCTTTGTCACTTTGCCAGACTGACTTTCTGAGGCAGCTTGAAGAATGGAAAGGTTTGCAACTGACAGAAATTGGGATGGAAGACATTCCAAAGGAGGCACCGATGTCAGCAGAAGGAGGAAGAAATGTGATGTCAGGTCAGGAAGTGTGTCTCCAGATAATGGAGGGTCTTGAATTCATTGACTGCTTGGCTAATCATCAAGACATTTATTGGACCATTGATTCATTCATTCATTCAGTGAGCATATTGTCATTTTAAAATGACATTACAAGCATTACATTTTAAAACCTAAAAAAAAAAAAATCTTTTAGATTGAACACATAAATTAAACATTCACCTGGACTTTTGTAAATAAACCTGTTTCGATTTTTATTTTGTTTCCTTCTGTTAATATGTTACACCAACTTATAACGAACATATTGAGAGCCATGACATCATTGCAGGCAGAGTGCTGAAAATTCACTTTTGCTGGGCCTTTAAAAGACCAGAGAAGCAGGAGTAGGAACAAACAAATTGTGGTATTCTTATACAAAAGGTTATTGTACTGAAGTTAAAAGAACTAGAGCTACATATATCAATCTGGATCAATTTTAAAGACAAAATTGAGGAAAAAACCACAGATAGCTTGAAATATAATATTATATTTTCATTTCCGCATGCATATATACTAAAATTGTAAAAATATATGAAAATGGTAAATACCAAAGTCAGAGTAGTGATGCTGTGACAGATTGTATTTTCCAGTAATGACCACAGAAATATCCCCATCCCAGACGTTCTTCTTATGATATGACCTTGTCATTTCTTTCATTTAGCTTTAGGTTTATGCTCACTTACCATGAACCCAGGTGGACCTGTGTGACTATCTCAACCAGCAGAGCATAGTAGAAGTGACTCTTTATGACTTCTGAGGCTAGATTATAAAAGTGCTATGCACTCTGCCTTGTGCTTTGAGGATACCTGCTCTTGCAACTCATGCTGTCACCATGCTATAAATAAACCCACACAGTTACTTGGAGGGACCTCAGGTAATATAGAGCCCCAGCTGAGGTCTCAGCTGACAGCTAGCATTAACCACAAGACATAAGAATGAACGAGCCTTCAAATGATTCCAGCCACATATAGTCACCCCCAGGCTTTGAGTCTTCCCAGTTAAGGCTCCAGACATCGCGGAACTGAGTTAAGGCATCCCCACTGAGCCCTTTCCCAATTTCTGATATACAGAATCCACAAACAATATAAAATGATTATTAAAAGAAAAAGACCAGAGATACATGATTAAAAAAATATAATATGTGGGTAATGTTTGTCCTTCCTAGGAAATAGGACCCTCGAGGTTTCTAGACTACACAAATTGTGTTAGCCTCTATCCCTAAGGAAAATGCTTCCTATATGATGCTACTTTCTATTGATTTCTTTTTTTTTTTTTCAGTACAATTTGAGTTCTTTTCATTATCAAAGAGAAAATGCAGTTGGGTGTTGGTTGTCTAAAACAGCTAATCTCTTTTTTTACAGGAAGAGTTTTTCTGTATACGATGGAGAAAATAGAGAATGTTTGGGAGCAAGAGGAAGGGGATTTTAGAAGCTCTGAATATTGAATCATTCTGGGAAAATGATTCCTGGATACAGAATTGTATTTCCTCTGTTGATTATGAAGTTGTTGTCATTTTCATCAGTTGTATGCATATGCAGGGTCATATGATGCATACTGTATCAATACCAACAAACCAGCACTAAAATAGATGATACAGCAAAGTGACTGTATAAAATTATGTTGGCCAATTAGCTTTTCCATGTGAAGGAATGAAATGTCAATGGGATGATGATTCTAATGTTTGGTATCACATTTAGAATTTAGAATTTAGGAATGTGTACCTGAATTCAACTTTTGTTTATTGATCAAACATGTTTTTAAGTATCTATAATGTGCCAGGCAGTGCACTACATAGTGAAATTACAGAGCAAGCAAAAAAGAAAATTTTATGTTCTCCATGATCTTACAGTCTAGTGGGGAAGACAATCAAATAATCACACAAATATATGGATACAAGAGATATATGTTGGATATCATTTATTCCATTGTATAATAAATACAATAGTGCATACATTAAGAAATGCCCAATTTAGTGAGAGGAATATATTGGTAAACTTAAGAATATGTATGAGGGAAGTCAAATTACCTGTTTATATAAGGAAACATGAAGGGCTAACTTTTCGGCACACTGCATAGCAGCTGTGTGGAGGGTCTATGAGTATGAGGAAAGTTATAACAAAACAACTGTTCTGGCAAGTCTGTCAACAGTGCTATTAGATATTTGGTTCAATTACCTAACAGAGAAATAATAAGGAGAAAATACAAGAAGAGCTATTTTTATGATGCTGGATATAGATCATTTTTTAAGTGCTACTAGTGAACTTAATACTAAATGGATTTATTATTTAGAAAAAACTGGAAATAGTTTGATCATTCTAAGGATGTGTGTTAGGTTTGTAGTTTGTTTTTAAATTAATTAAAAAATGAAATTGAATTTATCTCTTTAACTTAAAAAGCGCAATGAACATAGTTATAATAAAAACCTCCTCAAAAAAGGACATATTTGAACAATACTTGGAATCCTGTTAAGTTTAACTTATCGAACAGTGAAACTGCATTTTATTTATCTGAGGCTTTGCAAAGATGTAGCAGAAAGCCCCTTTCCAAGCTCAAGTTTCACTGTGGATTTTTAGGGAGTTGCCACAAAGCAATCTCCCACAAAAATCTCTCAGGCAAGTTCCACAAAGTCAAGTGTAACAGACTCAGTAATTGAATCTTTATCCAGCATGGAGATGAGATGCCTTCTGATCTAGTATTACACCAGTAAAAGCATGTCACTGGTCAGTAATAACAGTTAAATTAGATCAAGAACATGACCCAAAAGAGAGCAAGCCTGTGTACATGCATCAGTTTTATGAAGCTGAAATCCAATCTATGGCATTCATAGTTATTCAAAGTTACCATAAAAAGCTCCAAGCTAGAGGTAATGTGGAGGGATATTTCTATCTTGAAAGTGTTATAATGTATTTTGATATAAGATAATGTAACAGGGTACTTCCAGGTTCTTTAAATGTTGATTCTTGTTAATCACTAGATTATTCAACTCTCACTAGGTAAAATGGAAAAGTTTTAAGAAATAAGGGGGACAGTAATCCTAACAGATCAGAAGAAAATAACTAAACATTAAAGCAAGTGGTATTATAAACTTAGGTTTTCTTGCCATTGCGAATTGAAGACTTCCTACATTTCCTTCCACTTTTTAAATGTACAGTTGTGAAAGTAATAACGCTTAAAATGACTCTATTCTAATTTTTCCCATTATCTGATTAATATGCTTGTATTAAACTGTTAGAAGTAAAATAGATGCAACTTTGTCTATTTTTTTTTTATAGCAGAAAAACGTATTCTTGTCAGATTGCTTCACATTCTTTAGAGAACTTTTGAATACAATGTCTTCATTCGTCCTCAAAACTTAACAAATTGTAGGTAGTTGAGGCATCATGGCTCCTCTGAAGATGAAGAAATTGGTGCCCCAAAAATTGAAGTGGCTTTCCTGAAGTCATATAGTAATCTAGGTGGCCTGACTCTTCAAACTGTTCCTTTCTTTGGGATGAATTTATGCAACCTGCAGAAATAGAGACTATCTCTTAAAATGACTGTTAGTTTGCTAGAGCTTCCATAACAAAGTACTACAAACCGGGTGGCTTAAATGATAGAAGTGAATTGTCTCACTGTTCCAAAGGCAAAAAGTCTAAAATCAAGATGTTGGTAGGGTTGGTTCCTCTGAAAGCTGTGAAGAATGGATCTGTTCTAGGACTCCCTCTTTGGTTAGTAGATGGCTATCTTCATGTTCACATGGTGCTCTCCCTATAACTTCACATCTTCTCTCTGTGCATATATGTGTCCAAGTTTCTCCTTTTAATAAAAACACCAGTCAAAAGACCTATACACTGAAAACTATAATACATTGATGAAAGAAATTAAAGAAGACACAAACAAATGGAAAGACATCTATGTTCATGGATTGGAAGACTTAATATTATTAAAATCTTCATATTTAAACAAAACAAAACAACAAACGCCAGTCATATTGAATTAGGACTTATCCTAATGACCTCATTTTAACTTGATTACTTCTGTAAGGACCCTATTTCCAAATAAGATCACCTTCTGAGGTACTGGGGGTTAGAACTTCAACAGACAAATTTTATTGGGACAAAATACAACCCATAGCAATGACCTTTAGCTTCATATCCAAGAACGTGATATGGTTGGTCTCCTAATTGCTAGCAAGTTATGTGCTGGGATTGAAGGGGGGATGTCTGCAAAGCCCACCTTTCTTCTAGGAGACCTGCTCTTCTATAAAGGTCAAGCCTCAGCAGTCACTTTGGTGCCATGTGAACCTGCCCCCTTGACCAGAGTTGAATTTTCCTCCATGGATATGTGATTTAGCTGAGGTAATCAGATTCTCCTGGGAATACTGAATTGGTGGACCAAGAGAAGCAGGTCTGTCTGGGCTGGATTATTGAACTGAAGACACATAAGTTCAGGAATTCTGAGGCAGCTCTTCAGTTTCTGGTCTTTGCCCTACCCAGTTCATTGTTCTCCTTAGGATTCTATGAAAACTCTATTACATTTTCAATAAATTCTTCTCGTTCTCTCCCGCCCCTCCCTCCCTCCCTCTTTCCTTCCCTTCCCTTCCTTCCTTCCTTCCTTCCTTTTTCCTTCTTTCCTCCCTCCCTCCCTTTTTGGTTATTTGTGTGTGCGTCTTGAAAAACTTTAAAGTTCACTTCTCTCTCTTTCAACAATAACAACAGCAACAACAATACTTGGTTAAGGAAGGAGCAGTTTACTAGACTTGTGTTGTCAAATATTGTTTTTAATTAAAGGCTTTCCTCTGAACCCTAATACATGGAACAAATAAGCAGAGTCCACTATGAAGAAGAAGGATCTGGGTGTCTCCCCTGGCACCCCCCTCTGACTTTTGTCTTACTCCTTACTTCCCTCTCTTCCACCGCCACAGTCATCCTGCCATCGAAGGATCCCTCTGGAACTCTGAGTCTTTATAAACGATGGCTTGAAAACCATGACAGTAGCTTCAATCCTCCCTCATTCCTAGGAAGTCTTTTTTTGGTATTCTTCCCTCTGTAGTGAACAATTCATTGATTTCATTAGAAAGTAACTTAGTTTGAGAAAATTATTTTCTAATCTGTGAATAACCATTATCAAAAATATGGCCCTAAAAAGAAGTCAGGGAGAGCCAATGAGTTTCCAAATAGATGAGAACATGCTTTGAGGTGAGCTGTACTTAGAAATCCCAGAGCACAATTTCCCCTAAAGTCCTTAAGAGACAAGGGTTTTCATATTTCTGACTGTACTCCTTGTTTTTTCAAATTTCTAGGGGCTATTTGTCATTTTCAGTGATGTGGAATTTGATAAATGAAGGAAAGTAGAATCTAATTACAAATAATTGATCACTATTATGAGAAGAACAGGTTTTTTAAACATGTGAAAGTAATTGTTATTAATTGAGCAAGATATGTTAATAATTGTTAGTATCTTTATTTTTGTGAGGAACAATTTACTGAAGCCTATACTGAAACACTTAGGACAGGCAGGGAATGTAAAGAATAAAATGATCTCATCTGAGTGAACTGATGAGAATGATTATAATTTTTGTGACTTTCTGTTTGAATTAAAAAAAAAAAATCCCACAAGGACTCAGAAGCAAAAAATATACAAATCAATTTTCACTGCAAAGTAAAGGAGCTGTTACAGTGGAGGATTACTGGACTGAATGTCAATATTATGACATAGTATAAGTGTGTTTCGTGTTTGGTAATTGCAATCATGTTGTTTTTGTTGTGGTCGTCCATTTACAATGCTTGGTGTCAGTTTATTTATCTCTTGTAAAAATAAAATACAGTGTGTGTGTGTGGAAAAAAAAAAGAATTGGGCCTTTGAGGAAAAGGAAGGGAGATTGTGAAAGGGGATGGGGGAACTTTACTGCTTATAACTCTTCATCCATTTCCATCTATTATTTCATTTGATCCTTACCATAACCCTGGGAGGTAGATAGCGAAAGTAGTATTTGCTCATAGTACTGATAATAAATCAGCATCAACAACAATAACAACAAAAAAAAAATGATCTCATTAATGGGGTCTTGTTTTAATTCTAAAATTTTGAACGTTTGTATTCAGTAAGGATCTTCTTCCTCCGGAATGAAATGTGCATGTGGGGTTGTCTGTAGAGGTGGGATTAATGTCTGGATGTGGTATAGAGAAGGATAAAACAGGTGGGATGTAATCAACATTTCAGAGGAGGTAATCATCCTGCAGATGATCCTGACTTGCTCCAGGGTCCTTCTTTTCAGTAGGAATGTGTCATTATGTTTTGTCTTTAATTGGTTATTCCTTTTTGAATTAAAAAAAAATCACTGGGAATGAAATAGGAAGCCTGCCTGAACTACCTTTGACCATCTAAATGTACTTGCTGGGCTTTAGATTCCTAGTCTGTAAAATAAAGGTCTAAACTGTAATATCTTATATTTCTACTGATTTTGGAAATCACACTCTGTAAGTCAATTTCTGATCAGTGATGTCACACTGCACAGCTCCAGTTGGTACTCCCCACGTAGAACACACGGCAGCCCAGATCTGATGAGTCAATATTTTAATTAATTTTATCTTGTTCTCATGGCAATTAATTAGAAACAAGGCCAGATTTTACTAAGCATACCGAGTTTAATTTACAGACACATAAATCACTGACAAATTCCTTTGGCATTTCAATATAAGAGATACTAAGATTTCTCAATGAATCTTTGGACATCACTTCCATTTTGAAAAATGAGTTAGGCAGGAATCAAAATGAAAATAAAGAAAAGCATTTGAAATTAGGGAGAGAATGTTTATAACAATAATCTATTTTCTAGACTAGGAAATGTTTGTTCCCATTTTTTTGTTGTTGTTTTCTGGTCGAGTCTTTTTCTGAAGGTGAACAATAAAGAGAAAATGTAGAACTAAGTGAAAAATTCTTCCTTTAGAGCTTCTCATGGCGGGGGGTGTCTTCTTGTTAGTTTGATTTTGTTTTTTAAAAGCCCATCATTCCTGGACCAATCTGCAGCAACCACCAGCTACTTCTAATCTTATGGCTGTAGTTTAATTCTCCTTATAGAATTTATCATAATTCCATGCTTTTTGGTTATTCATTTATTTATTATCTGTAGCTCCACTAAAATAAGCTTCGTGATTATGGGGACATTGCCTATCTTGTTCATCACTGTATCCTCAATATTTAGAATAGTTTCTGGTACATAGCAGATAGACAGTTGATATTTGTTGAATAAATGAATGAGAACAGCCTCCTGTCTGTCTTAAGAGAGAAGTAGTGGAGTGTAGTGAATAATGACAAGTCCACCAGAAACCAGCAACCTAGTTTCAAATCCAAGCAGGATTAGTTACATAATTTGCCGGGCCCAATACAAAATTAAAATGCAGAACAACTTATTAAAAATTTATTGAGAATTTTGAGATAGTGACAGTAGAGCATTAAATCAAGCACGGGCCCTTCTAAATATGGGGGTCCTTCAATGCAACTACACAGAATGCATGCTCATGAAACTGACCCTGAGTAACCTTGGGCAAGATGCTTAACCTTCTGTACCTTTTCACTCATATCTATTCTATTTCCTTATTAGGATGTTATGACAATTAAGTGAATGAATATATGTAAAACTCTTAGAACACTGTATTTACATAATGAGTACTGTAGAAGTGTTAGTGCTTGTTATAATAAATATATATTATCACTATTATATAATATAATAACAAAATAACATTATTATTGCTATCATTATTCTTTTCTGCTCTGCTCCTAGAGCACTTACTAGGATAAATTGTGTTGAATAAGAAGAAGGAAAGAAGAAAAATGCATGTTGTCAAACTGAGGCCCTATGCGTGTATAAAACATGGCATACAGAGGCATAAATGAAGCTTGTAAAGACTTTTTTTCTAAAAAAAGTATTTATCTTTAAAGAATTGTCAGTAGATACCAATGCAATCTATGTCTTTAACTTAGGACATCATAAAAACAGGAAAGGAATCGAGGGTGATTAAATCCATAATTTTGGAATAAAATTTTATTTACTTTATACAATTAATTTTGGTATGCAAATGTATACATAGGCACACTATTTACAATGACATTAGATAATATGTGATACTTTTCTGGTATTAATTTCTAATCACTTCCTAAAAAAGAACTGATGATCTATTCTGTCAGATGAAAGTAAGGGAAATATCTGTCTTTATCTGGTCTCCTTCTGCATTTCTCTTATTATCTGGCCCTTCCCATGTCCCAAACTTATTTCTTATAATAGGTGTTTTCTAGAATAAGGGGCCTTCATTTTTTACAATTGTATAATATAGCAAAATTCCATGATGACTACAGTTAGATTTATCAAATCCAATATGTTGTCATATTTGTTTTAGATTTAAAAAAATACCTATTCAGTAAATTCAGCCATTCAATATTTTTTTGAGCTTCTACTGGGTGACAGGTGCTGTACTAGTTACAAGAGGTAAAATATAATAATGAAACAATATCCTTGCACCCAGGAGTTTACATTATAATGGGGAGAACATGCAGTAAACCAAAACATCAGTACAAAATACACATATTATATACAAAATACATAGGACGTCAGGGGTTGAGAAATGCTGTGGAGAAATTTATGCAGAGAAGGGGAAGAGAGTGATGGGGGTGCTACTTTGGATAAGGGTGCTCAGGGAAATCCACTCTGATCTGGTGGCATTGAAGCAGAATCTTAAGTGAGGTGAGAGCACAGCCCATGTGGAAGGAAGGGTTTTCCTGGAAGATGGAAGGGTCAGCCCCATGCCTGCAGAAGTGGAAACGTGCTTACAGCATTGAAGGAGCATTAAGGAAGCCAGAGCAGCTGGATTTCATTCTGCACATCATAGGAAGCTCATGGAGTGCTTTGAGCAGTGTCCTGACATGCTTGAGCTAATCTTTTAAAGGAAAGAGGTCTGGCTGCTGTTTAGAGAACAGACTCCAAGGGGTTAGTTTGGAGGCAAGAAGATGAGTAAGAAAACTACCGCAGTGGTCCAGGCAAGAGATAGTGGTAAACTTAACTAGCGTGGTGGTGAAATTGGTAAGTAGTGATTCAGTTCTATATATACTGTACATATTTTGATATTTGAACCATCAAAATTGGCTTATGGATTGGATGTAAGGTGTAAGAGATAAAGAAGAGTCGGGAGTGTCTCAAAGGATTTTCATCTGAGCACCTGGATAAATGGATCTGTCATTAAATAAAGAATCATGGGAAATGCTGGAAAGGAGGATTTTTTTTTTGTTTAAAAAATTTTGGTGCATATGGAGTTCTTAAAATCAAGTGGTCAGTTTTTAAAATGTTAACTTTCAAAAAGTTGAATTTCAAAAGAGTTCAAAAGTGGAAGATTTAAAAAAATTGAAGCTTCCTTTTATGATCCAGAGGAAACTGTTATCCTTAATTTAGTGTTTATTATCCTCGTGTGTCTGCTTTTATTACTTCTATGTGATTATGCATCAAAAATAATATACATCTTCCATGTTTTCAAATTCTATATAATGGATATCATACTAGATAGAAAGTATGGCCACTTTTTTCTTTCCATATTGGATTGCATAAGATTTATCCAGGCTATACATCTATCTGTTTCATTCATTCAAACTATGGTATTCTATGCCATTGAATAGATATTAGTTTCCTTTATCTATCATAAAAATGCTTTTAGATATTCTTGTACATGTATTCTTGTGCACATGTGCTAGAGTTTCTCCAGGAATTGTATCTAGAAGGTAATCTACTGGATCAAAGGATACAGACATCTGCAGATATAGTTGAATTGCTGTATGTGCTTTATCAATTCGTTCTTCCATTAGCCTCAATGAGTGTTCGTAATTTTCCATACCATCATCAATGCGATTTTAATTTTGTCAGACATTTTTTTCCTTTTGCCAGTCTAATGAGTTGGAAATTATACTCATTTTGTTTTACTCTGCATTTCTCTGCTTTCTGCTGATGAGTTGGGCATTCTTTGATATGTTCATGAATATTCTATTGTTTTTTTTCTGTAAATTCCCTGTTCTCATCCTTTGCTGATTTTTCCATTTGATTATTTATAGTTTTATTATTAATTTATAAGAGCTCTTGTTCTCTCTCTCACTTTCTTTCTCTTTTCTTTCTGGATGTTAATTCTTAATTGGTTAGGTGTTTTATTAATAATATCCCTGAGTTGATTGTCTCTCTTATCTGTTAAGAGTATTAAACAATAAGGAAACTTAACGTTCTTATGCAGCACAAATTCCAGAGTAGTTGTCTTAAGATTGGTCAATTTGGTGACTTCAGCAGTCATCAAGGATACAGATTCTTTCCATCTTTCAGCTCCATCATGCTTAAGGTCTCTTTTTTGCCCTTTGGCTTGTTCCTGTCCTTGTCACTGAGGTGTCACACCCAAACATGGAAAAAATTAATAGAAAAGTTGCTGGTTTAATGTTTTAAGAGCAAGCACTCATCTTTTCTGAGGCACACCCATCACATTCTCCATGTACAATTCATTGGTTCAAAGGCTACCCCAAAACCAATCATAAGCAAAGAGAATGGTAAAAATCAATAATTGATACAGTCTTCAAAAATTTACTTCTGAGCTGGGAATGGTGTCCCCTTCTTTGAGAGATAAGAATTTGAACACCATCAGAGTTCTTTTAGCAAGGAAGATGGGAATTCATGCTTACTTTGTAGGCAAAATGCTACAGTTATGTTAATAGTTTGTAGCTATTGTAAACGGGTAGGTCAGCTGCATTTTCTAAGCATTTACTACTGATTAATATTGATACTAATAATTGTATTTTTTTTTATAAGAAAACTTAATGAATTTCCTTACTAGCTCATCATGCTTCAGTGGTAGAGTGTGTCTTGCTAGATAACTGGTAAGAAGTTCCTTTGCTATTCTACTGTAGCCTGAAACATTAAATCCAGTTTAAAATTCTTTTATTCTGACAACCAAAAATCAGCTTTGAATTCTGCTGAAGTGTATTGCAGCCACCAGTGACCCAGTCTCTTATAATACACACGGGATTCACAATGTGTCCCATTCAAAATTGACCACAAAAAGGGAGCTAAGATTGGGATTGACATATACCCACTACTATATATAAAAAAGATAACTAATAAGGACTTACTGTGTAGCACAGGGAGCTCTACTCAATACTCTGTAATGGTCTATATGGGAAAAGAATCTAAAGAAGAGTGGATATATGTATATGTATAACTGATTCACTTTACTGTACACCTGAAACTAATACAACATTGTAAATCAACTATACCCCAATAAAAATTGAAAAAAAAAAAAAAAGATTCAGGCTAAACCTTGTACTTAAAATTAAAACCCAGCAAGGGTTGCTATCTGAAGGGTTTTTTTCATCTTGTGCTTCCAAGTCCATCTGGACTAAAAGATAAAGCTTTATATAGATCATGTAAATGGCACATACAGATTACATTCTAGAATTGTCATTAAAAGGCTTTTAACAGGTCAGAGACATTCAGTGTCATCCAAAGGTTGTCACTACCCTGTGGCTTCCTTGAGAATTAAATTACAATCTGAGAACTTCAATAAGTCAGTGTTAAGTTAGTTCCGTTGTTTGTTTTTCCTTAGTCTTGTCAAAAGGAAGATTAATGTGCAGTTTTTTTTTTTTTTTTTTTTGCACTCAGTACAGCTTTTCTTACAGGAATGTGGTGTCTAAGTCAAAATTCCATTTAGATGCAAAGAAATTCGCTAGTGTGTGATGATCTTTTCCCCTCTCCTCCAGTTTCCCTCCCTCTTAAGTAAGCAACCATTTACTCCTGTTTAGCCCTCCCTCCATACCCTCTCCACTCCTGTGATGCTGAATACTATAATCTTGAGTCTCACTGCATAGGTGGGAAAAAAAAGAGTTCTGCAAATGTGGAAGCTAAGAGAAAAAACTTGTAGGGTCATTTTACAAATGAAATCACTAAAAAGCAATGCTTCTTGCTCGGTAATAGCACAGAACCTTTAAATCACAGGAATTAGAGACAGGAGACCTGTCAGGTCACCCTGCCCACCTCCTATAGCAGCTTTATGCATTTCATGTGAAATGACATGAACAGTGAAGCATCTGTAGCAGCCCTGGGGAGACTCTACTCTCTGGTAATATGTCTTCCTGTTGAGAAAATATAGCTGAGAGCAGTCCAGCTTTTCTTTTGCCTAATTTCACATTGTTCTGCTCTGCTATATCCTTTAAAAATGCAACCACACTTTCCTTTGTTCCCCCACCTTTAAAACCTACAACCTTGTAATATGACAACATTGTTGTCTTCCTTTGTAATTATTTGAGCCAAGCTATACAAATTTGCCTCTTAAAATACTACCTTGGAAATCAGTCCTCATTGCTAAATTCATCAAAATCCACTGCTTTTCTAAAGGATTATTCACTACACTCCCACTTGCTCTAATTCAGGAACTATGTTTCATATAATTTTATTTTGTGTGTGTGTGTGTATTTATAGAATCAAGGAATTTTGCTCAATTCTTATAGAAAATGAATATGGTGCTCAAGCCAGTGACTGGACCTCACAGTTCTGCCAAGATTCAGAGAAATTTGCTGTCAGCTCCCAAAGCCATGATTTATTTTTCTCCAAGATATCATTAAGTTTAGTATCCCCCAATTCTAAATTCTTCCTGGAGTATCAGGCTGTCCAAATACATCATCTGAATAAATATACTGTTATTTAATACATCTTGCTCTGGGCAAAACTTGAGGATAGCTGCACGACTGACTCTTTCTTGAATAAGTTATTCCATCTAAATGTTTTTAAAAATGCCATGTGTTACACCATCTTCAATAAGACAAAACTCCACACTTTGCAGTTACAAAACTCCCACTTCTGCTAGCTTGGAAATGGAGAGATAAAAATCTCCACTCAAGGTGTTAGGGTGGGCAAACCCTCAGTTGAATCTTAAAGATCCAACTTTCATTCCAAGATTGCTGTGGAAGGTGGAGAGACTCTTGTGGTTATTTCTGTTTCTTCCACACCGGTTCCACCACCATGCTGGCTTCAAGTTGTGCACTCCTTACTGTTTACCATCCTGACCCAAGAGAGGACATGCAGGCTTTCCCATAACGCACAAGGGCAAGGAGACAACATTTAAACAAGACTGTGGTGAAGGGTTTTGGGCAACATAGGGACATACAGACAGAGAATCTTGCGTGCAGATTATAACTTGAGTTTTTGGAATTATAGGTCTCATTCCCTACTAATTTTTGGCCTAGCTCCAGTTGGATATTTTCTGTTTCACCCAGGTGTCAAAATGTAGACACTATGATGCTTCAAATTTCAGAGTCTTCTGAACCTAAGAAGAGTGATGCTGAGAGAGCAGTTACTTATCCTACCCTCTGGAAACTTGACTGAAGGTAGGAGTTGGACTCTACTGCCCAGGCAGGACAGTGGAATAGTGATAATAAGCTTTTACGACTTCTCTCAGAGGCCATCAGAATGCTTTTGGGTCAATAACACAATGTAAAACAAAACCCCCAACAAACTTGTCTCAGATTTCACTACAGTGAAAGGAAAGAAGGGATGGAAAAGAGGTTGCTGGAGCAGGGGGAGGGAGAGAGCATTGGGGAGAAGTGGCTGGTGGGTCTGGAGAGACAGAGAAGGAGGGAGAGAGAATTATGTGTTGAGTACTCACCATGCAGGCACATACTAGATGTCCATTATCTCATTTACTCATTACTCAAACAATCTGCAGGTAAATGGAAAACAGGTCTGTCTGACTCCCTGGCTCACACCCTTCTATCCATACAACCCTGCACCATTTTTCAAAGACATGAGATTAATGAGACAATAATGTTGGTAAAGTGTTCCAATTTCCTTTGAGAAAAAGTCATAGAATTTTATTGTTATTGTTACTCTTATTATGGAAGCTCAATGAATGCTTTAGTAGCGCCATTGATGTAACTAATATTACTCTCATTTAGAGAAATAAAATCGAAAAATAAGAACAAGAATATTTATTGAGTTTTAGATTCAGCCTGTTATTTAGTTTAATTGCAACTTTTTGAAGATCAGGATCCTGAGGACTAAACCTATAAGCAAGGTCACAGATGGTCTTAGGGGCAAATGAGAGAACTGTCGCCCATTAGGTGCTCTTTCTAATGCTTGGTTCTCCCAAGGAGTGAGAAAGAGGTAAATTAAGGTGAAAGGCCTGAAACATTCAGTCTCATTCATCAGTCTATAATAGTTAAAGAAAAAAATGTAGCAATAATTTCTCTACTTTTTTATGGAAATAACAATGGGCTCAATTCAGATAATTTGCTTTTCCAAGAGGGCAGACATTTCCCCCCTTTTTTATGAAAGAGGGGTAATTGTGTTAATTATGAAAAAGAAAATGATGTCAAGGACAGAAGGGTATTGTAAAGGCACATCAAGTTATGTACATATTCAAGTACAAACAAGAACCCTGGCATGACTTATTTTAGTTTTGCCATTTTTAAAAGTCTTTCTATTGGGAAATAATGCAGTTTCCTCAATATCACCAGCTGGAACTCTCATTTAAGAATGGAAGGAAGAGAATTTGACCTGAGGTTTTAAGGTGGCCATTATATGTTTAATTATCATTTGCCTGAGCTTGGACATTATGTTCAGATTTTTTTAAACATGCTCTACATTTTTTTTTTTTTTAATTAGTAGAATTCTACACTTTGTTCAGGCTTGTTCCTGACTAGACCCTAAGCAGAAAGAAGTGTTCATATGATCATACTCTTGTTTTTAGAGAAGAAAACTGAGGCCTAGAGAAAACAAGTGCTTCAACCAAGGTCCCACAGTTAGCGGTGCTTGGAATTTAATCTAGGGCCACCCTCACTGCAACATTCTTCCATTTCATTGACTATAAATTTGGATAGACAAGCCTTTTAATTTATTTTACCTTGAGTTTCTCATAATCTTTTTTTTAAAAGGGCAATGCAAAAAGGAGAGAGGAAATTCTCTGCTGGCTGTCACTAAGGAAAAGGAAGGTAGAAGGCACCCAATAGCCCTGGCTGTTCTTTTCTGTGTCCTGTGTGTTGGAATAGCAAAACTAAGCATTTGTGTTGCATTGAAGCCAGTGACTATTACATAGCCATACATATGCCTGGGGATAAAAACTCATGATTGATGCAAAATCTGCAAGTGCAATTATTCCTTCATTCCAATCCATTAGTCATTTCCCTATCACCGCCCTTCAGGTTCTTTTTTGTCTTTCTTATTCTTACTACAGAAAGTGTCCAGCACTGAGAATTGGGGGAAAGGAAGAGGGGAGATACAGGAAGTGCCCAGGAGGAAGGGAAAAGAGACCCCAACAAATGACTTTAATGTATAGAAACCCTGTTGGTATCTCGGGCTAGAAATAAATTCATTGTTTGACTCACAGCACCTGCCTGTTACTTTTTGGTAATCTCACCTCCTCACTGGAACAAAAAAATTGTCCCCATCATCACCTCCTCTCTACACTCCTATCCACCTTCCTAGGAATCTTGTTTTCCTTCACCAACCTATTTCCTGTAATTGAAAGAAAAGTATAGGAAATCTCTTTGTTTTATAGATGAGCGGTTTGTATTTACTTTACATAGGGGAACATTTTAATTTTCTAGCTAAAGCTCTAATACAGTATATAATAAAGATTAGACGCAGAAAATATTTGTTGAGTAGATTGATTGGATTTGGTGATGAGTTTAGTAGTCATTTTTTGAGTACCTACCACTGGTCAGGCTTTGTGGAAGGGGAGAGAGTCCCTGTGATTAAAGAACTTACTGTACTTAATGGAAGAGAAATACAGGTAAAGAGTAAAAACAGTGCCACCTGATAAATGTCATTAAGAGACAGGAACAATTCTCAGCGGAATCATTAAAGAAAGAATGACAAGTTCCCCAGCGGAGTCAGGAAAGGCTTGAAGAAATATTAGTGCTAGAACTGAATTTTAAAGGATAACTAGGACTCAGGATCATATATGAAAAAAAGCGTTCAGGATGTGTAAAGATTTGGACATTACAGGAACTTGGCATATTTGCTGCACATTTAGAAGTTCAGTGTGGCAGGAGTATTGAGGGAAGTGGCAGGAGATGGTATAGGGTGGAGCCAGAGTTTGAAAAATCTTGTACATCATACTGGCGAGCTTGGATTTTATTCTGTGGGCAGCAGAGGCTTTCAACCTGAGAAGTAGTGTGATCAATTGTTTTTCTTTTGAAGAAAGGAAATCTAGAGATGATATGTATGATGGTCTTGACAGAGAAACTAGTTGGAGAGCTATGTCAATAGCTCCAGTGACGTGATGAGGATTCTCAGTGGGAGTGGAGATAGGGGACCCAAGACAGATTAACAGGAGAAAAAAATTTTAATTTGTATACATTGAGGTCTCATAAAAACGGGTCCCCCAAAGTGACCAAAGAAGGCTACTTATATATCATTTTTAGACAAAGAAACAATTATTTGTGAAGATTTAACAAAACAAAGGGGCTTGTGCTAGGGGTAGCAGACCAATGAAGAATTAACAAAGCTGGTTTATGCAGCTTTCTTAGCCTTGAATTCCCCAATTGTGGTGCAGAAGATGCTTTCTATCCCGCTGGTATAAGGAGGATACCTTCACATGGGAGATTTATTTCCCGCTTTCAAGGAGTAAGGTCGGGGTCAGAGTGTTGTTGCTGTTTTAATCATTTCCCCGACAGGCTGTTTCTTTCAAAACTTTAGTTCAAAATAATCCAGATGCTATTGAGGCACATTTTGGGGGCAGCCTGCCCTGAGACCCAACAGTGGTATGTCACTAAATTAATTTGAGAACACAGATGCAGGTAAGGTTTTCATTTATTCAACACACCTTTCACTGATTCTTCCATGCACCAAGAGTTGTTTAGGAACCTGGCATAAGATGACTGAGAAGTAGTTCCTACCATCAAGAATCTCAGTGTTGGGCAAGGGGGATATGGGATTAAAAGTTAATTACGTTGTGGTAAATGCAGTAATGATTAATAATGCAAACTTTTAATCTTAAAGGATAACTAGGACTCTCTAAGGATCATCCATGCTAGCCACCTGACTTAGTCCCTTCAGGCTACTATAATATAGACTGGATAGCTCAAACAGCAGAAATTTATTTCACACAGTTCTGGAGGCTGGGAAGTCCAAGATCAAGGTCCTGTTAGATCTCATATCTGACTAGGGTATGGACTTTCTGGTTTGCCGATGGCTGTCTTCTCATTGTATCCTTACATGGTAGAGAGCAGAGAGAGAGAAAGTAAACTCGAATGTTTTTTTTAAGGGACAGTAATCTCATTCGTGACAGCTCCAGTCTCCTGACCTAATTACTTCCCAAAGGCCCATCTCCTAATACCACTCACATTGAGGGATTAGGATTTCAACATATGACTTTTGGGGGACACAAACTCTTCTAAATATTTTGCATGAACAACCTCTTTATATCTTTATAACAGTCTTAAAAAGGAGGTGCTATTATTATTCCCACTTTACATGTAACAAGGTGAAGCACAGAAAGATTAGGCAGCTTGTCCAAAGTCATAGAACTGGTAGTGCTAGAGTCAATATTTAACCTCAAGAAGTGTGGCCCCTGAGTCCATGCTATTGAACACTAAACATGCTTCCTCTCTGATGGAGGCATATGCAGGATATTCTGTGTGTGAAGTAAAGTGTGTTAGGAATTTTATTTTGGATGTTAAGTTGGAGCTGTACAATATCAAAGTTTATTTTTCGCTGGAGACAATTGGATATTTGGATTTAAAGGCTGGAAAATAGATGAAAGCTAAAGACATAATTGAAATTTGCATATAATTAAAGCAATGTGAGTGTATTTTCAGGGGAGAGTACTTGGTCCAAGTTTAGAAGGCCCTAGTCTGGGAGCCTAACACACAGTGAATGGACAAAGGATAAGCCAGCAAAAGAAAGAGCAGGAATGGCCACAGGATTACTAGACAATGGAGAGAGTTGAATACAGATATCAGGATATAATTTCTAGAAAGAGGCAGTGAGGGTGAACCATGCCAAGTGCTACAGGGAAGTTATGTAAGACTGAAAATAGGTGGTTGAATTTAACAACTGAAAGGTTATTATTGATTTGGGTGAGAACAATTTTTTTCTGATAGTGAAGATAGCCATTCTATAAAAGGTTGAGAACAAAAGGTCATGCAAAGAGTGATTAATAATTTCTGTTTGAAGAAGGTAATTTATAGAAGAATTTTACAGTTTGTTAATGCCAGATCATCAGACAGAATTTGGGGAATAGTTTTTGAGAGGGAGGGAATGAAAGAGATCATTGCAGCTTCCATTCTTACAAAGGAACAAGTTAGCTTGAGGATTGGGGGTAGTCAATTACAGTGTCTGTTTCTTATACTTCAGTTCCTTCAGAGAGCCACTTAGCAATATATCCATGATACATATTCATTCATTAACTCCTGCATTCTCATTTATTCAATAAACACTATTAAGCACCTGCTAAGTGCTAGGCATGCAGATTGTATGTGTGTGCAAGTGTGGTATGTGTTCAGAGGGATAGAGGAGGAAATGAGTGTTAGGAGGGAAGGTTGACATGGGAAGACTGCCAGGCATATAACGTTGATCACAACATTATAAAGCCAGAGGGAGCAAAAAGACATTGCTGGTTCACTCAACTGTGTCAAATCTAGTGGGGCTAGAGTGTATAAGGATTCATGAGACACAGCATTATTATTGGCAGAAGAAGGAAAGCCCAACTCAAGACATGATGATGGTGGTTAGCTTGGATCAGACTTTATTTTAAAAAAATTAAAAACTCTATATCCACATTACTACGTTTTAAGATAAGTACTAGCAATACAAACATCACATGTTATCTTTCTCTCTCTGAAAATCTGCATAACATCATATTTATGAATGTGAGATGCATATTCCACACAAAAGTAATTTTATTTTCAAGTTTTAGTGTCCTCAAGTTAATATTTCAATATTTTATATCTTTTATTCTTTCTTATTGGGAACAGTTGTCCACTGTGCATGAAGATAGCCTTGTTTCCCATGCAAAGCTGCTGATTGAGATAGTTCAAGGAACAGCAGATTTCTCCTTGGATCTTGAGCCAGTTCAGGTGATGTAACTGCCTGTGAAACAAATGTACTGCCATGTACTGGGGGAACAGCCTACATTGCAGTGAATGCAGCTCTATGAACTCTCTAGAGCAATCATTTTTCAGGAAGAAGAGTTGAAAAAAATAAAGGAGAAAATGTCATAAAAAGGGAAAGTAGAATGAATGGAAGTCAGAGAAAGGCTAGGGAAGGAGGAAGAGGGAGAGGGGCCAACAGGAAGTCCTGGAAGAGGAAGTGCAGGATGAGAACCTCTTTGTTATATTTGGCTTCAGCACTACATATTTGAATAAACATGAAGTGCTTATTTTGTTTCTGGTTTTCCTATTGTGGCAGGTGGTATGTGAAGTGTTAATTTGTTGTAGATTAAAACTTGAGACACTGAACAGTATGTATTGTATCATTTTCCTGTGACACCCCTTGCCCCTAAAGACAGAAAACAGGGGGGTTCATCATTTGCTCTAGGACAATCAGCACAAAATGACAGAAAACTAATTCAGGATTTTCAGCATCTAATGTAAAATGTGTATGCATTTGTGTGGTTTAGACGTGAGAAGGATCCCTGAGAAATGTGGAGGAGAGGGGAAACTGACATGTTCTTTAATGGGGTCTTCTTAGAAGCTGCCTACCATAACCCCCATTTGACGATGGGAAGAAAGGTGCTTCAGGGTGTACTCCTAGCTTCATGAGACCCTCTCACAGAGCATGACATGCACCACTGTGATTTGGGGGACACAATGACAGGTACCTGACTTCTGGGCTGGTTGGTTTATTGATAACTAAGAGGCCATGTTGTGAGCCAGTCTCAACTTCACCAAAGGCGGAATGAATGATGGAAGGGGAGGATATCTTGAGATGACCCCACTCAAAAGGGCTTTCTGCCAGGAATGAGGGGAACACTTCAGAAAGAGTTTGGGGTTGGATTTCCAAGTGCAAAAGCTGAAGATGAAGGTGCTTTACTTGGTAAGCTGTCAGTCAGTTGGAAGAAGGCATTTCCAACTCGTGTTGGAAACTGTAATCAAGTTTCCATTAAGACAGATATTTCTGAGAAATCCATAAAAGCATCTTATGAGAGAAAACCCAGAAGACAAGATTAAAATCCTTAGGACCAGTCTCTTGGGACCTTTACTGACCCCCATCGTCTCTGTTGAACCCCATTTACACATTCTGAAGAGGCCTGAAACTAGAGCCAGTAGGAGAGAAACAATAAGCCAGCATATTTCACCTAAGATAGAACCAAGATGAGAGGTCAAGATGTCTTTAATTGGCAAAAAGTTGAGAATATTAATATTGGATTTTGTTGGTCATGTTATTAATTACATATTATTCAATAACTAGTGTTAAAGGGAATGGTAAGAGAAAATAGAATTGTTTTCTGTTAGTATCCTATTAAGTCCACCTCATCCAATAAGTCGGTATTCTTTTATAACATCAGTAAGTATCTTATTTTACATCTGAAAGGCAAAAAGAGTGGTATAATGAAAAGCTCCCTCAAATTATAAAAGAAGAGATTGGAGTTTGAGTGTCAGATTTCATCATTAGCTATGATGCCTTTCTGAGCCTTAATTTCCTCATATATAAAACAAAATCTTCATTTCCCTGTCTGTTTTGCTGAGCTTTTCTAATTTCTAGTTTTAGATTGTTTTATTTTTAATGTACTGAAATCTGTTAGGAAAAAATCCTGTCTATGATGCCATTTTAGACGGTAAAAGTATTCAGCGTAGTTATTATATCTCATCCATTACTCTCACCTTCTAGCCCCTGTATATGTGTTCTTCATCCATGAATCTACTATATTTGTTTTTTTGGGTGAAATTGGACCATATTTCTTCATTGTGTCTTGTTTCTGCATTCTGCATGTGTTATCTTTGATTTTGTTGAGTTTTGTCCTAAATTTTAAAAACTATAGCAACTTAGCCATTTACTAGGGGCAACAATTTTATATATATACTGATTCATCTCTGATTAATCTCTAAACACCTGGCATCCATTTCTTCCCTCCTCTGACACCCACCCTCTCCTACTTCGCTCTCTTCCTCCCTTCTTCTCTCTGTCTCTTTCTCTCTGTCCCTCCTCACTCTTGACTCCTTCAATGTTCAACGTTACCTCCTAAAGGACTGAGACTGTCATTTGGAAAGATTCACTCCCCTCAGTCTCTTCCTTGCCTACTTTTTTTCACCAAATTGTCCTGATTCTCCTTCAAAGTGATTTTGTAATCTATTTGTCCATCTTCTCACCTCACTATGATACTTTTGTATCTTACCTAAGTTATTACCACAGATGATAATAGACATTCTTATCTCTCAGTTTTCACACTCCAATATGTACTAATGTGATATTTCTAAAATGCACTTCTAGTCCTGTCATAGCCTGGTTTAAAAACTTCATATTTTTCCACATTATATTTAGGATGGTTTCCAGCTTCTTACTTAGCATGCGTGACATTTGAGGCTGTTTACAATATGACTACTATTTGCCTTACCAACTTCATTTCTTGTCATTCTCTAGCTTCTGGTCAGATTGTTTCACTCCTTTTCCCATGATATGCTACATACCTTCACATCCCTTGGCTTTTCCTCATGCTGTTCCTTCCACCCAGGTCCCAGTTGCCCTTTCTTTTCTTATCCAATTGTTAAATTCCTCTTCCTCATATTCTGATCAAATATAAAATATCCAATACCCTCCTTTACCAAGCTTTTCATATAACTTTAAGCAAAATTAGTCACCTACAGCTGTGTTTCAATACACCTTCCAAATCCCCATTTCTCTTTAGTTGGTAATCTCTGTGTTTCCCTAGAGATCATCAGAGCCTGCAGACTGAAAATAAGTTTGCTCATCCTTTTAAACCCTTATGGCAAAGGAAATGCTCTGAATTAGTTATTAAAATAGCTAATGTATTTTTAGGGTTTACTATGAACCAAACACTGAGGGCTTTACCTACGTTTTTCTTTTTTTAATCCCAGCAATACTCCACTGTTAATATCCAGAAGGAAGAGACTTGGTTTATTCATTATAGGTACCCCAGCATTTGGAACAGTGCCTGGCACCTGCAGATGCTCAAGAATTCTTTGTTGACTGACGAAATGAAGTAATGAATGAACAAAACAGCTCTGCAAGGAATGACTATCATATTTCCCATAGGACAAATAAGGGACATGAAGCAAGTAAAGTTAAGTGATTTGATTGTTACATGTAAAATATGTTGTAGTTGAAAGCATGTCTGCTAACACCACAGTCAACACTTTTTAAAAAAATTGAGGTAACATTGGTTTATAACATTATATAAGTTTCATGTGTACACATTATATTTTGACTTCTGTATACACTACTGCGTGCTCACCACCAAAAGTGCAGTTTCTATCCATCACTGTACAGTTGAGCCTCTTTACCCATTTCACCCTCCCTCTACCCCACTTCTCCTTGGTAACCACTAATCTGTTCTTTATATCTATATGTTTGCTTTTGTTTGGTTTGGTTTGGTTTGTTCATTTATTTTTTATTTTTTTTATATTTCATGTATGAGTAAAATTATACAGTATTTTTTTTCTTCTTCTGACTTATTTCACTTAGCATAATACCCTCCATCTACGTTGTTGCAAATGCCAAGATTTCACCATTTTTATGGCTGAGTAATATTCCATTGTGTGTAAATGTCTATATATATATATATATATATATATATATATATATATATATATGACATTTATATATATCTCACATCTTCTTTATTTAACAGTTGAATATCTGTTGATGGACACTTAGGTTGTTTCCATATCTTGGCTATTGTAAATAAGGCTGCAATGAACATAGGGTTCAATGTATCTTTAAAAATACTGTTTTTTTATTCTTTGGATAAGTAACCAGAAGTAGAATAGCTTTTTAAACTTTAAAGCAATAGTGCTCTATCCACCTGGGCTGGGAAATGGCAATTATTTTAGAAGCAGCCTTTGGAAAGGAGGCAGCACAGATATCAGTACCAACACAAAGCAAAACAGACAACAATAAAAGATACCACAACACTGCCACCAACACTCTAATCAGGATAAAGAAGATGTGGAAGATGTAGAAAGAAGAAGATGGAATATTACTCAGCCGAATGAAATAATGTCCTTTGCAGCAACATGGATGGATCTAGAGATTATCACACGAAGTGAAGTAAGTCAGACAGAGAAGGACAAATATCATATAATATCATTTGTATGTGGAATCTAAAAAATAATATCAATACAAATGAACTTATTTACAAAACAGGGCTTCCCTGGTGGCGCAGTGGTTGAGAATCTGCCTGCTAATGCAGGGAACATGGGTTCCAGCCCTGGTCTGGGAAGATCCCACATGCCGCGGAGCAACTAGGCCCGTGAGCCACAACTACTGAGCCTGCGCGGCTGGAGCCTGTGCTCCGCAACAAGAGAGGCCGCGATAGTGAGAGGCCCGCGCACCGCGATGAAGAGTGGCCCCCGCTTGGCGCAACTAGAGAAAGCCCTCGCACAGAAACGAAGACCCAACATAGCCAAAAATAAATAAATAAATAAATAAATTAACAAAACAAAACAGATAGCTGTTGCATGTTGGAAAGCTCTTTAAAAAAAAACAAAAAACAAAAAACAAAAAAACAGAAATAGACTCACAGACAGAAAACAAACTTATGGTTACCAAAGGGGAAAGGTGGGGGGAGGGATAAATTATGAATTTGGGACTAAAAGATACACACAAATATATATAAATGAAACAGCAAGGACCTACTATATAGAGCACAGGGAACTATATTCAATATCTTATAATAACCTATAATGGAAGAGAATCTGCAAAAGAATATATATATATACATATATATACACATATATATACATATATATACATATATGTATCTGAATCACTTTGTTGTACACCTGAAACTAACACAACCTTGTAAATCAACTATACCTCAATTTAGAAAAAAAAGAAGTGAGATGTAATAGCTGCAAGGACTTTCAAGTGAATTTAATTAATGCCCATCGAAATTCAAAATTAGAGCAATGAGTGAGTAGGATTTCAGGTACCGCTGCTACACCAAGGGAAGGTGCTTTGTAATCCATAGCATTCTATGTGTCAAG
This sequence comes from Balaenoptera borealis, assembly GCF_965194805.1. NCBI lineage: Eukaryota > Metazoa > Chordata > Mammalia > Artiodactyla > Balaenopteridae > Balaenoptera > Balaenoptera borealis. Next base: position 60,999,187 of record NC_138876.1, on the reverse strand, counting down.
TAAGGATCTGTGTGTCAAGTAAAAGATCAGCTTTATGATAAAAATAGGTATTGTTCTTTCCATTACAGTAAAAAATGTTTAATTGCATTTTAGCTGTATACAATAAATACATAAAAGATATATCTAATTATGTCTTCAAATATATTACTGTTTTATACTCCTCAAGTACTAGGATTTCCAAGCAAACTAGTAGAAACATTGCATAAAAAATATTATCTTTAAAAGGAAGAACCTATATCACATATTTAGAGGTATTTGAAGTTTTCAGAGTTGAGTGTTATAAAAAAGAGATTTACTTTAAATTTATTTTAAAAAGCATGGATATCCTAGTTGCTTATCAGTAAAGTGGATCCCAGCGAAAAGCTATATTAATCAAGAGATAAAAATAAGCTCCTTAGATACTGAAACTGCCAAGAAGTTTTTGAGAGGTGCCAGTTTTGTTATTCTTCTTTAAACACATTTGTGCCTTCAATAGCACAGTAGAATGATTATGATCACAGCTCCAGACCCAGAGCTGCATTAGTTTAAATCACAGCTCAGTCACTCAATGGCTGTAGTATTTCCAGCAAGTCACTTAACCTCCCCAGGCTTCAGTTTACTCATTTGTGTAAAGGTAATAGTATAACCTCTAAAGGTTGTTGTGAGGATTCAGTGAATTAGAATGCAAAGCACTTAGAGCAGTGTCTGTCATAGGAAATCAGTTAGTAAATTTGGTTATTATTGTTTTTGAAGGGGGGAAAATCAAGAGAGAAAAAAAAATGTAGTTCTTATAACAATCCAAATCTCAGTGTCTGCTTTTACCTACTCAGATTTGTTTATGCATTAACAAGTGAGATAATTTTACAAGTGAGGCACCGTGAAAGGCAGTGGGCATGCAGAAATGAATGCGAAATGGGCCTTGTTCTCAAATGACAAGCCATACAGACTCAACAATCTGTAGTAATATCAGCACTCAGAACGGTTCAGAATTGTTTACAAAACCTCCATGAAAATAGCATTCCATTAATTTTGATAGTATTCTAATCTCTTTTCTCTCTTATTCATAGCGGTCAGTGAAATGGGAAGAACATGCACTTCCTACCTGCTATCAGCATTGTTCCTTATTTCATTCACATCTCCAGAATGAGGGGGCACTTAGCCAGGTCTCTGAATAATGACTCTCAAAGAACCTATGTAATAGTCTTATACTAAAATCAGAAATTTTGTCATTTCAGAGCAAAAGTTAGTTGTCTCTTCAAACTTTCAGCAATGCAGGTGGGGAAGCAGAGCCTATATTCTATGTAATGCCACCAATCTTGCAATTTAAACTTGGAAAGTTTGATGTATGAGTCACATTGGGCTTTTGGGTAGCGGCTCTTGAACTCTGTCAAAAGGGTGGCTTTCTCTTACCTGAAAACACAGAAGTAGAATTTGGTGCCTCAAGTCCAAGTCAGAGGGTTTCAACGGTGTGCTGTGTTCTTCTATGACAGGCCAGATCTTGAGGACATTTTGTTGCATGAACCAGGAACTAGGAACTTATGTAACACTGGCCAGGGACGTATTTTTCACAGCTAATACCAGCTACCTTGTCCACATCATACTTAAGATATTGTATGTTAGATTTGCTTTTGCCAAAGTGTTGTTTTCTCCTCTCTGCATCACCAGAATTGTATTGTTTCAGGACTCCCTCTATGGTGTTGGGATTTTATATAGTATCATAATTGTTGTGCATTCTGTGAATTTTAAACTTGGTTACTTTGTAGTTGATGCAAAATACACTAAGGGCATCCTAAATTCTCCTTCACCCGCAAAATGATATAATCACACATGAGGTCTCTATAAAAATTCATTCTACAGAACAGGGAGAGGTCTTACATTTCACATTTAGCTACCGCTGAGAATATGCTAAAAGCTTTTTCTCAAACTGTCATTTCTACAAATGTCAGGCTTACAGACACACACTGCTCCAGAAACTCACTTTAATTTTCATAATAACTAAGAGCTTGTCATGTGCTAAGTCAATGGAACTATTTTCTACTTAACTCTGCAGTAAAGAAAACAGGAAGCTCTCCCCAAGCCTCTTCTATTCTCCTCTCCATGTCCCACAATCAAAATACACTATTTTATAACACACAAAAAAAGTTTTGAGTATTTTAGGTGTCCTATGATACATTATTTTGTGTGATTTTATTCCCATTATTAGAGGCTTCTTTTGCCTTGTTCTTTAATAACGGCTTCTTATTAGAAACATAATTCTGTCTCTCTCCTGAGAAAGCATGAAATTGCTGTATTAATATTTACTTTGCAAAGGAAAACAAGGTATTAAGGAGAGACTATTCCAGCTTGTCATGTGGATAATGTCCAGAATCTTATGTATAAGTCATCAGTTTCCATGTAGTTTTGATATTTTTCTTCATATGACTTCTAGAGAACACTGGTTTAAAGATTAGATACCTCCTCTTTCTTCCTGGGGATGAAGATTAAATAAGGAGCAATATTGATCCTGAGTTTGTATTTCTGAGAATTTTAAGGCTTTATGCCCTTAATTAAACATTGCCACTAGGGGAACAGATACTCCTGAGTTACAGGCAATTATGCACAAGTGGTTTTATTTACAAAGCAATAGGTGGCATATGTTTTAGGAATGTTACCATGACACTGTTTCTCAATCCCTGGTTTGAATCTCTTCAGTATCTTCAATGACTACCCAGGGACCATCTGCTAGCCCATCGCCTGTAACCAAAGTCTGGCTCCTGGGAAAAGGTGAACCACCACAAATGGGACAGCCATCAGTGGCAGATGACATTCGTAGACAATATAGGTATTTTAAGAAGCCATCTGATGGAGGATCTTGGCTTGGCAAGCAGATATTCTATCCCAGTAGTTTGAATCTACAGTGAGTGATGCAAAGAGTCAGGGTCAGAGACTAAACCATTCCAGGGGCAGTGGAGGTGGCAGCAGCATCTTTGTTCAGTGGCAGCAGTAGCAGCAAACCCCTGCTCTCCAGTGTCAGGTTACATTGTGACAGTGGTGGCAGTGACAATGTTAGTGTCATTCTCACCAGCTTGTTCTGAGGTCTGAATTTGGTGGTGCTTCTGGCCACTCAGTGTTCCTTTAGTTCTTTAGACTTAGCTTAAAACTTCACCCATCTCATGGATTCTGGAAACCAGCCAATACGCTTGTAACACATTCATTTCTGCTAAAGGAATATTGCAACATGTTGGAGCAGGTCTACTCAAACAATCTGTGGTGAAGAACCAGATTTTTTTTCATCTGGAATTGTTAATTCCAAATCTGTCACAGATTGATCCTATGCTAAATTAAGAGGGTGGGAACTATATTACCAGGAAAATGGAATTAAGAAAAAAAATACATAGAAAATCCTGAGCCCCACTTTTTATTACTAGATTCATTAGAGCTGAAATTCAATGTTGCAGTAATGTTCAATGGCTGTAAACACTTCTAACTGGTTGCTCTCAATTTCTGTGCTTTTCTCATTGCCCACCAGAAACCGGCTGTTCATGGACTGACAGACCACCATTCCATTAGGACTGTAGTGAGGGTACAAAATTTAACACTGAGCCTGAAACACAATTCTAAATATTTAACAAATGTGAAAGAAAGAGGGAAAGGGATAAGGAGGAGGGAAATAACAAGTAAAGAGAGGAAGAGAGAAAGTTGAAGAACCATTAGGATTAAAAAAGTTAAAGGACTGGGACCAAAACTATAATAGACATTGATAGGCACCTGAGACAGAAGAGTTCACTAGTACCCTAATGAGATGATTGAGTCAGGATTAATACTCAGTGTGGTTATGTAGTTATATCTAGAAACATATCTACATCTTCCTACTATCATCTTACTTTGGTCTCCCAAAATGTACACCATGTTTTATTGGCAATTGACACACGACTTTAATTCAGAACAACTCCCAATTTCCCCAGAATTTCTTCTCATGTATTTCTGGGAGTTCTCAACTTGTGTCTCATTCATGCTCATGGTCATGACTAGATATGGTGGGATATTTTCATTAGAAATTTATGCATGAGGAAAAATATATCCTTGGGAGAGTAACTATACCAACACAAGCCTGATCCAGCAACCAAATCTCAGATGGGTAGGACTAACAGAGCTGAGAACAGTTATACCTGTTGATTATGCCTGGATGATTGTTTGAGTCTTAGAAAGAAGATTATAAGTAAAAGTTAAAAGTTCTGTTTAGTAAAAACAAGACATTGTGAAATAAACACAACACTTTGCTCCTCTTCGAAAAGATGTGTAGGAAAGCATTCTCCTTATCTTTCCCCCACCGAATACTGTAAGACTTTGACACCTTGAAGACTGGGTACACAGTAGAGGTGACTACTACAGGGAGAGATATCCTGTGGGTCCAGCAATGTCCAAGAGAAAGGAGAGAAGTGCTCAGATTAATGGTACTCTTGACTGAGGTGGGGAATTCCAGCTGAAATAGTGTCTTTCAGTAGATGAGACAAGTAGAATGATGAGTTTGAGTGGGAGAAGAGAAAAGAAATAAGGTACATCAATAGGGGCTGATCAGACTTGTTTGTAAACCCACCCACTGAAGATTAGAATATAAATAGATGGAGTGGGGAGAAATTTGTCCAAGTTTCTCATTCCATGGTTTTTGGTTTCAGTGCCTTTATCTATCTATCTATCTATCTATCTATCTATCTATCTATCTATATATCTATCTACCTATAATCTAAAATTTTATTGTTAAAGTCTTATATTAGAAGACTGACAGGTATTATTAAAAAGAGGTCTTTGAATTTTGTGAAACCAACTGATATACACAGTCAACATACCATGAGTAGAGTGGGAAAATCAGGGAAGCAATACAATGTGCATGACATACCTTGCAAACCAGGTTAGTTTGCATGTGCTGTTCCTTATACATACAAATATTTTGTCTTGTAATGTCCTAGATAATTACAGTTAAAACAGATTGAAACATACATGTAACCAAAGGGTCCAGCAGTCTGAACATATACTGGTACTGAGACAGGTTTGGACATGTGTGATCAAGTAATGGTGACATGGGCTTCCAGGAGGCAGTTTTCATGAAGAAGTTTGGTGTTGCCATTAAACTCTGAAAAGAATAGTGTAGGGGAAAAAAGGTGGCCCCAAAATGCTAAACACGAGGAGAAATCCCTAGTCATTGTAACAATCGAAATATCTCCTCGCAGATTCCCAAATGCCTCCTTGAAGAAACTTTTATTTCTCCTTTATTCTACATATCCAACTCTCTTAAGAGACAATGTATAATTCTATGGTGCTTAAAGATTGCTCAATATGATGATAGTTAATACTTATTGAGCACCTATTCTATGCCACCATTGTGCTAAGCCCAACACCTACATTATTCCATTTATTTCTCTCAGAAAACTTTAAATTTCATGCCATTGTTTTATTCATCTTACAGTCGAGTAAACTAAGGTTACAAATGTTAGGTAAATTGCTTAAATCCACACAGCTGGCAAGTGTTTAGTGTTTACATCTGAATACTGGCTATCAGGGTACATAACCTGTAAAATGATCTTTAAAGGACAATATACTTCATTTAACATCAGTGGGGAGATAAGGGCTGAAAAGGGAAAAGCATCAGAGCATTCCTTTCAGATGTTCCTTGACTATACACACACCTTTACCAAAACACATGCTTTTAACATGAGCTGGGGATACTCTGCTGGTTTGATCTTCAGGAAACCGGTAGAGCATTGAAGTTATAAGAGCAGAACTGGAATATAACAGATTCTATTCAAATTCTAGCTCTTCTTGATTTTAGGCAAAGTTATTCAAACTGCTTTGCTTTCATTTTTTTTAAAATTAATTAATTAATTAATTAATTAATATATGACTGTGTTGGGTTTTCGTTTCTGTGCGAGGGCTTTCTCTAGTTGTGGCGAGCGGGGGCCACTCTTCATCGCAGTGCGCGGGCCTCTCACTATCGCGGCCTCTCTTGTTGCGGAGCACAGGCTCCAGATGCGCAGGCTCAGTAATTGTGGCTCACGGGCCTAGTTGCTCCGCGGCATGTGGGATCTTCCCAGACCAGGGCTCGAACCCGTGTCCCCTGCATTGGCAGGCAGATTCTCAACCACTGCGCCACCAGGGAAGCCCGCTTTCATTTTTTTGCACCTGTGAACCTAGTAAGGGAGAGAAAACCTAAACTACTGGGAAACTATGACGGAAAGTCACAGCCCTGAGACATAGGACCTTAAAAGCCTGAGACTTAATTGGAAGATTATAGAATGCTCCCTCTCCTCCACATCTTACCACCATTCCAACAGCGCTCTGGTATAACAGGGTGGATTACAGCTGAAAGAGCTGCAAGCCATTCTCCCTGAGGTGAATTTAGGGAATCTCAAATAAAGAGGGGAGACAAAAATCAAAGACATTAAGGGAATTTGAGGTCTCTGACACATAACTACAACAAACATTAAGCACAGCTGAACTTCTAGCACAGTTAACATAAATTCTCACATTAAAGTTTATTTACCTCAGTTCCTATTACCCAATTACAATACGTACAGCTTTCAACAACAACAACAACAAAAAGACTTAAAGGCATGGCAAAAAATAAGAAACATACAACTTGAAGAGACAGAGCGATAATCAAAACCAGACTCAGATATGGCACAGATGATGGAATTATCAGATAGAATTTTAAATAACCATGATTAATATGGTAAGGTCTCTAATGGAAAAAGGAGAGAACGTGCAAGAATGGATGTATAATGTAAACAGAGAGATGAGGACTCTAAGAATCAAAAGGAAATGCTAGAAAGCAAAAGCATTATAACAGAAATGAAGAATGCCTAAGATGGGCTCATCAGTAGGTTCAACGTGGCTGATGAAAAAATAAGAGAGCTTGAGTGTACATCAACAGAAAGTCCTCATTTTGAAATGCAAAGAGAAAAAAGAATGGGGAAAAAACCCAGAACAGAACATCCAGGAACACTGAGACAACTTCAAAAGGTATGACACAAGTATAAAGAGAATACCAGAAAGAGAAGAAAGAATGGAACTGAAGAAATGTTATAATAATAATGGTAATATTAAGGTAATAATGATGGTGAATTTTCTGAAATTAATGGCAGACATCAAACCAGGAAGCTTAGAGAACACCAGGAGGCAAATACAAACAAACAAAGAAACAAAATTATCTAGGTATATTCTATTCACACTTCTTTAGAAAATTATGACAAAGAAAAATCTTGAAAGAAACCAGAGGAAAAGAACATCTCCGTACAGAGAAACAAAGCTAAGAATTACAATGGACTTCTCATCTGAAGCTATGCAAGCAAGAAGTGATATTTAACTATTGAAAGAAGGAAAAAAAATTGAGTATTCTATATCCAGCAAATTCGCTCAACAGGAAAGGAGAAAAAAAATTTCTCAGTGAAACAAAAACTGAGGGAATTTTCAGCAGACTTCTCTGCAGGAAATATTAAAAGAAAATTTTTTAAAAAATTTTATTTAATTATTTATTTTTGGCTGCATTGGGTCTTTGTTGCTGCATTTGGGTTTTCTCTAGTTGCGGCAAGCAGGGGCTTCTCTACGTTCCAGTGCGTGGGTTTCTCATCGTGGTGGCTTCCCTTGTTGCAGAGCGTAGGCTTCAGTAGTTGTGGCACGTGGGCCCAGTAGTTGTGGCTCAGGGGCTCTGGAGAGCAGGCTCAGTAGTTATGGCACACAGGTTTAGTTGCTCCATGACATATAGGATATTCCCAGGCCAGGCTTGAACCCATGTCCCCTGCATTGGCAGGTGGAGTCTTAGCCACTGCACCACCGGGGAAGTCCTAAAAGAAATTCTTTAGGAAGAAGAAAAATAATATAGATCAAAAACTATGATCTACATGAAGAAAGAAAGACCATTGGAGAAGGAAAAAAGTGAAGGTAAAATAAAATCTTTTATTAATTGATCAAAAAAATAACTGCCTGTTTTTACAATGCAATAGTAAATAGTTTTTACAGTAATAGTAAAAACATATTGGGTGATTATTACATATGAATAAATGAAATAAATTACAGCAATGTTAGAAGAGACGGGAGGAAGGAATTGGAAATAGTTAATTATGATACCTGCACTAGATAATAAAGTGGAATAGGTCATTTGAATTTTGACTTAGATTAATTTAAAATGGATATTGTAAGCTCTAGAGCAACCACTAAGTTAAAAACAAAAAGTTTAACTGATACTAAGAAAATATAATGAAGTCATATAAAATTCTTAATTAAAATCAGAGAAGGTAGGAAAAGAGGGGTTAAAAAAACAAACAAGAAAAAGAAGCAATGGATAGAAAAGAGTTGCAAACATAGTAGATATAAATACAAATACACATAATTACTTTAAAACTTAAAAGACAGAGACTGTTAGTGTGACTAAAAAACAACACCCAACTATGTGTCACCTAAAAGAAGCACTATTTAACCATAAAGACTTGTGTTAAAAATATATAGGTGGAAAAATACATGCCATGTTAACCCTAATGTTTGAGAAATGCTAAAGTAGCTATATTCGTTTCAGACAAAATAGACTTCACAACAAGGAAGGGATAAAGAATGGCATTTAATAATGATAATGTGGTCAATTCTCCTGGAACACATAACAACACTAACAAGAGTGTGTGAAACTACATAAGGCAGAACTGGATGAAACTAAAAGGAGAACTAGACAAATGCACTATTGCAACTGGAAAGTTCAATATCTCTCTGTAAGTAAATGACAGATAAAGCAGGCAGAGAATCAGGATATTAACAACCTAAGCATCACTATTTTTAACTTTACCTAATTGGCATTAATAGAATATTCCATTCAACAACAGCAGAATACACATTCTTTTCAAGCTCGTGTGGCACATTCTCCAAGATAAATTGCATTCTGAATGTATATTATGGTAATATAGACCTTAACAACTGTAAAAAAATAGAAATTACAGAAAATATATATTTTAGACCACTAGAGAATTAAATTAGAAATTAATAACATAAAGATAACCAGAAAATTCCCAAATATTTGGAAATTAAGCAACACACTTTAAATAACACATGGATCAAAGAATAAATCTCAAAAGAAATTTTTAAAAATTGAAGTAAATGAAAATAGAAATACAACTATTAAAATTGGTGGGATGCAGCAAAAGCAATGCTGCATCCCACCAATTAGGGAAATTTATAGTATTAAATGCATATATTTAAGAAAAAGAAAATGAAACATCAAAAACTTAAGCTCCCACCTTAGGAAACTGCACAAAAAAGGGCAAATTTAGCCTAAAATAGGCAAAATAAATAATATAAAAAGTATAGGAGAAAATAATGGAGAAAATTAATGAACCCAAAAGCTGGTTATCTGAAAATATCAATAAAGCTTATGACTCCAGCCAGCCTAATCAAGAAAAAAAGAGAGAAGACAAAAATTGCTAATATCAGAAATGAAAGCAGGGTTATCATTACTGAGCCCATGGAAATTCAAGGAATAATGGCATAATATGAACAGTCTTTTATGTTCATACATTTGAAAACTTAAATATATGGACCAATTTCTTGAAAGACAAAAACTATAAAAACTTACAAAAGGAGATATAAATAACTTTAATAGTCCTATATTTATTAAGGAAATTGAATTGATAATTAAAAACCTTCCGAAACCCAAAACACCAGGTTCAGAGGATTTCACTGGTGAATTCTACCGAATATTTAAAGAAGAAATTAGGTCTCTGCTCCTCTCCGTTCGACAGACGCATCTTTCGTGCAGTGCCAGCTGCATCCCTGAGACAAGACGGTGAAGGTTGGAGTGAACGGATTTGGCCGTATCAGGAGCCTGGTCACCAGGGCTGCTTTTAACTCTGGCAAAGTGGACATTGTCGCCATCAACGACCCTTTCGTTGACCTTCACTACATGGTCTGCATGTTCCAGTGTGATTCCATGGCAAGTTCCATGGCACAGTCAAGGCTGAGAACGGGAAGTTTTCATCAATGGAAAGGCCATCACCATCTTCCAGGAGCGAGATCCTGCCAACATCAAATGGGGTGATGTTGGTGCTGAGTATGTGGTGGAGTCCGCTGGTGTCTTCACTACCATGGAGGAGGCCGGGGTTCACTCGAAGGGTGGAGCCTAGAGGGTCATCATTTCTGCCCCTTCTGCCGATGCCCCCAGGTTTGTGATGGGCATGAACCATGAGAAGTATGACAACTCCCTCAAGATTGTCAGCAATGCCTCCTGCACCACCAACTGCTTGGCCCCCCAGCCAATGTCATCCATGAACACTTCAGCATCGTAGAGGAATGGGCTACATCCTGGGCTACACTGAGGACCAGATTTTCTCCTGTGACTTCAACAGTGACACTCACTCTTCTACCTTCAATGCTGGGGCTGGCATTGCCCTCAACGATCATTTGTCAAGCTCATTTCCTGGTAGGACAATGAATTTGGCTACAGCAACAGGGTGGTGGACCTCAGGGTCCACATGGCCTCCAAGGAGTAAGAGTCTCTGGACCACCAGCCCCAGCAAAAGCATGAGAAGAAGAGAGAGGTTCTCAGCTGCTGGGGAGTCCTTGCCCCAGCTCCATCCTCCAACACATTGAGAATCTCCCGACCTCCGTGCGGTTTCCATCCCAGATTCCCTGAAGAAGGGGAGGGGCTTAGGGAGCCCTACCTTGTCTTGTCATGTACCATCAATAAAGTATACTGTATGCAGAAAAAAAAAGAAAGAAATTATATCAAATAATACCATACTTCACAATCTCTTCCAGAAAACAAAAGCAGAAGGAACACTTCCTAGCTCAATCTATGAGGCAAGACATTGCCTTTGATGAAGACTCTTTGCTTGACCAAACTTAAGTCAGGCTCCTGAACCTTCTCCTAGGCCTATTTGTACACTTCTCTATAAAATCCAGTTTTAGCAAGAACCCTGCTAAGTCACTTTAACCAGAACTCCCCCACCCTTGGAGTCTGATTACCAATTTCAAGACTACTATAAAGCCATAGTAATTGGTGAAAGAATGGACACATACATCAATGGAACAGAATAGAGAGGCCAGAAATAGATCACGCAACTATAGTAAATTAGTTTTTGATAAGGGTGCAAAGATAACTCATTGGAGAATGAAAGTATTTTCAATAAATGGTGCTAGAGCAATTGGAAAACTATATGCTGAAAATTAACCTAGATCTTATGTCACACAAAAAATTAACTCAATATGGACTACTGATCTAAATGTAAAATGCAAACTATGAATTTTCTAGAAGAAAACAAAAGAAAATATATGTGGCCTTGAATTTAATAAGTTTTTAGATATAACACCAATATTACAGTCCATGAAAGAAAAATTTTGATTAAGTTGGGCTTTATGAAATTTAGAAACTTCTGCATTGTGAAATGCTTTGGTAAGAGAATGAAAAGACAAGCTACAGCCTTGGAGAGAATATTTGTAAAACGTATATCTGATAATGTACTTGTGTCCAAAATATAGGAAAAATATTTTAGAACTCAGTAAGAAAACAAACAACCCAATTAAAAGATGTTTAAAATATCTGAATAGACACCTCACCAAAGAAGATATGCATATACCAAGAAAGCATATAAAAAGGTGGTCAACATCATATGTCATTAGGGAATTGCAAATGAAACCATAATGATATACCAATGCAACCTATTAAAGTAGCTAAAATCCAAAAGAACTGCTGGTGGAAAGGCAAAATAATACACCACTTTGGAAGACAGTTTACCAGCTTCTTTCAATGCCGAACCTAGTCTTACCATACATTTCAGCAATCACACTTCCAGGTATCAATCCAACTGATTTGAAAACTTTTATCTACACAGAATTCTGCATACCAGTGTTTTCAGCAGTTTTATTTATAATTACCAAATCCTGAACGTAACCAAGGATTACTTCAGTAGGTAAAATGATAAATAAACTATGGTACATTCATACAATGGAATGTATATTCAGTGATAAAAAGGAATGAGCTATCAAACCATGTGAAAACATAGATGACTTTTAAATAACAAGTTGTTAAGATCAAAAACAAATGGAAACGAGTCTTGAAAATTCCCTGCTCAGACAAAACCAGTTTAGTCACACAAACCAAGCTTAATTTAGCTTCGTTTGCAAGACTAACTTGACTTGGGTCATTTCTCATTATGCCTCTGGAAATCATAAGAAAAATTTAGATATCTGAAATAAATAGATCTATATGTATGTGTAACTGAATCTCTTTGCTGTGCACCTGAAACTAACACAATGTTGTAAATCAACTATACTTCAATAGAAAAGAAAGAAAAATTTAAGCTGCTTCCCAAAACGGATATGAGGTAATCACTAACCAACTCCCTATCATTTAAGAAAATTCTAATATTATAGTCAATCACTGTGAAAAATAAACGGTCACTGCCTTCACACTGTGTAAACTGCTTTGTAACAATATATACTGAGCCTCACTCTATGTATTGGTTTGTGTGCTCCTGGTTCATGAATTGTCTTTGTTGTGTGTGCAAAATAAACTTACTAATCACTACTTCGGTGATTCATTGGTTTTACTTCTGTTACTTATGAACTTTTGACAAAATTAAGGAAGCAAGTTTATATAGAAAAGGTTTCATCATTGATGACTCATTTATATGACATTTTAGAATAGGCAAAATTGTAGAGGCAGTAAATAGACCAGCTGCTGCAGGAGTTTGGGGAAGAGGGGCTGAATAATTGAAGCCCGCAGGATTATTTAGAGTGGTGAGACTATTCTTTGTAACACTGTAATGGTGGGTGCCTGGCACTCTACTTTTGTCAAAACCCACAGAGCAGTTTGGCACAAAGTGTGGACCTTAATGTATGCAAAAAAAATCATTCAGGAGGTGGGGGGTTTCCCGAGATAGAATGAGAAATGTGACACAAGACTCTAACTGTATTAAAAATGTATGACATACCCTCACTGAATGGAGTGAGGGAAAAGGTGTTGCCCTAAGTAACTTGGGAAATGAGGGGAAACTGTGAGTAAAGACAAAGGAACTACACAGAAGCACTGTGTTCTAGTTGATAAAGTTGTTTTCCATGAGGGTGCAGATTAACAATTCTGAAAGCACTGTATATGTATACTGGAATTGAACAAATAGGTAAATGGATGGTTTTTCTCACTTTGAAGTGGGAGTTTATAGACATGCAAGGGAAAAGGCTAGAATGATCCATTTGGTAATGGATTAGAGTTGGAGACATCAGTATGAATTCATGTTTAGATTAACATAGATATAGTTACATACAGGGATAATTATAGATTGTGTGTATATACCTGGACAAGTATATACACATATATTTCCATACTCTGTCATCTCTCAGGGCCTAAAAAAACCCTTCAGTAGCAACAAGCGCATCTAACACCCAGATCTTGGTTTCTAATACTATTCTTCAGTAAAAGGAACCAGAACTCTTTGGAGAAATGACTGATTCTAGGGCTGGGGCAGGGAATATACAAGGTGAGTTAACTGACAGAGCTCTCAATGACTCAAGTGGAAATTATTTGAACAAATAAATAAAGTAATAGATTATAATCCAAAGTATACAATAAATTTTCGTGAGTCTATAAGTGATTGAAAAAATAAATACTTGGGAGAGAATAGACAGATCTGTTCAGATATATTTCAAATAATTTATGTAGATATACCACCGATGATAAAGGGGAATACAATTCCCCACTTCTTCAATGTGGATTTGGTATACTGATTACTCTCCAAATAGTACAGTATTGAAAGTGGGAAAGGTGGGAAACATAACTATGCAGTATAGAAATGTTAGAAACACCACTTCAGCCAGATGATCACGGTTAATATCCACAGTGATGGGTCATGTTGATAGTATGTACCCAAAAGATGATGTGGTAATAGTAATACTTTACATCTGTGTTCTTCCCCTAAGCCCATTGCCCCCGTCTAATTCTGAGAAATACATCAGACAAATCCCAACTGAGGGACATTCAACAAGCTACCTGACCAGTATTCCTCAAAACTCAAGGTCATCAAGGACAAGAAAAGTATGAGGAACTGCAACATCCAAGAGGAGACTAAGAAGACATGACAACTAAACGGATTGTGATATCTTGGAAAAAGAAAAAAGGATATTAGGTAAAAACTAAGAAAATCTGAATAAATTGTAAACATTAGTTAATAATAATACATCAACATTAGTTCATTAATTACGACAAATGTACCATACTAATGTTGGATATAAATATAGAAGAAACTGAGTCCAAAATTTTTCTACACAATTTTAAAATCCAAAATTTCTTAAAAAAATGTTTTTAAGATTTAGAATAATTTCATTTGGTGGCAAAACATTACCTGTTTACCATCTTCATTTATCCCACTTTAGTGTAAATACTTATATATTTTAATTTGGAAATATTATTGTCTGATTGAAGTGTCCTGCTCTAAGCCCTTCTAGAGGGGTTACAAAATATATGGCATATGTATCCTATTGCCTTTCTATAATCCAAAATATTTAGACTTCCAGAACTTATTTCTCCCCGAGGGTTTTGGTCAGTAATGATGAATTTTCAGGGTCTATTCCACTGGGTTATGTGAGAATCATACAAGATAATTCACATGACAGACTTAATCCAGTACCTGTCACATAATATACATCCAGTAATAATTTACAATTGTTATCATAGTTGCATTTTCTAACATTCCGTGAATTACACAAACTTTCTTCTTTGTAGCCTGAAATCCTAGGTGGTCTCAGCTATTTGGAAACGTTGGAGGAGATCTGGTACCTAAAACGAAGAAACATACTTTGCCAATGAGGACCCATTCTCACAATTATATATATCTTCATTATGTGGACATCAGACAGATATTGGCTTGTGTCCATGCAATTCAAGCTTTCTTGCTATTGATCGGATCTGTGTAATAATGTGATTGATTAGTTGCACCGTGCTGAGCTGAAGGATGTCCCAACACCGTGGCTTAATTTCCAGCTCACAAATTATGCTTTCTTCACAGATCTTAATGTGCTTTCACATGTCCTTATCCTAAATCGGTGAGGTAAAACACATGTCATCATGGTCTCTCTGCTCTTGTTTTTAGTGATATAATTGTGTCCTAACGGCCCCTGTTTCCCACAAGAGTTATAAGTGAATAGAAAGCAGAATGAATCCATCTCGAGATCATCACCTTGTTTTGGTGGTGATCCAGGTGGCACCAGATTTATTTTCATTTAGAGATAACCAAACACAGTGAGGACATACACATTGTTGTCCTTTTTTGGAACCTGACTCAGATGCTTCCTTTGCTTCCTGTTTGGAAGCCCTGGTGGTCAGGGGGACTTGATATTGACCCAACACCCACACTTATCATCCAGTTGCCAAGAGTGGCCTGACTAGGGGACATATTTTCCACATGTTTTTGACTGAACGTGGCAGTCCTGGTGTGCATGATTCTTCCTGCTCTGAAAACAAAATTCCTTTATTATGACTCTCTTTTCTTTCTTCCTTTGTGCTGATTGCCTTTTCACTATTTTCTCTGGTTTGCTATCTTTCCCTTGTTATTAAGTCACATGTTGACTTTAGGGCTCCCTCCATTCGGGAGTGAGCCCCCTTCCATATTTTCTTTTGAGAGAAGAAGTCCTCTGGGAAATAAGGGTGGGTGTTGACTTTATTTCTTAAAGACTGGTTAATTAGAGAAGGTCTAATTTTCTAATTGAGAAAATGTACCCTTCAGACAGTTTTAAATGAATTATACAATTTTTTATTGTATTGGCTATACGTGTATTACAGTAATAGAGAAGTTATTCACCTGGAGGACCAATTGCATGGCCATGTCTGCAATGTGAGGTCACAATGGTTTTAGCAAGTTGTACATGGAAACAGAGGAAGGAGCAACTACATGGATTGCTTTTAGTCCAACGACCATAACTTCTCCTGCTCCGTGCCTCTTAAGCCCCTCCTCTATTCGATAGTTGGGAGCCTGACATTTTACTCAGTAGAACTTTAACCTAGGGCTTTGACACCTGTTATAAGTTATGTATTATTTAGAGTGAATGTGAATCTGAAAGTAAGCTTTAAAAAGTAGAGGAAAGAGGGAGTCAGAAGACATGGGGGCCTGAGTTGGTAGAGATGGCATTGCCAAGAGTGAGGGAGGAGGTGATGGAAGGGAAGTTGGGGACATAAATACCTGATTGCTTATTCTAAAACATTATGCCAGTCTACACTTCTGAAATTACCTTTGTTATCTGGCAAGCTTTATTTTTCTCCCACTTTCAGCTAAAAAAAATGTATCTGTAAGCCATCCCAACAAGATCTGTTTCTGAAAGCACAGATTATTGCCTTTAAAGGAAAAAAAAAAAAAAAAAGACCATTACACTTGTAAGTGGGCTGAAAGTCTTCAATGTATTCAAAATTGTACCAGTAACTAAACCTGGGTCTAGACTTCAAATCTGTGGACTGTTAACTATTATCAGTTTAGGTACATCTGGAGCTGCTTCAGTGATTTGCTATGATTATTCATTATTTTCTCTCTGTTCCCTTTTGGGTACAAAGAGGATCTTAGCTTTTTCCTTGTCTTTGATCTTAGTCTCCTCTGCAAATAAGACTACATGTGGGAAAAAAAAAAAAGATTTCTGTAAAAGAAAGAGTTGTCGTCACTGCTAAAATCACATAAATAGTTAAATTAAAAATTCAGTCAATTATCCAGATAATTCATGTGAAGGAGCACCTTAGCCTTTGAAATTATTAGGTTAATGGCCATGGTTCTTTTCATTTTCCAAGAATAGATAAATTGTGGTGCCTGTTATAAAACTTTAATGCTCTTTTTCAAATTTAACATTTCCTGTCAAAAGATTTTAGTTATGGATTAAAAAAGTCATACACCAAACCATATGATAAATTCGGCGATTTAAAAACTGAAATGTTGCTGTGATGGACAGATTGTTTAACAGGAAGATAAAATTTTGCCAACGCAAGAGAGAGGTCCCGTGAACATCTTTTTGGAAGCAAAGCATCTGTTCAGTTGGTTTATTTTTCTTCTTTTTAGATCTACCAAAAAGTAACTTTTCAAGTGAAGTTCCAAGAGAGCTCTTAAAGGTCCACATCTCTGTCCATTTGTCCTTTGGAATTTCTGTTAATTTTGAGAGGGGATTCAGAATGGTCTATAAAAAACAATTTTCAGTTTTAATTATTGTAAAAAATTCGAATGCCAAGATTAGCCCCCTTTGCTGCCACCTGTTGTTCTACCAAGGAAATGACTCACTGGTAATACTTTTCTTTTTAACCTAAATTACTCATCAAAATCATTATTTCCAATATTAAGATGAGATTCTCTTCTTGATACTTTTTTCTACAGGAAATCTTTTCATCTCTAACAGTTGGGGAAACAGGTTTTCAAGTACTCACTCATGACCATGCAGAGATTTAGATTTTCCTTTTGGCATATGCAGTAGACATTTGAGAAGGTTGAATAGACAAAAAACAAAGAAAGCCTGATTCCTAAATAAACTCATCATACCCAAAGAGCTTATAAGCTAATCTTTGTAAAGTAAAAGCGTTTAACTTAATGGCAGCACTCTTAGCCCTGTAAGTAAAATTTAAATTCAAGATCTCCTTCCACCCCCTCAGTTGCTGTGTATTGGGCACATGGTTAAAAACTGGAAATACAGACATGAATGTAACATGGTCCCAGACTTTGAGCATTTCAGAATTTAAAAGAGAAGACAGATTATATTGAGAGAAGGAAGTCCCTTGTTCATGCCGATATAGGATGCACTGGTGAGGAATCAGATAATCAAGATAGGAGACATTGATGGCAATCCTGTTTTGAAGTAACAACAGTGGTGATAGAAATGGAGAAGATGCAATGAAAGAGATAATTTAAAGATTGAGACTTGGTGTCCAAAAGGGTTGGGAGAAAGATCATTTTATGTTCAGAGTGAAGCAAGTTGGAAGGGGGCGTTGGCTGCCAGGAAAAATGGTTTTTAGCTGTATTTCACCTAACAGGAGATCCATAAAACTACTCAACTATCTGAAATATAACCACCCCCCAAAAAACAAACCATGATAATAAACAAACAAATAAAAATCATATGGCAAACAGTTGAGTAGCTCCAAAATAGGTATGACAAAGGTATCTTTAATTAAGCTCTTACATTCTATCCATATTAGGTTATTTTTGTCTCTGGCTAATATGATATTAACTTTTATTTTAGAAACAATTTTAACTTAATTAAAATTTTAATGCATGGAAGATTAGAAGCAGGAAATTAGGATGAGGAACAACGTCGGGGAAATCATTTCTGGAGGCAGACATGCTGGGAGCTGTAAGAGTCATGGCTGAGAGTTTAACTTTCTAAATATTTTAGATTTCAGATTTTTAAAATTTCACCTAACTTCAGCTTTTAATATCACCCTCTAGCCTTTCTCAGAATCTTTTACCATTCACCTTGGCCTTAGATTGATGCTTCAGCCAGGAGAGTTCACTTTGTGAATGTCCTGACTTGAGTTGGCAAGGGGTCTCCTGGGAAGAGTGCTGGGTTGATTGTTTCTAACTTAGTACTGGCCCATTGCATAATGGCCAACCACATCTTAACAACAACACAACAAAAATAATGCAAACATTTATCACTAAGTAGGTGCCAAGCACTGTTCTAAAGCTGTACAGATAATTAATTTTTTGGATCCTCCCCATTACCCTCGGAGATAAATGCTATCCTTAAGTCTGCTGTACAGATAAGGAATAGAGCACAGAGATCACACAGATAAGGAGAGGTGGATCCAGGATGCAAATCCAGAAAGTCTGGGTCCAAAGCCCATGCTCTTACCCACTAAACACTACACACTACGCACTACAGCTTCTTAGTGATGACAGCTGGTAAAGAGCTTTTCCAAAGAGAATAGGATTATATTAGTCTCAAAGTATTCAAAGCTTGCAAAGCGTAGACGCTAAAGCTAAAGATACTATGTCAAGGCTGGTATTTTGTGTTCTAAACCATCCTTTAGCTTACGGTGAAAACAGTTTACACTATGGGTTTTTCTCACAGAATTGACTTTACAGGTAGATATATTAATTCAATGAATTAATCTGTCTCAGTAAATAGACTATACATCTACATGCTAGTGCTATGTGTTATTCTTGCCAAATGACTCCTCATCATTTTCAGGTTTAATAAATATTTTATTGAGCAACCTCTGCTCCCCAATTTCTGACTAACATGTTATATTTCTTTAGGTGGATTTCCACATACATTATAAATACTAAATTACTCTTTATATATATAGAGTACCGTATGATAAAAATACGATAGAAATAAAAGGAATGCAAATCGGAACATACACAGCATAAATTCATTGTCCCTTTAGTTTTTCCCTGCTAGATTATCTAAACTACAAAACCAATAACTGTTCATTTACTTATTTATTTATTTAATTTTTATTGGCGTACAGTTGATTTACAATGCTGTGTTTGTTAGTTTTAGGTGTACAGCAAAGTGAATCAGTTATACATATACATATACATGTTCTTTTTTTTTTTAAGATTCTTTTCCCATATAGGCCATTATAGAGTACTGAGTAGAGTTCCCTGTGCTATACAGCACGTTCTTATTAGTTATCTATGATGACTGCTCATTTTAAAGAGGAAGCTATGGCAAGATTCATTAAAAAGTAAACATCTTTTTCTCTTTATTCTTCAATTTCTACTCATCTGAGTTATCTCATATTAACAGCCTGGCCTATGAAAGACAGGGAAAGAAGAGTGGCCAGTGAAAAAACATAAACAAAACACAAAATCAATCTAAACCGATACCAAAAAAGAAAAAAAAATTCTCCCAACATTTGTGATGTATCTACTCAACTAAAATGGTGTGTGTGAAAGTGCTCAGAGAGGGAATAAAGACATACACCCACACATGCCCACACCCACACTTATATTTCACTTGTATATCAGGAATATTCCCAGTAGATTGCCTAGTGAAAATAGCAAGTCACCAAGTAATGTGTGCAGTATGATTCTATTTCCTTACACAGAAGCAAACCATTATGTATGTGCATATGCTTGCATATATTCATATTTGTTTAAGCGAAGATAAAGGTGAGGTAGGATGCATCTTGGGCTTGTTGGCATTTGTTATCACAAAGAGTGGCATTAGAGAAAGGGAACACAGAGGTGGGATGCAGGCAATAATTAGCTTTCCTTTGTATATCTTTGTACTACACGGCTTCATTTGCTACAGCAAGATTGTTTTACTTTTTAAAATTAAAAAATATAATGTAAAAGGAAGTTTAAAAAGGGGAAAATATCAAACAGCAACAAACACACTGCCTAATAGGTGTGTCTTCCCACAATTTTATTCATGTTCCCAGAAACATATAAACACATATGTAGGATTTACTTTATATAAAAACTGAATCATATTATACACTTTAATTTATAATTTGATTTTTCTATTGAACAGTACAACATACACATCCCATCAGGACGACAGAGACACCTCAAACACATCCCTTTCTTTCTTTCTTTCTTTATTCATTCATTTATTTTTTTATCAAAGTATAGTTGATTTACAATGTTGTGTTAACTTCTGCTGTACAGCGAAGTGATTCAGTTATACATATATATACATCCTTTTTTAAAATATTCTTTTCCATTATGGTTTATCATAGGATTTTGAATATGGTTCTGGGTGCTATATGGTGGGACCTTGTTTATCTATTCTATATATAATGATAGCTTACATCTGCACCTTTTAAATAGTCACACCATATTTCACAGTTCTTCCATCCATGGGCACTATACTAGCTTTATATTACTAAAACCAATGCTGCAATGCAGCTCCTGTACATATACATTTACTTCTGTGGAATAAATTCCAAAGTGACTTTCCTGGAACATAAGTCATAGTATGTTTAATTTTAATACATTTTGCCAGGTTAATTCCAAAAGACTGTAGCAATCAACATTCTACCAACATTGGATGATGCCGTTTTTTGAAACTGTAGGCCAATTTAATGTGAATAAAATGGTATCTCACTATAGTCATAATTTGCATATTTCTGACCACTTATAGGATTAAACATCTTTTATTTGCTCATTTTCCATTTTACTTCCTCTCTCATAAATAGTTTGGTAAATTACTTCAATTATTGAATTATTTCTCTTTTTCTTTTATAACACTGGTAAGAAATTAAATAAATACACTTTCTCATAATCACAAATTTTTTTCTAAATCATTAGTATTTAACTTTATGTTATTTTCTGACATGAAATATTTTGATTTTGGTGGTGGTCAGATTTATTCTTTCATTATTTTGAGTATTCCAGAGTCCCTGACTTCTTGAGAGGTATCTCACATGCTAAGTTTACATAAAATTTTTCCTGAAATTTATTGTAATATTTTAATTCAGAAAACCATTTAAGTCATTCATTCATTTACAAATAAAGATAAATCAGCATATTCTTACAAATTTATAGTATTTAAGTTTATTGTATTGAAGCTTTTTCTAGGAAGTCTAAAATAATTTTGAACTAACAGTAAAGATCATTTTTTTCTTTTTTATGATTTAATGGAAATGGTTACAGTACTTCACCATTTATAGAATTTGCTATTGATTTTGGGTAACCTTTAACATGTTAGTAAGTTTTTTTAATTAGGGTATTTTTAGGAATGAGTTTGAATTTTATCATATTCTTTTACAGCAGCTGTTGTTATAAGAATGTTTTTTTCCTTTTTAACTTAATGGTGCAATTAATTATGTTGACAGATTTTCACTTGTTGAACTACACCAATAATTTTAGTAGAAAACTTAGTTATGAATCACTAAATATGCTACTAGCTTTGGGGTTTCCCTGGTGGCGCAGTGGTTGAGAATCTGCCTGCTAATGCAGGGGACACGGGTTCGCAGCCCTGGTCTGGGAGGATCCCACATGCTGCGGAGCAATTAGGCCCGTGAGCCACAACTACTGAGCCTGCGCGTCTGGAGCCTGTGCTCCGCAACAGGAGAGGCCACGATAGTGAGAGGCCCGCGCACGGCGATGAAGAGTGGTCCCCGCTTGCCGCAACTAGAGGAAGCCTTAGTGCAGAAAAACAAAGACCCAACATAACAATCAATCAATCAATAAATCTTAAAAAAAAAATGCTACTAGCTTTGATTTGCTAATATTTAGAATTTTGTTTTGTTATTCATTAGTGAAATTGGCCTATGGTTTTGTTTTTTGCATTATTTTTGTCGAATTTGGGATTAAGATTTTCCAACTTTATAAAATGAATTAGAGAAATTTCTATTTATTTTTAAACTACCTGAAATGGTTTAAATAACATAGGAATTATCTGATCTTTAAAGGTTAGAAAGAACTCAGCTGTTAAGCCTAGGCTTGTTGCCTTTTAAATTAGCAGATATTCAATTGTTTGATCTTTTGTACGATTATTGATCTACTCAGATTTTCTCCTTGTGTCAAATTCGTGCTGCCCCATGTGGTAGTCATTTCCTCTGTGCTGCCCCATGTGGTAGTCACTAATTGTATGTGACTATTGAAATGTAAATTAATCAAAATTGAATAAATTTTTAAAAGTTTAGTTCCCCAGTCTTATTAGCCACATTTCAAGTGCTCCACAACCACATGAGGCTAAAGGCTACCATGGGGATCATGCAAAGAGAGAACGTTTCCATCATTGCAGAAATTCTATTAGGCAGCACTTTTCTAGCTGTCTAAATATGTTGCTAAGAAGTTGTGTGTTATATTATCTTGTAATACTTTTAATTGCTTATCTAAGCAATTGTAATACCTTATCCACATGTATATTCCTTAATATTACTCTCCTAAGATTTCTTATTTCCTTATTCAGGTTGCTTATCTATTTAAGTAGTCATCAAAAAAAACTAGATTTTGCTTTTATTATTCTTTCAATATTTCCTTTGTATTCTATTCTAATTATTTTCACTACTTATACTATTTATTATGATTAATTCCATTTTGATTTTTTTCTTCCTTTTATTTTCTTAAGTTAAACAGTTATTTTCAGTGTTTCTGCACATTTATTCTGGTAACATAACAGTGGTTTTATTCCTTAAATTTTACTTTACCGTCTTTTCCATTACTTTTTTCTTCTTTTTATCTTACTTCACTTTTGTTGTCTTGGGGAAGTTTCTCTGTTCCCCTTTACCCTTATTAATTTAGAATTAGATTCTGATTTGATTCCCTTCCTGTGTTTACCAATCAAAATTAGCGTTTTAGAATATTTTAGGAGTGTTGAATATTCTCTTCCCAAGATGTTGCACTTGCTCTCTCTTCACACTTCATGTAGAAATGAAACCGTTAGAAAATATTTAGTTTCCCACTTCCTTCCACCCTTGCTCAAAATCCTTCGTTAAAACAATTCAGATTTTTTAGTATCATGCTATTATGAGACTGTCTCTTAAATTATATCTTTTTATTTCAATAATTCTTTTAAAATACGTTTTACAAAATTCCAATCATTCTGCCATCATCAACATAGACTTAACTCTAGTGAACGATGATTTGGAAAGTGTGTCTTCTCTCTTTCTTCTGTAATTTTCTCTCTGAGAGCTGTAAAATTTTCTTTTTCTCCTTGCATTTCAGAAATGTTGCTATGATATGTCTAGATGTGTGTGTGTGTGTGTGTGTGTGTGTGTGTGTGTGTGTGTGTGTGTGTATTCATCAATACTGCCTATGGCATGGTGAATTCTTTTGATCTGAAGACTGTACAATTCAGGGTAGCTTCTTTTTTCTTTTTTGGTAGCTTCCTTTAAAAAAAAAAACTTTTGTCTAATGATCCATTTTCTATCTGTCCTCCACTGCCTTTCTGGGCACTCTCATAATACTCTCATTAGATCTCCTGAATCTGTTCTGCATGTCTCATGTTCTCTCATTCATAAATTCCAGCTCTGTGGGAGTTAAGTTTTTGTTATGGCATATCACTTTCTCTTAATCCTTGAGAACCCTAAATTGCCAACTGGCATTTATCATTCTCTTATTTTTTCATTTTTTAAATTCAACTTTTTAAAAAAGGAGAAACCATATTCATTTGTTCTAAAAAGTCTTTTGGGGGCTCTAATTTTATCTCCTTGAGATCCCTTATTACTTTTTGCCCAAATATTTTGTTCATCTTTTCTATTGGTTCTATTTCAGTGGAAGCTACCAGTTTTTGTTTTTCCAAATTGATTTTTTTTCTTAAGTAAACATTCTGTTGTTCTGCCTTAAATAACTTCTATTTCTTATTGTTGTTGTTTATCCATAGATGTCTTTCCCCTTTGTGTTGTGAGTCAGGCTGTTGCTTTTATATAGGCTGGGAAAATGGAGCTCCTTCTTTTCTTGTGACTGACTGCAAGGGATATAAATGGTACCCCTCTGCTGACAGCTAGAAGGCATCTGCATGAGCCTCTTAGGGTGTGCTTGCTACAGTCATTTCTTTCCCAATCGCCAGACTGGGGCTCTTCCACCCACTAGCGTGTAGTTTCTGCAGTTCACTGCTTTCTAAGGGTTGGCAGTACTCAAAGACACACAGGCAGCAAGGGGTTAGAAATGTCCCTGAGGTCCTGAAGAATTCTGCCAGGATGTCACTGTAGAATTCTAGAGAGAAAATGGAGAGAGAGAAAAAGAAGCCAGTTAAAGAAATGTTTTGAGATGTGGTTTCTCTCTGGAAAACAGATAACTTGCAATTCAGTAAGAACAGTTAACTATGAAAGTTGTCTATAGCTCCAAGTTATATAGGTTTCAAAATTTATGAAACACATAAAAGTATCAATTTACTATGCTTTAAACAATTTAACCCTCAACTTGTAAAAATATCTGTTTCCTGATGTGCAGAATAAGTCTGGAAAATTCTTCAAAAGAAGGATTAGGAACCGACCTTGAAGTGATTATGTAGGAATATTTATAATGTTAATGATTTGCTAGGCACAGTTCAGGAGATCTAGATTGGATGCAGTACATCTATTCACCATTTGTTGTCCCTGAATAAGTCATTTAACCTCAACATAACTTAGCATTTCTCATCTAAAATATACAGAATATGAGCAGAATTTCAAGGATTAGCTGAGCTGACCCATGACCTACATAACATACTCTTGCAAAACAGCCTCAGAAAATTTTTTTGTCTTGGCTAAATTAAAAATCACAAGATCTCATGGTCCTTTGAAGTTTTGTTTTGCGGATAGCGAAAACCTGGGACGCTAAATCTGTGAATAGCATGCGTCTATGCCATAATGCTGGTCTCATTTTGAACTGTCGACATGTGTGTGGCACGTGTGTGCAGAAACATGCATAATATGGGCCATGTGAGAATGTGATGCTAAGCATTGGACCTTATTAATAAAAATTACCAGAAGGTCGATATTGAGCCAAGAAAACATTATGAAAACACTTCAGGATAAAAACTCAAATTTAGGAAAATCCAATTCAAGCTTGCTCCTTTAGAAAAACACTACTGTATGGAGAATACTAAAGAGGGACAGAAATTAGGGCAAAGCTTAAAGAATCATAGATTGATGCATATAATGCTAGAATGTTTTCTACCCGATATTTTTTTCCTGAAATTCTCTATTAGCAGTTACTACCTGCCTTTGAGTGATTTATCGGAACTACTTAAATTTCCTACAAGCTGTCACAGCTGAGTAGACTAAGAGGCCTCTGGGAGGTTAACTATGTCCCATTACATTGATTGCTTTTGTATCCAATTAGAACACCTCAGTCTGGCAAAGATATTGACAGAGATTACAGCAGGTGACAGCTATGCACCTACAGGGGAGGGGTGTGTGTGTTTAAGAATGAATGAGATACAAAGATTGGACCCTTGCTGAGTATTTTGCTAGAGATTTAGAAAACAGTCTACTTTAGCCATTACTGACCATTACAAGCAAACATTTAAATTTTTTATACACAAAAAATGAAAACAATACTTTGCTCTTTGCTCATCTCTGCCTTGCTGCCTTTCCACTGGGGGTCTGAGACCTTCATTTGCTGGCCTTTGGCTTTTCTATTCTGTGGGTGAATAGCTGCTGCTGTAAAACCTGCAACTGCTTGTAGTTCAAGCCGCGTTATATGTTTTCTGCTCAGCAATACCATCAAGAAATATGCCTTTCTCGGCTTGTTCCTTCTAATGATATGCTGTGGCACACACATATCTGGCCTCTGACATCTGCAGTTATCACAGGTTGGTTTTCTCATGTCTGCATTGCTCTTTTGAAAAAAAAAAAAAAAACTGTTTGCTTTGTGAGAATCAAGATTTTAAGAAAATTATTTCCATTAGCACCTTCCCATTATTATACTCACCGGCACGAGTCAATCTATTGCAACCAACCATTTAGAATCAAGGCGCTTTGGGTATTCTGTCTACCACCACTCACACACACCACCCCACATACACTCTTATTCCTGAGAAATTAGATCTTTGTCTGTTGCCTGACAACTTAATTTTATTCCGAAAGAAGCTCAAGTAATTGGATCAAGATATTTCTCAGCAGGGCTTCATTTATGTTTCTAAATATAGCGTATTCACTGCCAATTTTTCCATAGGTTGCCTGCTCAGCTATGCTGGAAACAGAGAGATTTGGTGTTTAATAGAATATTTCTCTGTTATTTTCTTTTATGTGACTATATCACTAACTCCTTTACCTTGGGATTCAGTTCAGTCCATATACACTACCAGTACATCAACGATCATGTGTAAAGAGCCTTCTTAAGCCCTTCTAATAAAATATGACATATGATAAATATTTCTTAGTAAACGAGTAAGTGTTGTATGTTGATTCTAATCAGTCCTGATTTATATTGAAATCAGTGCTGACAGCCTCATGGTTTATAATTTCATTTATCTTTTCCTTTGACTGTCAGCACAGCCTTATGGCAATCAGCTGAAAAGTGAAAGTTCTTTCTGTCTGTTAATTACTTTGTTTACATAGGACTAAAATACTAGTTTAACTGTTTTGTCACAGTTAAGTGATGTAAATTTTAGCAAGAATTTAAGGTGGGGGCAGTAGCACTGAACAATTAAGTTAACTATTATGGTTAAAATAAAACATTTAAAAATAAATATATGGATCTGTTTTGCTATAATGACTGAAAGGAAAAAAGATGGCAATTTCTTGAAACTCACAAAAAATGTATCATGTTTCTTGCAGTAGAGTCAGCTTAGGATGTCTGGTATTGCAGTGGAAGGCCTAACATTGCAGCTCAAACCTGTAATTCACTCCCTGTTCTGTCATGAGGCTGTGTGACTTTGCTGATTTTCAAATAAGCTGTATTATTTTTCACTTGTGTAAAAGAATGAAATTAAAACACTGCTTAACACCGTACACAGAAATAAACTCAAAATGGATTAAAGACCAAATGTAAGGCCAGACACTATAAAACTGTTAGAGGAAAACATAGGAAGAACACTCTATGACATAAATCACAGCAAGATCTTTTTTGACCCACCTCCTAGAGAAATGGAAATAAAAACAAAAATAAACAAATGGGACCTAATGAAACTTAAAAGCTTTTGCACAGTAAAGGAAAACACAAACAAGATGAAAAGACAACCCTCAGGATAGGAGAAAATATTTGCAAATGAAGCAACTGACAAAAGCTTAATCTCCAAAATTTACAAGCAGCTCAATATCAAAAAAACAAACAACCCATTCCAAAAATGGGCAGAAGACCTAAATAGACACTTCTCCAAAGAAGATATACAGATTGCCAACAAACACATGAAAAAGGCTCAACATCATTAATCATTAGAGAAATGCAAATCAAAACTACAATGAGATATCATCTCACACCGGTCAGAATGGCCATCATCAAAAAATCTACAAACAATAAATGCTGGAGAGGGTGTGGAGAAAAGGGAACACTCTTGCACTGTTAGTGGGAATGTAAATTGATACAGCCACTATGGAGAACAGTACGGAGGTTCCTTAAAAAACTAAAAATAGAACTACCATACAACCCAGCAATCCCACTACTGGGCATATACCCTGAGAACACCATAATTCAAAAAGAATCATGTACCACAATGTTCATTGCAGCTCTATTTACAATAGTCAGGACATGGAAGCAACCTAAGTGTCCATCGACAGATGAATGGATAAAGAAGATGTGGCACATATATACAATGGAATACTACTCAGCCATATAAAGAAACAAAATTGAGTTATTTGTAGTGAGGTGGATGGGCCTAGAGTCTGTCATACAGAGTGAAGTAAGTTAGAAAGAGAAAAACAAATACCATATGCTAACACATATATATGGAATCTAAAAAGAAAATGGTCATGAAGAACCTAGGGGCAGGATGGGAATAAGAAGCTGACCTACTAGAGAATGGACTTGAGGACACGGGGAGGGGGAAGGGTAAGCTGGGACAAAGTGAGAGAGTGGCATGGACATGTATACACTACCAAATGTAAAATAGCTAGCTAGTGGGAAGCAGCCGCATAGCACAGGGAGATCAGCTCGGTGCTTTGTGACCACCTAGAGAGGTGTGATAGGGAGGATGGGAGGGAGGGAGATGCAAGAAGGAGGAGATATGGGGATATATGTATATGTATAACTGATTCACTTTGTTATAAAGCAGAAACTAACACACCATTGTAAAGCAATTATACTCCAATAAAAAATGTTAAAAAAAATTATATTAATACCATAATGTCTATTTGACTGAAGTAACTATTATGAATTGTTTGAAAATAAATATAAGAAATTATTTTTAAAAAAAAGAAAATACATTTCATCAGGTTCCTTTTATACATGTTAATCTGAGTTCGTCTCTTATTACTAATACTTTAAAATTAAAAGAATTTTGTGTCTAAGAAGAAAAAGAACTAGTTTTGAAACATATATTGGAGTGAATGTGATACAATGAGTAGACACCTCTGGAAGCCATCTATATATCTCACTCTGAGTTGCCTGAACAATATGCTACCTACAGGCAGGTGGGGGTCGGGGAAGGTCCTTCATTCTCTTGGCTGGAGAGGCTGAACTTCCCACAGGATTGGAGAAGAGGCTCTACTTTCCATGGATGCCAAGTTGGCTTGAATCCCAGACTGACTGGAGATCAATTTTCTGTTTATCCGCCACTTACCACGTAAGAAGGAAAAATAACAAAGTGGATGAAATTTTTCTACTCAAAAACACACCACGTGTCCATCAGTGCCTGGGTCCAAATTCCCTCTCTGTGGGTTGTTGGAAGAAATGGGAGGCTGGGGCCTTCATATACAGACCCTAGACTTATAAGTTTTTCCAATAAAGATCATTATTTTACCCATACTAAGTGACATAGTGGGATTCACTTTCCTTCCCAACGGTGAGTCATCCCAATCTATATCCTTACTCTCTTCTTCTCCATACCCCATTCATCCTGTATTTAGTCCTTGGACAGCTGAGGAAGTTTGTGATACTGAATAAGAAGAAAATTTCCAGGCCTTACAGGAGGCTTTGACACGAGAGATCCAAGCTGGTCCATCTGTGTTGTTGTGGGCTGTCAAGGCCAGAGTTTTTCATTTTTCTCTGCATCTTCCTTTTCCAAACTCTACTTTTCTTTCTTTCCATAGGGACAGATGGCAAAAAGGACTTTAAATAATAATGATATGAACTACAATGGCAGAAGCATGTAATAGACACATTTTCCCGTATACCTCCCATTAAGTTCAGCTACAGATCCAGGAAGATATATGTAAAACAAACAAAAAATTATTAAAGATGGGGAGAGAAAGGCAGACCAACTAGAAACCACAGTACCTGGGGAACAGCATGGTGGTGAGTTTCCTGGATTTTCTTTTTCCCACATATATCCTGGACTGGGTAATAGAAAAGCTAGCAACCCATAAACACTACCAGAAAAAAAAACCACAGCAAGAATAAAAACTTTCTCTCTCTGGCCAAAGGACCAGGCAAGGGGAAAGACAAGAAAATTTTAGAACATAACTGCATTATTCCAGCCAAACACCATGGAAAAATTTATGGTCTCACCCCCAACACACACCAGCAAAGGCTGACTGGGGAGCCTAGAATTCCACCTTTGCCCTGTGTAACAAGGCACTCTTCTTGCCAGGTTGGTGCCAGAAAAGACCAAATGGGGAGCTGTACATTCATCCCCACCATGCAGTAGTGAGCTCTCCCATCCCTGTTTCAGTGGAGAAGACATGGGGAGCCTGGAATTCCATCCCTACTTGGTAATAATGAGACATCCCTCTCTCTCCCTGCTGAGAGAGTGGCAGAGGATTCTTAGTGACTAGTCAGGGTTTTCACCAATGTCCAATGATGACAAAGCCACATGACGCAACATCAGTGGAGGCCACACAGTGAGCAGTAACAAGGTACCCTATGCTTCCTATCTCCATGGTGGTATCAAAACCAAGCAGGACCTTGTGGGGCCCTCCCAGGTACAAAAGCCTTTCTAGATTTCTATATATCTTTCTTTTCCTTTCTGCTTGAGCCTTTGTAGGGTCAGTATGACCAGATTTAAGCTAATAAATTTTGCAGGAGCTGCCCCAAACTGCTCAGCCTTTTAGGGACAAAGATAAAAACCTGCAACTAAAGTCTATGGGCAGGAGGGGCAGGCTCCTTGTCCAAATTCTGGAAGCCCCTCTTCCCTCATCTTAGCCCATAGCTGCTGCCTTTGGTATTGACTGACCTATTCTTAGATTTTGGGGGTAGAAAATGTGCCAGAATGGCTGATGCATACAAGAACTCAAGGTTGCTGACTACATCTCTGGTGTCACACAGGTGGTGTCCAGACTTTCACAAGACATCTGGAGCCGAAGATTAACCACCAACACCACTTGCCCCATTTTTTGCTTCTTTGTTCTGCCTCTGTCTTTAAAAGCCCTTTGGCTGCACCGAGATATTAAGATGGTTTTTAAGGAGATGGTTTTTAAGATGGTTTTAACTAGTCCACTGTCTTCTTATTTAGCTGGCTTTCTTCCACTGGCCAAGCAGTGGACTTGGTTGTTCTCCATCATTTACCAGATAAAATGCTTTCTGAAATTTGTCAGATAAGGAAAGAATCTAAGCTCAGCTTTATGTTAGACAAGCTTAGTTATCTCAGAAATGATTTCATAGAAAACAAATTCAATAATTGACGTATTCAAAAATTTATAAGGCAATCAATATGCCACATCTTTGGCAGGGATTTGCTTAATTTCCTACAGTTGAAGTTTTCGGAGACTTGTTCTTAGACTAAAAGAGATATTTTGTCAAATTTACTGAAGAATATATTGTTAATAAATATTTTCAATTTTGAGTTTTCTCTATTGTCAACATTTCAGATTCAGTCTAATCCTACAGTGTTCTCTGGCCTGTTGTTATGTAGTCTACTAAATTGTAATAACAGCAGACAGGTGCTTCCTGTCTACA
The DNA here is from genome assembly GCF_965194805.1 of Balaenoptera borealis. Lineage (NCBI taxonomy): Eukaryota > Metazoa > Chordata > Mammalia > Artiodactyla > Balaenopteridae > Balaenoptera > Balaenoptera borealis. The sequence goes on along the minus strand of NC_138876.1, from coordinate 60,967,862 downwards.
TCAGGTAGGGTTCAATCAGAAAAGCAGGACCATTAGGAAATACATACAGAGAAATTTATTCAATAAATTATCTTATGGGGGACGTTTAAGCAATTCCAAAATCCACTGGGTAATCCATCAAGTGAGCAGGCTAGAACTCTTGGGCATCGGTGGAAGCTATTGTTAGACAGGCGGAATTTCTTCTCTCAGGAAACCCTCAGCCCTGATTGGATCAGGTCCAGCCAGATTATCGAGGATACCTTCCTCCCAATTGATTACAGACTTTAATTACTTCTACAAAATACCTTCACAGCAACACCTAGATTAGTATTTCAATAACTGGAGCCTGAAGCCTGGCCAAGTTTCACATCAAAAACACCACCACACTTTGACATCTAGACACATCTCCTTAACCCACACTTAAAATCCAAATAAATCCAGTAACAAAGTCATATTTCTACCTAACAGGATATAACTATTCTGTTTAAAAATGAAGATACTTACCTTTTTTCCCCAGAGTGTACAAAGTTCTTGGATGATGTTCATATCACAATATGTGATAACTTATTGTGATATGAAATTGATACATTAATACATCTTATGTTGGATGATAAGGGAATAAGGGAGAGAAGAGAACAAAAATATTTTGTTAATATATGTGCAAACTTATTCAAAATAAAACAAGGAAGAAATACTTATAACTATTACAGTCCTTTTTTCTGCAACTGGTCAAATGGTTTTAGCTATTATTTATAACTACTTTCTTCCACTACCCATTCCATATTCCCTTTGCCCTTAGCAACCATCACAGCTGGTCATGGTTCTTTGCCTGGTGGTGTGAACCAAATCTTCATGCCTAAAGTGTTGGACCATAAGTAGTCCTGCATGAAATAGATTGTAGTTTTTCACTGATTTTAATCACAGGATATGGGAGTACTAAGAGATACCCTAAAGGATCGCCTGGATTCAAGACATCCTCTTTCTTGCCTCCATTGTGTAGTAGCAACTCAATTACTCCTTGATAATCAGGGTCAATAACCCCAGCCAGTAGAATATTGTCTTTACTTGCCTGTTGATTAAGAAGCATGAGGAGCCCTAAGTGGATGGGGTAGCAGTCTCAACATTCAGTACAATGTCATCAACATTGTGTCTCCTGACTGAAATATTTCTCTCTTTGGAGCTAAGATCTCTAGACCATGAGAGCCTACACTTGAGGAGACAGGAAGCAAAAATTTTGCTGGTGGATCACTAGTGACATAATAAGGGGAGTTACTCCCATTTCTATCCTTTAATTCCTGGGTCCTTGACTCTGGTTATGGGAGAAAGAGCACCATGTATTGGACACTGACGCAGGTCATATACATCCTCCTGGAGAACCTTGCTCCACCTCTGTAAGATATTGCAATCTAGCTGGTACTGTAACTGTGTCTTCAAAAGACCATTCCACCATTCTATCAATCCAGCTGCTTCAAGATGATGGGGAATATGGTAAGCCTAGTGAATTCAATGAGCATGCACTCATTGCCACATTTAACTGTAAATTTCTTCACCAGAAGCAATGCTGCATGGAACATCAATATGGTGCATAAGATATCCTATAAATCCACAGATAATAGTTTTTGCAGAAGTATTTCATGCAGAGAAGGCAAATCCATATCCAGAGTAAGTGTCTATTCCAGTAAGAACAAAGCACCTTCCTTGATGGAAACATCCATTGTAATCAACCTGTCATTAGGTAGCTGATTGATCATCTCAGGGAATGATTCCATATTGGGGAGGCAATATTGGCCTCTGCTTCCGGCAGGATGGGCACTCAGCAGTGGATGTAGCCAGGTTGGCCCTGGTGAGTGGAATTACATGTCGATGAGCCTATGCATAATCTCCGTTCCTGCCTCCATAGCTACTTTGCTCATGAGGCCACTTGGCAGTGATAGGAATGGCCTGAGAAATGGGTAATTGATATCCACACAGTTCATCCTATATAACTGGTTATTAAAATCTTCTTCTGACAAGGTCATCCTTTTGTAAGGATTCACATGGGACACAAATATCCTCACCTACTTTGCCCATTCATAGGAGTCCACCCACATCTCTCTTTCCCATCCTCCTTGTTACCACTTTTTCCAATATGTTCCTTCCATGTCTCACTGGCCTCAGACCATTAAACTATATTGACTCATACATCTAACCATTTCCCATTCCAAGGAAACTGAACACCCAGGTGAACTGCTCTAAGTTCTGCTTACTGGGAGGATTTCCCTTCACCAGTGTCTTTCAGGAATGTACCAGAAAAGAACTACAGTGCTGCAACTAAACATTTTCCAGTGGTGTCTGCATATTGTGCAGAACCATCTGTAATCCAGATCCAAGTTTTCTCTTCCTCAGTCAGTTGATATTAGGAAACTACTCATGAGGTGGCAGGTATATGCAGAGAGATAGAAGGTAATGTAATATGAGTAGGGCCATAGGCAAGAGGGTCACCACCTCATGCAACTTACTTGTGCCCTCAAGACCTGCTCACGCCCAAAATAATACATACCACTTCTATTTGGTGCTGGAGTGCTACTGTGCATGCCCAACTCTATGGCTTGGAAGGTCAGATAACATCCAGCTCATGATGGGCAGCTCAAACTGCCTGGTAACTTGGAGCCCCATGGTCAAATATTCAGTCTTTTCTAAGGCCCAGTAGCAAACCAAAAGCTATTTCTCAAAAGTAGAGCAGTTATCTGCAGAAGAAAACAGAGCTTTACTCCAACATCTTAGCACTCTGTGTTGTGATTCACTTATAGGAGCCTGCCAAGACGCCAGACCGCATCCTTATTTGTCACTGACACTTTTAAGCATCATCAGAAACGCCGGATCATATGGTTCAAATGGCAAAGCAGCTTGCACAGCAGTCTAGGCCTGTTGCAGAGCCCTCTCTTTGGACTTCCTCAAAATTAGCAGCTCTTCAGGTCATTTGGTAAATGGGGCAGAGTAGCATACCCGAAAGAGAAATGTGTTGTTCCCCAAATCCAAAGAGGTCCACTAGGCATTATGCCTCTTTTCTGGTTATAAGAGGGCCAGGCAGAACAACTTATTCTTCATCTTAGAAGGGATGTCTTGACCTGCCTCTCATTATTTTATCCTTAGAAACAGCTGAGATGCAAGACTTCTGAATTTTTGTGGGATATATTTCCTCCCTTCTGAGACACAAACATCTAGAGTAGTTGCTACTTTCTGCTCACTAGGTCCAATCAGCATAATATCATTAATGTAAGAGACCAATTGTGATATTTTATGGAAAGAAAAAGTGATTAAAATCCCTGTGAAGTAAATTATGATACAGGGTTGAAGAACTGATATACTCCTAGGTAAGACAGTGAGGTGTATTGCTGACCTTTCCAACTGAAGGAAAGCTACTATTACTGATGTTTACTGACATATATAGTGAAAAAATGATTTTCTAGGTGAATAGCTGCATACCAAATACCAGTGGTTGTGTTAATTTACTCAAGCAATGAAACAACATCTGGAACCGCAGCTGCAATTGGAGTCCTTATCTGATTAACTTTATAATAATCCACTCTCATTCTCCAAGATCCATCTGTTTTGTGCACAGGCCAAATAGCTGAGTTGAACGGGGATGTGGTGGGAAGTTAACATGCTTACAACTTTCATGTCTTCTAGGACTGTGGTACTGCTTTTGGTTTACTATTTTCCTAGGTAGAGGCAGTTGTAGTGACTTCCACTTGGTCTTTCCTTCCCTAATATCCCTTACTCACAGGTCAGAGAACCAATGAAGAGTCTGCCAATTTCTAAACATGACTATTCCGATTATTAATTCTGGAACAGAGAAATAATTACAGATGGGTTATGACACACACTGAGCCCACTGTGAGGTGGACTTGAGCTACAATCCCATTGAACATCTGACCTCCATTAACCTCTATTATGACTGGTAGAAGAGAGTGACCTTTTTGGAGTGTCCAGAAATTAATGTCAGTTTAGAGCCAAAGTTCAGTAATACCCCCCAAAGTGTGATGATTTCCCTTTCCCCACTACAGTCACCTTGGTACATGGCCCTAGGTCCCTTTGGAGAAGGGTAGGAGAAAGATGAAAAATACTAATTTTTGGCAGATAGTGGGGTTCTTCTTCAAGGGAATCTATCCTCACCTTCATTAAAAGGTTCTGGGAGAACTAGAACAAGAAATTTTACAATTAGTATGGAAACACAAAAGACCCCAAATAGCCAAAGCAATCTTGAGAAAGAAAAACGGAGATGGAGGAATCAGGCTCCCTGACTTCAGACTATATTACAAAGCTACAGTAATCAAGACAATATGGTACTGGCACAAAAACAGAAACATAGATCAATGGAACAAGATAGAAAGCCCAGAGATAAATCCACGCACATATCGTCACCTTATCTTTGACAAAGGAGGCAAGAATATACAATGGAGAAAAGACAGCCTGTTCAATAAGTGGTGCTGGGAAAACTGAACAGCTACATGTAAGAGAATGAACTTAGAACACTTCCTAACATCATACACAAAAATAAACTCAAAATGGATTAAAGACCTAAATGTAAGGCCAGACACTATAAAACTCTTACAGGAAAACATAAGGCAGAACACTCTATGACATAAATCACAGCAAGATCCTTTTTGACCCACCTACTAGAGAAATGGAAATAAAAACAAAAATAAACAAATGGGACCTAATGAAACTTAAAAGCTTTTGCACGGCAAAGGAAACCATAAACAAGATGAAAAGACAACCCTCAGAATAGCAGAAAATATTTGCAAATGAAGCAACTGACAAAGGATTAATCTCCAAAATATACAAGCAGTTCATGCAGCTCAATATCAAAAAAACAAACAACCCAATCAAAAAATGGGCAGAACTTGAGGAAAGCTGTATTGTCCAAAAGGTACATGAGCCAGTTTCTGCCAGTAGAGTGTTCAAATGCTCTCTCTCTCTCTGTCTCTGTCTCCAAAGCTTTGTTCATTGTATCTGGTAGAATTTTGGTCCCAAGGGGTAGGCACTTGCTTTGCTTCTAATATGAAGTATCTATTATAGTCCAGTGGTATCTGTCCCAGGTTTGAACTCACCTTGACCCCCATCTAATGCCTTCCTATTTAATTGTATTGTGATTGAACATTTTTGTTTCCACAGCTTTTAATTCCTATGTCATTATTCCTTAGTTCTTATTTCTAAGACCATAAAGGTTTTTGAACCAAAGTTGATACTTCTTATATACTTTTTCACAAATAATTATGATAAAAACTGAAGTGTCAGATGAGGGAACTTCTAGGAAAATGCTCTTATTTTCTGCTTTTAGAAATCAAAAGAATGTCTAATTATTGGGTGCTACCATTGCATACAGGAAGTTTTAGAACAAGAAAACTTCTGAACTGATCCTTGTTAACTTTATTTCAGAAAGTGGTAAAATAGCTGTGGCATATAGAACCTGTGAAGAGGTCACAGATGCTAGAACCGAAGAGGAACTACAGGATTTAATTCAAGTATGCGGAGATCAAAGCTCAAGGGGTACACAGCCAGTGTAGCCATAATTCAAAACAACCAGCAGGATTTGGAAGACTTTGGCATGTCTACTCAGCTCTGTCATCCTTAGGAAAATGTGAAACTCTGAAACTGCTTTTGAGGCAGGGAATTTCTAGGACATTTCCAAGTCCCGAGCCTTGTCTCTGGCCCCTTATTTGAAGTTTGGAGAGCAGGATTGAGGGCCATCAGTGTACGTCTACAATTGTGGACACAGGAGAAGACACAGGCCCTTTAGAACTCCTCTCAAATAGAATTGCAGGGATTTGGGAGCAAAGTAACTATGGCCTTAAGTGTGATTATGCTACAGCGTTTAAAAACTATTCATGCCTTTCAAGTAAGGTATATTACCCAGATCTCAGCATCTCATATATATCTTGTGTTAAATATTTTGCCAAAGAACCTTTCTGTAAACCAATTATATGGATGCCTCGAATTAGGGATTAAGTTGTCAACGTAATTTCTAAAAGAAAACATTAATGTACTGCATATAGGATTTTTATTAAAAAGGAACAACAACAAAAAAATGGGCAGAAGACCTAAATAGACATTTCTCCAAAGAAGACATACAGATTGCCAACAAACACATGAAAAGATGCTCAACATCACTAATCATTAGAGAAATGCAAATCAAAACCACAATGAAGTATCACATCACACCAGTCAGAATGGCCATCATCATAAAGTCTAGAAAAAATAAATGTTGGAGAGGGTGTGGAGAAAAGGGAACCCTCCTGCACTGTTAGTGGGAATGTAAACTGATACAGCCACTATGGAAAACAGTATAGAGTTTCCTTAAAAAACTAAAAATAGAACTACCATATGACCCAGCAGTCCCACTACTAGGCATATACCCTGAGAAAACCATAATTCAAAAATAAGCATGTACCAAAATGTTCATTGCAGCACTATTTACATTAGCCAGGACATGGAAGTAACCTAAGTGTCCATCGACAGATGAATGGATAAAGAAGATGTGGCACATATATACAATGGAATATTATTCAGCCATAAAAGGAAACGAAATTGAGTTATTTGTAGTGAGGTGGATGGACCTAGAGTTTGTCATACAGAGTGAAGTAAGTCAGAAAGAGAAAAATATATACTGTATGCTGACACATGTATATGGAATCCAAAAAAAATGGTACTGATGAACCTAGTGGCAGGGCAGGAATAAAGATGCAGAGGTAGAGAACGGACTTGAGGACACAGCAGGGGAAGGGGAAGCTGGGAAGAAGTGAGAAAGTAGCATTGATATATATACACTACCAAACGGATGGCTAGTGGGAAGCTGCTGCGTAGCACAGGGAGATAAACTGGATGCTTTGTGACCCTAGAGGGGTGGGATAGGGAGGGTGGGAGGGAGGCGCAAGAGGGAGGGGATATGGGGATATATGTATACATATAGCTGATTCACTTTGTTGTACAGCAGAAACTAACACAACATTGTAAGACAATTATACTCCAGTAAGGATGTTAAAAAAAAAAAGCAAAAAACAAAACAGGGTTCTGGGACAGTAAACTATCTCAGTCTGGGAATTGATTGAGGTGCCATACCTCAATAACCTGATTTGGTGATTCAAGTTAGACTTCTGTTCACTAAAGCTTAATAGCCCTTCTATTTTTTTTTCTTCCCCTGTGGACACCATGACTTACTAACTAATGCCATACATCTCTGTGAGTTAGCTTATTCTGCTTACTGCTTAGAATCTGCTGTCTATTACAGTAACCAATGGCAGCAGTTTCCTTTGTAATTCCTACTTACAGAGAAGAGCGAATACAGAGCTCTCAAGGAGCTCCCCTCACAAATTTATTTCTTACAGTGGTTGTAAAAGATTTCTTCTGGACCCTTCTAATTGGGTGATCAGGTCTTACATGATAAAGTCATTTGAGTATTCCAACTTCCCTAAGACTCTGGATACTTTTATCTACAGTATACTAAGTCAGTCCTGACATTTCAACTTAATGTAGTATAGGCCTCTTTTGGACCTATGTTTCAACCAATGAACCAAACAAGCAAGCTATTAGATCCCATTCTAGCCCATCAAGCTTAGTGATCACATATCAATAAATTCAGTCTGATCCAACCTTGTATTCTTTCCGCCATGACCCACACTCTAAAGATCCATTTCTATAAATATACCCCCAGAGTTCTGAATATACAAGTTAGAAAAATTATGCAGTTCTGCTGTGGGTCACACTTTTGTACTTTACTCTTTGGGGTCTGCTGGGACTTCTAGTTAATAGGTCTAGAAGCAGAGATGGGATGTAGAGCTAGGTACTAAGGAGAATGAGCAGTGCCTTGCAAGGCAAGTACAAGGTTCTTCAGGTAAAACAGGGCTAATTTCCTTAGGCAGGGGTGGGACGGCAGTTTCTACTAGCAAAGAAAACGTTACAAAATTCAAGGGTTCAATGCCCCCAGCTTCACTGGAATCCATCTATCTATCCTTATTCCAATCTTCAGAATCATATTTCTTTCCAATGTTTGCCCTTATTTTAACAGTAGACACACTGTGAGGTTGGAAATTCCAGTTGTGTTGTAATTCAGCCACTTACGGGTTGAGACTCTGGGTTTAATTTTCAGAAATCTCAGCTCTGTAACTATAGAAGACAGAGGTCGATTTTCATATAAAGAAGATTTTGAGTCACTTATGTAGAACTTGAGCTGGGAATTTGAAGCCCTGAGCTTTTTTTCCCCTACTTTCTCCAGCACAGTTAGGAGCAACTGGCCATTGCCATTATACTCCTCAGTTTGACTGAAGTGTTCTAAGGTGACAAATATATATGGATGACTCATAACCTCCCCCTTTATATGTATTTGATTAGGACTATCCAATGGTGATATTTTCCATATCTCTTTTGCATATCATGCAATGGATTTCTCATGTCTTTTTTTATCACTGATTTTAAAAAAAAACTTTAAATCTAATCAGATGACAGAACTAATTCCAGAAACCCCAGAAACAGTTCAGAAAAATTATCTTAATGACTGTGTTCCTCTAGAACAACTTCTGATACCAAAATATGTTTCAATTTGGATTATCAGGTTAATCCAAAGAAACAGAACCAGTAGGAGATACATATGATATTTTTTGCAAGGAATTGATTTACATGATCAGGGAGACTGGCTAGGCTAGTCTAAAATCATTAGAGCAGGTCATCAGGAAGGGCAGGCTAGAACTCTCGAATATATGTGACAGTTTCTGGCCACAGGTTAAATTTTCTTCTGCCTCAGAGAAGCCTCAGACTTGCTCTTAAGGCCTTTCAGTTGGTTGAATCAGGCTCAGCCAAATTACTTATTAATAATCTCCCTTATTAAAGTCAACTGATTATGGGGTTTACTTATATCTACAAAATACCTTCATGACAACACCTAAATTAGTGTTTAATTGAATAAGCAGGAATTATAGCCTAGTCAACACCTTAAAAATTCCATCACTTGTCACATCAGAAAACATCAACATTATTGAAAAATGGACTATATGTGTCCCATAAATCATCACCATCTCTTCTGTTATAAAAATTTTCCTTTAACTTCTTAATAGCACAAACTGTTATGTACAAAATAAGCTACAAGGATATATTGTACAACACGGGGAATATAGCCAGTATTTTAAAATAACTATAAACGGAGTATAACCTTTAAAAATTGTGAATCACCATATTGTACACCTATAACTTATACGATGTTGTACATCAACTATACTTGGATAAAACATTTAAAATAATTTTCCTTTTATTTCTTAAAGAAATTACCCTAAATCTCCACATATTAATGTATTTAATTCAAGAGACCATAGCATGGTCACTTTGAATATCAATAGTAGAATTACTATGCCAACATTTTTACATCTGTTAGATATTATGTTAGATGTAAGTTAAAAGTATTTTACATATTATGTACCCATCTAAATTTATTACTTTAATTTGTAAAAACATTGAAAAGGTTAGAATATAATGTTAAATGGAACAAAGAAGGATATAAAGTAGACTAAATACAATTATATTTGTGTATGAGGTAGGTGAATTAAGAGGCAGAATTTAAGGCATTCTGTCCGTATCTTCTGTGTGTGGAGAGAGAGCTGTGAATAATCTGAGGACTGATTTTTGATGATTTTTATTTAATCACTTGAACAGTTTTCTTTATTCATGCAATTGTAAGCCATCCTGGCACCCACTGCTCCAGAGCAGGTTGAAACAGGACATTCTGTGGCCTCAAAAGATGGCAATACCACCTGGTACAAGGAGCAGTCCTTGTGGGAAGAAGTGAACTAATTTACACAGGGACCTCTTGGGAGGAAAGAAATACAAACCTGACCTTTTCTTCTAGAAAAATATTTCTGATGGATTAAGGTGGTCTGGATCAGGTCCCTTGAAAGAAAGGAGTCAAAGACTCCAAAGAGAAACTCACCTACAGCAAAGAGAAGGGTGCATCTGGGCTGGTGACTGGATCTTAACACAAGGACTGATGTAATTTTAGACAGTGGCTGGTTCTGTCACAACGTGACAGAGGGAATAGAAAGCTAGGTCAATGGAGCTCCCTGGCAGACCTGGGAAATGTTTACTGGAGCAGCAGTAGTTTCAGAGCCTCAGGGTTTGGCAACAGTGTATCCTTTAAAAAATAATCTGAGGCTATGCTCTTGTGCCAAAAGCACTTTCTTATTATAGGTAATACTTATCATTTTAACTGTGATAATTCTCACAAGTACAACATAACATGAAGCACATATAACCATAGACACATAAGTAGTCATGTGAATTTCATGTACAATTAGCCCTCTAGGCAGTATCTCCCTTGAAATTAACTTTCCATGTCCACTCAAGTTTTCCTCACAGTCATCCAAAGTTACAGAAGCATATAATACTGGTTATACTAAAAAATAAACTTATGCATAGAAGAAAAGGAAAAGGCTATAAGAGTATATACCAGGGGATCTGGATCAAGATGGCGGAGTAGAAGGACGTGCTCTCACTCTCATTTGCGAGAGCACTGGAATCACAACTAACTGCTGAACAATCATCAACAGGAAGACACTGGAACTCACCAAACAAATACCCCATATCCAAAGACAAAGGAGAACCCACAATGAGACAGTAGGAGGGCCATAATCACAATAAAATCAAATCCCATAACTGCTGGGTGGGTGACTCACAAACTGGAGAACACTTATACCACAAAAGTCCACCCACTGGAGTGAAGGTTCTGAGCCCCACATCAAGTTTCCCAACCTGGGGGTCCAGCAACAGGAGGAGGAATTCCTAGAGAATCAGACATTGAAGGCTAGCAGGATTTGATTGCAAGACTTCAACAGGACTGGAGAAAACAGAGACTCCACTCTTGGAGGGCACACACAAAGTAGTGTGTGCATCAGGACCCAGGGGAAGGAGCAGTGACCCCACAGAGACTGAACCAGACCTACCTGCTAGTGTTGGAGGGTCTCCTGCAGAGGTGGGGGGTGACTGTGTCTCACCGAGAGGACAAGGACACTGGCAGCAGAAGTTCTGGGAAGAACTCCTTGGCGTGAGCCCTCCCAGAGTCCACCATTAGCTCCACCAAAGAGCCTGGGTAGGCTCCAGTGTTGGGTTGCCTGGGGCCAAAAACCAACAAGGAGGGAACACAGCCCCACCCATCAGCAGACAAGCAGACTAAAGTTTTACTGAGCTCTGCCCACCAGAGCAACAGCCAGCTCTACCCACAACAAGTCCCTCCCATCAGGAAACTTGCACAAGCCTCTTAGATTGCCTCATCCACCAGAGGGCAAACAGCAGAAGAAAGAAGAACTACAATCCTGAAGCCTGTGGAACAAAAACCACATTCACAGAAAGATAGAAAAGATGAAAAGGCAGAGGGCTATGTATCAGATGAAGGAACAAGATAAAACCCCAGAAAAAAAACTAAATGAAGTGGAGATAGATAGGCAACCTTCCAGAAAAAGAATTCAGAATAATGATAGTGAAGATGATACAGGAGCTCAGAAAAAGCATGGAGGCAGAGATCAAGAAGATGCAAGAAATGTTTAACAAAGACCTAGAAGAATTAAAGAACAAACAGAGATGAACAATACAATAACTGAAATGAAAACTACACTAGGGGCTTCCCTGGTGGTGCAGCAGTTAAGAATCTGCCTGCCAATGCAGGGGACACGGGTTCGAGCCCTGGTCTGGGAAGATCCCACATGCCACGGAGCGACTAAGCCTGTGAGCCACAACTACTGAGCCTGCGCGTCTGGAGCCTGTGCTCCGCAACGGGAGAGACCGCGACGGTGAGAGGCCCGCGCACCGCGATGAATGGCCCCTGCTTGCCACAACTGGAGAAAGCCCAAGCACAGAAACGAAGACCCAACACAGACAAAAATAAATATAAATAAATTAATTAATTGAAAGAAAAAAAAAACTACACTAGAAGGAATCAATAGGAGAATAACTGAGGCAGAAGAACGGATAAGTGACCTGGAAGACAGAATGGTGGAATTCACTGCTGCAGAACAGAATAAAGAAAAAAGAATGAAGAGAAATAAACACAGCCTAAGAGACCTCTGGGACAACATTAAATGCAACAACATTCACATCATAGGGGTTCCAGAAGGAGAAGAGAGAGAGAGAAAAGACCCAAGAAAATATTTGAAGAGATTATAGTTGAAAACTTCCCTAACACGGGATAGGAAATAGCCACCCACATCCAGGAAGCGCAGAGAGTCCCATACAGGATAAATCCAAGGAGAAACATGACGAGACACATAGTAATCAAATTAGCAAAAATTAAAGACGAAGAAAAATTATTGAAAGCAACAAGGGAAAAATGACAAATAACATACAAAGGAACTCCCATAAGGCTAATAGCTGATTTCTTGGCAGAAATTCTACAAGCCACAAGGCAGTGGGTGGACATATTTAAAGTGATGAAAGGGAAGAATCTACAACCAAGATTACTCTACCCAGCAAGGATCTCATTCAGATTCGATGGAGAAATCAAAAGCTTTACAGACAGGCAAAAGCTAAGAGAAATCAGCATCACCAAACCAACTCTACAACAAATGCTAAAGGAACTTCTCTAAGTGGGAAACACAAGAGGAGAAAAAAGACCTACAAAAACAAACCCATAACAATTAAGAAAATGGTAATAGGAACATACATATTGATAATTACTTTAAACGTGAATGGATTAAGTGCTCCAACCAAAAGACTCAAGCTCGCTGAATGGATACAAAAACAAGACCCATATATATGCTGTCTACAGGAGACCCACTTCAGACCTAGGGACACATACAGACTGAAAGTGAGGGGATGGAAAAAGACATTCCATGCAAATGGAAATCAAAAGAAAGCTGGAGTACCAGTACTCATATCAGATAAAATAGACTTTAAAATAAAGAATGTTACATGAGACAAGGAAGGACACTACATAATGATCCAGGGATCAATCCAAGAAGAAGATATAACAATTATAAATATATATGCACCCAACATAGGAACACCTCAATACATAAAGCAACTGCTAACAGCTATAAAAGGGGAATCGATAGTAACACAATAATAGTGCGGGACTTTAACACCTCACTTACACCAATGGACAGATCATGCAAACAGAAAATGAATAAGGAAACACAAGCTTTAAATGACACAATAGACCAGATAGATTTATTTGATATTTATAGGACATTCCATCTAAAAACAGCAGATTACACTTTCTTCTCAAGGGCACACGGAACATTCTCCAGGATAGATCACGTCTTGGGTCACAAATGAAGCCTCAGTAAATTTAAGAAAATTGAAATCATGTCAAACATCTTTTCTGACCACAATGCTATGAGATTAGAAATCAGTTACAGGGAAAGAAACGTAAAAAACACAAACACATGAAGCCTAAACAATACATTACTAAATAACCAAGAGATCACTGAAGAAATCAAAGAGGAAATCAAAAAAATACCTAGAGACAAATGACAATGAAAACACGATGATCCAAAACCAATGGGATGCAGCAAAAGCAGTTCTAAGAGGCAAGTTTATAGCTATACAAGACTATCTCAAGAAACAAGAATCATCTCAAATAAACAATCTAACCTTACACCTAAAGGAACTAGAGAAAGAACAAACAAAACCCAAAGTTAGCAGAAGGAAAGAAATCATAAAGATCAGAGCAGAAATAAATGAAATAGAAACAAAGAAAACAATAGCAAAGATCAATAAAACTAAAAGCTGGTTCTCTGAGAAGATAAACAAAATTGATAGGCCATTAGCCAGACTCATCAAGAAAAAGAGGTAGAGGACTAAAATCAATAATATTAGAAATGAAAAGGAAAAGTTACAACAGACACTGCAGAAATACAAAGCATCCTAAAAGACTACTACAAGCAACACTGTGCCAATAAAATGGACAACTTGGAAGAAATGGACAAATTCTTAGAAAGGTATAACCTTCCAAGATTGAACCAGGAAGAAATAGAAAATATGAACAGACCAATCACAAGTAATGAAATTAAAATTGTGATTAAAGATCTTCCAACAAACAAAAGTCCAGGACCAGATGGCTTCACAGGTGAATTCTATCAAACATTTAGAGAAGAGCTAACACCCATCTTTGTCAAACTCTTCCAAAAAATTGCAGAGGAAGAAACACTCCCAAACTCATTCTATGAGGCCACCATCACCCTGATACCAAAACCAGACAAAGATACTACAAAAAAAGAAAATTACAGACCAATAACACTGATGAATAGAGACGCAAAAATCCTCAAAAAATACTAGCAAATGGAATCCAACAACCCATTGAAAAGACCATACACCATGAACAAGTGGGATTTAGCCTACGGATGCAAGGATTCTTCAATATATGCAAATCAATCAATGTGATACACTATATTAATAAATTGAGGAAGAAAAACCATATGATCATCTCAATAGATGCAGAAAAAGCTTTTGACAAAATTCAACACCCATTTATGATAAAACTCTACAGAAAGTGGGTACAGAGGGAACCTACCTCAACATAATAAAGGCCATATATGAGAAACCAACAGCAAACATCATTCTCAATGGTGAAAGCATTTCCTCTAAGATCAGGAACAAAACAAGGATGCCCACTCTCACCACTATTTTTCAACATAGTTTTGGAAGTCCTAGCCACGGCAATCAGAGAAGAAAAAGAAATAAAAAGAATACAGATAGGAAAAAAGAAGTAAAACTGTAATTGTTTGCAGATAACATGATATTATACTTACAGAATCCTAAAGATGCCACCAGAAAACTACTAGAGCTAATCAATGAATTTGGTAAAGTTGCAGGATGCAAAATTAATGCACAGAAATCTCTTGCATTCCTATACACTAATGATGAAAAATATAAAAGAGAAATTAAGGAAACACTCCCATTTACCATTGCAACAAAAAGAATAAAATACCTAGGAATAAACCTACCTAGGGAGACAAAAGACCTGTATGCAGAAAACTATAAGACACTGATGAAAGAAATTAAAGATGATACAAACAGATGGAGAGATATACCACGTTCTCGGATTGGAAGAATCAATAATGTGAAAATGACTATATTACCCAAAGCAATCTACAAATACAATGCAATCCCTATCAAATTACCAATGACATTTTTTACAGAACCAGACCAAAAATCCTAAAATTTGTATAGAGACAGAAAAGACCCTGAATAGCCAAAGCAATCTTGAGAAAGAAAGACTGAGCTGGAGGAATTAGGCTCCCTGACTTCAGACTATACTACAAAGCTACAGTAATCAAGACAGTATGGTACTGGTACAAAAACAGAAATATAGATCAATGGAACAGGATAGAAAGCCCAGAGATAAACCCATGCACCTATGGTCAACTAATATATGACAAAGCAGGCAAAGATATACAACGGAGAAAAGACAGCCTCTTCCATAAGTGGTGCTGGGAAAACTTGGCAGCTACATGTAAAAGAATGAAATTAGAACACTCCCTAACACCATACACAAAAATAAATTCAAAATGGATTGGAGATCTAAATTTAAGACTGGACACTCTAAAACTCTTAGAGGAAAACATAGGAAGAACACTCTTTGACATAAATCACAGCAAGATCCTTTTTGATCCACCTCCTAGAGTAATGGAAATAAAAACAAAAATAAGCAAATGGGATCTAATGAAACTTCAAGGCTTTTGCACAGCAAAGGAAACCATAAACAAGACGAAAAGACAACCCTCAGAATGGGAGAAAATATTTGCAAATGAATCAACGGACAAAGGATTAATCTCAAAAATATATAAACAGCTCATGCAGCTCAATATTAAAGAAACACACAACTCATTCCAAAAATGAGCAGAAGACCTAAATAGACATTTCTCCAAAGAAGACATACAGATGGCCAAGAAGCACATGAAAAGATGCTTAACATCACTAATTATTAGAGTAATGCAAATCAAAACTACAATGAGGTATCACCTCACACCAGTTAGAATGGGCATCATCAGAAAATCTACAAACAACAGATGCTGGAGAGGGTGTGGAGAAAAGGGAACCCTCTTGCACTGTTGGTGGGAATGTAAATTGATACAGCCACTATGGAGAACAGTATGGAGGTTCCTTAAAAAACTAAAAATAGAATTACCATATGATCCAGCAACCCCACTACTAGGCATATACCCAGAGAAAACCATAATTCAAAAAGACACATGCACCCCAATATTCATTGCAACACTATTTACCATAGCCAGGTCATGGAAGCAACCTAAATGCCCATCGACAGACGAATGGTTAAAGAAGATGTGGTACATATATACAATGGAATATTACTCAGCCATAAAAAGGAACAATATTGGGTCATTTTTAGAGACATAGATGGATCTAGAGAGTCTCATACAGAGTGAAGTAAGTCAGAAAGAGAAAAACAAATATCGTATATTAATGCAGATATGTGAAACCTAGAAAAATGGTACAGATGCACCTGTTTGCAGGGCAGAAATTGAGACACAGATGTAGAGAACAAACATATGGACACCAAGGGGGCAAAGTGGCCAGATGGGGGTGGTGATGTGATGAATTGGGAGATTGCGATTGACATATATACAATAATATGTATAAAGTGGATAACTAAAAAAACCTGCTGTATAAAAAATAAATAAAATAAAATTCAAATTTTCAAAAAGAAAAAAGTATATACCAAAATTTAATTACATTTGTATTAGAGTACATATTTTTCTCCTTTTGTCCTAGTTTCAACATTTTATTAAATTTTCTTTATTAGTTTAATATTACATTTAATATTAGTTTTATAATGAAGAAACTGATAGAAATTTGAAATATATTTTTACCTTTCAATTATTATGTCATATGCATGGTTTAGATATGCTTAAATTTTTGTATTAAATTATTGCATTTTGACACGTACTTAGATTATTTCGAATTTTCCTTTAGAATTTGCCTATAGCGTATTCTAAAACGAAATGTTAAGAATTTTCTGGAGATTTGGTTAAAGTGACACAGTTTTTTTCCTCCTTAGGAAGTATTAGTATGAAATATCCCTAACTTTACACATCTCTATACTTTTACAAGCAAATGCTATGAACCATTGGGTGGTGAGTTGGATTTCTTCTATGTTACCCTCAAGATACAACTCATATCTTTGCTCATCCTGTTGTGTGCTTTGGGAGGCTGCCCCATTTGGACTATATACTTGAACTTTTAGACCATCTTCATCTTATGGCTTTTAGATTGTTTTGGCCAATGAGAGGTTCTGGCAGGAGTTAGAAAGGTGGAAGGAAAGTGATATTGGGTTATATTTTATTCTGGCTTTGTTCATATTCACATCAGGCAATTTGTTTTATACAGCTCTCTCTTTGGGTTCTAATAACTGTTCATTCCCCTTGGACATCGAGTTTATTGTTAGTAACTGATGTCAATTTTTATTGGCCCTGGAGTTCTGCACACTTCTTTGGTATATTCACTAAATCCTGCCCATAATTCTGTACAAAAGATAATTTATGAAATGATGCTCAAAACCGAAGGAACCATGTATTTTGAGATCTCTGACTAATAAAGTAATTGGTAGCAGGTATAGCTCTAGGAAGCACACCCTCAAAGTAAGATTCTGGGTTGGTTGCTCATATGTTTGAGGTGTGTGTGGATCACCTTCTTGCTAGGAGAGGGGAGAATGGTAACCTATGTCATGTGCTACCATCATAGATATTCAAATTACCCCTGGTGGCCACAGGTGATGATGAGTATGGAAGATAAGCCATTGAGAGATCAAATAGCTGAATAATTTAGTTGTTAAAGAAACAATAATGATTATTAATAGTGTATATATGTGGCATCTTATAAATGCTCTGCAAAGCTTACACCAAGAAAAGAGGAAATGAAGGTTGTAAAAGTCTCACTCAGAATATGAGAGGAAAATGATAAAGCTTTAATGGCAACTTAGAACAAATCTCTCACCTCCTAAAGGGCCAGAGCAGATAAGCTGAGGACAAATATTGGGACTGGATTCTTTATTTTTTTGGCCAAGACACGCAGGATCTTCCCTAACCATGGATCAAATCCCTGCTGCCTGCATTGGGAGCATGGAGTCTTAGCCACTGGACCAGCAGGGAAGTCTGGGACTGGATTTTGAAAGTTGCAATTGTAGTGCCAATGAGATGCTCAATTCATTAGGTCTCAAGGGATGAGAAAGGCACTGCTGGGGAAGGAACTGGATTCCAAGAAACAGGATGAAAATATTGTGGCAGATATGACAAGGCTGAGAACTTTAATCTCTAAATTTTCTTAAGTCTCCCTTGTTTGCTATCTTACAACTCTACAACCATATTCAGTACAGAGAATGACCACAGCTTGTTATTGTCAAGTTGAACTGTTGGTCAGTGATTTCTGTGTTAATCTCTTATGGAACACATTTAATTACTAGATTATTCCTGTATCTAAGAGTGAGTACATGAGAGCACACAGTAGACTGACCTCTTTACCTCCAAAAACCCAAAGATGCACAGTCATACAAGTTCTTCTATATGCCTGCAGTAGGCAGAATTCTAAGATGGCCCCCAAGATTCCCACCTGTATTTGTCTGCTTGGGTTGCATAACAAATACCATAGACTGGGCTTAAACAACACACATTTGCATCTCTCTCCAAGCATGAGCACTTGGAGAGAGAGGGAGAAAGCTCTCTGAGGTCTCTTCTTATAAAGGCACTAATCCCATCATGCAGGCCCTACTGATAAACCCAAAAGACTCATTTCCAAATACTATTACATTAGGAGTTAGGCTCAACATATGAACTTTGGAGGGGTACAAATAATCAGTCTATGACTCCCTGCATATTGTATACATTATGTATAATCCCCTCATCTTGAGTGTGGGTGAAGCGTGTGGACAAGATGTGATATCACTCTCATTATTATGTTTTATAATAAGCAAAAGGGATTTTTGTAAATGTAATTGAAGTACCCAATTGAATTAATCAGAAGGGAGATAATCTAAGGGGATTCTGATCTACTCATGTAACCTCTTAAGAAGGGGTCTAGAGTTTGCCAATGTAAACAGTCAGGGATATGCTCTCTTGATAGCTTTGAGGAAGATAGCAAACAGCCATTTTTTGAACTGCTATAGAGAGCAGTGACTTTTAGGGTCTCAGGATCTTAGTCCTATAACTGCAAGGAACTGAATTCGGCCAACAATTGGAATGTGCTTAAAAGAAAACCTCAGGTTCTACCTCACGACACCTTGATTTCAGCCATGCAAGACTTTGTCCAGAGAACCCAGGTGAGCCATGCTTGGACTTCTGATTATGAAACTGAGAGATGATTAATGGAGGTTGTTTTGCAACACTAAATTTGTGGTGGTTTTTTATGTAGCAATAGAAAACTATTGCAGTGCCTCTGACAAACTGCCCTAACTTTGTGAACAATGTGATAAGACCACCATTCAGCAATCTGTTGTGAGTTGATATGACTTCTTCACTTAAACTTAATAAGGCTGATTATCGTATATATATATGGACTTTTATTTATAGTTTTTAGTATTTGAAAGTTTCTTGGAGATTAACAAATACAGCCTCCTTCACTTTATATAAGGAAAAAAGGGGATCAAAATGATTAACAAATTTGTCCCAAGTCACACATCTAATCCATGGCCTAGATAGGACTTGAAGCCAGGGTATTTGTTACAAGTTTGGCTCTCTTTTAACTAAAAGAAATACACATATTTTAAAAAGATTTGTGAACTTTATAAAAAATTAAGGAATTAATAAGAACATAGACTATGATTGTAGTGGATGTGATGTGCTGCCTAGATTGCTTTGTAGGAATGAAGGGCTTATTTCTCCAGCTACTGATTATTTCTCCAGCTACTGATGTGTTTCCAGCAGACAGTGATTAGCTATCAGCTCTAGAAAATGCCTAAGCTGGAGAAAGTCACTTTGCTCAATGTCATGCCCCCTTCCTGGGGCAGCTCACATTCAAAGACTGGTCAAGGAAGGGATGTGAATTCTGGCTTCCTTCAGCAACTTAGGACAATTCTGAAGTGCCATATCAGCTTTAGATCTCCCCACAGGAAGAGCTGTATCCTTCATTAAACTGCACAAAACCCAACTTTTCTCTCTGTCCAAATCCTTTCCATGTGTTAATACCAAGAACCTTCCCTAATAAACTTTTCCACACACTAATCTCTATTGCAGAGTCATCTTTCTAGGGAACCTAAACTGTGACAAGATGTGGATATAACCACATCTCTGTAAAATTAGAAATGTGAGAATTAAATGGCATAACACATTTTAAACCACTTTACTCTCAAGAAAAATATAAGGTATTTGTTTATGTATGTTATACAATATGTTATTATAAATTACAGTTTAAGGAAATCAATATGTAGTTAAATGACATTTGCATAATGTATAAATTATGGTGGTAAACGATAGAAAGAGTTATTTGTTTGTGTTAGTGCATCAAGATAATGTTCCATTACCTTTTCACGTAAAGGTTATTTTAATCATACTAACTGGGAAAATATTAAAATCACTCATTCAAAAGATTTGTATTGAGAACCAGGCATTATGTTAGCCTACTGTCTTCATGAAAATATATATTCTACCATGGGATTTAGATAGGGTAACCATAATCCTGCTACATGCCTGGTTTATATTTGTTATTTTGGCATCCTTACGGTTTAGCATCTTTTATTGGTTTTTCATATTTTAAGGAAATATTTTTACTAAGAGTTTCCATAAAATAAACTGGGATAGTCTTATTAGAATTCCACTTTTTACTTTCAGTGTGGTGTCAATTAGTAGTGTGCAAGACACATAAAGTGAACAGAGTTTTCAAATTGACATGTGGTTAAATCTCAAAAATAATCAACAATAGACTCTCTCCCTTTCCCCCATTCTTTTCTTATACACTGTAACTAATCTTTCCCTTTCAAGAATAGTATTCATCATGTTGTCTGTTTAAACAATTTAATGTGGTATATCCATACAATAAAATATTATTCAATTATAAAAAGGAACAAAGCAGTGATTCATCCTACAACACGGATAAAACTTGAAGCATGAAAAACCTATGCTAACTAAAAGAAGCCATTCAAAAAAGACCAAATGTGATATGATTAAATTTAAATGTGATGTCCAGAATAGGCACCCTTATAGAAACGGAAATAGACTAGTGGTTTTCTAGGGCCAGATTGGGGAAAGAAATGGAGACTGACTTCTAAGAGGTATGGGTTTCTTTGTGGGTGATAATATTTTAAAATTAGATTGTGGTGATGGTTGCATGACTCTATGAATATACTACAAACAATTGAACTGTATACATTAAATGGATTAATTTTATGGTATACAAACTACATTTCAATAAAACTGTTATGAAAACTGATTCTTTAACATGAGTGGTTTAGAGGCAGCCAAATTCTTGTGGATCCTGGTGCTGGTGGGAGAAATATTGGGGGCTGTTGCTCCTGGGTCATTTGGTGAACTAGTTAGTGTGCCATGACTGTGTGTCTACAACTTGATGAGGTCAGTGGGGAAAATGCAAAATTATAACTAAGATATGTGTAACTGAGTCCTACGGTGTAATATATAGAAAACAGCCTTAAAAATGTTTTAAATATTTACTATATCATTTAATTCAATAACTATTTACTCTTTCAGCAGAATTTTTTTTAAAGGAGGTGCACATTTATGAAAACGTAAGAACTATATTTCTATTTCTCAAGAAAGTTGTGATGAATGCATAAATTGCACAAAACATTTGTTGACATTTACTACTACAATGGTGTCTGTAGTGATATAATTGACCACATGAAAACTAGATGATGCATATCAGCTGAAATATCACTACTATCTATTTCAAATATTGGCAGTTATTTTTTAAAGGCTATACAAATAGGATGATTTAACATATGCAACTTCAAAACGTGTGTTTACATATCTCTTTTTGAAGCCTGACTTTTCATTTAGCTCAGATGACTGCTCTTCTAAAGTAATTTCAGTCTTTATTGAGTTCAAGAATCTTGTGCATGTATAAGACATGAAACAGTAGCTATTTATAT
Organism: Balaenoptera borealis; assembly: GCF_965194805.1. NCBI lineage: Eukaryota > Metazoa > Chordata > Mammalia > Artiodactyla > Balaenopteridae > Balaenoptera > Balaenoptera borealis. Next base: position 60,945,814 of record NC_138876.1, on the reverse strand, counting down.
GTAAGTTCCATTAGCAGATGAACTAGCAGTTAAATAATACCACTATCATTGGATGTTTCAAATAGCAAATCAGTTGAATTAATTGGAATTCAAAAATAGATTGAGTTTTCACCTAAGTCATGGACTCAGAGTAAATCTTTTTTATAACATTTTAAAGCATATCATATTTTAATGTTGGAATGCATTTTTATTCAGATGTAATATTTTACTTTCTATGAAACACAGAAATTATACTTGCCACATACATATCAAATAGATCATCCCTTTCTCAGATTAATTACATTATTTGTCAGATAAAATTTATTGAAATATTTTTATTTTTTATTTAAAAAAATTTTATACAATTTTTAAAGGTTACTTTCTATTACAGTTATTACAACATATTGGCTATATTCCCCATGTTGTACAATACATCCTTGAACCTATCTTACACCCAATAACTTGTATCTCTCACTCCCCCACCCCTATAATGCTCCTCTCCCCCCTCCCACTGGTAACCACTAGTTTGTTCTCTATATATGTGAGTCTGCTTCTTTTTTGTTGTATTCACTAGTTTGTTGTATTTTTTGGATTCCACATATAAATATTATCATACATGTCTGTCTTTCACTGTCTGACTTATTTCACTTAGCATAATGTCCTCTACGTCCATCCATATTGCTGCAAATGGCAAAAATTTCATTCTTTTTTATGGTGAGTTTCTTTTTATGGTTGAGTAATATTCCACTGTATATATGTGCCACATCTTCTTTATCCATTTATCTGTTGATGGATACTTAGGTTGCTTCCATATCTTGGCAATTGTAATTAATGTTGCTATGAACATTGGGGTGCATATATCTTTTCAAATTAGTGTTTTTGGGTTTTTTTTGGATATGTACCAAGGAGTGTAATTGCTGAGTCATATAGTAAATCTATTTTTAGTTTTTCAAAATTTATTTTGTTGAACATCTGTCATCATTGTGAATGATAAAGTAAATTAGTTTAAAAGCTCAACACTGAAAAAAAATTTTGCAGTGGCAATATGCATACAAAGTTTGGTGAAACAAAGCCTCAATGACAAAAAGAATGATCTTACTAAGTTAAGAAACTTTTTAAGCAGAAATGTACTTGGAATTGGTTGCACCACATATATTATTCATAATTAATATCCTACCAATTAAAATAGAAACTATAGTTGTCAGAGCAAATAAACTATGGCATTTTTTGAACTGAGGCTGGTTTTTCAAAACAAATATATATATATATTTTATATTTATTTATTTTATTTTTGGCTGCATTGGGTCTTAGTTGCAGCGTGTGAGATCTTTAATTGCGGCTCGCGGGCTCTTCGTTGCAGTGCATGGGCTTCTGTCTAGTTGTGCTGTGCGGGCTCCAGAGCACATGAGCTCTGTAGTTTGTGGCATGCAGGCTCTCTAGTTGAGGCACGCAGGCTCAGTAGTTGCGGCGTGGGCTTAGCTGCCCCCCAACATGTGGGATCTTAGTTCCCCGACCAGGGATCAAACCTGCTTCCCCTGCATTGGAAGGCAGATTCTTTGCCACTGGACCACCAGGGAAGTCCCCGAAAAACAACTATATTTTTAAGCATGGAGGCTACATAGTTGATCTCATTGTTGGCCACTGTCAATCAGATTTAGACCTGTTTGAACATTAGAAGAATGATTATGTAACTCAGCCTAAAAGTATTTAACGACTGTGATGCCAAAATCTTTAGCTTGTAAAGTTTTGCCAGTTTGCAATTCTTGAAATCAAAGCTTGCAAAAAAATGACTTTGAAATTGATCCCTATAGAAGTTAAGTAGGAAATGAACCAATTAAACAATGAAAGCTCAATGGAAAATATTTAATTTTGAAACTATATTATTGCACTTCAGAATATTTCAACTTGCAGGAAGTATCTTAATAAAACGCCTATTTTTAATTGGATAAACTTATAATATGTACATGAAATTGAGAATGGATTTTACATAATCTGAATAATCATAAATTGAGACAACTTCTGTGATGACTTTTGTCTAATAAAAACATCTATTGAAGAAAAGTACTCTGAATGGAAGCAAAAAGATAGAACCTTTAAAAACATTTGGACTAAAATATTTACACATTTCCATATCAAAGGAAACATTTAAATTGAGAATATGCTGTATTTGGCAAACATTTCCTGAGGTTATGGGATACTTTGGTACCTGTAAGGAGAGTATTTTCTCAACTAAAAGTACCATGTTTTATGGAGACAGGCCAATTAAAGACTTCAACAATTTCAAATTTATTAACATAAAACACAACTTTGAATATTGCAGGCAACTTTATGGAAAAAAATGAAAACAATGCAACTATATTTCAAAATTACATTCTCCACAAGTGAAATAACATGCCACAGTATTATACATACAACTAAGAAGCTGTTTAAAATATGTGAATATATAACAAGAATAATCATTCTGCTTATACTATTTTAATGTTCAGATAATTAATACAAAGGGTTTTTTTTTTGCTTTAATAAGTACAAATATGTTGCTTCTTTAAAGAAATAATTTTATTTAAAAAATATTTTTAGGGGACTTCCTTGGCAGTCCAGTGGTTAGGACTTCGCACTTCCACTGCAGGGGGCATGAGTTCGATCCCTGGTAGGGGAGCTAAGATCTCACATGCCATGAGGCACAGCTAGGAAAAAAAAAAAAAAAAGAAATATATATATATATATATATATATATATACACACATACATATACACACACATAATTTATATCCATTTGCCAGCTAGTAAATACTTAATTTTGAAATACATAAAATTGTAGTTATGTTTATCCCTCCTTTTATTTCAAAAGTGTTCTGGTTTGGACAATAAATTATGTGGACCGCCTAATTACAGACAAATCAGAAGGCAGTTATTGCCGTGTGATACTAGGGTGGGAGGAATATAGCATTTTTAGCAACACAGAAGGAAAGGTGTCTAACCCATTCTCTGGTGAGGAGGGGAACATGAAATGTTTTCTAGAGGAAATGACTCCATTAATACCTGAAGCTGAGAAGCAGTTATCCAAGTGAGGAGATAAGGAAGAATATTTCAGGGAGAGTGAACACTGTAAAACTGGCTCAGAGGCAAAATCAATGCTGCCCATGAGATAAGCAGAGGCTTCAGAGTTACATAAAGGAATCTGGAATTAAACCAAAGGCAAGGAGGAAATCAATACAGTGTTTTAAACAGAGTAGTGTCCTGAGGACGCTTTTCTGAGCAGCATTAGAAGATTGCCTCCAAAATACATGAGTCCCCTCATTCTTTTATGGATGGATTTTCTAGCCCAGTGTGTTGTGCCTCTGACCTTGTGCTTTCTCTTTTCAGGTATGGCTTCCCTAGGCTCAGAAATCCCAAAATGCAACCTTCTGAAATTATGGATCAAGGCTCTATTAATATTCATGTCCCTTTCTCATGTGGCCTACAGATCTGAACTAATTACTACATCTGTACAGATGTGGCCAGAAAATCTGAGGCTGAACTAAGCTAAACAGCCTAAATGGTAAGCCCAAGATTGGCAAGCTGGCAGGAGACTTTTGAGATACCTTCAGGCTGAATGTTTTCATAGGCTCTAAGTTGTCAGTTCTGAGAAGAGAGCATTCATTGTTCACTAACAAAGGCTGGCATAGTGTGCAGTACACAATAAGCGCTCAATAAATATTTGTTAGATGAACAAAACCAAGAATCTTGAATACGTTTTAGGCCTATCACTAACCAAGAAATTTTAGAACACCATTGTTTGATTATTTATTTTTTTTGTTCTTACAGTTGTTGTCTTTTTTTATTATTTGTTTTGATGTGTGATGAAAATAATGCTTCCCTTAGTTGAGATGCTTAGAAAAAGTCTCCATGAATATTTATGTAGGATGCTGTTACTCACTCATCATTGACAGTTGTATGGAGTCGTGATAAACAACATGATTTTCAGTAACAATGGAATAATTACAGTCTTCTATTCCTGGAATAGCCCTTGATCACCACTGTTGCTGGTTCTCAGTCATTATTTGGTGACATGTGGTTCCCTGTAATCTGAAATCAGTTTTGCTGAGTTAGTTAAGCTATCTCTTCCCTTATATCAGCTCAGGAATCTTAGATAAATTCATGTAGGTCAGATTATTCTTAATTAGACCATAAAAATAATAATTGCTACAACTAAAAATGGACCAAGTTCCGTATAGTCAAGCAGAAAACTTGACTTAGGGAGGCATGCTTTTCAAAGTGGAAAAATGTATCAAAGGTCAGAATTGTTGAACACAGTTGTGGTTGTATTAGCAGACAATATCAATTAAAGTCAGCCTTACGAAATTGTATATATGATACAGAAATATTAGATTATATACTCAAACATTTCTCTAAATCAAAGGGAGTCCCTGCACTTGGAGTAAGACCACTCAACTGCAGACCCAAAAACTGTGTTCAGAGTCTCAAGTGGAATGATAATGATCGGTAGCAGTCAGGTGGGACCCCTAGAAGTGTGTGTGTGTTCATTGGGAGACCACCCCACCACCCTCAGCAACCTTCACAACCTCACCCTTCTTATCTGATTTGGGATCATTTTTGCTGATCTCGTGAGGCCCTTTATTCTTGTTCTTGTCTGTCTCCACAAGACACTTGGGACTCCCAGGTCAGTTCTCATTCCCTAGACTTCAATCCCCAAATTGCTTAAAAGAAAAGCTCCATAAATATGTATGTAAATTGTACATTGTCTGGAGTCCTTGCACAATGTTACCTGGAAGTCAAGGTTCCATCAAAACTCCTTAGGTCCTTAACTCCTTCTATTAATGTTTCTTTCACCTTATAACATTAATTGAAATGTAGTTCTTCCCTGAGGATACTGTTTCCCCTGTAGCACTTTCAGGTGTTGGCTGCTTTTACTTCTACATACCTCAACACAGAAATACAGGTGTATTTTTCATTTTTTAAAAGATACACCTTTATTTTATTTTGTGACCGCGCTGTGCGGCATGCCGGATCTTAGTTCCCTGACAAAGGATCAAACCCATGCCCCCTGCAAAGGAAGCGCAGAGTCTCAACCACTGGACCACCTCTAAGACCTACTCTAAGAAGTAAAAGTATTTATCAGTGCAATTTCTTTGCCTTGTTTATGGGATACAATTTAACTACCATTAATTATTTAATTTTTTCTTTATGGATAAGACTTGTGGATCAGTACACAATTATACATAGTCTCTGAAAGCAGTATATTATAAATCAAAATATGTTTTATGACCTAAATGGGAAGAAAATCCAATAAAGAGGGGATATATGTATATGTATAGCTATTCATTTGGCTGTACAGTAGAAACTAACACAACATTGTAAAGCAACTATACTCCAATAAAAATTAATTAAAAAATATGTTTTATATGACTCTAATTTTTCCCTATTTTGACACAATAACAATATTCTTCTGAAAATTCTCTATGCATAGACTGACATCTGATCTCCTTTTCTCATATGCCAAAAAGATTATCATAAATGATAATATATTTATAATTTATCATATTCTAGTAAATTATAAATATATGGTGGAATAGATGCTTCTGGCACTGAGAGGGTAGGTATGGGCTGATTAAGCAGATTTCACAGTCATTCAGACAGAAGACGAAATGATGGAACTTTATTGCAGTGAGGTTGCTTGCTTTCCTCTATCCTACCCTCCTGACACTGTTACTTAAGTCTTGTTGGTTTCTCAAACCTTGTCTACCCTAGTCATATGGATGCCAAAGAGAAGCTCAGACTGAAAATGTATTACCTTGAGTCAATGACTAAGAGATTAGAGACATGACAAGCAGTTGGTATCTCTATTTCCTTGTATTTATATCTTTGTCCACCTTACTCTCTAATAGGCCAGGAGTTAATAAGTTAATAATTTGTTTGGTCGAAGTGAATGGGTTAGAAAAGATTGCTACAAAATAATCTAAAACAATGCCCTACATTTACATTTATAATATAATAAATGTATAGGTACATTTACTCACTATATCCTATGCAGAATTCATCATTAATCCTTCCCAAACCTCACATCTTGCTGACCTCTCCCTCCTTCTATATTCTCTTTCATGATTATTGGCACCAAAATTCCATTTGGTTAGCAAACTTAGAAACTTAGGGGTAGTCTTTAAGCCTGCCCTCTCCCTTAAGCATCTCCTCATACAAAATCCACTCCATACACTGCATTTGAATAATTGTCATTTTATTTCCTAAATTTGTCCCCAAACACTTCTCTTGTCTATCACCACTGCTTCAACTTCAAGATCTCATTGGCCTTTTTCTTCCCAAAACTATTGTAATATCGTTTTAATTAGTTTCTCAATTTAGTCTTCCTTTTAAATAGCTCCATCCTCCAATAGCTGTCAAAATAATCTTTTAAAGTCATATATATCCAACATTATGTTACTCCTTAATTAAACTCTTTCAGTGAATTCCTATATTACAGAAAAACACACACTTATAGACAGTATATGATAGCTATGTAGGCACCTACTACGTGGGTTGAAAAATTTATTAACATCTTACCACATTTGTTTCAGATTTTTTCACTCCAAGAAATAAAAATTTACAGGTACAGTTTGTTTATATTTATATATGAGCATGATAGGTATATTTTTAAAATATAGATATTTAATTGTCCCAATACAATATGTATCTGTCACTTGCCAAGTTTCCATCTATTTATGCATCTGCTTCACTGCTCTCTGCTTTCCCCTATTAGTAAGCTTATCTATTTTTGTAGCAATATCATGGTCTTTAAATTGCTGTAATTAATTCTAGGGTAAGTATTCTTTCATTCTTTATCTTCTTCAAAATAATCTTGACTGTTCTTGGCCTTTAATAATTCCATGTGGACTTTAGAATCAGCTGAAGTTCCGTAATGAACCATGTTGAATTTTGATTTAAAGTGAAATTTTTAGAGAATAATTTGAGGATAATTGTCATTTTTTTTGTAATACACTTCTCATTCACTAGTACAATATATCTCTACATTTATTCTGTTTTTTAAAAAAAATATTTAAGGATCTTTCACATTTCTGTTACATTTCCTTAAGATTATTATATTCTGTTATTGTTATTGTGATATATTGTAATATATCGTTGCTTTATTATTGTATTTAGTATATTTTTAACTGTTTTCTGCAGGTGTATAAAACCCTATTGACTCTTGCAAATTGGTTTTGGGTCCAGCAATATTGCTGTACTCTCTTAGTTTAAAAGCTCATCTGCAAAGTCACTTGGATTTTCTACATACACAATCAAATGATTTTTAAATAATGAAAATATTGCCTCTTTATTTCCCGACCTTATTTAATATACTCTATATTCTTGCCTTCATGCACTGGCAGTAACTCATATAGGGCAATTTCAAAAACTGTAGTGGCTGGAATGAAATTACTAAAGAGGGAAGGAGGAAAGTCTTAAGGACAAACTTTTTGGAGAATGCTTATATTGAGGGAGTCCAAAGATGAGCCAGAGAAGGAGGCCAAAGATGATCAGAGTAGAAAATAAATCTGGATATTACAGGGTCACAGAACTGGAGGAAAACTTTCAAGAAGAAAGAAGTATCAAAAGCAGTATCAAAGTTGCAAAGAGGCAATCATTTCTGAGAAAAGTCCACTGTGCTTTGTAATCTTTGCTGATTATTGAGAAACCAGTTTCAGAAGAAAGGCTAAGGTGAAGTTAAGTTCTAATAGATAAAGTACTAAAGAATAGTGGTGAGTTTAATTGGGGAAAAAACTTCTTTCAAATTGTTCATGAGAAAAGAACTAAATGAAATGGCATATTAGCTTAAGGGGTTATATGGTTGAGGAAAAAATATTCTAGTTTTAAAATTAGGGAAGACAGAATTTATTGTGGTGATGGGGCTCAGGGAAGGCTGCCCCCAAATATGCAAAAGTGGCATATTTTGATTATTTTGAATTAAAGTTACTTAAGAAACAACTGGTGCAAGAAGAACACTTTGACCCTACTTTGTTCCTCTGAAAGCAGGAAACAAACTGCCATGGGAAGGTATCCGCCCTGTGCTAGGAGGATGGAGGATATCCTTGTCGCTGGAGATAGGGAATTCACAGCAGAGGGAGCTGCATAAACAAACCTTGTTACCTCTTCATTAATTTGCTACTCCAAGCCCCAAACCCTGTGTTTTTTCAAATCTTTACAAATAATTGATTCTTTGTCTAAAAAAGGTAAAAAAACAGCCCACTATGATCACGTCTTAGGTCTTATACTTATGGGGTCTTCATACATATGAAATTAAATTTGCTTGTTCTTCTCCTGTTAATCTATCATATGTTAATTTGGTTATTAGACTAGCTAAAAGAATATAGAAGGGTAGGGGAATACTGACCTCCCCCACAGTTTGGCATAGTTGGCAGGATAAACTTCACTGGCTGGATACTGCTTGCTGAAAGATTCTGGGACTTCTAACAAGTGCCAACAGAGGATAAGTATTCTTGCCTATGTCAACTCTCCCAGATTTCTCTGTATGTCCAATAGAGATATCATATGTTTTTTATATCATATTTTACATCTTATTGTTTTGTGAATTCCTTAACTGCTTATTGTCGATATAAATTATTTTACTAATTTGTCTTTTAATCTCACTACTAGTTTTGTGTGTGTGTGATTTTCTACCTTTACTGTATGTTTGCCTTTACTGGTGAGCCTTTTCATTTTGTAATTTTCTTGTTTCTAGTTGTGACCTTTTCTTTTTTGCCTAGACATGTTCCTTTAACATTTGTCGTTAAAGCTGGTTTGGTGGTGCTGAACTCTTTCAGTTTTGCTTGTCTGTAAAGCTTTTGATTTCTCCATTAGATCAGAATGAGAGGCTTGCTGAGTAGAGTATTTTTGGTTGTAGGTTTTTCCCTTTCATCATTTTAAATATATGGGGCCATTCCCTTCTGGCCTGTAGAGTTTCTGCTGAAAACCCCCCTGACTTTTTAATTGGAGTTTTTTATGGGTGTTTCCTTGTGTGTTATTTGTTGCTTTTTCCTTGTTGCTTTTAATATTCTCTCTTTATCTTTAATTTTTGTTATTTTGATTACAATATGCCTTGGTGTGTTCCTCTCTGGGTTCATCTTGCATGGGACTTTCTGTGTTTTCTGGACTTGGGTGACTGTTCATTTCCCAGGTTATGTTTTCAGCTATTATGTCTTCATAATATTTTCTCAGGCCCTTTTTCTCTCTCTTTTTCTGAGACCCCTATAACGTGAATATTAGTGCATTTGACGTTGCCCCAAAGGTCTCTTAAACCGTCCTCATTTCTTTTCATTCTTTTTTCCTTTTTCTATTCAGTGGCAGTGATTTCCACTATTCTGTCTGTCAGCTTACTGATCCATTCTTCTGTATCATTTAGTCTACTATTGTTCCTTCTAGTGTATTTTTCACTTCAGTTACTGTATTCTTCATCTCTGATTGTTCTTTATATTTTCTAACTCTTTGTTAAAAAGCTTCTAAGTTCTTGCTCTGTACATTCATTCTTCTCCTGAGTTCTTTGACCATCTTTATGATCATTACCCTCAACTATTTCTTGGGTAGGTTGCTTATCTCCACTTCACTTAGGTCTTCTTCTGGAATTTTATCTTGTTCCTTTGTCTGGAACATGTTCCTCTGCAGCCTCATTTTGTCTAAATTGCTATTTGTATTTGTATGTATGTGGTTTAAGTTAGCTATGCTTCTTGACCTTGGAGAAGTGGTCTTCTGTAGGAGATGTCCTATGCATCCCACCACTGCACTCGGCTCTTGTTACTCGAGCTATAAGCTCGCGGGGTTCCCCCTAAGAGCGCTGCATGGGTCATTCTGCTGTGGCAGGCTGACTATATGGGAAGTCTGATAGGCTTTGGTAGTCACTAGCTTGGTTGGCTGCCAGGCTCTGCCTTGTGTGGATGCAGCTGACTGTTGTTTATTGGGGCCTGATCATGAGGCAGTTGGCTGCAGAATCCTACGGGGCTCTGGGACTAGTGTTGACTCACTGGTGCGTGGAGTCAGGGTCCCAAAGAACTGGGGCTGTTTCTTGCCCACTGGCAGGTGAGCCAGCTTCTGGAGTCTGATTGCAGGGCCCAGGGATTCAGAGCTCCTTTCAGGTCATTGATGGGAGGGAGCTGGTTCCTGACACAGGTGTGGAGTCCAGGGTGTCCCAAAGCTTGCATTGGCTTGCTAGTGGACAGGACCAGGGCCCAGCTGGTCCCAGGGTAGGGTCTGTCCTACTGTGTGTGGGCTGGGTCTGCAGGCTATGGGATCATAATTTTCTTACTTCTAGTATCTGGCTCCTGGTGATGAAGCCAATCTACAGGCTAGTGCAGGCTTCCTGGAGGGAAGGGCTGGTGCCTGCCGACTGGTGGGTGGGGCTGAGCCTTGGCCCTCTAGTGGCAGTTTCTGTGTCCCCAGGGTGAGCCACAGGTGCCCCCCGCCTCTCCGAGAGATTCTCCAAGACCAGCAGGTCACTCTGGCCCAGGCTCCTATCAAATTACTGCTTTTTCCCTGGGTCCCAATGCATATGAGATTTTACGTGTCCCTTTAAGAGTGAAGTCTCTATTTACCCCAGTCCTGTGGGTCTCCTGAAATTAAACCCTGCTGGCTTTCAAACTCAAATGCTTTGGGGACTCATTTTCCCTGTGCAGGAACCCCAGGTTGGGGAGTCTGATGTGGGGCTCAGAACTCTCACTCCTGTGGGAGAACCTCTGCAATATAATTATTCTTCAGTTTTTGGGTTGCACCTGAGGGTATGCAACTTGAGTATATCACAAGTCCGTTCCTCCTACCTGTCTCACTGTGGTTCCTTCATTATGTCTTTAGTTGTAGAATATCTTTTCTCGTAGATTCCAGTCTTTTTCACTGATAGTTGTCCTGCAAATAGTTGTGATTTTGGTGTGCTCATGAGAGGAGGTGAGCTCAGGGTCTTTCTACTTCACCATCTTGGTCACTTTCCTCAAGAGAATTTTAAAAGTCCAATCTGAGATTTCTTATGAAAATTTCCAACAAAGCAGATCAAAAGGTTCTATGTGGTCAATTCTTATTTTTGCTGCACTTAACTAAGGAATCAAGCCAAGATTATTGAAACTAGACTTAATTTGCAAACAAATTAGTCTTACTATGGTTACATTTGATAGAAATGGGGGTGATTGTAAATTATGATAGAAAATTGTTTCAGTAATATACCTTTCAATACTGAATTCTAGTGTTGTTAGTTATCTTTGAGGTTTTGTTTTCTACCTGTAAACTAGAGTAGATCCTCAAATATTTGGTTACAAGTCTCCAAACTAATGTTTCCAACTTTTCTTCCAAACTTCTGACTTTATTTAGGACGAAAACTGCTCTTTTTCTAAAGCTATGCAAACTAAATTTGGACAACTAAATATAAATTTCAGAGAAATTACCATACCAGCTCATATAAAACAATCATTTTGCTTCTTGCTATTTGAGCCCCTAAGAAAGATCACTAGAGACATTCTAACCACAAACCAGCAAAATCTATCAAATTGCCACTGCCTGCCCTAACTCTATCTAAGGAACGTTTTGTATCTGATGTCTTGAAATCTTCTCAACTGGCCACCTTCAGAACTCAGAACTCAGAAACTGGTTTATAATTTGCTCTGATTATTAACATTGCTTTTCTTTTGTTTCCATAGAAATGCCTTAATAGATAGGTGATTTCTCACATGAATAGACTAACTTTGGGAGCCCAGTTACATCACTGCCTCCTAAAATTAGACATAACTGTTTAACTGAACAGATCTATTTTTAAGACTAAGAGATTAATTCAGTGAAATAATGGAGCAATCTACCAGTTCAGATTTTATTAAAAGAAACTTCCAGGAAAATTTCAGAGGCAGAAACTGATGGACGCAGGGCACACTGCTCCAAAATATGCCAAGGTGGCATATTGATTATTCAAAATTAAAGCTACTTAAGAAACAGCTGGTGCAAGAAGAACACTCCCACCCTACTTTGTTCCCCTGAAAGCAGGAAATAAAACTCCCATTGGAAGGTATCCTCCCTGTGCTGGGTGGATGGAAGGCATCTGCCCTCATCACTGGAGATGAGGAATTTGGGGCAGAGGAAGCTGTATAAATAAACTTTGTTACTTCATTAATTTGATATTCAAAGCCCAAACCCTTGTGTTTTATCAAATCTTCACAATTGATTCTTTTTCTAAAAAGGTATATAAACAGCTTGCTTTGGTCACTTCTAGGTCCTATATCTATGAGGCCTCTGTAAGTATAAAATTCAATTTATTTGTTTTTCTCCTGTTAATCTATCTTATGTCAATTTGATTATTAGACCAGCAAAAGGAACCTAGAAGGGTAAGGGGAAATTTCCGCCTCCCCTACAATAGGCAGAAAAGAAGTAGCCACGTGAAATGGAAGGATTGAAGCAATATCAAGTTCCAAAAGTATAAGAAGAGGGAATAAAAACATAAAACAGAGTTAAACCTAAAAAAAGGAAGGACAACACCTCTCCCAAATAATGGTGTGAAAGAAGAAAGAGAAAATAAAGATAAAGAAATGGTAAGAGGAGTTGAGGTAATACACCTGACAGGCTCAAGAAAGATTGCTGGGGTTAATGTGAGGAAATAAGAGCACTATTTTCAAGGTCATCCTCCAACCTAGCTTCCCTGGTCTTATGGTCAAGAGAGGCTACAATAAAAGTTTAGGTACTAAACAAAAGCTAAGTTTAATTAGCACGGAGCTAAGACCTTGGGATCACAAGATGGCACCGATGTGTTCAGCAACAGAGGCCCACCAAATTTTAGAGCAAAATATACAAAACCAAATGTCTAAAATGGCAAGGGGGAGACCTTTAAGATGGCGGAAGAGTAAGACGTGGAGATCACCTTCCTCCCCACAAATACATCAGAAATACATCTACATGTGGAACAACTCCTACAGAACACCTACTGAATGCTGGCAGAAGACCTCAGACCTTTCAAAAGGCAAGAAACTCCCCACGTACCTGGGTGGAGTAAAAGAAAAAAGAAAAAACAGAGACAAAAGAATAGGGACGGGACCTGCACCAGTGGGAGGGAGCTGTGAAGGAGGAAAGGTTTCCACACACTAGGAAGCCCCTTCGCGGGTGGAGACTGTGGGTGGTGGAGCGGGGAGCTTCAGAGCCACGGAGGAGAGCACAGCCACAGGGGTGCAGAGGGCAAAGAGGAGAGATTCCCGCACAGAGGCTCGGCGCCGAGCAGCACTCACCAGCCCGAGAGGCTTGTCTGCTCCCCCGCCGGGGCGGGCGGGGCTGGGAGCTGAGGCTCGGGCTTCTGTCGGATCGCAGGGAGAGGACTGGGGTTGGCGGTGTGAACACAGCCTGAAGGGGCTAGTGCGCCACAGCTAGCCGGGAGGGGGTCCGGGAAAAAGTCTGGAACTGCCAAAGAGGCAAGAGACCATTGTTTCGGGGTGCGCGAGGAGAGGGGATTCAGAGCGCTGCTTAAAGGAGCTCCAGAGACGGGCGCGAGCCGCAGCTATCAGCGCAGACCCCAGAGACGGGCCTGGGACGCTAAAGCTGCTGCCACCGCCACCAAGAAGCCTGTGTGCGAGCACAGGCCACTCTCCACACCGCCCCTCCCGGGAGCCGGTGCAGCCCGCCACTGCCAGGGTCCCGTGATCCGGGGACAACTTCCCCAGGAGAACGCACGGCGCACCTCAGGCTGCTGCATCATCATGCCGGCCTCTGCCGCCACAGGCTCGCCCCGCATCCGTACCCTCCCTCCCCCCGGCCTGAGTGAGCCAGAGCCCCCAAAGCAGCTGCTCCTTTAACCCCATCCTGTGTGAGCGAAGAACAGACGCCCTCAGGGGACCTACACTCAGAGGCGGGTCCAAATCCAAAGCTGAACCCTGGGAGTTGTGCGAACAAAGAAGAGAAGGGAAATTTCTCCCAGCAGCCTCAGGAGCAGTGGATTAAATCTCCACAATAAACCTGATGTACCTGCATCTCTGGAATGCCTGAATAGACAACAAATCTTCCCAAAATTGAGGCAGTGGACTTTGGGACCAACGATATATATTTTTTTCTCCTTTTTCTCTTTTTTGTGAGTGTGTGTGTATATGCTTCTCTGTGTGATTTTGTCTGTATAGCTTTGCTTTTACCATTTGGCCTAGGGTTCTATCTGTCCGTTTTTTTGGTGCTCTTTTTTTGGTGTTTTTTTTGTTTTTTGTTTTTTGTTTTTTTTTAACATCTTTATTGGAGTATGATTGCTTTACAATGGTGTGTTAGTTTCTGCTTTATAACAAAGTGAATCAGTTATACATATACATATATCCCCATATCTCTTCCCTCTTGCGTCTCCCTCCCTCCCACTCTCCCTATCTGACCCCTCTAGGTGGTCACAAAGCAACGAGCTGATCCCCCTGTGCTATGTGGCTGCTTCCCACTAGCTATCTATTTTACGTTTGGTAGTGTATATATGTCCATGCCACTCTCTCACTTTGTCACAGCTTAACCTTCCCCATCCCATATCCTCAAGTCCATTCTCTAGTAGGTCTGTGTCTTTATTCCCATCTTGCACCTAGGTTCTTCATGACCATTTTTTTTTTTTTTTAGATTCCATATATATGTGTTATCATACGGTATTTGTTTTTCTCTTTCTGACTTACTTCACTCTGTATGACAGACTCTAGGTCCATCCACATCTAAACAAATGACCTAATTTTGTTCCTTTTTATGGCTATGTAATATTCCATTGTATATATGTGCCACAACTTCTTTATCCATTCATCTATTGACAGACACTTAGGTTGCATCTATGTCCTGGCTATTGTAAATAGAGCTGCAATGAACATTTTGGTACATGACTCTTTTTGAATTATGGTTTTCTCAGGGTATATGCCCAGTAGTGGGATTGCTGGGTGGTATGGTAGTTCTATTTGTAGTTTTTTAAGGAAACTCCATACTGTTCTCCATAGTGGCTGTATCAATTTACATTCCCACCAACAGTGCAAGAGGGTTCCCTTTTCTCCACTCCCTCTCCAGCATTTATTGTTTGTAGATTTTTTGATGATGGCCATTCTGACTGGTGTGAGATGATATTTCATTTTAGTTTTGATTTGCATTTCTCTAATGATTAATGATGTTGTGCATTCTTTCATGTGTTTGTTGGCAATCTGTATATCTTCTTTGGAGAAATGTCTATTTAGGTCTTCTGCCCATTTATGGGTTGGGTTGTTTGTTTTTTTGATGTTGAGCTGCATGAGCTGCTTGTAAATTTTGGAGATTAATCCTTTGTCAGTTGCTTCATTTGCAAATATTTTGTCCCATTCTGAGGGTTGTCTTTTCGTCTTGTTTATGGTTTCCTTTGCTGTGCAAAAGTTTTTACGTTTCATTAGGTCCCATTTGTTTATTTTTGTTTTTATTTCCATTTCTCTAGGAGGTGTGTCAAAAGGATCTTGCTATGATTTATGTCATAGAGTGTTCTGCCTATGTTTTCCTCTAAGAGTTTGATAGTGTCTGGCCTTACATTTAGGTCTTTAATCCATTTTGAGTTTATTTTTGTGTATGGTGTTAAGGAGTGTTCTAATTTCATATGTTTACATGTACCTGTCCAGTTTTCTCAGCACCATTTATTGAAGAGGCTGTCTTTGCTACGCTGTATATTCGTGCCTCCTTTATGAAAGATAAGGTGACCATATGTGTGTGGGTTTATCTCTGGGCTTTCTATCCCGTTCCATTGATCTATATTTCTGTTTTTGTGCCAGTACCATACAGTCTTGATTATTGTATCTTTGTAGTATAGTCTGAAGAAAGGGAGCCTGATTCCTCCAGCTCCGTTTTTCTTTCTCAAGATTGCTTTGGCTATTCGGGGTTTTTTGTGTTTCCATACAAATTGTGAAATTTTTTGCTCTAGTTCTGTGAAAAATGCCACTGGTAGTTTGATAGGGATTGCATTGAATCTGTAGATTACTTTGGGTAGTAGAGTCATTTTCACAATGTTGATTCTTCCAATCCAAGAACATGGTATATCTCTCCATCTATTTGTATTATCTTTAATTTCTTTCATCAGTGTCTTATAATTTTCTGCATACAGGTCTTTTGTCTCCTTAGGTAGTTTTATTCCTAGATGTTTAATTCTTTATGTTTCAGTGGTAAATGGGAGTGTTTCATTAATTTCTCTTTCAGATTTTTCATCATTAGTGTATAAGAATGCTAGAGATTTCTGTGCATTAATTTTTTATCCTGCTACTTTACCAAATTCATTGATTAGCTCTAGTAGTTTTCTGGTGGCATCTTTAGGATTCTCTATGTATAGTATCATGTCTCTGCAAACAGAGACAGTTTTACTTCTTCTTTTCCAATTTGGATACCTTTTATTTCTTTTTCTTCTCTGATCATTGCTTGATTCTTGAATGTTGAAACAATTTCACATCTTGACATTAATTCTACTTGTTTGTGATATTGTATTATGTATTTATTGCTGGATATGAGTTTTTAATATTTTATTTGGATTTTTTTCATATATATTCTTGAAGGATATTTATCTTCATTGTCATTTAATTGCAATGTCTTTTTGGTTTTGGTATCAGGAAGATGTTGCTCTCATTAAAGTAATTGAGAAGTTTCTCTTCCATTTTATTATTTTCTAGAAGATTTTGGGTAAAATTTATATTAAGTCTTCCCTAAATATTTGGTAGAAGTCACCAGTGAAACCATCTGAGCCTGGGAGTTACATTGTTGGGCGATTATTAGGTATGAGTTTGTTTTCAAAATCTATTTTGAAAGTTTGTGTCTTTCAACAAATTGATCCATTTCACCTAAGTTGTTGCCTTTATGAGCATAAATTGTTCGTTAGTGTTCGCTTACTATCCAGCTAATGTCTGTAGTGACTGTAGTGATATCCCTTCTTTCATACTTAATATTGATAATTTGCATATTCTATTTGTTTTGGTCAGTCTGGTAAAAGATTTATCAATTCTATTGCTCTTTTCAATAAACACCTTTTGATTGCATTGGTTTCCTCTATCCCTTTTGTGTTTTTAATTTTACTTACATTTGTTTTTATCTTTATTATTTCCTCCTTTTGCTTGCTTGGATTTATTTTGCTCTCCTTTTTCTAGTTCATTAAGATAGAAAGATTTATTTACTTGAGAATTTCTAAAGTAAGCATTTATTCTTATATATTTCCTTTAAAAATTGCTTTAGTTGCATCTCACAAACTTTGATATGTCGTACTCTTACTTTTCTTCAGTTTAAAATATTTTCTAATTTCCCTTAAGACTTCCTCTTAATAATTTATTTAGAAGTGTCGTGTTTAATTTCCAAATATATGTGGATTTTCCAGAGACCTTTCTGTTACTGATTTCCACTTCAATGGCATTATCACTTAAGACACATTTTGTACGATTTCAATTCTTTGAAGTATTAAAATTTTTTTATGGCCCAGAATATTGTTTGCCTTGGTTCCATGTGTCTTGTACTCTGGACAGAAATAGGGTTTTCTCTCCTGGTTTATGTTGACTGTGCTAGCTGCCCAGTTTCTCTACTTGGATAGAGAAATAATTATGTATTTCTGATGTTTTGACATCTGGGGCCTTGCTGACCATAGAGAGGCTGCTAGTCAACTTTTAGAGATAACAGACAATTCTCCTGCTGGAGCCCACACCCTCTCTCCACCCATCTCTCTTATTGGGCTCTTATACTCTGGGCCACTGTTCTCCTGCTTTAATCACTCCTGAACCAGTTACTAGACAGCTAAAGACAGCTTTTCCACCCCAGAACCTGCTGAAATTATTCAACCTAGTCCATCCTAGGCCTGGTAAGTTTGTCTTACCTGTTTCTTCTCACAGAAACCACCACAAATGCTCTTGCCCATGTTTCTCCCTGTCTATCTCTGCTTTCTGACCAATCCTGGTGCTTCACCATGTGGCCTTTGAATGGTGCCACATGTTTCCTCCTTTTTGGAACTGTGAGTAACAAACTATCTTTTCAATGGCAGCTGCCTTCTGTTCTGTTGGCCTCACTACACCTGAATAATTATAAAACCTATATTTTAAAATATTGGGTCATCCTCAGGCCAAAAACTGGAAAAAAAATCAGGAAACTCTTCCTTGCACTGACTGTTCTTCAGTTTTTTTTGTTTTTTGGTTTTTTTTTAAACTGCTCAGCCTGGCCCTTTAGGGGGACAGGCATGGAGGCCACATGGAGGATGGATTTTTTTTTTAATTTATTTATTTATTTATTTATTTTTTTATGGCTGTGTTGGGTCTCCATTTCTGTGTGAGGGCTTTCTCTAGTTGTGGCAAGAGGGGGCCACTCTTCATCGCGGTGCGCGGGCCTCTCACTATTGCGGCCTCTCTTGTTGCGGAGCACAGGCTCCAGACGCGCAGGCTCAGTAATTGTGGCTCACAGGCCCAGTTGCTCTGTGGCATGTGGGATCTTCCCAGACCAGGGCTCAAACCCATGTCCCCTGCATTGGCAGGCAGATTCTCAATCACTGCGCCACCAGGGAAGCCCTGTTCTTCAGTTTTTTACTTCCCTCCCCAGATGTGTTTTTATTTATTCTGCTATTATTTACTTTTTAGAGCCCTCAGGTAGTTGCTGTTTGTATTCTATCCAGAGATTTTAGTCATAAGCAGTGGGGAAGATAAGCTGAGGTGGGTTTATTCTACCTTGTCAGGTAAAAGGAATCACATAGCTTAGTTTTATTTGTTTTTGAAATTTATATAAAAGGAAACACACAGCATGTACTCCTTCTTTTTAAATTTCTTTCACCGAACATTATGTTTGTGAGATTCATTTACGTGTTCCATATATCAGTGAGTTATTCACTCTTATTGCAGTAGAATTCTATCATATAAATATATCACAATTTATTTTTCCAGGATGTTTACCAGAAATGAAAATCTCTACGAGTCTCAGATTGAAGATTCACAATAAGCCCTAAGCAGGATAAATAAAACATTTACTCCTAGTCATAACTGTAACTTCTGAATATCAAAGAAAAAGAGAAAACATTAAAATTAATCAGAGTCAAAAGACAGCTATTTACAAGATAACACCAATGAGACTTCTTATCTGCAACTAGAAATGGCAGGAGACAAAGCGGGGGTGTCCTCAAAGGGTTGAAGGAAAACCTTTATTGATCTAAATTCTATCTGGGCTAAATTGTCATCTAAGAGAGAAGTAAGAAGAAAGATAGTTTAAGGCAAACAAATGCTGAAGCTGTTTACCATTCACAGACCTTTGCCAAAAGAATGACTACTAGATATTCTTCAGGAAGAAGGAAATTAAATCCCATGAAATAATGGTGGGGGGAAAAATGTTAAACATATTCAGTCATCCTTGACTGAATAAAGATAAAAGCAATGATGATTTACTTGGAAGGGTTTAGTTATCGGTTGAACAAAAATAATAGATAATATGGGTTAAAATGTTCTACATTTATTTTAATTATTTGAGCAGTAGAAAGATATCAAGTTTAGATTTGTCAAAGATGTATTATAAAGTTTTAAAACTAACCACTAAAAGAATGGAAATAGAACCAATAGCATCCAAAAAAAAAAAAAAATGGAAGAAAAAAAACTGAATTAAGCCAAGGGAAGGAAGGTATGCAAAATAAAAGGTAAAAAAATGCTTAATTGAAAACACTACATGTTAAAAAATAAGTCTAAATATATTCACAATGAAGTCAAACAAATTATACTCCTCTATATATCTAGAGAGAGAGTGCCTTTTAAAGAAAATCTAGCTGTAAGTTGCTTACGAGTGTTTGGCTACAGTGCTCCATATTGATGCTGGATAAAATACTGGAGAGTCTTAATGAATATAACCAGCTTTTTGAGCCATAGGGAATTACCATGAAAGGTTTTTCCCCAATATTATTATTATTATTATTTAAATTATTTAAATTATTTATTTATTTATTTATTTATTTATTTATTTATGGCTGTGTTGAGTCTTCGTTTCTGTACGAGGGCTTTCTCTAGTTGCGACAAGCGGGGGCCACTCTTCATCGCGGTGAGCGGGCCTCTCACTATCGTGGCCTCTCTTCTTGTGGAGCACAGGCTCCAGACGTGCAGGCTCAGTAGTTGTGGCTCACGGGCCTAGTTGCTCCGCGGCATGTGGGATCCTCCCAGACCAGGGCTCGAACCCGTGTCCCCTGCATTGGCAGGCAGATTCTCAACCACTGTGCCACCAGGGAAGCCCCCCCCCAATATTACTTTTAATCAAGCTCTGTTGATACTTTTTTCCCTGCTGCTTAACATCCTAATTCTATATAGAATATACCCAATTAGATGCATTTATTAAATGTCTAGCCCAATATGGTTTAAAACCTCTATCTAATATCCAACTTAATTTCATCCCCCTCCATCTCAGGAAGGGGGCGCTCTATTCTCCTTTGGTCCTGTCCAGCAGTCTAGGCCTTCTCCCAGTGAGGTCCACTTGTCCAGAGATTGCCTTGGTGACGTTATATTTTCTGCTTTCTCCTTTTACCTTTGGACTCCTTTTACCTATGGGAGCTTTTTCACGGGGCTGAGGGGTCACTGAGGACCTCTTCTGAAGTGGAGCTTCCCATTTTTTACTCTACTGTGTTCATTACCAATCTATTTTTATTGGCTGTTGTAGCAAAACTTATGACTTCAAGCATCTCCAGGCAAGAAGTATGTCCTAAAACTACAGGAGACATGTAAAACTCCTCCAAGAACTCTCCCGTCATGCTCTACTCTGCTCAGTGGAGTACTCACATGAGCTTTCATCTAGCATGCAGCTGGTTAGTAAAATGCTTCTCCCATTCTTGAGATACCCCCATTTCTAAGAGTGATTATCTTAAACAGCTCAGCTTTGAGGGTATTACATTAGATATGTCTCTTGGCCCAGGGCGTATTACTCATATGTTCACTTATTTCATTGTTCACTGTGCCTGCTGTGCCCCCTGTGCAAGGTGCTGGGTGCTTTAGATGTGAAGATGAGTGAGCCATGGTCTTTTCCTTCAAGTAGCTTGTCCTCTAGCAAATATCCTAGAAAAACTAGTTTGTGGGTTAAATCTGTGAGTACATATTTCACAAAGACCACAGTACCTTTGAAATATGTCTAGTTTGCTTAATGTCCAGATCTTTTCATTTTTCTCAACTTAAATTGACAACTTAAGTTAATGAGAAATGAAAACCTACTAAGCTACTGGATAGGACACTGGATTATATGTGAGTTGTTTTCTAATCCAGTAATACACTGGGCTGTATTCCTTAAGTCAGTCTAGGCAATATTATGGTAGCAAACTCCAAAATTGTAATGGCTTTTCTGAACAAAAAGATTATTTGTTGTACAGGAAAATGTTGGTTGACATCATCAACACTCAAGAGACACTACCCTCCATGTGGTTATTCAGCAGTCTAGACTGCTGTGATCTTGTTGCTGTATCATCTCAACATGAAGCCTCCACAATGACTGAAGCAAGGGAGGAGTAGAGTTGAAGAATGACTGTATCAGGGATTTGTTATTTGAGGATTGTGGAATAGGGCACTTTCAAAAGAATGAGTCCTTACATATTTATGGGAAGATATGGGAGGAGCCGGAGAAGTAAGTGTCTGAAAAATAGACTTGGAAAATCAGAGGGAAAAAACCCCCAAATAATCTACGTTATGCATTGGCATGTGTGGACAAGTTGGAGTTTTCAACTGAATGCTGCAAGCCAGGGGTGTCTAGTTCCCAGAGTATGGCTGCAAAGAGTTGTTGGTGGAGAAGCATGCAGGATCCTGCTGTCTCTGTACCTGGTGGTGGAACTGGGTTTGCCATCGCTCTCAGCAGTCAGGAAGAAGAGATGGACATGGTGGGTGAAGAGTAAGGGCAAGCTGGAAGCTACTGGCCCTTCTTCATCAATCTTTTACCGCTTAATCACAAAGACCCTTAAATGGCAATTCACTTCTAGCTTCTAAACCTTTGTGTGAATTTCTCTTTGGGCCAACTCTAACTCAGAATCATACAGGGACGGGAATTCTTCAAAACATAGTTTCAACTTAGTTAAATGAACATAGTCAACACAAGCCATTATTCTCTCTCTCTGTTTTTTCCCCTTAGGTCTAAGTATTATTAAAGCAGTTTCCAGCCCTGAGCTTTTCTAACTGCAACATTCAGCAGCCTCTGGAGTCTAGTTCCAACTATATTTTCTTTGGTGGGTAGAGAGCAGGTAAGAGAAATGATAAAATGGAAGAATACAGAAATCTGGCAAATTAGAAAACTAATAGAGCATTTCTGTACAGAATCTTGTGGCACATTTGATGTTACGTGGAGTGGAACTAGAACATTTAAGGAAAGTATATTTTTACTGCGTCTTAGAAATGTAAAAGTTAGCCATTTTATAATGACGGTATGAGTCATTCTGGACATTATGAAGACTGCAATATATTTTCCAATGCATGAGTCTTCCATTTACGACTGTTATGCAATAGCAATAACAGGCAGTCAACACAAAGGAATTGCAGTTATTCACTTTCCAGATGAAAGGAAGAAAGAATTAAAGTTCTCTTTTTATTAAAAAATAAAACTGAAAAAAGACTATCATCAAGGCATAGAAAACTTTCACAAATCTGTTGAGCTAGCCCAAATTTATGTAACAGCAAATTAGTATAGGACCTTATCCGAATGAAATTAAAATTAAACATAATTACAACATAACTTGGATGTTTCTCCTGAGAATTACTCTTTTGATATATAAAAATACTAAAGATAGAGCAACATAAATGGAGGGTTTTTGCTGAAGTTTTTCAAATCCACTCAGATCTAGGTGAGTAGATCAACATTAGAGAGTTGATCTTTGAGATATTTTCTAGGAGACCTGGAGTGGAACTCAGGGGTTTTTGAACTTAGTCCTGACTCTGACCAGCTGTGTGATCTTGGATAAGTCTCTTAACCTCTCTGAAGATTGGTTTGCTCACCAGCAAAATTAGCTATTTTGGTAATATATCTTGTAAAGAAGTATGTCCAATGGAGATATGTGAGCCACATATGCTATTTTAAATTTTCTAGTAGTTGCATTTAAAAAAGTGAAAATAAGATGAACTAAATTAATAATATATTTTGTTTAACCCTATATATACAAAATAACATCATTTCAACATGTAATCAACACACAAAATTAGTGATGGTATATTTTACATTTTTTGCTCTGCAATCTGGTGTGTATATTACACTTACAGTGCAACTAATTTTGGAAGCTAAATTTCATTGGAAAAACTTGATCTGTATTTAGATAAAACAGAAGTATAGCTGAAAAAGTAGATTCATATGCTGAAGTTGTTCCAAACATACTTAAATTTTTCTAATAACTAAAGCAACTGTCAGTTTTAAAATTTCAATTCAATTCAATTCCATTACAACTTAAATTAAAAATCCAGTTCCTCAGTTACATTAGCCACATTTCAACTACTCAGTGTCCTTATGGAGCTTCTGACTACTCTATTGGACAGTGTAGTTCTAAAATCTCTGCTATCTCTCTTTTGACCTCTGTGGAGCTCTTCTGGAATGCTTTAAAAAAAAAAAAAAGATCGACTGGATTCTCTCTGTAATTTCAGGAATGTACTGAATATCAAGGGAGACATAATTCCTTGTGCCACCTTCCTCCACCGAGGTACTGTTTCTTATGGATAAAGTTCACAAATTCTTTTGTTTTTCTTGCCTGCTGATGGAAACATTTTCACTTTGGTGAGCTTAGTGAAAATTATTAAATAAGGAAAAACAAAAAAACAAACAAAAAAACCCTTTCCATTCTGTCTTTGACAGATACTTTAAGGAATAATTACTTCTCTTACTACTTTAGTATGAAATTTATTAAATGCATACAAATATATTCATGGTGGTGTTGCATGAAAAGGCAAAGGAGAAACATAAATATCTACCAATCAGAGAAAAGATATGTAAAATGCAGTATCTACATACATTGCATTATCATACATAAGTCAAAAGCAATCAATTCAATTTCCATAAATGAATTAGAATCCAGTGGTATGTGCAGAAACATGAAATCATATGAAAGACTTAGGAGGAAGAATTAAAATCAGGATACAATTTTAAAATGCATATGCCAAACAATACTGTGGGTTGTTTAAAGAAACACACACACACACACATACACACATACTTATATAGACGATAGTTTGGAATACTTTGATGCAGGAAAATGGCTGCTTACAGGAACAGGGGCTGGATTGGACTGGGGATTGGGGACACAAACAACATGCTTACAAAGCAAAAAGTATGAGGTTGTGCTACATAACAAGAAAGAGGATCATATCAGTATCTTTCAAATTCTGTGCATTTATCATCTTTATATAATTTAAAATATATGAAGTGCTTGGCTAGCTCAGCTGGTAGAGCACGAGACTCAAAATATATGACAAAAGCCCTATTATGGGAATGTTATATACTTGAAATCCCTCAGGAGTTTATACTCTAGCTAGGGAGAGACACACATACACAAAAAGTTATGATTCTGTGTACTAATTGAAAACTATGACATAGTTTACAAATGTCTCTTTAAATGGAGCTTTGGAAAAAATAGAAGATAAATATATATAAAGTATATAATATATAATTATATAAATCTCTTTCTAATATTTTAAAAAACACATATAGCTAGCATAATGACCATATTATTGTCCTACACATAATTATTAATAACAAGAAAAAATGAGAGGGAGAAACCCAACATTTTGTGAAGATCTGCTATGTGCCAACCAGACTGTGTACTAATTATTTTATGGACTATCATAGTTTTCTTTTCAGTGACCTGATAATAATAAGGCAAACGTTATTATTCCCATTTTGTGCGTGAGAAAGCTAGAGCTTGGGGAGGGTGAGAAATGTGCTCAGTGTCATCAGCCTGGTTGGGAGCCATGATAATACATAAGTGTCACTCTGGAACCTGTGTCTTCCCAGCCACACTACAATAACTCCACAATAAAATTAATGTCTCTGCTTCTGAACAAGAAATGAGAGGAAGTCCATTCCTTTTAACAGCAGTTAAATATGGTATAGAAGGTTCTGATCAAAGGAAAATTAGGGCTACCATAGAATCGCTGCCCTTCTCTCCAACCCAAAACGTTTCAAGGATGCTTGCTTAATTCTCAGCACACCTGCCCCCTCCTCTACTTCAGCCTCAAGGTCAGTCACTGCATTAGTCCAGTCCTTGGTCTCTTTCTGCCTTGATTATTGATTTATCTTTCTGATTGATGTCCCTCCTTAAAATGGCCACCCCCTTTATTCATATTTAAAAGTGCTGCTAGAGTCATCCATGTGAAATGCATAAAGCACCACGTCCTTCCTCTGCTTAAATCCTCTCAGAAGTTTTCCTTCAGAACAAAATTCAAGTTATGTAGATGAAAAGAAAAGCTCCTCAACACATAAATTTCCTTCTACTTCTATTTTCTCTCCTGAGAATGGTTATTTCGATCTTTTCTGTCTCATAATTCAACTTTTGCTCTTCAAGGTATATTTGAGTAACACCTCCTCCAGGAAGCCTCTTCTGCCCTGACCCCGTAGGACAGACGGTGAGTCCTTTTCCTCTGTACTTTCCATCCTTTTGCACATGCTTTTATCACACTGTGTTGTAATTGTTTTATTCACTGGTCCGTCTCTCCCACTGTCTAAATTTTTATGTTTTTCATTGTCATTCTCAGAAATTAGCACGGTGCCTGATTAAGAGCTCAGTAAATGTTTCCTGAATGGTGAAATTAATTTAATGGAATGTAATCTAAATATAAACTGAGTTTCCCCCACCTGTATTTGTCAAGGTTCTTTCTCTCAGATCCATCACCCTCATTACCTCTCCTCCCAACATACATTTGGCTTCAGGAAGAGAAGGGAGTTGTTTTTCATCATATGACTCTTACTTTCTCTTTCTCTCCTTTGCTCGGTCTTTTATAGGATTGTGATGGTGGTTTGCAGGGCAGGGGTAGGAGAGAGAGTTTGGGATTCTGGTTGGTGATGTCAGTGCTAGTTGTGTTGTCTGTTGGGAATTCCTAACGGAAGAGCAACCCTTAGTTATTTTTATAATATAGAATGCTTAAGATATCATTCTCTTCAACTGGGTGCAGTGGGGAAAATTCCATTCTATATGCTATTATGCTGCAGTTCTATATACAGCTATAGTCTCTGTTCTCAAATGGGAGCTTACCCACTTTGCTTGAAGTACCATTCCCAGGGACTGTGGTTTCTAAATTTGTTCTCCAATACAGGGGTCTACCCAGGATTATCCTTGCCTCCTAATCTGCGCAAGATTTTTTGATATGCTACAAACTATAAACCAAATGGAACTTTAACATTCTCAATACACTGTAATAAAATATTATAGGATGAGTAAAGAGTAGAGGCAAAACTAGTTATACCCTAGAACAAGTTAAGAAATGCAGGTAGAGGTTACAGTTTTCATTTCTCCTACTAGTTATTTCTACCACTAGATATGCTGGTTTATTTATGACTTCCTTCATTACAGTACTCAGTCATTTTCCCTTAGCTTTAGGCTAGGATCTTGATTGATTAAGGTTCTTTGTCTTGTGAGGGGATCCAATTTTTCATTCCCGAGGAATTTATGCCCTTAGTACTTCTTATTGAATAAAATTACAACTGTCTTTGGTAAAACTTTTTCACTAATCAAAACAGTGGAAGAGGTGTGCAGGGGACCCAAGTTTCCCTCTTATGCTTTCCTGCTCCATCCTTGAAGGTCAGGTTTAATTGCCTCAGCCAGTACAATTTATGCCAGTTCTCTTAATCATACATTGGACATGGCCAGATTTCAATTCAATGAAACCAAAACAAAATAAATTATCTTGTAGGAATGGTTCTTCCCTTGGCTTCTTAAATCTCCATAATAAAAGAAACAACCTCAGCATAATAAAGGCCATATATAAAAATTCTACAGCTAACATACTTAATGGGGAAATACTGAAAGATTTTCTCTAAGGTCAAGAATAAGCCAAGGATGCCCACTTTCACCACTTCTCTTCAAAATGTACTGGAAGTCCTACCCAAAGCAATCAGGCAAGAAAAAATATAAAATAAAAGGCATTCAAATTGGAAGGGAAGAAGTGAAATTATCTCTGTTCACAGATGAGAAATCTTATATGTAGAAAATCCTGAAGATTCCACACACACACCAAAAACATTAGAACTGTTAAATAAATTCAACAAAGTTGCAGAATACAAAATCAACATGAAAAAATCAGTTGAATTTCTATACACTAGCAATGAATAATCAGAAAAGGAAATTAAGAAAACAATTCCATTTACAATAGCATAAAAAAGGATAAAATACTTAGGAATAAACTTAACCAAGGAAGCAAAAGATTTGTACACTGAAAACTAGAAAATATTGCTGAAAGAAATTAAAGAAGACAACAATAAACGGAAAGACATTTTGTGTTCATAGAGTGAAAGAAATAATATTGTTAAGATGACAATAGTACTCAAAGCAATCTTCAGATTCAATGTAATCCCTATCAAATTACTAAGAATATTTTTGCAGAAACAAAAAAATCCATCCTAAAATTCTGTGGAAACTTAAGGAACCCCAAAAAGCAAAGACAGTCTTGAAAAAGGGGACCTAATTTGAAGATTTCACACCACCTGATTTTGAAAGTTACTACAAAACTACTGTAATTAAAAGAGTGTGGTACTGGCATAAAGGCAGAAATATAGACCAATGGAGCAGAATAAAGAACCCAGATATAAACCCTCACACATATGGTCAAATAAACGACTTTTGATAAGGATATCAAAACCATTCAATAGGGAAAGGACAGCCTCTTCTTCAACAAATGTTGTTGGGAAAGCTGGCTATTCACATGAAAAAAACCAGAGTTGGATCCTTACCTTATACCATATTGAAAGTCAAGTGAAAATGGATCAAAGGCCTAAATATAAGAGTTAAAACTATAAAACTCTCTAAAGAAAACATAAGGCAAATCTTCATGATCTTGGATTTGGCAATGATTCCCTGGATAAGATGACAGAAGCACAGGCAACAAAAGAAAAAAATAGGTAAATTAGGCTACATCAAAAAGGACATTATCAACAGGTGAAAAAGCAACCCACAGAATGAGAGAAAATATTTGCAAATCCTATGTCTGATAAGGGATTGATATCTCGAATATATAAAGAACTCTTAGGTCTCAACATTTCTCCAAGGAAAATATATAAATGGCCAATATGCACATGAACAAACTTAACATCACTAATCATTAGGGAAATATAAATTAGAACCAAAATGAAATATAATTTTATACCCATTAAGGCCACTATTATTAAAAAACAACAACAACAAACCCAAAACAGAAATAGCAATTGTAGGAGAGGATGTAGGTTAGGAAAAATTGGACCTTTGTACACTCATGGTGGGAACGTAAAATGGTGCAGCTGCTGTGGAAAACAGTGTGGTGGTTCCTCAAACTTTTAAAAATAGAATTGCCAAATGATGCAGCAATTCCACATCTGGGTATAAACCCAAAATAAATGAAAGCAGACGCTCAAAGAGATATTTGTACACCCATGCTCATAGCAGCATTATTCGAGATAACCAAAAGGTAGAAGCAACCCACATGTCCATCGACAGATGAATGGATAAACAAAATATGGTATATACATACTATGAAATATTATTGTCTTAAAAAGAAAGAAAATTCTGACCCATGGTACAACGTGAACGAAACTTGAAGAATGGACAAATCCTGTATGATTCTATTTTTATGATGTACCTAGAATAGTCAAATTCATAGAAACAGAAAGTAGAACTGTGATTGCCAGAGACTGAGGGGAAGAGAAAGTGAGGGGTTATTGTTTTTTTGTTTTTTTTTTGGGGGGGGGGTTATTGTTTAATGGGCATAGAGTTTCAGCTTAGGAAAATAAAAAAAAAAAGCCCCGGAGAGGGATGGTGGTGACAGTTACACAATGCAAATGTATTCATGTCA
Source organism: Balaenoptera borealis (assembly GCF_965194805.1). NCBI lineage: Eukaryota > Metazoa > Chordata > Mammalia > Artiodactyla > Balaenopteridae > Balaenoptera > Balaenoptera borealis. The sequence goes on along the minus strand of NC_138876.1, from coordinate 60,916,919 downwards.
CTGAATTGTATGCTTAAAATCGGTTAAAATGTTGAATTTTATGCTATGTATATTTTACTACAATAAAAAATAAACAAAACATGACTTCTGTAACAGAAGAGTTCAGAGTCTTAGAGATATGAAACCATTAAGTGTAACTATGAACATATGTTAGATTGATGGATTCTAAGTCATAATAGTAGATACTATATCTTGCAATTGAGCACCCAGTTCTGAAGAATTTTGACTTTCAGTATTCTGCAGCTTGGTCTTCAATTATTATTTTCCTTGTTATCTAAAGTTAGTGTTTTCAGATAATAGGGGAATAAAATAAGATCAGGGAATCCCACTGACATCTTCTCATTGCTTTACTTCTTTCAATGTGAAATTTATGAGTGATAATATTAAGATGCATAAAGCTAATACTAAGACATGGTGGTTCTGTTGCAGAATTACTAATAGAGAATGCTAATTAAAATCAGATTCGTTAAAGGGTGTATGCAGGAAAGGACAAATTGCTGCCCAGTCTTCATCTAAAGATGCTTGAGTTAATCTGCTTTACACCAGCAGCTGACACATCTGCTGAAGGCAGATGCCACGTTGGGAACCTGGAATTGTTGGCTGCAGTTAACAAATTCAACTCCCAGCAGACGCAGCAGCCTGCATAGCTTATCTCTAAGCTTGGTGGAACATGTGTTGAAAACCCCTGAAAAAACAGAAAGACCCCTGGAATAGGAGTCATCAGTATTTCAAGCATGGCTCTGCCACTAAAAGCTACTGGGACCATCAGGAAATCATTCACTCTCTCTGAGTTGAATTTCCTCGTCTGTAAATCAAGGTTGTTTTTGCCCATCCTTTTCACTTCTAAAAGCCCATGATCTACTACTGATCCACCCCCATATATTAGGAATCTTAAAGTGGTTCATGGAATAATAGTAATAGTACAGTAATAATAGTAGTGAGGCAACCAGGCTGATCCATTGTTTTTTGTGGGAATAGGAATAAATCCATCCAAAATACTTTAAACTCTTTAAGAGAAAGATACACTTGGTATATATATAGAAACATTTAACTATAAAACCAATGAATGCTGATGATGACTCTGCTTTGATCTAGGGGCTTGAATACATGTATAAAAGCAGGTTTTATTTACATTATGCTCTGTACTTGATTGTCTTATTACATATAAATAATGCTTTCTTCCTTTTTGATGCAATGATTGAACAGACCTCATAGAGGAGAATGAGAATTTATTCTTCCCTTTTGTCCAAATGGGTTCAAGGATGGTGACACATCTCTCTCCAGCTAATGCTCTCTTTGATCCTTTTCCATAAAAAACTTCCCACTACCTACTCATCCTCAGGGTCTCCGGATCCTTCAGTTTGGTCTTTCACTCAATGCCCTGCATTCAGTTCTCACTTTGGTACGTGCCCATATTTGTGGTCAAATCCCACCCATGCCCACATTCAAATAGCACTTTCAGGAAAACCAGACTGGTTCACTCCATCTCCATGTGCCACAGAGGGGAGGTAGGAAGGATCTCTAAGCACTTTGTTTACTGGACCTTTCTTCTCTTTTTGGGGATGGTTACAGAACAAAAGCATTTCTCTTTGTTCATTCTCTTTGTTTTAGGGGTACACTTTCTATAATACCACCAAGGTCTATATCAACAGCAGAAATAGTAGCACAATGAAAACATTTTTTTCTTTCTGTACATATAATTCCAAATAATGGTGAATGACATCACTGGTATCATATCCAGCAAAATTTGCAATCATAACACCTGACTTCAAGTGCATTGGCTTTGCTATTTATTAATTCCAAGCCCTTGGGGGAAGTATTTAGCCTCTGTTAAATACTTAGATTCCGTTTCTTCATCTTTTAATGGAGAATTAACTGATAATGACTAGAAAGAATCTGTTAAAAATTTCTAACATGTTGTCTGGACCTGGATAAGCATCCAACAGATATTAATAGAAATCATCCTTCTTTGAGCTTATATTTCACAAATTGTTTATCTTTTCCTTACAAAATTATTTTTTTAACATCTTTATTGGAGTATAATTGCTCTACAATGTTGTGTTAGTTTCTGTTGTATAACAAAGTGAATCAGCTATATGTATACATATATCCCCGTATCCCGTCCCTCTTGTGTCTCCCTCCCACCCTCCCTATCCCACCCCTCTAGGTGATCACAAAGCACCGAGCTGGTCTCCCTGTGCTATGCAGCTGCTTCCCACTAGCTATTTTACATTTAGTAGTGTATATATGTCAATGCCACTCTCTCACTTCATCCCAGCTTACCTTTCCACCTCCCCGTGTCCTCAAGTCCATTCTCCACGTCTGTGTCTTTATTCCTGTCCTGCCCCTACGTTCATCAGAACCACTTTTTTTTTTTTTTTTAGATTCCATATATATGTGTTAGCATATGGTATTTGTTTTTCTCTTTCTGACTTACTTTACTCTGTGTGACAGACTCTAGGTCCAACCACCTCACTACAAATAGTTCAAATTTGTTTCTTTTTATGGCTGAGTAATATTCCATTGTATATATGTGTCACATCTTCTTTATCCATTCATCTGTCAATGGATACTTAGGTTGCTTCCATGTCCTGGCTATTGTAAATAGTGCTACAATGAACATTGTGACAAAGTTATTTTAATAGATAGGCTGCTTCGAAGCCTGGTATTTATTATAGCTGCTGCATAGGTGGGTAAATTGTTCTTTGCAAAAACTTAAAATCCCACTTCCCATCATTGTCATTATTTTGTACAGTTAGTATGAAAATTTTCCAACAAATGACAATGACTAATTGTGGGCTGCTCTTTGTGGATATTAGCCTTTTTATTGTAAAAAAAAAAAATGTCTTGATTCTATTCTCTCCCTTTTTTTAATTCACTGCAGATTATGTCTGGAAGCTGAATTTCATTAAATTAATGTTTTCACCCATGGATCATCCAAAACAATCCATATACCAGGGCCACACCCTGGGAAATTCTGATTCAGTGGCCCAGCTGATGTTTAGTAATACATAATTTGGAAATACTCCAGAAGCTATTATGATGCACATTTCTGATTAATAAGAGCTGAATTAAATCAGTGCAGGAGAGCATGGGCTATTACAAAGCTCAGCAGGTTTCTCAGTATCATTCTTGAGTTTGGATTCTTGTGCATAGTTCCATAAAGATGAGAATAGAATTTTAATTGAGTTTATATTTCCATGGGAACAAGAAAACCAGTGCTCCTTCACGTTCCCAGTTATATCTATGAAAACGTATCCTATTGTTCACTCCAAACTGCTGCAATGCAGTGAACGCTACTGAAATGAATTTTCTGCATTACGTTACCCATAATAGAATACAGCTTGTGGGTTTGTAATTGTAGATAATGGTGTACCTGTATGAGGTTTTCCATCTCCTTGGATTATCCTCACAGACAAAGAATTTTAGAGCTGATGTCCACCACTCTGATTTTGCAAATAAAGTAGTTGAAACCTATAGTGAATAATGATTTTGCCTAAGGTAACACAGCTGGGTGAAGTTTTTATCTGTTTTGGGTATACTACATGTAATTAACTCCTATTTTTCTTGCAGGGTGGAGGAACAAATACATTTTATAAAAAGCAGCAAAAAGGGAAATTGTCAAAGCACAACAGAACTGTCAGCAAACTTCAGAGAATCCAAGATATTTATTATACTCCACAGGTCATAATACTTTTCTGATTCCTTTCTTTTTCTACAAATCTTCTAATTAAAATAAAACCTATTGGCAATTTGTAAAGTGTAAAGCATAATGTAATACTGTTCTGTTTTTCTCTAGTCATAAAGAAGAACAACATCTTTTCAATCACCCTTCAATCACAACAGAGTAGTAGACAGAGAAACTTGGATTTTTTATTATTTTGTTTCTAACCAGTATGTTAAATTTGTAAAACACACATAAAATAATAATGGGATACTTGGTTTTAGAATCCAATTTATTTTTGTATAGTTTTTCATAGACATTCTCACAAGATGTTTGTTGGAGGGTGAGTTGTGAACAAAACAGATATAAGATGTTAATACCTTCTTTTCCTTTCGTTTTTTCCCTCTTTATGTAATATTGAGTATATTCAAAAAAAGTTTATACCTGATACCTAGTAAAAAAAATAATAAAACACCCGTGAAACCACTGCCAGCTTAAAAAAGTAGAAAATTACTATTATCTTTGAAATTTCTTATTTGCCCTACACTTACTCTATTCTCTCTCCATTGGAAATAACAAATATACTGAATTTGGGGTTTATCATTTCCTTGTTTTTTTTAATAGTTTTGCTATATACAAGCGGACCTTGAGATATTGTGGGTTCGGTTCCAGACCAACCACAGTAAAATGACTATTGCAATAAAGTGAGTCACATGAATTTTTTGGTTTCCCAGGGCATATAAAGGTTATGTATACACTAAGCTGTAGTCTATTAACTGTACAATAGCATTATGTCTAAAAATATACAAACCTTAATTTAAGAATACTTTATTGCTAGGAATTGCTAACCATTATCTGAGTCTTTAGTAAGTCACAATCTTTTTGCTGGTGGAGGATCTTGCCTTGATGATGATGGTTGCTGACTGATCCGGGTGGTGTTGCTGAAGGTCGGGATAGTTGTGACAATTTCTTAAATAAGACAACAATGAAGTTTGCCACAAATGCCTGTTAATGTTGATATTTTGACTTCTCATGAATCACGCATGTTCTTAATGGCGTCTAGAATAGTGATCCTCTTCAGAAAGTTTTTAATAGACTTTGCCCATATCCATCAGAGGAATCACTATCTATAGCCTTGCAAAATATATTTCTTAAATAATACGACTTGAAAGTCAAAATTACTCCTTGATCCATGGGCTGCAGAATGGAGGTTGTGTTAGCAGGCATGAAAACAATATTAATCTCATTGTTCATCTCCATCAGACCTCTTGGGTGACCAGGAGCATTGTCAATGAGCAGTAATATTTTGAAAGGAATCTTTTTTTTCCTGAGCAATAGTTATCAAGAGTGGGCTTAAAATATTCTGTAAACCATGTTGTAAACAGAAGTACTATCATCCAGGCTTTGTTGTTGCATTTATAGAGCACAGGTAGAGTAAATTTAGCATAATTCTTAAGGGCTCTAGGATTTTTCATATATGGTAAATGAGCATTGGCTTCAACCTAAAGTCACCAGGCTCATTAGCCCCTAATAAGAGAGTCAGCGTGTTCTTTGACACTTTGAAGCCAACCATTGACTTCTCCTCTCTAGCTATGAAAGTTTTAGATGACATCGTCTTCCAATATAAGGCTGTTTTATCTACATTGAAAATCTGTTGTTTAGTGTAGCTACCTTCATTCATTATCTTAGCTAGATCTTTTGGGTAACTTGCTGCTGCTGCTACATCAACACTTGCTGCTTCACATTGCACTTTTATATTATGAAGATAACTTCTTCCTTAAACTTCATGAAGCAACCTCTCCTAGCTTCAAACTTTTCTTCTGCTGCTTCCTCACCTCTCTCAGTCTTCACAGAATGAGAGAGAGTTAGGACCTTGCTCTGGATTAGGTTTTGGTTTAAGGAATATTGTGGCTGGTTTGATCTCCTATCCAGACCACTACAATTTTCTCCATATCAGAAAGAAAGCAGTTTTGCTTTCTTATCATTTATGTATTCCCTGGAGTAGCACTTTTAATTTCCTTCAAGAACTTTTTCTTTGCATTCACAACTTGGCTAACTGTTTGGTACAAGAGGCCTAGCTTTCAGCCTGTCTCAGATTTCGACATGCCTTCCTCACTAAGCTTAATCATTTCTAACGTTTGATTTAAAGTGAGAGATGTGTGACTTTTCCTTTCATCCGAACACTAAGTCATTGTAAGATTATTAACTGGCCTAATTTCAATATTGTTGTGTCTCAGAGAAGAGGGAGACCTGAGGAGAAGGAGATAGATGGGGAAGTGGCCAGTCAGTGGAGCAGTTGGAACACACACAACATTTTTTTGATTAAGTTCACTGTCTTACATGGACGTGGTTTGTGGCATCCCCAAACAATTACAATAGCAGCATCAAAGATCACTGATTACAGATAACCATGATAAGTATAATAATAATGAAAAAGTTTGAAATATTGTTAGAATTACCAAAATGTGACAGGGAGACATGAAGGGAGCAAATACTGTTGGAAAAATGGTGCTGATAGACTTGCTAGACTCAGGGTTGCCACAAACCTTTGAAAACACAATATCTGAGAGGCACAGTGAAGACTCAGGAGACAGAAGAGTCAACGAGGCAGTTCAAAGCTTCCAGAAGTCAGTGTCTCAATGCAGTCATTTATTTCCGACAGATTGTGGATCTACTTCCATTTGGTCTGTATTTTATTTTTATTTTTTTCAGTAATAATGACTTTAACACTTTTTAAGTGGTACTGACGCAGACTAGAGGTATCTAGTGTTGAGAACACGTGCTAGTCGAGGAAAGCCTTCAAGTTCCTCTTCTGATTGGGAATGAGCTTACCTATCCTACACTTTTCTGGCCCCAGCAGAGCGGATGCCAAGGGTAGGGCTGCTTTCTCTGCAAGGGTTTTACTGACTACTTCATAGAACTGTTGATATTTCAGGAGCCTGAGCATGCTATGTCACATTTAGAGTCAGCTCATTTTTATTGATTACCTACATGAACTCTACTGAGGGCTTTCATATATTCTATCTCATTTAATTCTGAAATCTTTGGCACTGACAAATGAGAGTTTGCTATATACTGTGTATAATTTATATTTTCCTGGTAGAATTTTGACTAGATAATCAAGAAAAGAAATCAAGGTTAAAGTATATCAGTGTATAAGGGAATAAACTATAAAGTTGCAACAAATAACCTAGTGCAACAAGTAACACATTCCTTCAAACTAAATCTTCCTTGAATTAATGTCATCTTACAATTATGGGAGACCAAAAAAAATTTTTCCAAAAATGAGACACTTGGGGACTTCCCTGGTGGTCTAGTGGTTAAGAATCCACCTTCTAATGCAGGGGATGCGGGTTTCAATCCCTGGTCGGGGAGCTAAGATCCCACATGCCGCAGGGACAACTAATCCTGTGAGCTGCAACTACTGAGCCCATGTGCTCTGGAGCCCACGCACCACAACTAGAGAGAAGCCCATGTGCCACAACTAGAGAAGCCCATGTGCCACAACTACTGAGCCCACGTGCTCTAGAGTCTGTGTACCACAACTACTGAGTCAGCATGCTGCAACTACTGAGCCCATGATCTGGAACCCACACGCCACTACTAGAGAGCCCATGCACCACAACTACTGAGCCCATGCGCTCTGGAGCCCGTGTGCCACAACTAGAGAGAAGCCCGTGTACTGCAGCTAGAGAACCCTGTGTGCTGCAATGAAGATCTCGCAATGAAGACCCGAGGCAGCCAAATAAATAAATAAATATATTTTTTTAAAAAATGAGAGACATGTTTTGATGTGATAAATTATGAGGGTCGGAGCTGAATCACATTTATCCAAATGTGTAAACATATTGAAATAGTCCAACCAATGGTGTTCAGAATATTAAACTGTGGCATAAAAAAATTGTTGCTTATCCAAAGTTATTGAGCATGACGATTGCAAAATCAAAGAAAGTTGTCTCCTGACAGTCAGTACGGAATTAATCCTGAGAACTCTCTTCTTTTCTTCTATGAGGTTTTTTCAAATGGAAAATAAGGTGAAAGGAGAGAAAAGAAAGGAGAAGCGAATGGAGAAAGTTTTTCTTTGTTTTTTGTTTTGGTTTGTTTTTAACCAGTGGAGGTCTAGGACTCTCAGGGCAAAATTAATGACTCACATTTTTCTCCATTTTATCACAATGAATGATAATTTCATACGTATGCATGATTTTTTTCAATCTGTTCCATAACTGCAGTGTTTACTTCAGCTGTGTCTTCTGAAAGTGAAAAAATTTAAATAAAGCAGGAGTTTAAAAAGGTTCAATTCATTTAAAAGCATTCCTTTGATTCTACAGATTGGGTGTTGCTGTTCAAAAGGAGAGAAAAACACTGGAACCGTAAGGGATGTTCATTCAAGAGCAGACAGTAGCTGATTTATCTTATCTCCCAAATGATACGGCTATTTCCACATGACACCAAATATACTTTCGAAAAAGGGAGAAAAATCAGTCGATTACTTTTTTTCTTTATAAATGAGAGAAATCAAACACTCAGTGCATTTTTGTTTCCTGAAAGATTAATTTTCAGTTGAGTTGTGTGATCAGTTAGTCAGAGTGTAGGAAAATTTCAAATTCTTACTCATGTATTTTGCTTCTCTGAAATTACAAATTTCTTCTCTTGTGAAGCTTTTCAATGGACGACAGTTTAATCTGTGACAAAGCAATCTGAAAATAATACTAAGATGGTGCCTGCACTTCAGAGTTTGAAAAGTTATACAAATTGGATATTTCAAAATTTATTATGCAGGCAACAACTCCATGGATCCATCTCATTTATTTGTTTGTTTATTTATATCTTTAAAGCATAGCTCAGTACTCGGCACATAGTAAGTGTTTAATCTGTTCTTGTTGATAGTAGAGACTTTTTAAAAATACTCAATTTTATATCATGAATATTAGACCTTAAAGAAATAACTTCTGGAATACTGTATTGTGAGACAGTTTATCAGCTGAAGACATAAGTAGGATTTTGGTAAGGAAAGTTACTCTTCCAAGGATTCTAATTAACATAGAAATTATATATAAATGAATCCAATATCTTCCATTGAAGAAACTGATGGGAAAATTAATATGAGTATTAAATAAAATATTTCTTTCTGATTTAAAGAAAAGAATGTTTGCCAGATGGAGGGCAGAAATGAGATGGAGCTGGGAAAAGTGTACTATGTATTCTAAATAAAATTATCTATATTGAAGTATTTTTTTCTGGTGCTTTTAAAGTTGTGAATAAGGAGCTCTGAATAAAGTACAGTTATATATATATATATTAGGATTTGCTTTCATTAGCTTAAAGAAACAAATTAGTTTGTATACACTGAGTCAACAACAAAGTGATAAATTGCTGAAATATTCTGTGTTCAAACTAAAATTTCAGAACTTTAATAAAAATCTTTAAAATTATTTATAAACCTACAAATTGCTCATATGTGCTTATTTTCTAGAGAATTTTTCCTCTAAAACAAGTATCTGAGTTAATTGTTAAAATTGTTTTGTTCTTTTAGGTGAGAATTAAGTAACTGATACTCTAAGTAAGAAAAATGTTTCAGTAGATTTAACTTAGTTAAATATATTATTTTCTATACATTAATTTTGAATAATTAGTGCCTGATTACTTAAGTTATAGTTTCAAGTTTTAAAGGGTGAATAAACCTCTCTTAAAAGGTATATTTGTAAATTAAAAAATCTTAAAGGAAGCAAATATAACACTTAACATTCTAATCATTATGAGGATTGCCTTTCTGGGTTTCTACTCACCCCACCTCCCAGGAAAAAGCAAACCACTAGAGGAAATCATGAAATCACAAAGGAAAAGAGCAAGAGAGGGAGAAAGGAACAATGGCATTACAAAGCAACCAGAAAATAATTTTTAAAATAGCAATAGTAAGTCCATACCTATCCATTAATAGCTTGAAATGTAAACAGACTGAATTCTGCAATCAAAAGACATAGGAAGCCCAAATGGATTAAAAACAAAACAAAACAAAACAAAAGACAAGATACAACTATATGCTTCCTTCACTTCAGCTTTAAGGACGCACATAGACTGAAAGTGAAGGAATGGGAAAAGATATTCCATGCAAATAGAAACCAAAAGAAAGCAAGGATAGCTATACTTACATCAGACAAAATGGACTTTAAGCCAAACTATAACAAGCGACAATGAAGATCAATATATTATGATAAAAGGGTCAATTCATCAGAAAGATATAACATTTGTAAATATTCATACACCCAACATAGGAGCACCTAAATATCAATATATAAAGCAAATATTAACATTTGAAGGGAGAAATAGGTAGCAATACAACAATAGCAGAGGATATTTTAAAATTAATTTTTATTGGAGTGTAGTTGATTTACAATACTGTAATAGCTTCTGCTATTCAGCAACGTGAATCAGTTATACCTATACATATATCCAATCATTTTTCAATTCTTTTCCCATATAGGTCATTATAGAGTATTAGGTAGATTTCCCTGTGCTATACAGTAGGTCTTTATTAGTTATCTATTTTATATATAGTAGTGCATATATGTCAGTCCCAATCTCCCAATGTATCCCTCCCCATCCCCTTACCCCACCCCCCTATAACCACGTTTGTTTTCTACATCTGTGACTCTACTTCTGTTTTGTAAATAAGTTCACGTGAACCATTTTTTTAGATTCCACATATAAGTGATATCATATGATATTTGTCTTTCTCTGTCTGACTTACTTCACTTAGTATGATAACTTTCAGGTCCGTCCATGTTGCCACAAATGGCATTATTTCATTCTCTTTAATGGCTGAGTAATATTCCATTGTATATATGTTAATACTTCTCCTTTATCCATTCATCTGTAGATGGACATTTAGGTTGCTGTGCTGCAATGAACATAAGGGTGCATGTATCTTTTTGAATTATGGTTTTCTCCATATATATGCCCAGGAGTGGAATTTTTGGATCATATGGTAGCTCTATGTTCAGTTTTTTAAGGAACCTCCACACTGTTCTCCATAGTGTTTGTACCAATTTATATTCCCACCAACTGTGTAGGAGGGTTCCCTTTTCTCCACACCCTTTCCAGCATTTATTGTTTGCAGATTTTTTAATAATGGCCATCCTGACTGTTGTGAGGTGATGTCTCATTGCAGTTTTGATTTGCATTTCTCTAATAATTAGTAATGTCACACATATTTTCATGTGCCTCTTGGCCATCTGTATGTCTTCTTTCAAGAAATGTCTATTTATATATTCTGCCCACTTTTGGATTGGGTTGTTGTGAGTTTTGTTTGTTTTTTTGGTTTGTTTTTTTTTTTTTTAATATTGAGCTACATGAGCTGTTTGTATATTTTGGAGATTAATCCCTTATCAGTGGCTTCATTTGCAAATATTTTCTCCCATTCTGTGGGTTGTCTTTTCATGTTGTTTATGGCTTCCTTTGCTGTGCAAAAGCTTTTAAGTTTCATTAGGTTCCATTTGTTTATTTTTGTTTTTATTTTCATTACTCTAGGAGGTGGGTCAAAAAAGATCTTGCTGCGATTTATGTCAGAGAGTGCTCTGCCTATGCTTTCCTCTAAGAGTTTTATGGTATCTGGTATTACATTTAGATCTTTAATCCATTTTGAGTTTATTTTTGTGTAGGGTGTTAAGGAGTGTTCTAATTTCATTCTTTTACATGTAGCTCTCCAGTTTTCCCAGCACCACTTATTGAAGAGACTGTCTTTTCTCCATTGTATATTCTTGCCTCCTTTGTCAGAGATTAGTGCCTGATTAACATTCTAATCATTATGAGGATTGTATATTCTGTATATTCTGTTCCATTGATCTGTATTTCTGTTTTTGTGCCAGTATCATACTGTTTTGATGACTGTAGCTTTGTAGTATAGACTGAAGTTGGGGAGTCTGATTCCTCTAGCTCAATTTTTCTGTTTCAAGATTGCTTTGGCTATTTGGGGTCTTTTGTGTTTCCATACAAATTGTAAAATGTTTTGTTTTAATTCTGTGAAAAATGAATAGCAGGGGATTTTAATACCCATTTCAACAATGGATAAATCATCCAGACAGAAAATCAATTTAAAAAATTCTATTTGAAATACATATTAGACTAGATGGGCCAAAAAGACATATATAGAATATTCCATCCATTAACAGCAGGATACACATGCTTCTCAAATGTACATGGAAGATTCTCTAGGATAGATCATATGTTAGACCACAAAAAAAGACTTAATAAATTTAGAAAAGTTTGAAATCATATCAAGCATTTTTTCTGACCACAGTGATATGAAACTAGAAATCAGTTATAAGAAGAAAACTGGAAAATTCACAAATAAATGGAAATTAAACAACATGCTACTGAAAAACTAATGGATCAAATAAAAATCAATAAAGAAATTTAAAAAAATTTATCTTGAGACAAATGAAAATGGAAACACACACACCAAAACTTATGGGGATGCAACAAAAGCAGTTCTATGAGGGAATTTTACAGTGATAAACACCTACATTAAGAAAAAAGAAAGATCTCAAGTAAACAACCAACTTTATATCTGAAGGAACTAGAAAAAGAAGAACAAAGAAACAGAGACTAAAACGCTTAATAGAATGATTACTAATAAGGAGGTTGAATCAGTAATCAAAAACCTCTCAACAAACCAAAGTCCACAATCAGATGTCTTCACTGATGAATTCTACCTAAAATTTAAAGAACTATCACTAATCATTCTCAAACTCCCCCAAAAAACAGAAGAGAAGGGAACACTTCCAATCTTATTTTATGTGGTCTTTATTTAAAAAGAGAAAAAATCATTGAAAACATAACTCAAATAATTATGAGTCTCCCAATAAACTACATTTGAAAGGGTAGCCTTTATTTCATATTCTGGTAGTTTGATTATCTTACTAGATTTTTCTATTTAAAACTGAAAAAAAAAGAAACAAATGGTACAACAAAATATAACTACATTTTATTTCTTATTTTCTTTCATCCCTCTTCCCTGTATATATATGTATTTATATGGTATAGAATATACTTATAATTAAATATGTATATAATATGTATATTAAAATTATATACATATAATTTTTAAAGAATTTTATTGAGATATGATATGACACACAAAATCTGTACATATTTGATGTATACAACTTTATGAGTTTGGATATATGCATATAGCCATGAAACATTACCATAATATATGCCATAAACATATACATCACCCCAAAAGTTTCCTCCTGCTTTTTGTATTTATTATTATTATTACTTTTTGTGATTAAAAAATCATTTAATGTAAGATCTACCCTCTCAGCAAAATTTTAATTATACAATGCATATTATTAACTATAGGCACTATGCTGTATATTAGATCTCTAAGACTATTCATCTAATATAACTGAAACTTGGTACCCTTTGACTTATATCTCCCCATTTTCACTTTCTCCTAGCCTCTTGCAACCACCATTCTACTCCCTGCTTCTATGAATTTGAATATTTTAGATTTCTCATGTAAGTGGTAATGTATGGCTACCCACTGAAATCACATGAGGTTTTATTATATTTTTTAAAAAATCAGTGATGTCTGAATTCCACCCCTACAGATTATGATGTATTTGATCTCAGGAACAAGGTAGACATCAAGTCCTCAGATGGTTCTAACATGTAGATAAAAAGAAAATACCGCTTTAGAAAAATACTCAGAGATGCATTTCTTGGCCTAAGAGATTACGAATTTGGTAGCTTGACACTTGTTTTCATATGTTAATGCCTGCCCAAGGTAAGGTAATTATGAGTATGAGTAATACTTACCAATTCTTATATTTTTTCATATAACATAAAATACATGAAGAAATTACACATTTGCCTTAAACAAGGAGAATATGAGTATATATAAAAATGAGGACAAAGACCAAAATGTGAACTTGAATAAAATGAGAATTGATTTAATGTCTTCAGGTGTACTGAGGAACTCTTCCTCTGGCATGTTTAGAATTATTGTTTAAGTGACATAGTATTGTTGGCTCTAATAATCTTTAATAGAATAGAAGTGTTCACTTATGACTGATTCAGTTATTGCTATTTTGCATGGATTCTTACCCTTTATTTCAAGATCTACCAAGGTCGACTACTCAGGTATACATTTTCATTAGTGGCTCCCTTAGAGAATGTAGAAGCAATAATCAACAAGAGATCTCATCATGATTCATCAATATTAGAGATTTTCAATTACTTAAAATGTACACACTGAAAATGTCTGAGCCAAAAGAGAGAATGATGAAATCCTCTTTATCTGATTCTAAAATTCATATAGAAATACAAAGGACCCAAAATAGCCTAAACAATCCTGAAAAATAACAGATTTGAAAGTCTGACAATTTATTTCAAGACATTAAAAAGCTACTACTATAGACAAGAGTAGTATTAACATAAACATAGATAAATAGATCTAGTGAATAGAATTGAGAGTCAAGAAATAGACATATATATAATTAGTTAGTTAGTTAATTTTTGACAAAGTTACAGAGGGAATTTAATAGAGAAAGAATTGTCTTTTCAACAAGTGGTGCTGGAAAACTGAATATCCATATTCAAAAAAATTAATAAACTTGATCTATACCTCCTTCTCCTTATAAAAATTTACTAAAATGGTCCATAGACCTAAATATAAAATCGAAGAACATAAAATTTATACAACAAAACATAAGAAAAAACCTTTATGACTTTGGGTTAGGCAGAGATTTCTTAAATATGACATCAAAAATATTAGCCATAAAAGAAAAAATGATAAATAGCACTTCATCAAAATAAGAACTTGCTGTTTTTCAAAAGATAGTGTTGAGAATGAAAGATAAGACATAAATTAGGAGAACAGATTTGCAAATCACATGCCTAAGAAAGAACTTGTAAACTATATTAAAAACTCACAAAACTCAAAAAGACTCAAAAACCTAACACAAAATGGATAAAAGATTTAAATAGAGTTTTCTTCAGAGAAGATATGCAAATATCAAATAAATGTATGAAAAAATACTCAACATCATTAGTCATTAGGGAAATGAAAAATAAAATCACAATAAAATATCAGTATATACCTATTAAGAAATCAAAATTAAAAAGACTGACCACACCAAGTGCAGGCTAGGAGGTGGAGCAACTGGAACTCTCATACACTGGAGGTGGAAATGTAAAAGGATACAGCTACTTTAGAAAAACTTGGAGAGGTTCATAATGTTAATTATACTCTTATCATAAGACTCAACAATCTCACTCTTAGGTATTTACACAAGTGAAATGAAATTCTGCGCTCTCACAAAAACCTGTGCACAAATATTTGAAGTGGCTTTATTCATAATTGCTCCAACTGTAAGCCACCCAAATGCCCTTCAGCTGGAGAATGGATAAACAATTCTGGCACATCCATACAAAGGAATAAAACTGCTACTTAGTAATGTGTGAACTACTGATACAAAAGACAACATGGATGATTATTAAATGCATTACACTAAGTAAAAGAATCCAAAATCAAAAGGCTACATACATTGATTCCATTCTTTTTTTTTTTTAACTTCTTTATTGGAGTATAATTGCTTTACAACAGTGTGTTAGTTTCTGCTTTATATCAAAGTGAATCAGCAATACATATAAATATATCCCCATACCTCCTCACTCTTGCATCTCCCTCCCACTCTCCCTATCCCACCCCTATAGGTGGTCACAGAGCACCGAGCTGATCTCCCTGTGCTATGTGGCTGCTTCCCACTAACTATCTATTTTATATTTGGTAGTGTATATATGTATATGCCACTCTCTCACTTCGTCCCAGCTTACCCTTCCCCCTCCCCGTGTCCTCAAGTCCATTCACTATGTATGCGTCTTTATTCCTGTCCTGCCCCTAGGTTCTTCAGAACTTTTTTTTTTTTTTTAGATTCCATATATATGTGTTAGCATATGGTATTTGTTTTTCTCTTTCTGACTTACTTCACTCTGTATGACAGTCTCTAGGTCCATCCACCTCACTACAAATAACTCAAATTCGTTTCTTTTTATGGCTGAGTAATATCCCATTGTATAAATGTGCCACATCTTCTTTATCCATTCATCTGTCAATGGATACTCTTAGGTTGCTTCCATGTCCTGGCTATTGTAAATAGAGCTACAATGAACATTGTGGTAAATGACTCTTTTTGAATTATGGTTTTCTCAGGGTATATGCCCAATAGTAGGATTGCTGGGTCGTATGGTAGTTTTATTTTTAGTTTTTTAATGAACCTCTGCACTGTTCTTCATAGTGGCTGTATCAATTTACATTCCCACTAAGAGTGCAAGAGGGTCCCTTTTCTCCACACCCTGTCCAGCATTTATTGTTAGTAGATATTTGATGATGGCCATTCTGACTGGTGTGAGGTGATACCTCATTGAAGTTTTGATTTGCATTTCTCTAATGAATACTGATGTTGAGCATGCTTTCATGTGTTTGTTGGCAATCTGTATATCTTCTTTGGAGAAATGTCTATTTAGATCCTCTGCCCATTTTTGGAATGGGTTGTTTGTTTTTTGATATTGAGCTGCATGAGTTGCTTGTAAATTTTGGAGATTAATCCTTTGCCAGTTGCTTCATTTGTAAATATTTTCTCCCATTCTGAGGGTGGTCTTTTTGCCCTGCTTATGTTTTCCTTTGCTGTGCAAAAGCTTTTAAGTTTCATTAGGTCCCATTTGTTTATTTTTGGTTTTTTTCCATTCCTCTAGGAGGTGGGTCAAAAAAGATCTTGCTGTGATTTATGTCATAGAGTGTTCTGCGTATGTTTTCCTCTAAGAGTTTTATAGTGTCTGGCCTGACATTTAGGTCTTAATACATTTTGAGTTTATTTTTGTATATGGTGTTAGGGAGTGTTCTAATTTCATTCTTTTACATGTAGCTGTCCAGTTTTCCCAGCACCACTTATTGAAGAGGCTGTCTTTTCTCCATTGTATATCATTGCCTCCTTTGTCAAAATAAGGTGACCATATGTGCGTGGGTTTATCTCCGGGCTTTCTATCCTGTTCCACTGATCTATATTTCTGTTTTTATGCCATTGCCATACTGTCTTGATTACTGTACCTTTGTAGTATAGCCTGAAGTCAGGGTGCCTGATTCCTCCACCTCTGTTTTTCTTTCTCAAGATTGCTTTGGCTATTTGGGGTCTTTTGTGTTTCCATACAAATTGTGAAATTTTTCGGTCTAGTTCTGTAAAAAATGCCATTGGTAGTTTGATAGGGATTGCACTGAATCTGTAGATTGCTTTGGGTAGTATAGTCATTTTCACATTGTTGATTCTTCCAATCCAAGAGCATGGTGTAGCTCTCCATCTGTTTGTATCATCTTTAATTTCTTTCATTAGTGTCTTATAGCTTTTTCATGGAGGTCTTTTGTCTCCATACGTAGGTTTATTCCTAGGTATTTTATTTTTTGTTGTTGCAATGGTAAATGGGAGTGTTTCCTTAATTTCTTTTTCAGATTTTTCATTATTAATGTATAGGAATGCAAGAGATTTCTGTGCATTAATTTTGTATCCTTCTAATTTACCAAGTTCATTAATTAGCTCTAGTAGTTTTCTGGTGGCATTATTTGGATTCTCTATGTATAGTATCATGTCATCTGCAAAAAGTGACAGCTTTACTTCTTCTCTGATTCGGATTCCTTTTATTTCTTTTTCCTCTTTGATTACTGTGGCTAAAACTTGCAAAACCATGTCGAATAATAGTGGTGAGAGTGGACAAACTTGTGTCGTCCCTGATTTTAGAGGAAATGGTTTCAATTTTTCACCATTGAGAACAATGTTGGCTGTGGGTTTGTCATATATGGCCTTTATTATGTTGAGGTAACTTACCTCTATGCCTACTTTCTGGAGGGTTTTTATAATAAATTGGTGCTGAATTTTGTCAAAAGGTTTTTCTGCAACTATTGAGATGATCATCTGGATTTTCTGCTTCAATTTGTTAATATGGTTTATCACATTAATTGATTTGCATATATTGAAGAATCCTTGCACTCCTGGGATAAACCCCACTTGCTCATGTTGTATGATCCTCTTAATGTGCTGTTGGATTCTGTTTGCTAGTATTTTGTTGAGGATTTTTGCATGTGTGTTCATCAGTGATATTGGCCTGTACTTTTCCTTCTTTGTGACATCTTCGTCTGGTTTTGGTATCATGATGATGGTGGCTTCGTAGAATGAGTTTGGGAGTGTTCCTCCCTGTGCTATATTTTGGAAAACTTTGAGAAGGATAGGTGTTAGCTCTTCTCTAAATATTTGATAGAATTCGCCTGTGAAGCCATCTGGGCTTTTGTTTGTTGGAAGATGTTTAATCATAGTCCCAATTTCAGTGCTTGTGATTGGTCTGTTTATATTTTCTATTTCTTCCTGGTTCAGTCTCAGAAGGTTGTGCTTTTCTAAGAATTTGTCCATTTCTTCCAGGTTGTCCATTTTATTGGCATATAGTTGCTGGTAGTAATCTGTCATGGTCCTTTTTATTTCTGCAGTGTCAGTTGTTACTTCTCCTTTTTCATTTCTAATTCTATTGATTTGAGTCTTCTTTTTTTTCTTGATGAGTCTGGCTAATGGTTTATCAGTTTTGTTTATCTTCTCAAAGAACCAGCTTTTAGTTTTATTGATCTTTGCTATTGTTTCCTTCATTTCTTTTTCATTTATTTCTGATCTGATCTTTATAATCTTTCCTTTTGCTAACTTTGGGGATTTTTTTCTTCTCCTTTCTCTAATTGCTTTAGGTGTAAGGTTAGGTTGTTTATTTGAGGTGTTTCTTGTTTCTTGAGGTAGGATTGTAGCTATAAACTTCTGTCTTAGAATTGCTTTTGCCGTATCCCATAGGTTTTGGGTCATCGTGTTTTCATTGTCATTTTTTTCTAGGTATTTTTTGATTTCCTCTTTGATTTCATCAGTAATCTCTTGGTTATTTGGTAGTGTATTGTTTAGCCTTCATGTGTTTGTATATTTTACAGTTGTTTTCCCATAATTGATATCTAGCCTCATAGTGTTGTCGTCAGAATAGATACTTGGTACAATTTCAATTTTCTTAAATTTACCAAGGCTAGGTTTGTGACCCAAGATATGATATATCCTGCAGAATGTTCCACGAGCACTTGAGAAGAAAGTGTATTCTGTTGTTTTTGGATGGACTATCCTATAAATATCAACTAAGTCCATCTTGTTTAATGTATCATTTAAAGCTTGTGTTTCCTTATTTATTTTCATTTTAGATGATCTGTCCATTGGTGAAAGTGGGGTGTTAAAGTTCCCTACTGTGATTGTCTGTCAATTTCCCCTTTTATGGGTGTTAGCCTTTGCCTTATGTATTGAGGTGCTCTTCTGTTGGGTGCATAAATATTTACAGTTGTTATATCTTCTTCTTGGGTTGATTCCTTGATCATTATGTAGTATCCTTCTGTATGTCTTGTAATAGTCTTTATTTTAAAGTCTACTTTGTCTGATATGAGAATTGCTACTCCAGCTTTCTTTTGATGTCCATTTGCATGGAATATCTTTTGCCATCCTCTCACTTTCAGTCTGTATGTGTCCCTAGGTCTGAAGTGGGTCTCTTGTAGATAGCATATATACGGGTCTTGTTTTTGTATCCATTCAGCCAGTCTATGTCTTTTGGTTGGAGCATTTAATCCATTTACATTTAAGGTGCTTATCGATATGTATGTTCCTATTACCATTTTCTTAATTGTTTTGGGTTTGTTATTGTAGGTCTTTCCCTTCTCTTGTGTTTCCTGCCTAGAGAAGTTCCTTTAGCATTTGTTGTAAAGCTGGTTTGGTGGTGCTGAACTCTCTCAGCTTTTGCTTGTCTGTAAAGGTTTTAATTTCTCTGTTGAATCTGAATGAGATCCTTGATGGGTAGAGTAATCTTTGTTGTAGGTTTTTCCCTTTCATCACTTTAAATATGTCCTGCCACTCCCTTCTGGCTTGCAGAGTTTCTGCTGAAAGATCAGCTATTAACCTTATGGGGATTCCCTTGTATGTTATTTGTTGTTATTCCCTTGCTGCTTTTAAAATTTTTTCTTTGTGTTTAATTTTTGATAGTTTGATTAATATGTGTCTTGGCATATTTCTTCTTGTATTTATCCTGTATGGGACTCTCTGCACTCTCTGGACTTGACTATTTCCTTTCCCATATTAAGGAAGTTTTCAAATATAATCTCTTCAAATATTTTCTCAGTCCCTTTCTTTTTCTCTTCTTCTGGGACCCGTATAATTTGAATGTTGGTGCATTTAATGTTGTCCCAAAGGTCTCTGAGAGTGTCCTCAATTCTTTTCATTCATTTTTCTTTATTTTTCTCTGCAGTAGTTATTCTCACTATTTTATCTTCCACCTCACTTATCCATTCTTCTGCCTCAGTTATTCTGCTATTGGTTCCTTCTAGAGAATTTTTAATTTCACTTATTGTGTTGTTCATCATTGTTTATTTGCTCGTTAGTTCTTCTAGGTCCTTGTTAAAAATTTCTTGCATTTTCTCCATTCTATTTCCAAGATTTTGGGTCATCTTTACTATCATCACTCTGAATTCTTTTTCAGGTAGACTGCCTATTTCTTCTTCATTTGTTTGGTCTGGTGGGTTTTTACCTTGCTCTTTCATCTGTTGTGTGTTTCTCTTTCTTCTCATTTTGCTTAACTTACTGTGTTTGGGATCTCCTTTTCACAGGCTGCAGGTTTGTAGTTCTCATTGTTTTTGGTGTCTGACTTCAGTGTCTAAGGTTGGTCCAGTTGGTTGTGTAGGCTTCCTGGTGGAGGGGACTAGTGCCTGTGTTCTGCTGGATGAGGCTGGATCTTGTCTTTCTGGTGGGCAGCTCCACATCTGGTGATGTGTTTTGGGATCTGTGACCTTATTATGATTTTAGGTAGCCTCTCTGCTAATGAGTGGGTTTGTTTTCCTGTCTTGCTAGTTGTTTGGCATAGGGTGTCCAACACTGTAGCTCACTGGTCATTTAGTGGAGCTGGGTCTTAGCGTTGAGATGGAGATCTCTGGGAGAGCTTTTGCGGTTGATGATACATGGAGCCAGGAGGTCTCTGGTGGACAAATGTCCTGAACTTGGCTCTCCCACCTCAGAGGCAAAGGCCTGACAACCCATCGGCACACCAAGACCCTGTCATCCACATGGCTCAGAAGAAAGGGAGAAAAAAAGAGAGAAAAAAGTATAATAAAATAAAATAAATTTATTAAAATAAAAGAAATTACTATATATTAAAAAATTAAAAAGTCATAAAAAAGAAAGAAAGAAGAGAGAAACCAAACCAATAAGCAAATCTACCAGTGATAACAAGTGCTAAAAAAGAAAAAGAAAAAAAAAAGGACACGCAGAACCCTAGGACAAATGGTAAAAGCAAAAGTATACAGACAAAATCACACAAAGAAGCATACATACTCAAAAAACAGAAAAAGGAAAAAAATATATATATCTATATATAAAAAAAAGGAAGAGACAAACAAATCAATAACAAATCTACAAATGATAATAAACTCTAAATACTAAACTTAGATTTACATAAACCCAGAAACAAATTAGATGCAGAAAGAAACCCCAAGTCTACAGTTGCTCCCACAGTCTACCTCCTCAATTTGGGATGATTTGTTGTCTATTCATGTATTCCAGAGATTCAGGGTACATCAAGTTGATTGTGGAGATTTAATCCGCTGCTCCTGAGGCTGCTGGGAGAGATTTCCCTTTCTCTTCCCTGTTCGCACAGCTCCTGGAGTTCAGCTTTGGACTTGGCTCCGCCTCTGCGTGTAGGTCACCTGAGGGTGTCTGTTCTTCGCTCAGACAGGATGGGGTTAAAGGAGCAGCTGCTTCGGGGGCTGTGGCTCAGTCAGGCTGGGGGGAGGGAGGGGTACGGATGCGGGGCGAGCCTGTGGTGGCAGAGGCCGGCGTGACGTTGCACCAGCCTGAGGCGCGCCGTGCGTTCTCCCGGGGAAGTTGTCCCCGGATCATGGGACCCTGGCGGTGGCGGGCTGCACAGGCTCCCGGGAGGGGCGGTGTAGAGAGTGACCTGTGCTCTCACACAGGCTTCTTGGTGGCGGCAGCAGCAGCCTTAGCGTCTCATGCCCGTCTCTGGGGTCCGCGCTGACAGCCGCGGTGCGCCCTGGGGTCTGGAGCTCGTTTAGACGGTGCTCTGAATCCCCTCTCCTCACGCATCCTGAAACAATGGTCTCTTGCCTCTTCAGCAGCTGCAGACTTTTTCCCGGACTCCCTCCCGGCTAGCTGTGGCGCACTAACCCCTTCAGGCTGTGTTCACGCCGCCAACCCCAGTCCTCTCCCTGCGATCCAACCGAAGCCCGAGCCTCAGCTCCCAGCCCCGCCCGCCCCGGCGGCTGAAGCAGACAAGCCTCTCGGGCTGGTGAGTGCTGGTCAGCGCCGAGCCTCCGTGCGGGAAGTGCGGGAATCTCTCCGCTCTGTCCTCCGCACCCCTGTGGCTGCGCTCTCCTCCGTGGCTCCGAAGCTTCCCCTCTCCGCCACTCGCAGTCTCCACCCGCGAAGGAGCTTCCTAGTGTGTGGAAACCTTTCCTCCTTCACAGCTCCCTCCCACTGGTGCAGGTCCCGTCCCTATTCTTTTGTCTCTGTTTTTTTCTTTTTTCTTTTGCCCTACCCAGGTACGTGGGGAGTTTCTTGCCTTTTGGGAGGTCTGAGGTCTTCTGCCAGCGTTCAGTAGGTGTTGTGTAGGAGTTGTTCCACATGTAGATGTATTTCTGATGTATTTGTGGGGAGGAAGGTGATCTCCGCGTCTTACTCTTCCACCGTCTTGAAGACCCAAGACCTATGATTCCATTCTTAAGACATTCTTTTTTTTTTTTACAACCTCACTTCTGAGTCTCACAAAGCCTTTATTTTTTTATTTTAAAAATTTTATTGGAGTATAGTTGATTTACAATGTTGTATTAACTTCCGGTATACAGCAAAGTGAATCAGTTATATATATATATATACATATATCCACTTTTTTTGGATTATTTTCTCATATAGGCCATTACAAAGTATTGAGTTCCCTGTGCTATACAGTAGGTCCTTATTATTTATCTATTTTATATATAGTAGCCTGTATATATCAATCCCTATCTCCCAATTTATCTCTCCTCCCCATCTCCCCTTGGTAACCATAAGGTTGTTTCTTATGATATTCTGGAAAAGGCAAAATTATAGGGAGATAAAACAGATCATTGGTTGTAAGGAACTGGGGGCTATTGGAGGGACTGACTACAAAGTGTCATGAGGTAATTTTTGGAGTGAAGGAACTGGTCTACATTTTGATTGTGATGGTGGTTACATGACCATGTGCTTGTCAAAATCTGCAGAATTATATATTACTAAAAAGAGTAAATTTTACTGTATATAAATTATATCTTAACTTTTTTAAGGGTGAAAATAAAGAACAAACAAAGAAAGTCTGCATATGATGTCCCGTTGCTTCCCTGATGAGTGTAATTCTGAATATACACGAAAATTACCCCATGTTGACTCTGCTGTTGTTGTATTACAACTCAGCTCTCAGCAACGCCCTGGATAACAGCTCTGTCCAGTGCTGACTCATTTGTACTTGAGTACCTAAGTCCTCCATCCTGGGCCTGACTTGAGACACTGAGGATAAACTGAAGGGTGTGTGATATTTAATCTATAGAAGTCCAAAGACCAAAGCAAGGACAAATTATGTTCTTTCACTGTGGGAGCGATTTAGGTCATACCCAAGGAAGAACTTCCCCACAGATCAGTACTAGGAGATACTAAAATGGTTGCTGAGGAAACTGGTAGCACTTTTTTAGAACTCAAATGAAAGAATATGGGCATCTGACTCTCGTGAATTCTTTCATATATCACATACTTATGAATATCTCCTTAGCACAAGGCTCAGGCAGGGCCCCAGGCACACTGATACAAAAGCTGAGTGAAGTTCTGTCCTCCATAAAAAGAGGGAAACTAGAGTATACAGTTGTGAAAATAAATCCAGATGCAGGTAGCTCAAATTATTGTTTCGGAACTGCCAGGCCGACACAGCCATCATTCACAGAGATTCGTCTCTCCCAACGGAATAAAATGTAGTGTGTACTTCTAATTAAGTATACATTCAGGAAGTAAAGATATAGCATGATACCAAACAATAGTGATGCAGATCTGTGGCATAAGAAGTGTTCTCAGAACCAGGCTGACAAAGTGATGAGATGTGGAAATATGTATTAGTTCTCTTCATAAGACTGTCTATTTCTTTTAACTATCTCTCTAATTAGGGAATTAATACAATCTAGCTGACAGCTACATTACACCGTCTACTTTTCTATAAATTATGCATAAAACATTTCAGACACTGACTTACAAACACAAGATTTTGAGATTAAAATGTTCCGTAATATGCTTGCTATGTTTCATGCAAAGTTAGTTTATTTAATGCATTCTCTTAGAAACTTTTTAATGTCCTGTTGAAATTACACTTTACATAAACATAAATCATTTGGTTAAGTCAATTAGTGTGGAGTATAAAGCAAACAAGAGTCCTAAACTACTGTTTATGGGCACGCTTTTCTGTGTTTACGACTGTAATTCTCAAAGCACAAGCTTGTAGAGCCATCATTTCAGGAATCTGGAAATGTTCTGGCATCGGTTGTAAAGAGTGCAGTATCCATGTTTACAGCAAAGGTGTGAGCTGAATACTAACAGACCCAAAGCAACCCAGACAATATAGTCTCATTCAACACATACCTCATGGCCGTCAGTGGGAACATTATTGCTATTCTCATCTCAATTTCCTCGGACTTTTGCTGATGCCTTGGAGACACAGAGTGATTTATTGAGCAGTGTTAATGTCCTGAATTTATAGTTAACAAACAGCTATAGAAATCTGGGTTCATGGAAGTTTAAGGTAGACAAAGTGGGGAAAGGAGGAAGGGAATTGTCACGTGACATGCTTGTTTCTAAGAAGGTGCTTTGATGTATTGTTTACATTAATTATCACAATAAAACCTAGAAATAGCTATTATATCATAATAGACATAATATCCTCATGTCATATGTGAGTAGTCTGATTTAGCTGCAATATCTATGGTTTTATCTAAAGAATATCTGCAAGAATCAGGAAGCCCTTCTCCTCAATGTCCCTCTAACCCTAACCTACTCCCCTAAAGTTCCTGAGACTCAGTGATTGGCTCCACTGGGTTCAGGCAGTATTCTGCACTGTTGCCCACTCAGGACATACACATTAGCGTGACCTAGGATGTTCGTCAAAGATGCAAATTCCTGTGCTCCACTTGTGTTTGAAAATTGCTAGGATTTGGGATTTTGGAATGAGAAATTGGATTTCCCATAATCATAAATTATTCTGTATTTTTCATAACATTTTATTCATTGTTTTTAAATAATAATGAGTGACCATAATAATATACAATGAATCATTTTAATGTGATCTAGTTACCTAGAAATTTCAGTGGTTTTCTGTGAAAAAGATATAACAATAAATGCATGGCTATTTAATATTATTAACCAACATATTGTGTTAAGATTATACATTTCAATAACAGGCAAAAATGTTCTATACTTGATATAGAATTTGGGAATAGGAAATATTAAATTATGGGAACATTGACATGAAATAAATATCATATAGATGTCATTAAAAGTGGAAAGATAATACCACAAATATTAAATGTTTAAAATTATCATTTAATATGAAATTTTAAAACATACAAAGCATTAATTGCCTTGTCTTATAGTCTTTATGTTTGTTTCTCGACAGATATTCTGAATATAGAAAAGTTTTTTTCATTTTGGTTGAATTGTTAAGAAGGCATCCAAAAACTTCTTCAAGTTGGGAAATAGGGTATCTATGCCTCATATAAGGTGTTTTTCTCTTTTACCTGGAAAATGCTTTGTCTGCTTGCCCTGATTTTATTTGTTTGTTTCTGAATGAAATCTATATTACTTTCATCAATCTATATTCACCTATAACAAATATTCAAATACTGGAAAATGCCAGGGAATATTATTGAGTAGCATTCAAATGACAAAATACCTGGATCTCCTATTAAGATTAATAGCAGTACAGTGAATCACACATCAGAAACGGCTAATTTTGCTTTCCAAACTTGTTTTTTTTTGAGACACCACTCAAAGAATTTGTTCAAAGTATCTGTGCATAAACACAATATTTATTTTAACTGCAAGAATGACTCACTCTTGCCAGCACACAGGGCCATGAACGCACGTTCAAAATAAGGCAACAGCTTTAAGCAAGACTGGCTGATGGGATCCTGACCACTGAGCTTATTCTCTCCCACCCCCTTCTGTCCTGGTTCCCAGAATGGTTGACCTTGACTTTCAGCTCTAAATGTCAGTGTTTCCTATTCTTGCTTAACTTGAGTCACTGGATATCTTTGAATTTGGAATCAGGATAGATTCTATGTCCATTGTTAAACTTTAATTCTTATAGGAGTTAAAATAACTTTTTCTGTGTTCTTGAGTTTTTGAATGATTATGCTCTGTATTGGGAAAAACATACACATTCCCTGAGAAACATCAAGGAGAAATTCCCACATGGAAACACAATGCTTCCTATCCAAGATTTCAATAGACTGAGTTTTGAGTTCGTACCTGATAGTCCGCATTTTAAACAAGCATCTCAGGTGACTCTTAGGATCACCAAAGTTTAAGAACTACTGGATTGCCTTTTCATTAAAATACGAATATCTCTAGGTGGGATAGTACAATAAATTATTATCAATCTCTATCACCTTAGAAAGAATGTACAGTTGACCCTTGAATAACACTGTGGTTAGGAGTGCCAAATGCCCCCGCCCCACAGTTGAAAATCTATGTATGACTTTACAGTTGGCCCTTCATATCCAAGGTTCCACATCCAAGGATTCAACCAACTGTGGACTTACCCAGCCATGGATTCAACCATTTGTGGATCATGTAGTACTGTAGTCCATATTTACTGAAAAAAAAAAAAAAACTGTATATAAGTGGACCTGTTTAGTTCAAACTTGTTCACTGGTCAACTGTACCACATAATAACTCAATTTAGGGCATAAAGCTGAAGGATTTTGAAAGAACTGGATTTCTAAAAGAGGTCTGGGGGAGAAAACGTTAATTATGAGACCAGGTCTAGGTGAGCATTTCTTTGGGGCACTCTGGCCACCTACGGAGGGAACAAAGAACAATCAGTAAGATGGAAGAAGTAGAGAAGAACTTTCTTTCTTTACGTGAGGAAGAAAGAAACAATGAATTGCAGAAGATCAATTTAAACTACCTTGCCATTTGCCTAGGCTTTTTCTACTAAAACTGAGAGATTGGAGAAAGAAGGAAGTTAAGGGTCTGGGACTGTAATTGCCTGCTGGCATGGTGGGGGGCAGCAGGAGGCCACCCAAGGGAGAGAGCTTTATCAGTCTCGGTAAGCAGATGCCTGGTCCATGTGGAAGAACACCAAGATGTGATCTTCACCCTGAAAGTTAGGACTCAGAGTTAGGGAGTTGCATTGAAGAAGTGGCTACTTAAAGGTAAACAAGGTAAGCTTTTTAGTAAAATGGTACTGGAGAATCTGGAGAAAATTGTTGGATTAGCCAAATTCAGTCAGAACAGCATGATGGTTTGGATGCCAAAGCTCCCTTTAGAAGGTGTTTCGAATCCTCTTTTTCTGCTACCACGTACAGATGTTCCCAATAACACCAGGAAATGATTAATTCTGAACAAGGACTAACAATGACAAAATGGACTCTGTTCTGAAAGAGCTGGAAATTTAGCCTTGATGTTCAAAGTGTGGCCCATGGACCAGCAGCATGAGCATCACCTGGGAGCTTGTTATACAGGCAGCATCACCTGGGAGCTTGTTATACAGGCAGCATCTCAGGTCCCATCCCAGACCTGCTGAATCAGAATCTGCATTTTAACAAGATCCCCAGATGATCATATGCTCATTAAGTTTGGGGAAACACCAGAATAAGGCAGGAGTTCTCAACTGTAGCATCCTTCAAAATCAGCTGAAAGGTGAATTAAAGCACAGATGACTGTGCCCCATTTCTAGAGTTTCTGATCCAATTAGTCTAGAGTAGGGCCCAAGACTTTGCATTTCTAATAAGCTCTCTAGAAGTAGATGCTGATGCTCCTGGTCTAGGTGCCAAAATTTGGGAACCACTAGTCTAAGTATGCAAACTCCATTATAGACCTCCAGTTTCCACATTTCTTTGTCCTTTTTAAAATTGTTAATTCAAAAAAACCTCTGTGTTTCCATTGCCTGGTTCTCATATTTATTTCATTTCATACCAGATGTAACTGACTCTTGGTAATATTTCTTTCTGTCAGTTTATAACTGAGATTTGGTTATAACATTAGGACAAACTTCAGGATAGATGCCCGACCTACAGACTCTTATAAGGAGATCTCACTTGTCCTATGTGATTCTTTAACCACAGAGTTCTATCCCAATTCCATATGGCCCTCTTAGGGCAGGCCATGAGGCTCATGGACAACCAGGCTATATATTGGAGAGTAGCTAATGGAAACATATTGTAAGAAAATCTGTATCCAAATAATGAAAATGGTGATTAATTTGACTTATTAAATTCTTTCTCTTGGAAATTTAAGTTGGCTATATAAGGAGAGAAATTTTTAGGTTGCTGAAAGACAAGTTAAAAGGCATACCTTGCAAATGCAGTCAAGCAGAGTCAAAAGGCAACAGGGGCTCTAAGACAGCTGAATTTATGAGGAAAAGGCTAAGAATAGGGCTTTGAAGACATGGTTCATCTTTACAAACTTCAAACACTGAGACAGAGAGATAATTGTCAGTGATATCTTAAAAATCTATACAAATATGAGCTTTATTCACTAATAAGGAATTGAATTTGAGAATTGTTCTGTCTGCTCTGATTTTACTGTTGTGCATGGTTTGACAAATCTCTGTATGGTAGGAATAGATCCTTAAAGTGATAGAATCACTCTGAATGTAACTGGAGCTTTGATAAAGAGAACATTCTAGTGGTTATTAGTGCTCTTGGTCAAATATTTATAGCTCTCTACTTTCTGGGCAATAGGTTGGATTGTACTTCCTGGCTCTCTCTTAGTTGAGTGGTAATTAGTCAGGATCTTGGGAGAAAAAAAAATGGTACAGGAAAACAAAATAATTGAGAAGTTTTTAATAAAAAAAATACTTCTAGGTTGTGGCAGAGTTTATAGAAACCAATAAATGACAATGCAGAACCCTAGGGCTAACAAAAGGAGAGAACTCTTATCCCTAGGCATGAAGGGAGGAAATGGTTTTGTTACCAAACTCAGGTTCAGCTGCTCAAAAATACAATATTGAGAGACAAGTGTTGGGTAAAAAGAAAGATAGCTTTATTGAGGAAGTTGGCAATCCTGGGGAGAAGGTGGACTCATGTCTAAAGCCAACTCCCCCCCAACACCCAGCAAGCTTTTAAAAGGGAGTATCAGTGGTGTATGGGTTGGGGGGTGGGCTACGTGCAGAACAGCATAGTCAACTCTGACAGTCATCTTGAAATCGGTCATGTGGTGGTCTGATTAGCATCATCTTGAGCGTTTTAAGTACAGTTAATCTTCAGTTCCAGAGTCAGTTTTTTTCCCATTTCCTTAAGGCCAGTTCTTGGAATTGGGTAAGATGGAGAATCTTATGTCCTGGCCACAGTCTGGTCATCATGTAGTTAACTTCTTCCACCTGGTGGGGGGTTTCACTATCTGTAAAACAGTTCAAAGGACATGGCTCAGAATATAATCTATAGCTCTTGAGGGGGAACTAAATGTCCTTGACTTTGTTTAATGGCTAAATTGTTATTATTTTGTCTTGTTTGACTGCTTTCTTTTGCTTTTGCATTTTCTCACTTCTTTTATTAAATTTATTTTTGACTAAAGCTTTTCTACGGACAAGAGGCAGGTGGAGGACATGGGACGGGGTGTCTGTCCTGGGAAAGCAGGGAGAGTCCTGCTCCGTAACAGCGTTATGGTTTTCAGAGCCAACAGAGATGACTTCCTGACTGGAAATGGGACCTTCAGTAGAAAAGTACAGTCTACCCACAGTCACCTCAAATGGAGGGACTTGGGGGAACAAATAATTCAGTCCATTGTCCTGCCTTCCAATCACTTGCTGGTGTCTCCCAGTGGCTAAACCCAGCTGGAAGACCTAGGAAAACAAAGCAGCTTTTCAGGAGCAGTGTGCAGAAGTGTGCAGAGTATGTCTGCAGAGGTAAATTAAGATATTTAGTACAAGTGTAGTAGAGTAGTTGGTTTTCCACAATGGCTTGTGAGCAAAAGTGATTATATATATCACTTCCTCAACAAAGCATTTAATTGTTGGTGCAAGACCCCTCAGAGTTCAGAGATGTTCCAGATTGTTGCTCCTTTGTCAGTCTGTGGTGTAGAGTAATGAAAACCAGAACAGAGCTTCTAGTTAACTCTTGATAGGCATTTAATATGAATGAGAAATGAATCATTGTGGTCTGAAGCCACTAAAATTGTGGGATTGTCTGTTATGACAACATAATTTATATTACTAATACAGATGTTGTTACCTGTAATTGGCATATTGTTATAACCAAGTGACTAAAATATCTGTCATTAGTTTAGGAGACATGCAGTGGAAAGTAAGGGAACCAGTATCTGAAGCTGGAAGAATGGTAATCTGTATTATTTGGTGATAAAGTATGTGGTAAAGCTGTAATGTACATTCACCTGCTAGGCAGATTATGTACCAAATGAGCTTGAAACTCTAGGGAAAGAAGTTGTAAAACAGAAAAGTGAAAGCATGTGTGGGGTTACTCTTGATATTTGACAGGGAGGGATGGAGAGAGAGAGAGAGAACAGAGAGACAGAGGGAGAGAGAGAGACAGAGATAGCGTAGTGAGAGGAAAGAGAGAGATGAAGAGGAGAGAGAGTAAACTAGAAAAGAATTAGCCAACTTGCAAGCAGGAATTAATGAGAATAGTTTAGAATTTTAGCCACAGAGGCTTGTAAGACGCATCTGATTCTCATTCAAAATTGGCGAAAGGTAAAACTGAGACAACTTTTGACCAAAAAAAGACAAATTAGAATTTATTCTTGTGGCAAGTTTCAAATTTAAGGTATGGCTGTTACCCCAGTCATAAAATCTCTGAATGAATTAAAGAACCTCAGTGCAAAGGCCCAAATAAGGCTATAGTATTCAGGGAACCTATTCATTTGAGCAAAATGGCTGAGAGAAAAGAGACTAAGCACGTGACTCTTTGACCAAAATTGGAAAAGATCAAGTGTCTGTAATAAAGGTAGGAGGAAAAAGATAGAGGGTGGAGGTAATAAAATAACAAAGAAAAATAATAAATCTAAAAAAGTGTGACTAGAAAATAGTTGTGCACATGGAGCTGACTTAAACAGGTTAAAAGCCTACAAAGTTTTAAAGAGTTTGTATTGCCAAGTAAACCATAAGCTTTGACTAAAACTTCTGTGACTCTTGGGAATATGATTATAGTTATTCTATCCTTGTCCTACCACTGAATATTGGCTGTGATGTTTGCAGATAACCTTTTAGTCCATTGGTCTTCAGATCAAGTGGTGCTAGACACACACTTAATGTAGATATTACTGCACATAACCCTCTAGCAAAAAGGCTAATAAACCACATCCTGAGATGCTGGGTTTGAGCTTGATGCCAAGACTGGATAGCATCTTGGATTTGATTCCCTGGGGAGAAGGTATCTCTTTTCTGAAGGAGGAGAAGAGGTATTTGGCAGAGAGCATATTGGACTGTAATATTCATAGTGCTATTCAGCAAACATATTTTTACTTATCTTCCTTCTATGTGCTCAATAATTTCTTAGCATTGGAAATCCCGACTCTGTTTTTGGGTGGAGCCATGTAGCTAGTTCTGGCCAGTGAGTTGTGAGGGAGAAATGAAGCATGAAAATTCCTGGCTGGCACACTTAATTACTGACACAAGATCCTCCAAAGTTCTTTACATCTGGCCCTGGGACCAGCAATATTCCAGAGAGTGGGTCCTTCAGCCTAGATCCAGAATAAGGACAATCCAGAACAAAGAACCATCTTGATTCACAGCAGAGATATAAATAAGTGAGAAATTATCCTATATTTTATTTCCCTGAGATTTGAGAGATCCCTTTCCCTGCAGTATAACTTAATTTTTCCTGAGAGATACAAAAATAGGTACTGATTCTTGTGGAGAAGTAAGATTGGGAGTAGAATATCTTTTCTGAAAAAATTACCATATGTTTAAGGTTGAACAAGAAATTTACAGATTGTTAGTCTTTATAGATTATGTAAATTCTTTTTCAGATTACGACTCAATAGAGTTTTAAACTAAAATTGGCTGTTTCCATTCCCTAGGTGAGTGTGGGGTGGAGGAGGTTATTTAATTATGTGAACAAAATTGTTTGTAAAATTGACTCTATAAAATGTTTACAGCTGAAATTTACTTTTACATTTCACTGATATTTTGAATGAATATATCACTAGGTGAAACGCAGTTGATTTGGATCTGGAATTTCTTTTAAAGATGCTTCCCAATTCAAGATATAGTACAATCTGTATAGATATTTGAATGGGCATCAACACTGAATGAATATTACTTGGGCTGTTTGCTGATTTCTGTTGTAGAATCTTTATTCAAGGGATGTTCTTCCACATACAGACAAAATAAAAGGGTGGCTCAAGGTTAACACATTCATCCTCCTCAGCTAAAGTACTGATGAAGTAGATTTCTATCTGAAATAAGTGCTCTCTGAAAGCTTTACTGTTGCTTCATCTCTATTCATGAGAACTTTAAGAGACAAATTCAGGAAAGAAGATGTCTTCCTTTATGTTGGCTTCTTTAAGGCTCAAGGACTTTTTGAAATGCAGGACAGAATAAATAGCATTTCAAATACATCATCTGTAGGTGGAGGGTGGGGAGGAAAAAGGGTTTTATTCCACCATGAATTGTCATAGAAGGAAATGAAGCTTGCTAAAAACATATCTGCTGTGAATGCTATGAAACTATGACAGAAAAGAAAAAAGAGTACTTCCATTTTTCCAGACTTTATCATTGTAATTCTTCTATGAATGCTATTATACTGAGGTTCCTGCAGAAATGGCATAATTGGTCAATATATTTGAGGTATAGGTGGCATAATTTATAGAAATTATTGTGCTTAGTGCAGTGGAATAATTTACTTGTTACTTTTCTTTCATTTTCTTCTTTCAGTGTGTCTTATCTCACAACAATCTCTCTAAAACACGTGCAACCAGGGGAAATGAATATAACATGACTGGCAATTTAGAAATAAAATTTGTAGGAGATGGACATTGATTTATCCAAAAATTTATTTCTATTAGTGTTTCCTGGGATAATAATTAAAGGTAATAAAAGTTTTAATATTGTTTGATAGACACTGGCATGTTTGTAATAGTAACTATGGTAAAATGTTACAAATAATTACTTAGGAACATTAGATATTTGTGAAGGATTATTATTTTGGATTTCTAATAGATAACATAAAGCAAAAGCACTTTTATTCTAACAATAGTGTCTTTCAAGCATTAGGTACTTATGATTTCATAGTTTCACTAAGTAAAATAATACTAGTTTAAAATGAAATAGATCTAAAAGGTTAAATACATCTA
This sequence comes from Balaenoptera borealis, assembly GCF_965194805.1. Classification (NCBI taxonomy): domain Eukaryota; kingdom Metazoa; phylum Chordata; class Mammalia; order Artiodactyla; family Balaenopteridae; genus Balaenoptera; species Balaenoptera borealis. The sequence goes on along the minus strand of NC_138876.1, from coordinate 60,883,613 downwards.
TAAATACTGTACTGGAAGAATACCTATAATATAACCTTAAGTAAAAATTTAAATGCAAAGTTCAAATTAATGGATATCGTGTGATCCAATTTTTGTAAAAGTAATGTTTTATATATATATATACACACATAAGTAGAACTATATACATCTCTATATAACTATATACGACATATGTCTTTATGTACAGGGATCAAAGTAGTGGTTATCTAGGTGTGTGTGATCAGATCCTTAACCCTTTTTGTACTTCTCCCTATGGTTTTATTTGTTAGTGAAAGCATGTATCACCTTTGTAATTTAAAAAAGTAATGAAGAAAATATAAACAACTATAAAACAGAGAGAAGAAGTGGAAAGATCAAGTATGCCCTACAGTGTTTGTGTTTGATAAGGTGTGCCTGCTTTCTTTTTGTTCTCACTAGGTATAATTAAAATCACTACCTATAATATCAACCCAAGTATAATTTTGTGAATTACAGTTGTTAATTCATTCTCATTATTAAAAATGAATTTACTAAACTTCCATGTATGATTTTTTTACATTCTAAATCATTTAATATTTAAAATAAGTTTAAACATGCCCAGTTATACAGAGAATATATTATCTTTGCCCCTTTAGCTTTGCTGAATTTTTAAAATTTAACTTAGCTTCTCTGTAAAGCACAAACAGTTTTCATTTTTGCCCTTTAGAAGCGCAATTTGTGTTATGAATATTTTGGAAAGTGGTTCAGCTGTTTAAATAGCAATAATGGATTTTCCTCAGCAATTTTGCTTGTTCAAGTTTAATCATGCTCTCAATCACACTTAATTTGTGGATTAGAGCTTTTTGAACAACACAATCACCAACCCAATTACAGAGTGTTGTAGAAATTATTTTCAAGGCAAAGAACAAGAAGGTCAGCACAAATGTTCCAGGCAGTATCAGTGAAGCAGATGTGAAGGATATGTGATCAATAGCCAACAGACTGTTTACAAATTTGTTCACGTATTCTTGAATTCATTTACTTGAAAAATGTTTGTTGAATACCTACTATGCTTCATGCACTGACGGTGCTAGATCTTGGCTTTATATGGGTGAGTCAATGCAGACATATCCCTGCCTCATGGAGCTGTCAAGAATGAATCAAATATAGTAGCTTTCTCACTTGACCCCTATTTAACTGACACCCCTAATTCCCTGATGCTCTCTGTTGCTTTATAAATCCTACTGGCTGAGGTACCAGCCATGCTGAACCCTGGCAAGGAATAGGCTACACTCTAATATGCTCACTTCTTTTTGTTCCCAGCCATTCAGCTGTGCCCTTGTTAACATCAGTTGAGTTTGTTCTTAAACTTGATTATGCCAGTTGTATTGTACTTGTTATTTTAATTATGTAATTCAATTAACTATAGCTGGAATAAACATAATACAAATGCAAATAGAAAACCATCTCTCCGTTCTAATTTCTACTATCATGCCACCCAAGCCTTCCCAAAACATTTCCACAGTTCCAAGTTTAGGGATTGTGTTTGTCTTTGACCTATTTATTCTAAAATCCGTTGTCTTTTCCTCGGGCAGCATCTCTGCTAACAGCAGCATCTCTTTCACGGCTCCAGCTCCTGCTGGAGAGGCCAATGATTCCGACTTAGACAATGTGACCCTGGTCTCTGGGATCAGGCTAAACCACATCCTCTAGCCCAGGAACGACAGTGCTTCCTGCTATGTCTTAATTCTGGGTTAATGATCCGATAGGTCTTTACATCAACTACGCATCTACTTTTCTGTATTAAAATCTCTATGTTTTAAATACTTACAAGGGTTCCTGTTTTCCTTAATAGACCCTGACAAGTACAGAGATTAACCACAAATGCTATCAAATTTATGCATGTTCACTGACTTCATCTTCTGCTCTACTTTCAGGCTATAACCCACTGAATTGATACTTAGTGGCAGCAGTAAGTATTCTGGTACTCCAAAATGAGGATTACACTCAATTTAGAGCTTCCACATTAATGGGAATACTACCCAGTGGGAGGGCCATGGATTCTTAGGTTAGTGATCTCAGCAGTTAGCACTGATCTGTTGAAACACCAAGCAAATTTGTTCATGGTACTGTGGAAATTAAAAGAGAAGTGATGGTATATTGATAGATATTGTCTAGGCCTCTTGCTTATTATGAAATCTGGACAAAGTATTTAATGTATTCGATTTGTCTTCAATAGGTATTTCCTAAGGTCGTAAATGTTCTTTTTAGACTTCAAAAGATGTTTTGGAAATGACTAATGGGAGAGGAGAACAAAGTAATATGAAGGAGTAGAATGTCTTGTGCAAGATTAGAACTGTACTAAAGATAAACATGCTTAATCTGTTGGAAGTAGGAAGAGGGATGTTAAGAACATGTAGTCAAGGCATCTTCAGCTATCACAAATATTTACAATGGACCTTTGAACAAAGCCGGGATTAGGGGCACCGAGCACAGTGGAAGGTCTGTATATAGCACCACAGTCGGCCCTCCCTATCATAGGTTTCACCGACTCAACCAACCATGGATCATGTCGTACTGTAGTATGTATTTACTGAAAAGAAAATCAATCTATAAATGAACCTGCACAGTTCAAACTCATGTTATTCAAGGGTCAACTTTACTCTATCATGACTAATGAGAAAGAGGTAATGGCCAGGCCATATTTCTTTTTTCCTTTTTCCTTTATTATTTGATTGGTACTAGCAATACCAGCAACATTGCTCTGAATATTAGAGGAATGTAGAGGTACTAAAAACTATTATAATGCTAGTGTACCCAAATCTCTTTTGTCATGTTCTCACCACTAAAAAATGATGAATAGATTTAATTTAACATTATGAAAAAGCAGCTTCAGCTTAAAATATTTTCCATTTTGAAGCTATATTTGACCATTAAATGCACACAAATGGAAAGGAGAAAAATCATTCCTAGCACCATACCTAAACACAGCCATTGTTAATAATTTAATGTTTTATCTATAAATAGTTCTAATCTTTTAAACATATAATGCAGATGTCCTTGAGTTTGTAACCACAAATAAGTTTACAACTTTTCTCTTTCTTTAAACTTTTCATTGAAATATATAAAGTAAAAGTGAAAACAAGTGTCCAGGTCAATGAATTGTCACAAATTGAACACAATCTTAACAAGCAGCCCTATCAAAAAAACAGGATATTAACAAAACCCCAGAAGCCCCTTTTATTTGTAGTAACTGCACCCCTTTTCCCTGCAAGGAGAGACACTATTGTAAGTTCTACAGCCTAGATTGTTTTTGCCTATTATACTTTATGCACATGGAAACACACAGTATGTCTTTTTGTGCCTGACAACTTTCACTCAGCATTATGTTTGTTTGGTTTATTTTTATTTTGCAAGTAATTATAAACTGTTCATTCTCATTGCTACATTCAGTTGTGTGAATATACAATAATTATTTATCTATTCTATTGTTAATGGAGATCTGGGTATCTGCAGATTTGGGCTATTTTACATGTTTTTATGAAAATTTCAGTACAAATCTTTTAGTGAATATATGCACACATTAATATACTGCCAAACATTTCCCAAAGTAGTATACCAATTTACACCTTCACTAGCAGCGTATGAGAATTTTGGTTTTGACATCCTGTCAACATTTGTTTTTTTCTATTTTGTTTTGTTTCCTTTTAGCTATTCTGGTGGATGTGTATTGGTATCACATTGTGATTTAAATTTGTGCTTCTTTGATGACTAACAGAGGAAAACATACCACTTTTTCATAATTTATACTGGCCATTTGGATATCTTTTTTGTGAATAGTCTATTCAAACCATTTGCCCATTTTTTTTGAGTTATCTTTCCTTTTCTTATTGATTCATAGTGCCCCTTACATATTTTAGAAATTAGTTATTTATTAGATTGGTATCTAATCCTACTGTGAAGGTTGCCTTTTTATTCTCTTAATAATGTCTTTTGATGAACATACATTTTAATTTTAATATAGTCCGATTTATCAATAAATTCATAATAGTGATTTTTGTGTCCCATCTTTGTCTACTCCAAGGTCATAAAGATGTTCAAATTACTTTTATGCTAAATACTTTAGGTATTTTCTTTCTACATCTAAATCCATAATCCATCTGGAACTGATTTTTGTATATGGTGTGATATTTTTTGTACTGTGTGACTCAGGACTCAGCAAACTCCGTGTGAAAATCTAGCTGTACTTTTGAAAAATGAGAGGATTAGTGGAATAAGCTGCTGTCTACATGGGCTGAAGTTTGTCCCAAGGGCAAAAGTAACATTAATCATCTGCCTTCTCTCCCATCCATTCTATATGACTTTCACTTCTGCCAGCACTTCATTTGTATACGTTGCTTCCATCATTTAGAGTTCTGACCCTCTGGTTATCTTGCTTTTGTCAGGCCACAGGTGACACAATGGTCCTTTTCCTATTATCAATGAATGTGGGAACACCAAGAGGAGTCCAGTATGACTTAGAGTTCCAGATATAGTCCTCCCTACTACTATTATTTAGCAAATTTCAGTTCTTTTTGAAAATTGGAGCCAATTACTCCCATTAGTTTAGTAGCTCCTTTCTTTGACTGCTTGAGGAGCTAAAATGACCAAGTGGAAGTCATAGCTTTAAGTTAGAAGAACACTTACTGTATCCATAATGGAAGCATCAGCCACCTTTCCTACCTCCCACCTACTTCCAGTGTTTCAGAGCTTCTATTCCCACAAAGGCTAAAGTTGTAGGAATAGAAAGCACAAATTCCCCAACTGAATTCCTGAGAGCGATGGTGAGAGAAGAAACCTCACAGAGGAATACATTGAGTCTTCCAGTGACTCCATCATTGGCAGCTACTTATTGAGTACATACTACGTGCTAGATATGGTTCTGGGGATCAGAGGTGAACAGAGTGATTAAATAACTTACTTCAATTGTTATGTTTAGTTCATTTTTCACATGACCATTCCTCACATCCTGGTTTTTGTATCTTTTGGAATGGATGTAATTAACTATTCTATTCCACATTAAAATGCAGTTGTTATGGAAACGTTACAGCAAGTGGCAGAGCCATGATTTGAACCCTAACAAGTTTGATTCCACTACACTGTGGGTTATTTATCACAATCTGCCCTCCGGAAGGGCTTTGAGAAGAGTCATTCACAGGATGCCCATGACTGATAACTTACTGATAACATCTTTTTCAAACACACCTTTAGGTCAATAGAATTATAAAAAGAGACTTATTGTGACTGAAGAACTGGGACAAGTTTTTTCATTATCAATATCAGTTCAAAGCAGCCATTCTTATTATATTATCTCTTTTGTTTTAACTAACTGAAAGTCAGTTTAAGGCTGAGCTAGAAATTCAGTTTCCTGGGATTTCACCTCCAAATCATGACAACCCTCCACAGCTTTGTATACAGTGCCTTGTGGCCTTGCTCCTAGGTGCTTATGTACATAATTGTGGGGAGAGTTTTAAGTAAAACAGTAGAGAGGTTTCAGTGCTCTTTTATCAGGGGAAAAAGAAGTAACAAGATGAAAGACTTAATTAAAATATTACAAAGAGATTTTTTTAAAGCAGGCTTTACCATAGGACATGGCACTAGGATAAGAATAAAGAAGCAGTACAGCTATGACCCTGACTAAGAAAAATCCATTTAACCTCAGGTTCAACAAAAGATACCTTTTTAGAGGATGTGATTAGAAGTGGTGGGAATGTGTTTTGTATATTCATCCAATTGCCTGGTAACAACTTCAAGGACTCAAGCTGTCTAAATCACTTTCGGAACAAAGAGCAGGTATAAATAAATGGATCAAATATGCCATGAGGATTAAACAAGAGTTCCTGGCAGGTTTAGTGAAAACATTTAGGTGCCATTTTATTCTCATCCTTTCTTCAATTTAAAAACAGCATAGAATTGTCCATGTTAATATGTCACGCTGTGTGCTCTTATATTGGCATTGAGTCTTTGGATACCTTCTGAAAACAAAAATCCCAGAACTCCTCTGTTCCCATGGCAACTGCATTTTAAGAAGGTGAAGTTTCCAGCTTGATAGAGCTGAAAGGCTATTAACATCAGTTCTCAATGATACTGAAACCGGTGTCAGGAGGAGTCAATGCAACACAGGAAGCTTAGCTTGACCCACCCAGCATTCATTTTACTGCTGGAACAAGGTTTCAAAAGCCAATAATGTAAATTATTAAAATGGTAATTATTATTCTGTAATCCAATATCATGTAACATTAACATTGAAAATATGTAGATTGAAATTCTAATCTGATACCAACCTTGAGGAAATATTAGAATCAGAACCAAAATCCTTTACCTAAGGAACTTACTTGCATTAGACCTCGTAGTGGTTTTATAAAAAGCATAATACGCATGATGAATGCCACCTTCTCTGTTGTGCTCCAAGATCCGCAAAGACTTGAATAAAGCTTGACTATGGAAAGAAAAGGAACCAGAAATATTCTCCAAAAGAGAAGTCATTTTCTGGTCCACAGTGTATTAGTTGGCTAGGGCTTCTGGAACAAAGCACCACAAACTGGGTGGCTTAAACAACAGAAATTTATTTATTTATTTATTTTATTTATTTATTTGGCTGCGTTGGATTTTCGTTGCTGCGTGCAGGCTTTCTCTAGTTGTGGAGAGCGGGGGCTACTCTTCGTTGCGGTGCGTGGGCTTCTCATTGCGGTGGCTTCTCTTGTTGTGGAGCACGGGCTCTAGGCGCGTGGGCTTCAGTAGTTGTGGCACAAGGGCTCAGTAGTTGTGGCTCTTGGGCTCTAGAGTGCAGACTCAGTAGTTGTGGTGCACGGGCTTAGTTGCTCTGCAGCATGTGGGATCTTCCCAGACCAGGGCTCAAACCAGTGTCCCCTGCATGGTCAGGCAGATTCTTAACTGAGAGGGACCTGCTGGCTTCAGGGGACCAACGTCCACTGAGGGATGCCCCAAACAACAGAAATTTATTGTTTCAGAGTTTGGGAGGCTGGGAAGTTCAAGATCAAGGGGTTAGCAAGGTTGGTTCCTTCTGAGGGCTGTGACAAAGAATCTGTTCCAAGTGTCTCTTGTAGCTTCCAGTGGTTTGCTGGCAATCTTTGGGGTTCCTTGGCTTATAGACATATCACCCTGATCTCTACCTTATGTTCACATGGCACCGTGTGTGTGTGTGTCCCTAAATTTCTCCCTTTTTACAAGGACACCAGTCATTTTGGATCAAGGGCCCATGCTACTCCAGTATGACCTCCTCTTAACTAATTACATCTGCAATGATGTTATTTTCAAGGAAGGTCACATTCTAAGGTACTGGAGGCTAGGACTTCAACATCTAAATTTGTCAAGCAAATAGTATTTGTTGCCCATCACCTAGAAGTCTGAACATTTCTGCCCTCTGCATATTGGCATCAGAGTGGCCAAGGAAAACATAACACAGTCAAGCACTGGCTGGAACAAGGCTTTGCCCTTCACAGAGAAGAGACAAAGCAAGATCAGCTTCAAGAGTGGGTGTTGGTCCCCTGAGGCCAGCAGGTCCCTCCCAGCAGCTGGCACAGAGCAACTGTGTGTTGCCACTGAAAGACCCCATGTCCTCCTTGCAGGGACAGAAATAGTATAGGGGTTGGCCAGGTGCCACATGACATACGTGCTTGAGCAGAACAAAGAGGTACAGAGTCTGAAACAGGGAAAGACAGTTCCCCACGAGGTGGTAAACCCAGCACAGATTGTGTGTGCCCTTGGTCTAGGTAAGGATGTGTCCAGCTCATGGCCCACTCTTCTGTGATCGAGAGGAGTGTCAAAAGACTCCACACATGAGACTGCCTTTCCCAACAGAGTTCAACACAGAGCACACAGGTTACATTTTATCCCAGAGCTACGTATACCGCATTTATTAACTCATTTAACCCTAAGAATTAACACTGTGTTCAGAAATTTAAGTGACATAAGTAAATTCTTCTCAAACTTTACTGTGATAATGAGTCAGCTGAGCATCTTGTTAAAACACAGAGCCCATTCAGGAGGCATAGGTTGGAGTCTGGGAGTCTGTATTTTGAACAGTTCCCCAGTAAAGCTCATGACTGGTTTGCACACTTCCAGCAGCAAAGACTAAAGCATATGCAAATGAGGACCTTAATTCCAAAGCACATACCACTTCTACTAGAATATTCCACTTCTTAGAAGAAAAAGAAAGAAGAAAGAAAGCAGAAAGAGAAGGAAAGGAGGAAAAAAAGATGAAAAGGAATAGGAATAGGACATATGATTTTTGTGAGCGTGCTTCTGTCTAGAGCAATTTAAAAAAAAAATGAAAAGCATCAGCCAAAAAAAAAAAAAAAAAAGAGGAATGTCTACATCTTGTTCCAAACTAGTTTACATTCCACTTCTATAAATCAACAATTTTTAATCCTTGTAATATTTGGGTGAGCTGTAGAATAGGGAACTACATGGTACTTAGGAATGTGACTGGATACTTTTTTGATGTGGTAACACAAACATTATCTTCTCGACAATCTATAACAGAGGTCAGCAAACTTCTTCTTGAAGGGTCATACAGTAAATATATATTTTAGGGTTTGCAGGCCAAAAGGTACAATTAAGTTTATTACGCAAGTACTTACTATTTATTTATTTATTTTTAAATAAATACATTTTTTTAAAAAAAAAAAAGAAATTTAAACATCATAAAAGAACACAGGATGGAAAGTTATGTTTACTCCTCACTTGAGACTTCCAGGCTCCCACCATAGAAGCAACTACTGTAACCAGTTTAATACAATGTTATTCTAGAATGGTCTATGCATATTTAAGCATATATGCATATATGTGTATATATAGATATACGTATATAGACACGTAGTTATTTTTACACAGGTAGAGGCATACTATATGGATTGTTCTACATCTTGATTTTTTTCACTTAAATATTCTTAATGACATATATTTTAATAACAGCCTTCCAATAAATGAAAAATCATATTATGTTGACATTTTATTTTTCATTTCTTTATGGTTGAGGTTGACTATCTTTTCATATGTCATAAACCATTTGTGTTTCTTTTCCATGAACTGCCTCTAAGTTCTTTGTCAATTTTTCTATTGGTTTAATGGTCTTTTATAACTGATTTGTAAGAGGTCTTTATCTTTTTTGTGTGTGTGAGGGGGGGATGTCTTAGAATTTCTATTATGCATCCCCTTGTTTTCATTACACAGCCTATTTTAGTTCTCTAACACCTCCTGTCTGGATTGGGTCCCAGCCTTCTACTTGCCTCTAGTTTTTTTCTCCTTCATTCCATTCTGCGCTTAATGGTTTTACTTTACAAAAATTTTAATGGTGTCACAATCTTGATCAAAAGTACTTAGTTACTCTCCAACCTATTGAACTAAAGCCAGATTGACTACTTTGCTACTGATGATCCCTTAGTGTTCCACATAACAGCTTCCCATTTTTTCCTATTAATCGCTATTATCAACTCTGTGGCTAAGACACCCAAAGGCGCTCTTCCCAGAACATGTCTAATCTGTCCCTACCTCTGCACTTTTACTCATGCTTTTCTACTGCCTAGAATACCTTTCTACATTTCATTAGGTTTTCCTCTAATGAAACCTTATACAAATTTATTTCAGTTTTCTATTCATAAAGAATTTTCAGATTCTCCAGTAATGTATACTTTCTTCCTTTTTCTGAAAAATTAAAGCACTTGCTGTGCCAATAATAGGAACACATTTTATTTTATTTTATTCACTTTTTTATTTTTTAATTTAATTTAATTTTTTTTTATACAGCAGGTTCTTATTAGTCATCAATTTTATACACATCAGTGTATACATGTCAATCCCAAATGCCCAATTCATCACACCACCATACCCCACCCTGTGCAGCTTTCACCCCTTTGTGTCCATACATTTGTTCTCTACATCTGTGTCTCAACTTCTGCCCTGCAAACCGGTTCATCTGTACCATTTTTCTAGGCTCCACATACATGTGTTAATATACGATATTTGTTTTTCTCTTTCTGACTTACTTCACTCTGTATGACAGTCTCCAGATCCATCCACATCTTAACAAAAGACCCAATTTCGTTCCTTTTTATGGCTGAGTAATATTCCATTTTATATATGCACCACATCTTCTTTATCCATTCGTCTGTCGATGGACATTTAGGTTGTTTCCATGACCTGGCTATTGTAAATAGTGCTGCAATGAACATTATGGTGCATGTGTCTTTTTGAATTATGGTTTTCTCTGGGTATACGCCCAGTAGTGGGATTGCTGGATCATATGGTAATTCTATTTTTGGTTTTTTAAGGAACCTCCATACTGTTCTCCATAGTGGCTGTATCAATTTACATTCCCACCAACAGTGCAAGAGTGTTCCCTTTTCTCCACATCCTCTCCAGCATTTGTTGTTTGTAGATTTTCTGATGATGCCCATTCTAACTGGTGTGAGGTGATACCTCATTGTAGTTTTGATTTGCATTTCTCTAATAATTAGTGATGTTGAGCAGCTTTTCATGTGCTTCTTGGCCATCTGTATGTCTTCTTTGGAGAAATGTCTATTGAGGTCTTCTGCCCATTTTTGGATTGGGTTCTTTTTTTTTTAATATTGAGCTGCATGAGCTGTTTACATATTTTGGAGATTAATCCTTTGTCTGTTGATTCATTTGCAAATATTTTCTCCTATTCTGAGGGTTGTCTTTTCGTCTTGTTTATGGTTTCCTTTGCTGTGCAAAAACTTTGAAGTTTCATTAGGTTCCATTTGTTTATTTTTGTTTTTATTTCCATTACTCTAGGAGGTGGATCAAAAAAGATCTAGCTGTGAGTTATGTCAAAGAGTGTTCTTCCTATGTTTTCCTCTAAGAGTTTTAGAGTGTCCAATATTACATTTAGGTCTCTAATCCATTTTGAGTTTATTTTTGTGTATGGTGCATGGTGTTAGGGAGTGTTCTAATTTCATTCTTTCACATGTAGCTGTGCAGTTTTCCCAGCACCACTTATTGAAGAGACTGTCTTTTCTCCATTGTATATCTTTGCCTCCTTTGTCATAGATTCTTTCTCTAGTACCTTTAGGTGTAAGGTTAGATTGTTTATCTGAGATTTTTCTTGTTTCTTGAGGTAGGATTTTAGAGCTATAAACTTCCCTCTTAGAACTGCTTTTGTGCATCCCATAGGTTTTGGGTCATCGTGTTTTCATTGTCATTTGTCTCTAGGTATTTTTCTATCTCCTCTTTGATTTCTTCAGTGATCTCTTGGTTATTTAGTAACGTATTGTTTAGCCTCCATGTGTTTGCATTTTTTATGTTTTTTTCCCTGTAATTGATTTCTAATCTCATAGCGTTGTGGTCAGAAAAGATATTTGATATGATTTCAATTTTCTTAAATTTACTGAGGCTTGATTGGTGACCCAAGATGTGATCTATCCTGGAGAACGTTCCGTGCACACTTGAGAAGAAAGTGTAATCGGCTGTTTTTGGATGGAATGTCCTATAAATATCAATTAAATCTACCTGGTCTATTGTGTCACTTAAAGCTTCTGTTTCCTTATTTATTTTCATTTTTGATGATCTGTCCATTGGTGTAAGCAAGGTGTTAAAGTCCCTACTATTATTGTGTTACTGTCAATTTCCTGTTTTATAGCTGTTAGCAGTTGCCTTATGTATTGAGGTGCTCTTATGTTGGGTGCATATATATTTATAATTATTATATCTTCTTCTTGGATAGATCCCTTGATCATTATGTAGTGTCCTTCTTTGTCTCTTGTAACATTCTTTATTTTAAAATCTATTTTATCTGATATGAGTATTGCTACTCTAGTTGTCTTTTGATTTCCATTTGCATGGAATATTTTTTTCCATCCCCTCACTTTAAGTCTGTATGTGTCCCTAGGTCTGAAGTGGATCTCTTGTAGGCAGCATATATATGAATCTTTTTTTTTTTTGTATCCATTCAGCAAGCCTGTGTCTTTTGGTTGGAGCATTTAATCCATTCACGTTTAAAGTAATTATCTATATATATGATCCTATGATCATTTTCTTAATTGTTGTGGGTTTGTTTTTGTAGGTTCTTTTCGTCTTTTGTGTTTCCCACTTAGAGAAGTTCCTTTAGCACTTGTTGTAGAGCTGGTTTGTTGGTGCTGAATTCTCTTAGCTTTTGCTTGTCTGTAAAGCTTTTGATTTCTCCATTGAATCTGAATGAGATCCTTGCCAGGTAGAGTAATCTTGGTTGTAGGTTCTTCCCTTTCATAACATTAAGTATATCATGCCACTCCCTTCTGACTTGTAGAGTTTCTGCTGAGAAATCAGCTGTTAACCTTATGGAAGTTCCCTTGTATGTTATTTGTTGTTTTTCCCTTGCTGCTTTCAATACTATGTCTTTAATTTTTGCCAGTTTGATTACTATGTGTCTCGGCTTGTTTCTCCTTGGGTTTACCCTGTATGGCACTCACTGCACTTCCTGGACTTGGGTGGCTATTTCCTTTCCCATGTTAGGGAAGTTTTTGACTATAATCTCTTCAAATATTTTCTCGGGCCCTTTCTCTCTCTCTTCTCCTTCAGCGACCCCTAAAATGCGAATGTTGTTGCGTTTAATGTTGTCCCAGAGGTCTCTTAGGCTGTCTTCATTTCTTTTCATTCTTTTTTCTTTATTGTGTTCTGCAGCAGTGAATTCCACCATTCTGTCTTCCAGGTCACTTATCCATTCTTCTGCCTCAGTTATTCTGCTATTGATTCCTTCTAGTGCATTTTTCATTTCAGTTATTGTATTGTTCATCTCTCTTTGTTTGTTCTTTAATTCTTCTAGGTCTTTGTTAAACATTTCTTGCATTTTCTCGATCTTTGCTTCCATTCTTTTTTCGAGGTCTTGGATCATCTTCACTGTCATTATTCTGAATTTTTTTTCTGGAAGGTTGCCTATCTCCACTTCATTTAGTTGTTTTTCCTGGATTTCATCTTGTTCCTTCATCTGGTACATAGCCCTCTGCCTTTTCATCTTATCTATCTTTCTGTGAATATGCTTTTTGTTCCATAGACTGCAGGATTGTAGTTCTTCTTGCTTCCACTGTCTGCCCTCTGGTGGATGAGGCTATCTAAGAGGCTTGTGCAAATTTCCTGATGGGAGGGTGTGGGGGTGGGTAGAGCTGACTGTTGCTCTGGTGGGCAGAGCTCAGTAAAACTTTAATCCACTTGACTGCTGATGGGTTCCCTCCCTGTTGGTTGTTTCGCCTGAGGCAACCCAACACTGGAGCCTACCTGGGCTCTTTGTTGGGACTAATGGCAGACACTGGGAGGGCTCACGCCAAGGAGTACTTCCCAGAACTTCTGCTGCCAGTGTCCTAGTCCCCACAGTGAGTCACAGCCACCCCCACCTCTGCAGGAGACCCTCCAAAACTAGCAGGTAGGTCTGGTTCAGTCTCCCCTGGGGTCACTGCTCCTTCCCCTGGGTCCCAATGCTCACACTACTTTGTGTGTGCCCTCCAAGAGTGGAGTCTCTGTTTCCCCCAGTCCTGTCAAAGTCCTGCAATCAAATCCCAGTAGGCTTCAAAGTCTGATTCTCTAGGGATTCCTCCTCCCGTTGCTGGATGCCCAGGTTGGGAAACCTGACGTTGGGCTCAGAACCTTCATTCCAGTGGGTGGACTTCTGTGGTCTAAGTGTTCTCCAGTCTGTGAGTCACCCACCCAGCAGTTATGGGATTTGATTTTACTGTGATTGCACCCCGACTACCGTCTCATTGTGGCTTCTCCTTTGTCTCTGGATGTGAGGTATCTTTTTTGGTGAGTTCCAGTGTCTTCCTGTCGATGACTGTCCAGCAGCTAGTTGTGATTCTGGTGTTCTCACAAGCGGGAGTGAGAGCACGTCCTTCTACTCCGCCATCTTGGTTCAGTCTCTTTACTATTTAAAATGTGACCATTTAAAAATGTAAACCATTCTTAGTTCACAGACTGTTTAAGAAAAAAAAAAAGGACAAAAAGACAAACAGGTAGTTTATGGGCCTCTGATCTACAATATAGCAGTTCACACATACAAAACCTAATGTAACTTTCGGAGTAAAATTGCCCTATTACAATGGTTAGCATTGTGTTATAAGGGAATACATAATGGGTTCAAGACTGAACTGCAGGTCAGAGTTAGTCCAGTGCCTTGCCTATGGTAAATACTAAATAAATGTTACTTAATACATTTTATACCATTATCTTATGTCAAAAAAACTCATCTTAGACTCTAGGTTGAAACAGATATAACTTGAAGATACAGATTTTTCAGTTATCCAGGAAAAAGAAAAATAAAGATCAGATATAGCCAGAATGAAAGGCTTTCTTAGTGATTTAACTGCCCAAACTGGCTCATAACTCTCTCTAGCTTTGTATCTATAAGACATTATAATGGATTATACGTTTGTGTGGCCTCAAAATTCATATGTTGAAATCTGAATGCCCAATGGGATGGTCTGAGGATGTGGGGCCTTTGGGAGACAATTAGATCATGGGTGGAACCCTCTTGATTAGTGCCCTTACAAGAGAGTTCTCTCCCTTTTTCTCTCTCTCTGCTCTTTGCCATGTGAGGATACAAGGAGAAGACAGCCATCTGCAAACCAGGAAGAGGGCTGGCTCCAACCAGACACTGCATATACCATATACTGGCACCTTGATCTTGGACTTCCAGCCTCCGGAAATGTGAGGAAATAAATGTTTGTTGTTTCAGCTACCAGAATGTGGTGATTTGTTATAGCAGCCTAAGCTGACTCAGACATCATCTTATAGTCCGCCATCAAATAGCTGTCATCCTCAGCCATGCTGCAGCAAAGGCACTTTGTGGCATTTAAGATGTATAGGTAGGAAAATGTTTTCCTGTGGGTGAATAACTACTAAGTGAACTGAGAATAGCTGAAGGTCAAATTTCAAAGGCACTCCAAAGCCTCAGAAAACAGCTGCCATGTCTCCACTTAATAACTCTATGAAAGGAAACATACAAACCTGGAGTAGTAGAGATTTCAGTAATTATTTTTCTTTAGAATTGTTGCTGCATAAAGGTGTATATACACAGTCGGTCAGCCTTGCAGATACAGGTGTATAGCTGCATCCAGTAGCAGGCATTTGTTCTTCCACGCTGCCTGGTGCCAGCACTGACATAATGTACTACCCACACACATCATTGTAGCTAGATTTTTTTGGTGGCTGCGTGGGGACTTTTCTGAGAGAAGGATGCAAGGAAGCAGCATTGGTTCCAGAACTTGGTACACAATGGACTATTAATAAATCTTTCTTTATGATGATAAAGATCAACAGCATCTATAGCTCATGGAATGGCAATGTTTCCAAAAGTGGGTACTAGAGAACACACCCGCCTTATTTTTCTGTAACCCAATGATTCTGAAACTTATTTGGCTACAGATCTTTTTTCCATCAAGAGTTATTAAAATCCTACAAAACACACATAAGAAATATTGCGTAACCCAAAAACATAGCTCACCAATTGCCAAGATTTTTAAGTGTTTGTTTAGATGATAAGATATCATGGCCTTGTGAAGCTGAATGGCTCCAGGACTTCACTTAGGACAGTTGAAAATGTAAGGACAAGAAACTAGGTGCTTTCCTGCTAAGATCAGGATCAAGGCAAGGATATCCACTCTCAATCATCCTGTTCAAACTGGTACTGGAAGCCTTAGCTAAGGGGATTGTTCTCTTATATACCAGTACTAAAAATTGGAATTTGATATTAAAAACACAATGCCTTTTACATTAGCAGCAAAAAAATGCAATACTTAGGTATAAATCTAACAAAATATGTACAAGATCAATATGAGGGAAATTACAAAACTGATAAAAGAAAGATCTAAATAAATGGAGCTCTATTCCATGTGCATGAGTAGGAAGACTCAATATTAGTAAGATGTCAGTTCTTCCCAACTTGATCTATAAATTCAGTGTAATCCCAATCAAAATCCCAGCAGGTTATTTTTTAGATATTGACAAATTGATTCTAACATTTATATGAAAAGGCAAAAGAACAAAAATAGCCAATATAATATTGAAAGAAAAGAACAAAGTCAGGGTACTGACACTATCTGATTTCAAGACTGACTACAAAGTTATATAATCAAGACAGAAATAGACAAATAGATCAATGGAACAGAATAGAGAGCTCAGGAACAGACACAAATATATTCAAGTTATCTTTGACAAAGCAGCAAAAGCAATCCCATGGAAAAGAAAGATAGTCTTCTAAACAAATGATTCTGGAACAACTGGACATGCACATGCAAAAATAAGTAAATAAATGTAGACACAGACCACACATCTTTCACAAAAATTAACTCCAATGCACCTAAATGTAAAATGACTCATGCATCTAAATGTAAAATGAAAAACTATAAAAATCCTGGATCATAACGTAGGTGAAAAAATAGGTGACCTTGCTTTGGAAGTGACTTTTTAGATTCAACACTGAAAGCATGATCCGTAAAATAAAAATTAAGACATTGGACTTCATTATACTCCAATAAAATTTTTTTTTTAAATTAAAAATGTCTGTTCTGCAAAAGACACTCTTAAGCAAATGAAAAGACAAGTTTCAGACTGGGAGAAAATATTTGCAAAACATATATTTAGTTAAGGACGGTTATCCAAAATATACAAAGAACTCTTAAGTCTCAACAATAAGAAAATAGCCCAATTAAAAATGGAAAAAAATTATCTGAATAGACATCTCACAAGAGAAGGTATACAGATGGCAATTAAGCATATGAAAAGATACTCAACATGATATGTCATTAGGAAACTGCTAATTAAAACAACAATGAGATATACATTTATTAGAATGGACAAAATCTAAAACACTGACAACACAAAATGCTGGTGAGAATATGGAGCAACAGGAACTCTCAATCATTGCTGGTGGGAATTCAAAATGGTAAAACCACTTTGACAGATAGTTTGGCAATTTCTTACAAAT